>NC_092163.1:42223585-43423585 GCF_045791955.1 Oncorhynchus clarkii lewisi
CAACCACATTTGTTCACTGTGTTTATCGTACTTGTGTGTGTTGGATATAATCCTCAACCCTAATTTCACCCCTGACCCCTGACCTCTGACCCCTGCCCCTCCATGCAGAGCCCACGGTGGCGCCCTCGAGGATCAACGCCACAGCTCTGACGGCGTTTGAGATGCAGGTGTCGTGGGACCCGGTCCAACACCTCAGCGCCAATGGCATCCTCAGAGGTTACGAGGTTAAGGACCTGCACAACATACACATGAACATATACATATACCATGAAATATATCATACGATATACCCCGACATGTGCATTTACCCCAAACAATGTGACAAGCGATGGGCCCTGGTCGAAAGTTGTGCGTTATAAAGGGAATAGCACGCAATTTGGGACCCATATCTAGACTTCAGGTTCAAACCAGTCTGAACCAGTCAGTACTGGTGTGAAAGTTAACTGAGGTAACAGCTATGCTATTACCATCCTGAGGCAACAGTGACATTGCCCTGGAGATGACCTCACCTCATCTCCTCAGCCTTGATATCTTATATCCCCCGACTAATAAAGGTTTTATTCATTTATTTGATGTGTTGTTTGTTTGGGATCCGTCGCCAGGCAGATTAGGTCTGGCTGGTTATCATGATGGCCCTGAGGGGGAAAAATGGGAGAGTCAGAGTGAGAGTCATTAATGTTATGACAGGGCAGCTGGAGGAAACTTTGCTCATTAATCTGGTTAATGGGGCGGCAGGGTAGCCTAGTGGTTAGAGCGTTGGACTAGTAACCGGAAGGTTGCGAGTTCAAACCCCCGAGCTGACAAGGTACAAATCTGTCGTTCTGCCCCTGAACAGGCAGTTAACCCACTGTTCCCAGGCCGTCATTGAAAATAATAATTTGTTCTTAACTGACTTGCCTGGTTAAATAAAGGTAAAATAAAAAATAAAAAAAAATGTTCATTGTACACATTTAAAAGGAAACTGTTTAAGAGATAACAAAATGCTTACATTTTAGGGCCTTCAAGTGATCTGTTCATATTTACCTCACAGTATATTTTGAGAAAAAAACTGTCAGAATTATTTGATAGTTTCTTTTTTGGGGAAGGCCCCCAGTTTTTCACAGAGATGTACTGTTGGTGGCATCAGCACACTAAAATGTGTGTTTACAGATCCGGTACTGGCGTCAGCATGAGCGGGAGGCAGCTGCAGACCGTGTGCGTACAGCCGGGTTGGAGACAACAGCTCGTGTTGCAGGACTGAGACCAAGCACCCGGTACCATGTTACCGTGCTGGCCTACAACAGCGCTGGCACAGGACCAGCCTCACCCAAATCCACTGTCACTACCAGGAGACCACGTATGTAGGATACACACACACACACACAGAATTTCCACCACCAACAAACACACACACTCAAATATTGTTTCAGTCCCCTGGCCCCAACCCTCTTCGAGGGATCAGATGTGACATAACTGGGTTAGGCCAGCAGTGCAAGTATGAGTTCTCCCATGTGGGATAAGATGGATTGTCCCTACCGGCTGAGAATACCCCAGGGGTTCAAACACACAGTGTGTTTGGGAGGGGAGATATCCACCATGCACCTGACTACCAGCATGCACTGGGCTTCAAGAAAGGCAAAAAATATTTGGGTATTAGTCCATTGATATACACTGTAGTTCCCAAAATGTTTTGCATGTCCACAATCATGTTTTCAAGATATGTCACTTTTAAAATGCAGAAATGCAGCCTATCAGATGCGTTTTGTCGTATCTCTTGAAAACTTGATCGCTGATATACAAAACATTTTGGGTCTATATCAACAATGGACTGATGAAACAGATACCAAAAGATAGTTTGAGGGTGGAGTTTTCCTTTTAAGTGTGTAAAGGGATTCTAGTAGGGGATTTAGATCCTGATACAGAGGATCTACTCCTCTCTCTTCTCTTCTCTCTGGAACTAAAAATGGTTCTCCTATGGGGACAGCTGACGAACCCTTTCGGAACACACGGACATCAACATTATGCACAAACATAGCTATATTAATATATTATATATGATATCATGCCTTTTAGTTTGCAGTTCGGTTACAGTTTGGATCATAACGTTGCTGTATCTATAATTTGTGCGCGAGACCTTTGTATTACCAAGTTATTAAGTATCTAAGTGTAATTCCTCAATAACTTCCTGGTCATGTCTTGGTCAAGTAAGTTTCAGAAGGTGAGAGACCGGCCAGTAAGTGGTTGTCTGTTCTTTTATGTTAACAGCTCCTAATCGCCCCCCTGGCAACGTGTTCTGGAAGACTGATGGCTCATGGGTAACTGTGAGGTGGGATCATGTCAAGGCCCTCGGCAACGAATCAGCTGTGCTGGGCTACAAGGTGAGTGGTGTCTGTTTTGAAGGAGAGGTGTGTGTGTGCAGGTGGATATGTGTTTGTCATATTGAAAATGCACGGTCAAAATGTTTAAAAGAATGTTAAAATGTGTGAAGGGAAATGGGATATGCGGTCAAAATGATTCATGTTGTTTGGATAAATCATAATGAGCTACTTCTGTAAGTTTGGCAGAGCAGTAAAACTCTTAGAGCATGATACGGCATATCATCAACAGATAACATTAACAATCATTTATTGTTTTTATAAATGTGATAGTGTGCAGAGAGAAAAAAAAGAAAAGGAATAAAAACATTAGCTTCTTAAACCAAAAATACTTCAACAAACATTGAACAAAGGGGCAAAGGAAAAACATGAAATAACTGATTTCCTCTGTACAGTTTGTCAGAATCTGAAATGAAGCGGTTCCCTCCCTCTCTCTTCTTTCAGGTGTTGTATAAGCATGAGGGCCAGTCTGCACTGAAGGTTCTGGACAAGGGGAAGACGTCCGTCACCCTGCCCCTACCCAAAGACAACGGCTATGTGGTCCTGGAGATACGCTCCTGGGGGGAGGGAGGAGACGGAGCCGCACACGAGACCATTGTTTCCCGCGACTCAGGTGAGACAGACTGACTGGGTATGCCGCAATAATATCTCCTTCTTCCTGAAGTGTACATTCATTCCCTACTTCGCACAAATCGAAAAGCATTGGATTGGTGGAAGGATGGGCTATACTAAAGGGAATTTCCACCATATTTATATGCCAGTCATTTCCTTTCAAATCAATGAAGGGAAGTGAACAATTGCACCTTTTGAGCGGAAGGAGGTGTAATAGGGACGTAGCCACTGACACTGAGGTTTGATGGAAGGGAGACTTCGGCACAACACATGTTTTTCAGTCACACACCACATAGCCCCAGAGCTTATCCAGGCAAGGTTTTGTGTCAGGTTTAAGTTACATCCCCACCGGGGACTTGCCTAGCAGCAACACCACTCCTGCTGTGACTAGAACTCACTACACGAGGAAATAATCCAAATCTCTCCTCCTGTTCTTCACCAAGTCTACCGCCAACAGCTAGCATGGCCTGAGGCTAACAGGATTAGCTAGCTGTCACACGCAGAAGGGTACAAGAGCATAAGTGCTCATTTGAACCAAGAGGGACTAATTAGTATTTTGTATCAACTGGCGGCCACACACGACATCTGCCTGTGAGGTTGATAGGCTGCTGATGGAAGTTGAGGTTTGTCACTGAGTGACAGGGAGAGGCAGTGAGGGTTAATGGGGGGTTGCCTCACTGGGCTCTGTATTAGTGCACGCAGACATGCACATAGAGATGAAAGATCGTAATTTGTCTCAGCAAAATAATGCTGTAGTAGCAGGATTTGAACATTTAGTCCTTAAATGTTGCTTGATCTATAAGGCTATTATCTGGTCAAAACGAGGCTACATGAAAAGTAAAATGCTGTTAATATAACCGTGTGTTAGTGCGGAAACATCTCAGCAACAAAAGAGTGATCAAATTAAGATCCTACATCGGTACTGTACACACGTGTGCGCCGGCACCACACACACATTAGTACTTAGATTCTGCTAAAATTTGACCTATGCAGAAATCGCTCCATCATTTCCTAGTTGCAAAAATGTCAGTTTATGTGACAAAAAAAGCAAGTATAGTCTAGAGAATCATTGTTCCATCAAAATCGCTGTGAAATATATTTTCTACAACCAAAAATATTGTATTTTCAGCTGTTTGAAGCTGGTGTACAAAACTGAAAGTAAAAGAGCAAAAACAAAACTTAAAAATGGAAGCTTAGAAATAGAGCACATAGAACAGATCTACAGCTTCCTAGACTTGCTTTCAATGAGAATGGCAGATCTATAACTCACATTTCTATGAGAATTATGTTGCGTCACCCAAAAAGTTACATATTGCACCTTTAAGACGGCTTAAAGTTAGAACACTATAGAGCTGTTTTAGCCAGTCAGAGAGACAGGTTTAAGTGAGTAAATTAGTATTTCCATTGTGCTCCATATTAGGACCGGTCTTTCACTATTCTGAGACCCAGCTGTGACTCCTCAAAAAAGCCAAGGAGGCAAGTAGGCAACTGTTGGGATAATACTGTACTAGATCATGTCTGCAATTCTGACCCCCCCCCCCCCCCCCCCCACCCCACCTCTCTCTCTCTCGCTCTGTCGCTCTCTCTATCAAACAGGAACTGGAATGATGGTGCAGAACCAAGCAAGATCCCCATGGTCCAATCATGCTCCCCTCCTTCTCACCGCCACACTCTCCCTCACTCTTATTGGCTTACTGGACCTGTGATCTCCGCCAGTCCCTGGACATTGTGTCATAGTCATGGTGTAAAGCCTATTGTTCAGATTCACCTATCTATTGTTTTGTTGTGGCGGGGAGGGGAGGGGATTTTGAACAGGTGGACAAGGGGTGTGTGGGGTAATATTTTGAAGCAAGGGGGATAGGGGGGAATTAAAATGATGGTTATTTTATTCTTCTTTTTATAAGAACATCAAATTGGGACATTTTTTAAGTGTGTGTGTCTATGGGTTTTAAGGGAGGGGTCAGACTACCTGATTGTCAATTACATTGGTGTCATTAGAACCATGCCTTATGGGGATACGAGAGGCTTTTGTCCTCCTTCACAGCAGCAGGGCAATTCGTCACACTCGCCATGTCTCATGGCTTCCCCTACTCTGCTATGAACCCTAAGCTCGATAGCGTATGTCAGTCGTGCTTTCTGAAGTCGGTTCGGTTTCGTGTAGTTTAAAAAATGGAAAAAATGGTTTTCGGTTTTAATGTTGTTGTTTTTTTTTACAATAAATGCACTATGCTTAATGTGGGTTGAATGCTGTAATAACACAGACATTTTTTTTTTAAAGCCCCATGATGGTAGTGACGACCCAATACTGCGTACCACTTATTAACCATTCACATTACTTTATTAATAAAATATGTCTGTTGTGTATGTATACATTTGTTTTCTTTGATAACTTCGGACTAGATTCAATCAGATCAAGCAGTAACTGGCACTAGCAGACACCCATGCGGGTGGATGTTTTGGAGGTGTCAGAGGTGAAACTGTACTGCAGTCAAATCGGTGAGCAGTTGCTCTGGCGATCATCATCACGAAGCTACACCCGCCCCATTTGCGTTAGAAGTTCCGAATAAGAAAATGTAGGCTATGTAGAAATAATTACACTGAAATTGTAAAATCATTCAACTTAAATAATAAGGATTTCCATCAGACTAATCAAGGTGTAGATTACATCTCACATTCTAGTGTTCAAATTTGTAATCAAGGCTGCATGTGATTTCTCTTATTGCGACTCATTGCAGCCAATGGTAATGTCCACTTTAGGTATGCTTGGGGATTTGACAGCTCTAACACAGTTCTACCCACTACATGGTCAAAACATCAGTTTTGTGGATGTTGGCTAAAGCAGATCTGATTGTGCCCTTTAAAAAAAAAAAAAAATCAAAGTCATTGTCTCATCTCTGCTCATGCAGTTGCAGCCAGCCAGCCTACTATCTCTGTGCTCCCCAATGAGTCATCCTATATATTATCTGGCTCTATAGAGCTGCTGCCTACGTTGTCTGACGAAATCACTATTTTAGTAGTTCTTCCAAGTAAATAAGGCATACTTTTATGACTGCTGAATACCAACTATCAAACACTTGTATTGTCGGGTAGATATACCTCGCGAAGAAACAACTGCTCTCTCTATCCCTCTCTTCTCTCCCTCTCCGTCTCTGCTCCACAAACTTGACCGGACAAGTAGGCACGCAATGGATTATGGTCATTATAGTTAATTACCACATTTTCTGCAGTAAACTATATAGAATATTGGGCTGTTGAAAACTACATCTCCCTACTACATCACAGTTTGCGCTTGATCTGATTTCTTTGTAGAGAAACAGTGCATTGAGCTTACAGTAAAAAAATAAAATACATGGAATTCAAATAATTGAACCGACATTGGTCAGTTAGTTAATTAAAAAACGAAAAATAACATTTTGGTTAATCGCTTAGCACTATATGTCACCCAACTTAACTTCTGTATGTAGAACATCATGTGTACATACAGAACAGTAGACATCTCTGGTTCACTCAGACACTGACCAACTCTTTGTCTCTTGAATAAGATGAAGGGGGGATTAAACAGTGACCTCATTCGTACATCTCATGGCTCTTCAGAAAGTCTACATCAAATTGAACTCCCTGTGAATGGACGCTTGCTTACTTTCTTATGACACAACGTTTTGTCTCGTCCTAGGATTTTCTGCCTGTGTGTTGGTTTGTTTGTTTTATGTGATGTAGTTATGGCGGTGACAGCGTCTGAATGAATAACTTCACTCGTCCAAATGAATGTTTACCTTTATGTTTATGTTGGGAACTCAACTTGATAAAGATATTTATCAGTTCTTTGTTTACACTTTTTTGCCTGCATTGTTTAGAAGATTCAGACACAAATGGAAAACAATTTCAATTCAGTGTTTTTGGGTTGGTTATGAAACCCATCTATGCTGAAGTGTAAGATGGGTATTTCGCAATGGCAATTGTTGCGATAAAACGATGAGAGCGGGTACTGAAGACGGATCACAAAGTACAGTGTTATCTTCACCTCTTACATAACATGTCCAGTTGTTCATTAACTGTTAATCATGCAACACTTCTGCCATAAACACTGCCTGTCTGAGGAGAGTTCACTGCAAGGATATGTCATCTATGGAACATACCGCGTCTGCTAGTTAATCATGAAGCCCCGGTGGGATTGATTTGGGTGGAAAGCAAGGATAATACCCACACACTATTTAGATGTTCCCAATGTTACAATTCTAACATGTCAACCACTGTCCTTGTCAAGCCTATTGCCACTGTATATTAAAACCATGGCAGCATTTGAACAGTGGATATTCTTTTTCCATATTTGATACCCCCTTGCACCTGTAAAGTCTGTGGAATGTGTGTTCTGTATAATACCTTGAACTATTGATTTTGGGCATAGTCAAGTAGTTCAATGGTAAACAGCCATTTCAACACAGTGTGTCTGTTCTGAATATAACTACCGGTAGATGAAGCTTAGGCAACAGGAAACAAAATGGCAACTACTGTATGTTGTCTCTTGTTTTTTTTGTGTTTTTTTTTTCATTTCTGTTGCTCTGAAACATTCATAGGCAGGTTGGCCAGTGGCAGCACAGTTCTGCTGCTACATGTTGTTCTATGCAGTAGAACAGTGCAAGGTATCAAGAAGTTTTGCGGCACTTCAGGGTTTGTGGGTCCTCATAAATTGTAATTGTTAGCTCATGATTTCGATACATCTCCGGAGTGTAGGAATCAAACAATACTTTTTATGGTTTGCAAGCGGTCTGGAGAAGCCAAAATCATATTGTGTTTTGTTATTTGTAAAAGTCTGGGAGGTGAAAAAGGTTTGTTGAGTAAGTGGTCGGATGATGGTTTTTCTGGTGTTGTTTGGTTGTTAGCTACATCTCACTTTGTTGTGCCCACAACTGTATAGAAGTTATTATGATGTTATTGACTCTCTTACACAGACATCGATTGATTGTCGACATCAGAATGAGCAAGATACAAACACACTCTGGACATGAAACATGTTGATGACAATCTGTTAGTACAGCAGCAACACCAGTACAATCTTAGAAAAAAAGGGTTCCGTAAGGGTTCTTCCCATGTCCCCGTAGGATAACCCTTTTGGGTTCCAAGTAGAATCCTGGAACCAAAAGGGTTCTCCCAGGAATCAAAAATAGTTATTCAAAGGGTTCTCATATGGGGACATTCGAATAACCCTTTTAGGTTCCAGAGAGCATTTTTTGTCAACGTGTATACCCAGAGTGCCCCAGTAGTGACAGTAGTGTTGCTTTTATAATACATAGACATATTCAGCACCACACTAGTCCCCACCTGACAGTTTTTATGTTTAGACCAATGATGTTGTTTTGATTTTAGTGGGTGAAGCCACTTAACCCTGTGCCTGACGGTGTTCAGGGTAAT
Source organism: Oncorhynchus clarkii lewisi (assembly GCF_045791955.1). NCBI lineage: Eukaryota > Metazoa > Chordata > Actinopteri > Salmoniformes > Salmonidae > Oncorhynchus > Oncorhynchus clarkii. Next base: position 42,231,961 of record NC_092163.1, read on the forward strand.
TTTATATTGGATTGGGAGTGTTGTGTTTTATAAACTGTTTTTGTACGTGGCTCAATGTACCTTAAAAGAAAGAGGGCAGCTTAAAAACACGTGAAATATCCAGATGTCTTGCAGTGATGACTTCCTTGGGGGGAAACTCAAACTCACACTTCGTAGTTGAAGATTGGTACTACCGGCTGGCTATACGAAACTGCAGGACAAGGGAGTCAACTTGACTCTCTTTCAACCTGCCTGTCAAACTGTAGTCAAACATTGCTGGTGATATGATATCTCATTCTCCTCCATGTGGCAGCAACTGCAGGGTCTAACAGATGGCCGGTAATGCTGTAAGCCACTGGATCACCCAGCTCGGAGATCACTATACACTATATCTCATCTAGCTGTTCAATAATGTTCAAGATAAACTGATAGAGCCGCCAACTGGGAAAGCAGCCTATGTTCTCTCAAGAGCAGGATAGGAGTTATTGTAGTAAAGAAATACATATACACTGGATCTCACTCATCATCGGTCTGTAGATACTGTGTGGTGCTGTACTGCTAGAGTACAGCTGTTAGCGCACACTTAGCTCACATAAAACAATTGCTTACTCTCTGGTGGCTAGTGTTGTTCCTTCTTCACCCAGCACCTGTATAGGCCTGAAAGACTCACAAGTACACGTGATCTGCCCTTGCTTGGTTTCTAACCCAATGGGAAATATTGGAAACACTGCCTTTTTGGTTATGTACTTAATGCTAGCTTATTTGCGTAATGCTAGCTCATTTGCTAGCTCATTTGCGTATGTGTGTGTGAATGTTTTTGTTAACACAACGCTTTTTATATGCAAAGTTCCCATCGGCAAAAGACACATTAAAAGTAATTATCATCTTACAGCATCTCTGTAATACTAAGGTGACATCTTTTCAAACCCCTGTTCTCTGAATATTATGTGTAATTTTCCAAGAAGTCTGATTGATCGGTTCAAATCACACTTCCTGGTGAAAGCTACAATGGCTATTGAGGTAGAGCTTGCCCTTAACCACAGATCTAGGAATCATAACCTGAACAATAAAGGGATGAAAACAAATGTGTCCCTGTATCAGTGGTTAAGGGCAACCTGTTTGCTAGGATGTGTTTGTCTGTCAGCTGGCTGGGCTGAAATGTTGAAATGTTCTGATACCATTGGGCCCTTCTAAATCTGTGATTAAATGGGAAAGTGAAGGGGAGGTATGGCACTTGTAAATATTACTCAATAAACACCTTGGGATTGTATTTAAATCATGCTTGTTCCACTGTGTTTTTTATTTCCTTACCACTGTTGAATTTGCATGGCAGATGTAGCATGGTCATATTAGATTGCTTTATTATGTCAGTTGTGACCTAGCAGCATGAATATCCCCTTTTCAAGTAAGTCATAACACTTGCCATTTTACCTAGTGTGTGTAGTTGAATCTATTAGGTAATCAGTTCATCTCCCACTTCCCGGGTTACTCAGGAATCTTATCACTTGCACTTTGGTACCAATTATTATTAGGGAAAATGAGAAGTATAAATCAGCAAGAACACAGCACAGCTACTGTAGGAACTCTCCCTCTGTCACTGGTGGAGAAAGGTAATATGGTATTCATGTATTGTATGTAATATGTAACTTTAGATTCATTTATGTAACATTGCTTGTGATATCAGAGGTAATATCCCTACTATATTGCACCTTACTTATCACCGATGACATGGTGATGAACGTGTGTTTATTAATTAACTTGTGAATTGCATGTAAAGAGATCGAGGAGGTTTGCTAACAGTGAATGAGTGTGTGTACAGATGTAGGATATTTATTTGAGCCAGTTTGCTACAGTTGGAAAATAATCCTGCAGCAACAGGAAATGTGAATTATTATGTGAATTATAATTAAAGGATATTTTTCGTAGGGATACATACATTTTTCACTACGGCAAATAATTCTGAAATTTTAAGGTAGAAATTATAAACTTTAGAAGCTTTTTTACACCTGAAATACACTAGAAGGTTCAATTTCCTGCTGTGCAGGAACATTTTCAGCAGTAAAAGAGTGATCAACTTAAGATCCTACATCTGGATGCATGCAACAGACTTGGTTCAAATGCATTATTGAACACAGTGCGGGGTGGGTGCACTTTTGGGAACATTTTATCGATTCCATTGTACCAGTCAAGTTATGTAAAGTGCACCTCAAGTATTTTAAATTGTTTATACATTTGACCTTAGTCTGGACATACATACATCTGGCTTTGTTTGCTATCTCGCTATTACAGAAACATAGGTTCATTGCTAAATATAATGGATTGTGTATTACGAACAGTATCCAATACTTAATATTTACAAACTTGTTTAATCTGAATTAACAACATAACAACTGAGCTGCTCTATACTTTTAAAAAGTAGTTAAATAATGAAATGTTAAAATTGTATAATAATAACATGTTATACAGTGCCTTGCGAAAGTATTCGGCCCCCTTGAACTTTGCGACCTTTTGCCACATTTCAGGCTTCAAACATAAAGATATAAAGCGTGCAAAATTATTCAGCCCCTTTACTTTCAGTGCAGCAAACTCTCTCCAGAAGTTCAGTGAGGATCTCTGAATGATCCAATGTTGACCTAAATGACTAATGATGATAAATACAATCCACCTGTCTGTAATCAAGTCTCCGTATAAATGCACCTGCACTGTGATAGTCTCAGAGGTCCGTCAAAAACGCAGAGAGCATCATGAAGAACAAGGAACACACCAGGCAGGTCCGAGATACTGTTGTGAAGAAGTTTAAAGCCGGATTTGGATACAAAAAGATTTCCCAAGCTTTAAACATGCCAAGGAGCACTGTGCAAGCGATAATATTGAAATGGAAGGAGTATCAGACCACTGCAAATCTACCAAGACCTGGCCGTCCCTCTAAACTTTCAGCTCATACAAGGAGAAGACTGATCAGAGATGCAGCCAAGAGGCCCATGATCACTCTGGATGAACTGCAGAGATCTACAGCTGAGGTGGGAGACTCTGTCCATAGGACAACAATCAGTCGTATATTGCACAAATCTGGCCTTTATGGAAGAGTGGCAAGAAGAAAGCCATTTCTTAAAGATATCCATAAAAAGTGTTGTTTAAAGTTTGCCACAAGCCACCTGGGAGACACACCAAACATGTGGAAGAAGGTGCTCTGGTCAGATGAAACCAAAATTGAACCTTTTGGCAACAATGCAAAACGTTATGTTTGGCGTAAAAGCAACACAGCTCATCACCCTGAACACACCATCCCCACTGTCAAACATGGTGGTGGCAGCATCATGGTTTGGGCCTGCTTTTCTTCAGCAGGGACAGGGAAGATGGTTACAATTGATGGGAAGATGGATGGAGCCAAATACAGGACCATTCTGGAAGAAAACCTGATGGAGTCTGCAAAAGACCTGAGACTGGGACGGAGATTTGTCTTCCAACAAGACAATGATCCAAAACATAAAGCAAAATCTACAATGGAATGGTTCAAAAATAAACATATCCAGGCGTTAGAATGGCCAAGTCAAAGTCCAGACCTGAATCCAATCGAGAATCTGTGGAAAGAACTGAAAACTGCTGTTCACAAATGCTCTCCATCCAACCTCACTGAGCTCGAGCTGTTTTGCAAGGAGGAATGGGAAAAAATGTCAGTCTCTCGATGTGCAAAACTGATAGAGACATACCCCAAGCGACTTACAGCTGTAATCGTAGCAAAAGGTGGCGCTACAAAGTATTAACTTAAGGGGGCTGAATAATTTTGCATGCCCAATTTTTCAGTTTTTGATTTGTTAAAAAAGTTTGAAATATCCAATAAATGTCGTTCCACTTCATGATTGTGTCCCACTTGTTGTTGATTCTTCACAAAAAAATACAGTTTTAGATCTTTATGTTTGAAGCCTGAAATGTGGCAAAAGGTCGCAAAGTTCAAGGGGGCCGAATACTTTCGCAAGGCACTGTATATCTATATTTAAGTAGCTCTGTATTAGTTCATTTGTTAAAAAATAATAATAATAATACAAAATGTGTGTCTATTCATGCATTTATGTCATATTTTGTATTTATTTATACAGGTACATTGTTTCTAAGGATAACCGACTTGATTTCACAACACAATGGCCAGACTCACTGTCCTTGCAGGTACCACAGAATCACTGTGCTTGCAGGCTTCTTCAGTCATTATAATCCCTATCATCATCCTCATCATATTCTTATCATTATTCTTCAATATGATCCTCTGGGCCTGGGTCATTCAGTGTATGAAAACATTGTCATCTCTCCTCAGGTCTGGGCCTTCTGCTGATGGTGCAGATTGGTAAGCATTTCCCTCATCAACCTTTTTTCATTTCTCAGTTGAAATGTTTAGACCATAGAATACATCATTTATCGCTAAATAATTATGTGGTTCATACTCAAGATGCTTGGCAATCCCATCAAAAACCACAGATCCCCCATAAGCATTTTGAATAATAAAGACAGCATCCCAATGACCACAATGTCCAGCCCGCTATTTTAAGGTACCCCAAAAGGTCAATGTGAACTTCTGTCTCTGAATAGTTTTCCTTCTCTACCTTCAGCCGCCTCCACCAAACTGGTCTGCCACATGACCAATTGGGCCCAGTACCGCCCCAGCAGTGGGAAATTCACCCCTGAGAACATCGACCCCTTCCTCTGCACCCATGTGATCTACAGCCTGGCCACCATCAACAGCTTCAACCAGGTCGCCCCCATCGAGTGGAACGACGAAACCTTATACATCAGCCTCAACAACCTGAAGAACGTGTGAGTGACTCTGGGTGTACTTCAGTGAGAGTTGGGCCTTAGTTGATAACTCCATGATGAACACTAGGTTTGACTCCTCATCTTATCTCGCTGATCCGCAGGAACCCAATGCTGAAGACTCTGCTTTCTGTCGGAGGCACAGTCAACGGACTCAGCCCGTAAGTCTAGTGATGATTCTTATTGGTTGATAACGATATTATATTGCGCAATTCCACATAAGGCAGATTTTGTCTTTTTGCACCCAGCACCTGGGAAATCAATTCTAATTATCATAGTGTTTCCCGTTTTTTGTGACTGCTGTGTCTGTTGGGTTCCAGTCCTTTCACATAGGCTCACAACCAGAATAATGGTTCAATTATGTCTCCTTCCCCCTCCAGATTCATCGGCATGGTGTCCAAACCTGAGAGCCGCCAGGCCTTCATCAAGTCAGCCATCAACTACCTGCGTTCCCACAACTTTGATGGTCTCAACCTGGCCTGGGAGTACCCCACTCAGAACGGCAGCCCCAACGGAGACAGGAAGAGGTTCACCGAGCTCGTCAGGGTAAGCTTGCACAGAACCTTTTTTTTTTTTACTGACAGTTATAACATGAGTGAGGATTTGCAACAATATCTTTCAATGTGTTACTGTCATTTTCTGGGACTATGTATGGTTGTATAGCGATCTACCACCTGCTGAAGGGGTTAGCTCGGCCTGAAGGGCCAAATAGTTTATATTACTTTCTGTCAGAACGTTATGTTTCTGTATGGCTTTACAGGAGCTGCAGAAGGCCTTTATGGACGATGCCAAAGACACCAAGCTAACACAGCTGCTGCTGTCTGCCAGTGTGGCTGCTTTACGGCCCACCATCAACTCCAGCTACGAGGTGGCCCAGATCGCCAGGTAGGCAGCATGTGACTGAGAGACATTCGTCAAACACATTTTGAAATGATTTTATACCCGAGTTGGAGTAAATTACATTTGATCTAAAAAAGACAAATTAGTCAATGAAGGAAAACCTTATAATAGAGAATAACACCATACATCCAATTCATGAATCTTACAAACTCAACAGGCACACTATACTCCATATACTTGTCTCTTTATGTCTCGCAGCTCTCTGGACTTCATCAACGTGATGACCTATGACTTTCACGGACACTGGGAGAGAGCAACCGGACACAACAGCCCCCTGTACCGCAGCAGACACGACTCAGTGACACACTACGACTTCAACGTCGTAAGACTAACACACACTTGGTTTTATTAGGATTGATTCTATTCCATGCTGAGTATTAAACCAGGAAGTACTTGTAAACCATTGTGTTATTGACCATGATTATATAAAGGAAACTTGTAAATAAACTATTTACATATAGGAAATATTGGTGTTGATGTCCTTCAACTTCGCTGCCTTGTCCTAACCACCTGTCCATGTGATGTAGGACTCTGCCATCACCTACTGGCTGGACAACGGTGCCCCTGCTGAGAAGCTGTTGATGAGTTTCCCCACCTATGGCCGCACCTACCGTCTCACCACCACCAACACTGGCCTGGGAGCCCCCGCCAAAGGCCCTGCTGACGCCGGCCCATTCACCCGCGAAGCAGGATACTGGTCCTACTACGAGGTACATTTGATCTATGAGGCCTTTTTCTCAAACTCAAAGCATACAGGCCATGGATCTCAAAACACTATGTTATATTGTGTTGTTTGTTTGTTTATCTGTTTGTTTGTCATTAGCTAACAGGATGCTTCTCTCTCCTCCCAGGTCTGCGCCTTCACCTCCAGCGCCACTGTTGAGTGGATTGATGAGCAGAAGGTCCCCTATGCTGTCCAGGGCAGCTCCTGGGTGGGCTATGACAACAAGGAGAGCTACGCTGCCAAGGTGCATGCTAGGAACATCTCAGTCAATCGATCCATCAATCAATCAAGTTCTCTATATACCCATGTCCATGTTTACACATCTGTCTTTGTCCCCTTTTGCTTCCATCAGGTCCATTGGCTGAGGAATAAGAACCTGGGAGGAGCCTCCGTGTGGACGCTGGACATGGATGACTTCACTGGTGCTTTCTGTGCTGATGGTTCCTTCCCTCTTGTCAATCACCTCCGCAACTCTCTGGGTAAATTCAGTTCCATTGAAGTTAAATTCTAGTTTTTTTATTTTTATAAAGTACAGTAAAGGTAGGTTTTTATATCATCTCATCTCCCACTCTCTTCCCTCCCTCCACCCCTCCTTCCCTTTCTCCCTCCCAGGCTTCGCCCCCAAGCCCACAACCACTCGGGCCCCCACCACCACCCCTGACCCCATCCTCAGCTTCTGCTCCGGACGCCCAGATGGCTTGTACGTCAACGTCATCGACAACACCACCTATTTCCAGTGTTTCCGTGGAAACACCTACCTGCACCGATGCCAGCCCGGCCTCGTCTATATTGATTCCTGCAAGTGCTGTGACTGGCCCTGAATGACTGCTAGCTATGTAGGACCAATTAGTTAGAATGCTATAACAACCTTCAATGACAACTAGCTGTAACGGCAATAACTTATCCTAGGATCTGATCCTGAACTGCAACTGGCAAAATGTTACAAAATATACTAATTTTCATTTTGTCATTTTCTATTTGTCGGGTTACTGTCTTTCTCAAATAAAAATAATACCATACTCGCAATATTGTAAGACTGAATACAATATTGTGAATGTTTCATTTTGCTTGTCAGTTTTTCATACTGTACAAGTCAAACGTTTGGACACACCTACTTATTCAAGGGTTTTTCTTTATTTTACTATGTTCTACATTGTAGAATAATAGTGAAGACATCAAAACTATAAAAGAACACATATGGAATCATGTAGCAACCAAAAAAGTGTTATACAAATCAAAATATATTTGAGATTCTTCAAAGTAGACATCTTTTGCATTGACAGCTTTGCATACTCTTGACATTCTCTTAACCAGCTTCATGAGGTAGTCACCGGAAATGCATTTCAATTAACAGGTGTGCATTGTTGAAAGTTAAATTGTGGAATATATTTCCTTCTTAATGCATTTGAGCCAATCAGTTGGGTTGTGACAAGGTAGGGTGGTATACAGAGGATAGCCCTATTTGGCCAAAGACCAAGTCCATATTATGGCAAGAACAGCTCAAATAAGCAAAGAGAATGACAGTCCATCATTACTTTAAGACATGAAGGTCAGTCAATCTGGAAACTTTCAAGAACTTTGAACGTTTATTCAAGTGCAGTCGCAGAAACCATGAAGTGTTATGATGAAACTGGCTCTCATGAGGACCGCCACAAGAAAAGGGAGACGCAGAGTTACTTGGCTGCAGAGGATAAGTTCATTAGAGTTACCAGCCTCAGAAATTGCAGCCCAAATAAATGCTTCACAGAGTTCAAGTAACAGACAAATCTCTACATCAACTATTCAGAAGAGAACGCGTGAATCAGGCCTTCATGGTCGAATTGCTGCAAAGAAACCACTACAAAAGGACACCAATAAGAAGAAACTTAGTTGGGCAAAGAAACACGATAAATGGACATTAGACCGTTGGAAATCTGTCCTTTGGTCTGATGAGTCCAAATTCGAGATTTTTGGTTCCAACGCAGAGTGGGTTAACGGATTATCTCTGCATGTGTATTTCCCACCGTAAAGCATGAAGGAGGAGGTATGATGGTGTGGGGGTGCTTTGCTCGTGACACTGTCTGTGATTTATTATTAACTCAAGGCACACTGAACCATTATGGCTACCACAACATTCTGCAGAGATTCGCCATCCCATCTGGTTTGCGCTTACTGGGACTATCATTTGTTTTTCAACAGGGTCACTGTCCTGTTGAAAAACAAATGATAGTCACCTCCAGGCAAAGTGTGGCTACTTTGAAGAATCTCAAATCTAAAATATATTTTGATTTGTAACAATTGTTTTGGTTACTACATGAATCCATATGTGTTATGTCATAGTTTTGATGTCTTCACTATTATTCTACAATGTAGAAAATAGTACAAATTAAGAAAAACCCTTGAATAAGTAGGTGTGTCCAAACTATGACTGGTACTGTATATAAGCTCACATATGTAAAATGTTTGTATTTTTACATGAAGTTGAAGAGTGCTGTAATGTTTCAACCTGTTACCCGTGATTCATGGTGGAAACAAATCTTGCATGTCATGGCACTAAAGCACATACACTGTAATGTCAGCTTGTCACTTTTATTAGCTATGATTAAACTGCATATATTAAGCATTTGGTCAACGGCCCCTCTCCCCCCTGCAAATACAACCACAGACATACAGTATAAGAATGTGTTAGAATCACTACAACTGTAGTTTAGCACTTTCCACTTGGTCTCAGAGAACTTCACATTGTTAGGGGGTCAAGTAATCTCACACAAGATGATGCGAACGTCCATAATGTTATTTTACTACCAGTTTACCAAGTAATTTCTAAGTTAACACCATAGACAAAAAAATAAAGCAACATTTTATATTTTAGTTCCAAAAAACCTGGATGTTTACCAGAAAACATGCCAAATAAAAACTGTGCTCCCATGGTAGCAGAGCAGTCAGAGTGTATGCTGTGGTTTACATTGCCAACACTTATCCTCAGATAATGGCCATCAGGAGAGTAATAAATGTCATGCCTTTGTCCAAAGTGCAGCATTATTATTACTTCCCGGGTGTCTGCACATACACTTAGTGTACAAAACATTAAGAACTTCCTAATCTTCCTAATATTGAGTTGCAGCCCCTTTTTCCCCTCAGAACAGTGCTAATTCGTCGGACAGAAAGCGTTCCACGGGGATGCTGGCCCATGTTGACTCCAGTGCTTCCCATGGTCGTGTCAAGTTGGCTGGATGTCCTTTGGGTGGTGGAACATTCTTGATACACGCAGGAAACTGTTGAGTGGGAAAAATGCTGCAGTGTTCCAGTTCTTGACACACTCAAACCAGTGTGCCTGGCACCTACTACCATGCCCTGTTCAAAGGCACTTAAATATTTTGTCTTGCCCATTCACCCTTCTGAATGGCAGATATACACAATCCATGTCTCAATTGTATCAAGGCTTAAAAACACTTATTTAACCTGTCTCCTCCCTTTCCTCTACACTGATTGAATTGGATTTAACAAGTGACAACAGTAAGGGATCATAGCTTTCAATCGGATTCACCCGGTCCGTCTATGTCATGGAAAGAGCAGGTAGGTGTTCCTAATGTTTTGTACATCAGTGTAGATAGCACACTTTCTGTTTACATGATTCAAATGGACTCCGAATGAGGTCATAGTGGCTAATTCATTTATGTTACAGTTTAGAAGGATGAGGCATTTAGGGTGAAAAAAATATATAATTCAATAGAATCCGTATTATTATTACATGTTACCATATGTACAAATGGCACTTCATTTCAATCAAATCATTCCCAAAGAAACTAAAAAGCATTAATTAGCAGGTAATGATAATGCAATAAAGAAGTTTCAATGACATCTCAGTGTAAATCCTAGTAATGATTTAAAAAAAGAACTAAAACATACAAGAAATGTAGAAGTATGCTTTTTTGGGTACCAAAAAATATAGCTGTTTATGTGAACACTTCTGCATGGTGACATTGATTTCTCTCATTATAACCAACAACGTCTAGTGGGATAAATGTGCTGTTTGTTTGCAGCCACAATGCAGCCCTGTACACAGCAAAATACATCCCACAGGGACTGAAGTTGAGTGTTCATTCAATGTTTTAATGAAGGGCGCACAATTTAAGGATATTACAAATAGACACCAAAGTAACTGTTTTGTTATTTAGATATTGCAAAAATATATATTTTTTCTATTTTTACATGATTAATATGAACTGTCATTCATGTCACTGAACAATACAAGTCAATGTAATAAAAAAGAACAAACAAATGCAACACTGCAAGCTGTGTCATATTTACATAAGGCTTTCATATTTATTGACAGACAGTTACTAAAGATTGTTGCACCTCTGTTTTCTATTACTCTAATCAGTAGTCTCAGCAGTAGTAAGGGATTTGTAAATGTTGTCATTTACAGTTCAATTCAGAAGTTTACATACACCTTAGCCAACTACATTTAAACTCAGTTTTTCACTTCCTTTCACTTCCAATTCGTGACATTTAATCCTAGTAAAAAGTACCTGTCTTAGGTCAGTTAGGATCACCACTTTATTTTAAGAATGTGACATGTCAGAATAATAGTAGAGAGGATGATTTATTTCAGCTTTAATTTCCTTAATCACATTCCCAGTGGGTCAGAAGTGAACATACACTCAATTAGTATTTAGTAGCATTGCCTTTAAATTGTTTAACTTGGGTCAAACGTTTCGGGTAGCGTTCCACAAGCTTCCCACAATACGTTGGGTGAATGTTGGCCCATTCCTCCTGACAGAGAAGGTGTAACAGAGTCAGGTTTGTAGGCCTCCTTGCTCGCACACGCTTTTCAATTCTACCAACAAATTTTCTATGGAATTGAGGTTGGGCTGTTGTGATTGCCACTCCAATACCTTGACTTTGTTGTCCTTAAGCCACTTTGCCACACCTTTGGAACTATGCTTGGGGTCATTGTCCATTTGCAAGACCCATTTGAGACCAAGCTTTAACTTCCTGACTGATGTCTTGAGATATTGCTTCAATATATCCACATAATTTTCCTACCTCATGATGCCATCTATTTTGTGAAATGCACCAGTCCCTCCTTCAGCAAAGCACCCACACAACATGATGCTGCCACCCCCGTGCTCCACGGTTGGGATGGTGTTCTTCGGCTTGCAAGACTCCCCCTTTTTCCTCCAAACATAATGATGGTCATTATGGCCGAACAGTTGTATTTTTGTTTCATCAGACCAGAGGACATTTCTCCAAAAAGTATGATCTTTGTCCCCATGTGCAGTTGCAAACCGTAGTCTGACTTTTTTATGGCGATTTTGGAGCAGTGGCTTCTTCCTTGCTGAGCGGCCATTCAAGTTATGTCGATATAGGACTTGTTTACTGTGGATATAGATACCTTTGTACCCGTTTCCTACAGCATCTTTACAAGGTCATTTGCTGATGTTCTGGGATTGATTTACACTTTTCACACCAAAGTACGTTCATCTCTAGGAGACAGAATGCGTCTCCTTCCTGAGCGGTATGACAGCTGCGTGGTCCCATGGTGTTTATACATGCGTACTACTGTTTGTACAGATGAACGTGGTACCTTCAGGCATTTGGAAATTGCTCCCAAGGATGAACCAGAATTGTGGATGTCTACATTTTCTTTTCTGATGTCTTAGCAGATTTCTTTTCATTTCCCCATGATGTCAAGCAAAGATGCACTGAGTTGGAAGGTAGGCCTTGAAATATATCCACAGGTACACCTTCAATTGAATCAAATGATTTCAAGTAGCCTATCAGAAGCCATGTCGTCATTTTCTGGAATTTTCCAAGCTGTTTAAAGGTACAGTCAACTTAGTGTACGTAAACTTCTGACCCACTGTAATTGTGATACAGTGAATTATTGTAACGGTTCTCTAGTGGTGAAGGAGAGGCGGACCAAAATGCAGCGTGGTTTCTGGCGCCTCTGGGCTGAGGGGCTCTGGCGCCTCTGGGCTGAGGGGCTCTGGCGCCTCTGGGCTGACTGGCGGCACTGGCGGCCCCTGGCTGACTGGCCGCACTGGCGGCCCCTGGCTGACTGGTGGCACTGGCGGCCCCTGGCTGACTGGCGGCACTGGCGGCTCCTGGCAGACTGGCGGCACTGGCGGCTCCTGGCAGACTGGCGGCACTGGCGGCGCTGGGCAGATGGGCGGCTCAGGCGGCGCTGGGCAGACGGGCGGCTCAGGCGGCGCTGGGCAGACGGGTGGCTCAGGCGGCGCTGGGCAGACGGGCAGCTCAGGCGGCGCTGGGCAGACGGGTGGCTCAGGTGGCGCTGGGCAGACGGGTGGCTCAGGCGGCGCTGGGCAGACGGGTGGCTCACATGGAGCTGGGCAGACGGGAAGCTCTGGCAACGCTGGAGAGACGGGTAGCTCAGATGGCGCTGGGCAGACGGGAAGCTCCGGCAATGCTGGAGAGGAAGGCTCTGGCAGCGCTGGACTGAGTAGCTCTCGTAGCGCCGAACAGGCGGGAGACTCCGGCTGCGCTGGAGAGGAGGAAGGCTCTGGCAGCGCTGGAGAGGAGGGAGGCTCCGGCAGCGCTGGACAGGCGGGAGCCCCTGTAAGGATGAGCCGGAGAGACAGCCTGGTGCGGGGGGCTGCCACCGGAGGGCTGGTGCGTGGAGGTGGTGACGGATAGACCGGACCGTGCAGGCGCACTGGAGCTCTTGAGCACCGAGCCTGCCCAACCTTACCCGGTTGAATGGTCCCGGTCGCCCTGCCAGTGCGGCGAGGTGGAATAGCCCGCACTGGGCTATACAGGCGAACCGGGACACCATGCGCAAGGCTGGTGCCATGTAAGCCGGCCCAAGGAGACGCACTGGAGACCAGATGTGTAGAGCCAGCATAACACGGTGCCTGCCCGGTCTCTCCAGCCCCCCGGTAAGCACAGGAAGTTGGCGCAGGTCTCCTACCTGGCTTCGCCACACTTCCTGTGTGCCCCCCCCCAATACATTTTTGGGTCTGACTCTCGGGCTTCCATCCACGCCGCCGTGCTGCCTCCTCATACCAGCGCCTCTCCGCTTTCGCCGCCTCCAGTTCTTCTTTGGGGCGGCGATATTCTCCTGGCTGAGCCCAGGGTCCTCTTCCGTCTAATTTGTCCTCCCATGTCCAGTACTCTTCGCGCTGCTCCTGCTGCCTTTCACCACGCCGCTTGGTCCTGTTGTGGTGGGTGATTCTGTAACGGTTCTCTAGTGGTGAAGGAGAGGCGGACCAAAATGCAGCGTGGTTTCTTTGATTCATGTTTAATGACAAAACGAAAAACACGAACACTACAAAACAATAAATGTGGAAAACCAAAAACAGCCCTATCTGGTGCAAAACACGGAGACAGGAACAATCACCCACAAACACACAGTGAAACCCAGGCTACCTAAGTATGATTCTCAATCAGAGGCAGGTGTCATTAGTTGTCTCTGATTGAGAATCATACTTAGGTAACCATACTAGGCCGAAACATAGAAATAACCCAAAACATAGAAAAACAAACATAGACTGCCCACCCAAGTCACGCCCTGACCATACTAAATAAATACAAAACAAAGGAAATACAGGTCAGAACGTGACAATTATAAATGAAATAATCTGTATGTAAACAATTGTTGGAAATATTACTTGTGTCATTCACAAAGTAGATGTCCTAACAAACTTGCCAAAACTATAGTTTGTTAACAAGAAATTTGTGGAGTGGTTGAAAAACAAGTTTTAATGACTCCAACCTAAGTGTATGTAAACTTCTGACTTCAACTGTATATGACAAAGAAATAATCCCATTTAGGTGGTGATCTAATGAAAGATGAAATAAAATATTGCTGACAACTTTAAATATCTTACGTTGATTTTATTACGCACTTGAGTGTACATGCGTGGCAGAGCACCAAAAAACTACAATTCTGCTGACATTAAATATCCAAGTCAACTTTGCTCCAAGGCATCTGCCAAAAACAGTTGGCAGTGACTTGACCAAATGTACCTAACAAACCACTGCCAGAAATTCATATCGTTATCATAAGAGATCAAAGTTGAAAAAGTACACTTTTTAAATATATACAGTATTTCAGTACAGCTATGAACCTGCTGGATCAAAGACAATCAGACGTGCCATAATAAAATTGTGAATTGTCAACTATTGAATTGTTTGGATGTTTTTGACAGCGCGGGACACAGATAGCATAATCTGAACAAATAATGGTCATTATTATCAAACTTGCCAACATAATGACTAATTAATGTGTTATCACAATTCCATCAAATGGATAGTTGTGCCAATTATGATTAACATTTTTCTAAATGCCTGCAATACACACCGAGTGTACAAAACATTACGATCACCTGCTCTTTCCATGATATAGACTGACCAGAGGAATCCAGGTAAAAGATATGCTTCCTTAGTAATATTACCTGTTAAACCTACTTTAATCAGCGTAGATGAAGGGAAGGAGACAGGTTAAAGAAGGATGTTTAAGCCTTGAGACAATTGAGACATGGATTGTGTATGTGTGCCATTCAGAGGGTGAATGGCAAGACAAAAGATTTAAGTGCCTTTGAACTGGAAAGGGTAGTAGTTGCCAGGTGCACCGATTTGAGTGTGTCAAGAACTGCAATGCTGCTGGGGTTTTTGCACTCATCAGTTTCCCATGTGTATCAAGAATGGTCCAACACACAAAAGACATCCAGACAATTTGACAACTGTGGGAAGCATTGCAGTCAACATGGGCCAGCATTCCTGTGGAGCACGTCCGAAACATGTTGTAGAGTCCATGTACCGACAAATTGAGACTGTTCTGAGGGCAATAGGGGGTGCAACTCAATATTAGGAAGGTGTTCCTAATGTTTTGTACACTCACTGTATAATCCCAGCTACAGTTTTTATAATACTGTACATAACATTGTTTTGCAAATACAGAATGAACATTCTCACGGTGTATATGGTTCATATGAATTACGTTGACCTCAAAATCTCTACTAAAATGGGAAATGAACAGAAAAGCAACATTACCAATCTAACATGCACTGTTGTTCATCTGTTTATGCTCAGGTTATGAAATTTCAAATAGACACCAAAGTAACTGTTTTGTTATGTAGATATTGCCAAAAATATATATTTACATGATTGATATGAACTGTCATTCCTGTCACTGAACAATACAAGTCAATGCAATAAAAAAGAACAAACAAATGCAACACTGCAATCTGTGCCATATTCCACAATGACAGTTTACATAAGGCTTTCATATTTATTGACAGACAGCTACTAAAGGTTGTTGCACCTCTGTTTTCTATTACTCTAATCAGTAGTCTCAGCAGTAGTAAGGGATTTGTAAATGTTGTAATTTATGTGACAAAGAAATAATCCCACTAAGGTGGTGATCTAATGAAAGATGAAATAAAATATTGCTGACAACTTTCTATTTCTTACGTTGATTTTATTACGTACGTGAGTGCACATGCGTGGCAGAGCGCCAAAAAAACGACAATTCTGCTGACATTAAATATCCAAGTCAACTTTGCTCCAAGGCATATGCCAAAAACAGTTGGCAGTGACTTGACCAAATGTACCTAACAAACCACTGCCAGAAATTCATATCGTTATCATAAGAGATCAAAGTTGAAAAAGTATGCTTTTTAAATACACTGCTCAAAAAAATAAAGGGAACACTTAAACAACACAATGTAACTCCAAGTCAATCACACTTCTGTGAAATCAAACTGTCCACTTAGGAAGCAACACTGATTGACAATAAATTTCACATGCTGTTGTGCAAATGAAATAGACAACAGGTGGAAATTATAGGCAATTAGCAAGACACCCGCAATAAAGGAGTGGTTCTGCAGGTGGGGACCACAGACCACTTCTCAGTTCCTATGCTTCCTGGCTGATGTTTTGGTCACTTTTGAATGCTGGCGGTGCTTTCACTCTATTGGTAGCATGAGACGGAGTCTATAACCCACACAAGTGGCTCAGGTAGTGCACCTCATCCAGGATGGCACATCAATGCAAGCTGTGGCAAGAAGGTTTGCTGTGTCTGTCAGCGTAGTGTCCAGAGCATGGAGGCGCTACCAGGAGACAGGCCAGTACATCAGGAGACGTGGAGGAGGCCGTAGGAGGGCAACAACCCAGCAGCAGGACCGCTACCTCCGCCTTTGTGCAAGGAGGAGCAGGAGGAGCACTGCCAGAGCCCTGCAAAATGACCTCCAGCAGGCCACAAATGTGCATGTCTGCTCAAACGGTCAGAAACAGACTCCATGAGGGTGGTATGAGGGCCCGACGTCCACAGGTGTGGGTTGTGTTTACAGCCCAACACCGTGCAGGACGTTTTTCATTTGCCAGAGAACACCAAGATTGGAAAAATCGCCACTGGCGCCCTGTGCTCTTCACAGATGAAATCAGGTTCACACTGAGCACATGTGCCATTAGGTACCGAGATGAGATCCTCAGACATCTTGTGAGACCATATGCTGGTGCGGTTGGCCCTGGGTTCCTCCTAATGCAAGACAATGCTAGACCTCATGTGGCTGGAGTGTGTCAGCAGTTCCTGCAAGAGGAAGGCATTGATGCTATGGACTGGCCCGCCCGTTCCCCAGACCTGAAATTTGATTTCCATTGATAATTTGTGTGTGATTTTTTGTCAGCACATTCAACTATGTAAAGAAAAAAGTATTTAATAAGAATATTTCATTCATTCAGATCTAGGATGTGTTATTTTAGTGTTCCCTTTATTTTTTTGAGCAGTGTATATAATTCAGTACAGCTAGGAACCTGCTGGATCAAAGACAATTAGACATGCCAATATACATTTGAGAAGTGTCAACTATTTAACTTTTGGGATGTTTTTGACACCTCGGGACACAGATAGCGTAATCTGAACAAATAATGGTCATTATTATCAAACTTGCCAACATAATGACTAATTAATGTGTTATCACAATTCCAACAAATGGATAGTTGTGTCAATTATGATTAACATTTTTCTAAATGCCTGCAATACACACTGAGTGTACAAAACATTACGATCACCTGCTCTTTCCATGATATAGACTGACCAGAGGAATCCAGGTAAAAGATATGCTTCCTTAGTAATATTACCTGTTAAACCTACTTTAATCAGCATAGATGAAGAGAAGGAGACAGGTTAAAGAAGGATGTTTAAGCCTTGAGACAATTGAGACATGGATTGTGTATGTGTGCCATTCAGAGGGTGAATGGCAAGACAAAAGATTTAAGTGCCTTTGAACAGGGAAGGGTAGTAATTGCCAGGTGCACCGATTTGAGTGTGTCAAGAACTGCAATGCTGCTGGGGTTTTCGCACTCAACAGTTTCCCATGTGTATCAAGAATGGTCCAACACCCAAAAGACATCCAGACAATTTGACAACTGTGGGAAGCATTGCAGTCAACATGGGCCAGCATCCCTGTGGAGCACTTTCAAAACACGTTGTAGAGTCCATGTACCAACAAATTGAGACTGTTCTGAGGGCAATAGGGGGTGGAACTCAATATTAGGAAGGTGTTCCTAATGTTTTGTACACTCACTGTATAAACCCAGCTACAGTTTTTATAATACTGTACATAACATTGTTTTGCAAATACAGAATGAACATTCTCACGGTGTATATGCTTCGTATTAATTACTTTGACCTCAAAATCTCTACTAAAATGGGAAATGAACAGAGAATCAACATTACCAATCTAACGTGCACTGTTGTTCATCTGTTTATGCTCAGGTCATGTGTCTTCTTATGTGGTTCGTGTCTTATCTGTCTTGCTTAGTGTTTCTGAGCTGATTACTGTACATTACCTGGCCTGTCATAAAATAATCACCACCCCAGTCCAGACTCTTCTGTACTTATCTGATTGTATTGCACATTTGTTTAACCCCCCCTCCCATTTGGTTCCATGGGGGCCCACCCACCCGGGGGCCCACCCACCACTGGATAAACTATATAAAAAGCCAGACTTAACTTCTCATCACTGACGGTTTCATCGGTGAAGTTCCCACGGTAAGCTTAGAAGGAAACTCACTAGTGACAGCTGACAGTTTCCTTGGTCATATTAGGACCAACTTGATTCATTGTGTAATTGGATAAATGGGCCTTCGATGTTAGTAACGATTTTGTTTCAGTAGCTAGCAACTGTTGCTTTCAATTTCTTGGTCTGTATACCTTTAGTCTCTGGCTATTATTTGTATTGGACTCTGACAACAACTGATGCAATATAGCTATTGGAAAGGATTTAGTGTGAATCTAAGTACATTGCTAAATTGGTTTAGTAAATAATTTATCTACATCAATGTAGTAATGAGAGTCAGTGAATGCACAAATTATTATTTAACAATTATTTCAATATTAAATACTGTGGCACTTGTTTAGGACAGTACCCTGTGCAGTGCAGTGGGTAATGTTAATTTAATGTGGGGAAATGTGAGAGGTGGTAGTTTATTGTTGTTCTGTCTGTTGTGAGCAGGTAATGTTCAAAACCTTGCATCAGTTCCATGCTGGCATAACCCAGTGTAAACATCCTGATTACAGGTCCAAGTATCATTGTTGAAAATATCTCTCTGTCTGTCTCTCACTTCTCTTACTCTCTCTCTCTCTCTTTGTCTCATAGCAAATAGTCAAGATGTCTAAGCTGACAATCTTAGCAGGTGACTATGACTCCATCATTTACATCAGGCACTATCACTGCCTTCTATCGTGCAATAAAATGATACGCTTTGACAAATGTTTTTGGGGCTATTTACATAGACATTTGCTTAACCTTTCAAAACTCTTTCTCACTCGCTCTAGGCTTGTGCCTGGTGCTGTGCCAGTTTGGCGCTTCCACCTCAGTTTCCACCGCAGCTGCTGCTTCTCCCAAAATGGTGTGCTACTTCACCAACTGGTCTCAGTACAGACCAGACAAAGGGAAGTACAAGCCCGAGAATGTGGACGCCCACCTGTGCACTCACCTGATCTACGCTTTCTCCATCCTCAACCACCGCAATGAGCTGGTCACCTACGAGTGGAATGATGACGTCCTCTACAAGTCCTTCAACGCCTTGAAGACCAAGTAAATAGCTCGCTTCACAACTTATTAGTGTTGGTGTTGAATGAGGAATTTAGTTTCCCAAGTGTCCAGGGATATTTCTTTGGTTTTATTCATCTCTCCTCTGAACTGGAGCTTGTTTAAGCAGCCACTTGCAGAATTATCAATACTCATATACAAAATTGCTGAATAATCTCAAATCTCTTTGCCATCTCTCTGCAGGAACCCTCATCTTAAGACTCTGCTGGCCGTCGGAGGATGGAACTTTGGTTCTTCCCAGTGAGCAACTCCCTTAGTCATGCTACAGGGCTATGAAAAGCACCATACATT
Source organism: Oncorhynchus clarkii lewisi (assembly GCF_045791955.1). Taxonomy (NCBI): domain Eukaryota; kingdom Metazoa; phylum Chordata; class Actinopteri; order Salmoniformes; family Salmonidae; genus Oncorhynchus; species Oncorhynchus clarkii. Next base: position 42,251,719 of record NC_092163.1, read on the forward strand.
TGGATTACGTTGATTTAGAGTATCTGCAACAGTACCTACTGTATCGTAGTGTTTGTGAGATCATCTCTGCAGCTACATTTAGGTTCTCTGGAACTGTGTTAACTATAGCTACTAGGGCACGTGAAATAACACAACTATCATGTTTTTCAGTGACAGAGGACAACACGTTTGTGTTGTCAAGATAACTTTGATCATGACTATCAGTACTATATGACTACTGGTATCTGTACTAATTTACGTTTAGTACACTTTAGCAACTATATGGTGTATTATGTTATGGCGTCATGATAGAACCTTGATCATCTCTCAGGTGTTCCATCATGTATATAGACTACTCTCAGTTAACCCAGAACTAAAATCTTGCATAATTTGGTCATATGCATGATTTATGTTTACCTAGTTTGTCCATGAGAGACTAGCAAGTAGTATATCTGTGGAAGTAGTAAGGTAGTATTTAGAAACCATATGGTGTATTGTAATACAGCCTCATGATAAAACCGTCTTCCTCTCCTCAGGTTCTCCATCATGGTGAGTAATGCTGCCAACCGTCAGACATTCATCCAGTCGTCCATCAGCTTCATGAGAACCCATGGTTTTGACGGTCTGGATCTGGACTGGGAGTACCCCGGGGCCCGAGGGAGCCCCCCGGAGGACAAGAAGAGGTTCACTCTGCTCTGCCAGGTGGGTGTGGCTCCTCCACTGGCTCCTCCACTACTACACTTATTACTCAATGATAGTAATGTAGATAGATAATGGTTCGGATGTATATAGTGCTTTTCCAAGCATTCAACGAGCTTTACAAAATAAGATAAACTCTCCTTATTCACTAGCTTACTGGGGGCATACTATTCATATAATCACATGTTCCCCATAATACGTCTTCACTGTGCATCCCCAACCCTCTCTGACACATGATGTTGTGTGTGTGTGTGTGTGTGTGTGTGTGTGTGTGTGTGTGTGTGTGTGTGTGTGTGTGTGTGTGTGTGTGTGTGTGTGTGTGTGTGTGTGTGTGTGTATTTTACAGGAGCTAGTGGCAGCCTACGCAGCTGAGGCCAAGTCCACCGGTAATGCCCAGCTCATGCTGACCGCTGCCGTGTCCGCTGGAAAGGGAACCATCGATGCTGGATATGAGATTGCCGAGATTGCCAAGTGAGTCTGCCGGTCATTTTGAATAACAAATGTTTCCTGAGGTCAATCAGTTTAAATAGCTATGGCACTTTAGAAACAGTTTCCAGGTGCCATTTGTTCTCAGTGGTTATAGTTTGTGCGTGCGTCTCCAGGTCTCTGGACTTCATCAACGTGATGACCTACGACTTCCACGGAACTTGGGAGAGATTCACTGGACACAACAGCCCCCTGTATCGCGGTGCTCATGACGAGGGAGAGCTTATCTACTTCAACACTGTAAGGAAAAACACAGACTGACTGAATCTTTATCAGTGTGTATAATGATACTATTGTAAACCCATAGTATGCAAGTAGTGCGTTTAAAACCCTTGTCATTCCATCTTTATAAAGGAATATAGGTTTTAAACATCATACAGCTTTACTGATGTTATTAACTTATAATGGTGTGGTATAATCATTACATTTGCTACACATTTTCACCATGATAGAAAAAGTATAGTGCCACTTTACTGTGGTGTGCTGTTCCACAACAATAAATACTCTAGCACTGCTGAGGTACTTGCTACATTTCTCACTTCTCTCTCCATCCATCCCTCCAACCCTCTTAACCCCCTCTTTCTCTCTCAGGACTACGCCATGAAGTACTGGAGAGACAATGGCACCCCAGTGGAGAAGCTGAACATGGGCTTCGCCACCTATGGTCGTACCTTCCGCCTGACATCATCTGACACCAGCGTTGGAGCACCAGCCAGTGGCCCTGCCTCCGCCGGGCCCTACACCCGTGAAGCTGGCTTCTGGGCCTACTATGAGGTGAGAGCCTGGCTGCTGGGGGCCAAAACATTCAACACCAAAATGCTAAGCAAAGTTAGAAATATTTTTTTCATTGTTATTCCAAGAACGCTGTACAACGGAGACCTATGCATGAGTTTTTCACAAAACAAACTCCCTTTTTGTGTGTTTTGTTCAGATCTGCACCTTCATAAATGGCGCAACAGTTGAGATGATTGCAGACCAGATGGTTCCCTATGCCTACAGGGGCAATGAGTGGGTTGGATTTGACTCCAGGCAGAGCTTTGAGACCAAGGTCATTTCCCCTAATCAGTTTACATAATATTGTAATTTAGATAAGACATTTTTGCCCATAGTCATTAAAGTGGTCAACAAAAAGTCTGGTATGATACTTCTGTGACATATCCTCTAAATATATTCACCCTCTCTATCTATGTCTATCTACCGCGGTCTCCTCATTCGATCCGCTGCACAGGTCCGCTACATGAAGGACAACAGGTTTGGCGGTGCCTTCGTGTGGGCCCTGGATCTTGATGACTTCGCCAACCAGTTCTGCGCTGAGGGCAACCACCCTCTGTTGGGACATCTGCGCAAACTTCTTGACATCGGTAAGTCTGAAGTTTTAGTGAAGGAGCAAACCTAATATTCAAAAACTAAAGTGTAATCTGAAATGAATCAACTACTAGACCAGATTATCCCACTGTGTGATGGGCCACTATGATAATTCCAGTCAGATGAAATAATGTCCCGAAATGTCATCACTGTTTCATCACCTCAGCTCTGTCCTTCATGGTAAAACCCTCTCTCCTTTTATTTTTCCTTCCATCCAGTACTACCCCCTCTGCCCCCTACCACCACCCCCAAACCTGGCTCAGTCACCACCACCCGCCCCACAACCACCGTCACCACCCACGCCCCTGGGACAGGTTTCTGCAACGGAAAGCCTGATGGCATCTACGCCAACCCAGACGACATCACCACCTTCTACATGTGCGCCCATGGCCTCACCCACCTCAACACCTGCGGCAACGGCTCGGTCTTCGACCCCAGCTCCAAGATCTGCGTGTGGCCTTAAGCTCGTTGTGAGGAAGTAAGGGTGTGAATTAGCATCGCTAATGCCAACTTTGTATTTACCAACTTTAAATTTGACTGCACTGCCCCTTTAATTTACTTTTTGAAAATAAATATTTCCACAATATGAGGTCAAAATAACACTAGGAAATGGTACAATGTTATGATAATGCCCTTTAGCGTACACTTGGAATTTCAGCCTGTTCAGATGGGATGAAGTTTTTGGTCCACAACTTGAGATCACAATCTGATCTGATTATTCTGACCAATGACCAGTCATCTTTTATTTGCATATGTATCCTCCTCCTTGGGGTAAGTTGGGTAGGCTCTAGATTCTAGACCATAGAGGTTCTACTAAATTAGTATTTTAGTTTCTAACTGTATGGTCTTGATGCTCCTATCCACCAATCAGGGCTGTGTATGTAAATATATTTAAATTTGTATCAACACGCCCACATGACCAGACTGAGTATTTCAAATGGAAAAGGAGGCACAGGGAAACAATATATTTAGTTATTTTATTACTTATATTCATGAAAAACAAAGTGATTTATTATACATACAGTGAGGATTTGAAAATGTAATTAAAAAGACTGCATTAGGGATTTAAAGATGCTATATTAAACTTTTTGGGTGACCCAACAAATTCACATAGAACTGTGAGTTATAGATCTGTCATGCTCATCGAAAGCAAGTCTAAGAAGTGATAGATCTGTTCTATGTGTGGTATTTCTATACTTCTGATGCTCAAGTTTAGTTTTTGCGTCTTTTACTTTCGGTTTTGTACACCAGCTTCATACAGCTGAAAATATATTTCACAATGGTTTAGATGGTACAATGATTCTCTACACTATACTTGCTTGTTTTGTCACATAAACTGAAATTAGGCGAACTATTAGAATTTTAGCAATCAGGAAATGGTGGATCGATTTTTGCATAGTGCATCTTTAAGTGTTACTGTGGTGCTAAAACATGTTGTGTGGGAAGGGAAGAATGCTGAATGTAGACAGTAATTGAGATGCAATTAGTTGAGTCTCGCGCTTAGTTTTGTAGAAGTGAAAACTGTTTTGTTTTGAATGAGTTCAAAAAATAAAAGATTCTGCCTTATCTTGTATTTTCCCTTCGTTCGACATGTTTAATACTTTTAATTCTTACACTAAAACATGTATTACCTTCTTGGTTTTGCATGACAAACGCATTTGTGTTGCGATACTTCTACAAACCCAGTGCCATATACTGTATCTCTATAGTCTTTATTCTACTTGAATATCTGTTTATTTTCCCTTCTAATTAATGACTCCTCATCAAATGGCATTTGAAAATACACTGGTGATACAATATACTATTCGAATGATAATAGCTATTTTGGAGACCCAGCCAAATCGGCCATGTATAAAAAGGGTTGGGGTTGGGTTACATAGTCGACAAAAAGTGTTAGAGCCGGTCACGTGGTGAAGGACAAAGCATCAGTGGAAATCAAATGGTTTATGGGAGAACTTGAGCAGATTATGTCAATGGTCTGTGGGTTGTCTCTGGTGTGGGGTTTAATCATGAAAATATGTTTATAAATCACAGTACAGGAGCAGGTCCAAGTCAGAAATGAATGTGGCCTATATTGCGACTGACACAAGGCAATGGGAAAGGGGAGTGAAAACATAGTAGTAAACACCTCCAAATGTTGGTGTTGGAATTCATAGCCACTATCTTCAGGATTGGGGCACCTTGCAATGTGAATTACATACAGTAGAATACAAGCGTTGAAATTCCTCATATACAAACATTAATGAAAAACATCCCAGAGAGATTTTTTATTATAAACCTTTGCAATCTCAATCAAATGCACATACACACATCATTTGAACACAAAACTAAAAATATATTTAGAAATAAATTGCAGTGTAATATTCCTTAGTTCACCAACATTTTTGAACTGACATACATCGTGACATTTTAGGTTATGTTTCTATGTACAGGACAGTATACAACAGCCCTTAGCTATGTGAGCAGCAGTCGGGCTGACAGCATAGTCCTGAGGAAGTGACAGGGATTACAAGGATCCTGCCACCCAACACAATGCAGGAAGTGAGAACCATTCAGCCAGTGACAGACGACAAATCAACTAACACCTGCTCCTCAAGAGTCGCCCCAGATCACTATAACAACAGTATAGACAACTGACTGACATCACAATCAAACTTGAATGCGAACATCGTTTCGAACAGAGAGCAGTACATCGTTACGAGCGCCCAATCATTGCCTAATTTGTATCCTTTAAAGACAAAACAACGGTCAGAATCCTGGGTAAATCACTCGCCGGCACTTAAATAGGCATGACCGATCAGTTACCTAAGGAAATTGCAGAACGCCGCAAAGTACTGAACCGACTCTTCAAAGAGAATACATTTAAAGGGAGTTGTGTCGCTCTCATAGTCGATAAACTGTACATTGAAAAGCAACTGATCCGGGACACCAAGACAACTCCATGGCTGTTCTAAATAAGAGGACGGGCTCAATGTAAAGGGTGGAATGGAATTAATGGAACGGTATCAAACATATCTAACATATGGAAACCACATGTTTGACTCCAGTCCATTGATACCATTCCAGCCGTTACAATGAGTCAGATCTCCTATAGCGCCTACTATCAGTCTCCACTGCCTTACACTATGCATGTCTGGGATTGTCTTTAAAATCGGGAAGAATAACATAACACGCCCAATAACGATACAAACAACAACATCTGGGAACGCTTTAAAATCATTTATTTTTATATTTATATACAGTGCATTTGGAAATTATTCAAATGCCTTCACACATTTTTTTACACAGCCTTATTCTAAAATGGATTAAATAAAACATTTTCCTCATCAATCTACTCACAAAACCCCATTAGGACAAAGCGAAAACTGTTGTTTTTTTTGTTGCACATTTATTACATATAAAACCTGAAATATCTTATTTACATAAGTAATCAGACCCTTAGCTATGAGACTCGAAATTGAGCTCAGGTGCTGTTTCTACAACTTGAATGTTGTATTTCTGCAGCACTGAAGGTCCCCAAAAACACAGTGGCCTCCATCATTCTTAAATGGAATACATTTGGAACAACCAAGACTTGATTGGAGTTCAGAGTTCCTCTGTGGAGATGGGAGAACCTTCCAGAAGGACAACCATCTCTGCAGTACTCCATCAATCAGACCTTTATAGTAGAGTGGCTAGATAAAAGTAAAAGGCACATGACAGCCCACTTGGAATTTGCCTAAAGGCACCCAAATGACTCTCAGACCATGATAAACAAGATTCTCTGGTTTGATGAAACCAAGACTGAACTCTTTGGCCTGAATGCCAAGCATCATGTCTGGAGGAAACCTGGCACCATCCCTACGGTGAAGCATGGTGGTGTCAGCATCATGCTGTGGGGATCAGCATCATGCTGTCAGTGGTAAGGACAGTGAGACTAGTCGGGATTGAGGGAAAGATGAATGAAGCATAGTACAGAGAGATCCTTGATGAAAACCTGCTCCAGAGTGCTCGGGACCTCAGACTGGGGCAACAGGACAATGACACAAAGCACACAGCCAATACAATGCAGGAGTGGCTTGGGGACAAGTCACTGATTGTCCTTGAGTGGCCCAGCCAGAGCCCGGACTTGAACCTGATCAAACATCTCTGGGGAGACCTGAAAATAGCTGTGCAGCGACGCTCCCCAACCAACCTGACAGAGCTTGAGAGGATCTGCAGAGAAGAATGGGAGAAACTCCCCAAATACAGGTGTGCCAAGCTTTTAGCGTCCTACCCAAGAAGACTCAATGCTGTAATCGCTACAAAGGTGCTTTAACAAAGTACTGAGTAAAGGGTTTGAATACTTATGTAAATGTAATATTTCAGTAATTAAATTTTCAATAATTAAGTTAAAAGTCCCAAAACCTGTTTTTGCTTTGTCATTATGGGGTATTGTGTGTAGATTGATTAGTAAAACAAATGATTTAATCAATTTCATAATAAGGCCATAATGTGAAAAAGTGAAGGGGTCTGAATACTTTCCAAATGCACTGTATACAGTGCCTTCAGAAAGTATTCATACCCTTTGACTTATTCTAAATGTATTTGTTACAGTCTGAATTCAAAATGGATTAAATTGATCATTTTTTTCTCACCAATCTACACACAATACCCCATAATGACAAAGTGAAAACATGTTTTTAGAAATGTTTTCAGTTACATAAGTTTTCAGGTGCACTTTTGGCAGCATTTACAGCTGTGAGTCTTTCTGGGTAAAGTCTCTAAGAGATGCCCACTCCTGGATTATGCAACATTTGCCCATTATTCTTTTCCAAATTCTTCAAACTGAATTTTTTTTTTCAACTCTTGCCATAGATTTTCATGTACATTTAAGTCAAAACTAGAACTCGTTCACTTGCCTGTCTTATTGGTAAGCAATTCCACTGTAGATTTGTCCTTGTGCTGTAGGTTATTGTCCTGCTGAAAGGTGAATTAATCTCCCAGTTTCTGGTGGAAAGCGGACTGAACAGGTTTTACTCTAGGATGTGTTCTATTCTTAGCTCCATTCCACAAATGTTTTATCCTGAATAACTCTCCAATCCTTAACAATTACATGATGCATCCACCACCATGCTTGAAAATATGGAGAGTGTTACTCAGTAATGTTTTGTATTGGATTTGCCACAAACATAACACTTTGTATTCAGGGAAAAAAGCTAATTGCTTTGCCACATTTTTAAAAAGTATTACTTTAGTGCCTTCTTGCAAACAGCATGCATGTTTTGGAATATTTTTATTCTGTACCGGATTCCTTCTTTTTACTCTGTCAATTAGGTTAGTAATTGTGGAGTAGCTACAAGCCTCAATTTTCTCCTATCACAGTCATTAAACTCTGTAACTGTTTTAAAGTCACCATTGCCACATGGTGACACCTCTGAACGGTTTCTTTCCTTTCTTGCAACTGAGTTAGGAAGGATGCCTGTATCTTTTTAGTGACTGGGTATATTGATACACCATCCATAGTGTAATTAATAACTTCACCATGCTCAAAGGGAAATTCAATGTCTGCTTTTTCAATTTATACCCATCTACCAATAGGTGCCCATCTTTGCGAGGTATTGGAAAACCTCTGTGTTCTTGGTGGTTGAATCTGTGTTTGATATTCACTGCTCAACTAAGGGACCTTAGATAATTGTATATGTGGGGTACAGAGATGAGATAGTCAAAAAATCATGTTAAACACTATTCCATGCAATGTATTATGTGACTTGTTAAGCAAATGTTTACTCCTGAACGTATTTAGGCTTGCCATAACAAAAGGGGTCGAATACTTATTAACTCAAGAAATGTCAGCTTTTCATTTTTTATTCATTTGTAATAATTTCGAAAAGTATAATTCCACTTTGACAGTACAGGTTATTGTGTGTAGGCCAGTGACAACAAATCTACATTTAATACATTTTAAATTCAGGCTGTAACACAGCAAAGTGTGGAAAAAAGTCAAGGGGTGTGAATACTTTCTGAAGGTGCTGTTCTACTTGATGATATAAAGATATAGCTCATAAATCTATATGGACCGACTAATGACGATCCCAACTTATTTGAAAATATTTTTTTTGTCTCCACACAGTTGTAAGTCCGCCAATATACCGTAAAGGCAATCATACTACCAACTATCAACCTCTGGCTTTCCAAGAGATTACGAATATTATGGACACATTGGAAATTACTGATATTTGGAGGCTTAAAAACCTGGGTCTCATAAGATATACTTGGAGGAGGCTTAATCAAGCTAGTCAGATTGATTATTTCCTGGTATCCGTTTCCATGGTGCCAAAAATGAAAAAAAAGTCATGATTGAGATTTGAATAAGATCAGATCAACTTATATCCCTCCATATACAGTAACTAACTAATTTAACCAAGGTTTATTGACTGGCAGTGCCAGTTGTAGCTGGTTTCTAAAAAAAGAAAGCTAAGGAATTCATGAGATTTTCTTGCACAATACAGGATCAGTGGACCCACTTAATGTAGGGGATGCCTTTAAAATGTGCCTTTAGAGGCCATTCAATTGAATGTTCATGTCACCCCCTGGCCTTAGTTATCTTTGTTTTCTTTATTATTTTGGTTAGGTCAGGGTGTGACATGGGAGATTTGTGTTTGGCCTGGTCTAGGGGTTTTGTATGTTTATGGGGTGTTTCCTAGTCTAGGTGTTTATGTACTGTAAGTCTATGGTTGCCTAGATTGGTTCTCAATTAGAGGCAGGTGTTTATCGTTGTCTCTGATTGGAAACCATATTTAGAAAGCCATGTTCTTTGGGTATTTTGTGGGTGATTGTCTTCGGTCTTTGTGTTTATGCACCAGATAGGACTGTTTTCGGTTTTCACATTTGTTGTTTTGTAATTCAGTTTGGATTATTAAATAAGATAAACACTAACCACGCTGCATTTTGGTCCTCTCCTTCAAGGGAAGAAAGCCGTTACAGTTCATCTCAAAAACAACATTACACATCAATGGTGTTGATGAATGTACTATAGAAGAACTGAATAATCTAGACTAAAAACCAAAGGGGTTTGAGGATTTTATTCAGGAAATATAGGGTTTCAGTAATTTTTTTAAACTGGGCAAACTGGATGGAGAACGGCAAGAAACAAAGTTTTTCTTAAACCTTCATTATAGAAACTCGACCAAAAAAAAACTACAGAAAATGGTTACAAATGATGGAGAAATCCTTATCTCAACAAAGGAGATTTTGAATGAGGAAGTAAATATTTTAAACAAATGTTCTCTTGTCAAGTTCCTCCAACCTCACTTGACGTTGAGTTTTGATATCATTCTCCCAAAAAATCATGCTAACTATCTGCGATCCCCAAAAAATATTATGAAGGAGTAATTACATAGGGCAAATTATGATTGACAATTGATTCCTTTCGGGCGGGGAAAACCCCTGGCCTCAACTGCATTCCAGTACTTTTTATGAAGTACTGCAAGAGTCATTACTATCATGTTTTAATTACTTGTACTGTATATAAATGGCAAACTTTCAAACACAAAAAGAGGGACTGATGTCTCTCCTACTGAAGCAAGAAATTCACCGTTCAATGTTGAGATGCAAAATAAATTGCTCATAGAATTAAAAAGGTCCTGCCGGACATTATTCATCACGATCCGAGGGGATTCTTAAAAGGAAATATTGGAGATATCATTAGATAACTACTAGAAATTATCGAAAACTATGAGAATGCAGAGAAACCAGCTACAATCTACATTTTGAGAGCTTTCCATACAGTATGTTTAGAATCTGTTTACAAGTGCCTGGATTTTTTTTCCATTTTGGAAAATCTCTCATGAGATCGGTAAAAGTAATGTACAACAATCCTTTATGTAAAATCCTAAATAACGGTTCCTTTTTGAGAAATTTGAATTATCAAGAGGTAAAAAACATTTGCACTTTGTCATCGAACTTATTTATTATGGCTGTTGAACTGTTAAATATAAATATCTAACGATAACATTAAGGGGCAAAACATTTTTGGGATTAAGGACTAAAGTATCAATGTATGCCAATGATTTAAGTTTTCCTCAATCTTCAACCTTGAAGGGCCTTATTGAGGACCTGGATAATTTCTCGAGTTTCTCTGGAGTAAAACCCAACTATGATAAGAGTACTTTATGAGAGTATATTATGCATTGGGTTCCTAAAACATGCTAACTTTAAATTGGCATGTTATCTCCCAAATAAATGGGTGGACAGCAAACCAGATCAAGTTAAACAGTCATATTTATATAACGAACATGAGTTTGGATAGTTAAAACTATTAAATATTAAGGCATTAAACCTCTATCTTAAAGCCTCCATTATACAGGAATGATATCTAAATCCAAATTGGTTTTCCAGCAGGCTACTAGGAGAGGTACATCCAATGTTCAAAATCAGTGTTTTTGCCATTATACAGAGTAAAACCAACCCTTTCTCGTGGCTTGACAATGGAACCTTGTTTAAAGTATCTTCCTTTTTAAATTAGTTGGCTAAAATTCCTCCGGAAGAGGAAGAACAAATATTACAACAAATGATATGGCTGAACTCCAATGCACTGACAGAGGAAAGACCAATTTTCTTGAAATAAATGTACAGTTCCAGTCAAAAGTTTGGACACACCTACTCATTGCAGGGTTTTTCATTATTTTTTACTATTTTATACATTGTAGAATAATAGTGAAGACATCAAAACTATGAAATAACACATATGGAGTCATGTAGTAACCAAAAAAGTGTTAAATGCTTTTTTATTTCACGTTCCTTTGCTCTCTTTGTGTGGCGTGTCAGACGGCGACTTGTGTGGAGTGTCAGACGGTGACTTATGCCTCTCTATTTCAGTCCAATACCGATTTGCAGCTGCATCTGAGTCAGTGTGGTGTATTAGCAATGGTTATATGCATCAAAATCCTTGAGAAAATTGTAAGATGTAGAACAATGTTACGGTCAGTCCATGTCTTTATGGGACCACTCACTGTCTGTGTACCTTCATCTCAGCTGACTGACCAAAAGGCAGTGCAAGGTGGAATGTTCTTCCAGAGGCATGACAAAGAAAAAACATGAAATTAAGATTATGCAGGATTTTCTCACCGCTATTTTTATAACATATTTAGACCATCAGCAAATCAACAGGGTTGAAATATTCAACATTAGCTACTTGAAGTAACAGATACATCTCTACATCAACTGTTCAGAGGAGACTGCGTAAATCAGGCATTCGTGGTTGAATTGCTGCAAAGAAACCACTACTAAAGGACACCAATATAAAGAAGACACCTGCTTGGGCCAAGAAACATGAGCAATGGACATCAGACCGGTGGAAATCTGTTCTTTGGTCTGACGAGTCCAAATGTGCGATTTTTGGTTCCAACCGCCATGTCTTTGTATGACGCTGAGTAGGTGAATGGATGTTCTCCCCATGTGTTTTTCCCACAGCAAAGCATAAAGGAGGTGTGATGGTGTGGGGGTGATTTGCTGGTGACACTGTCAGTAATTTAAGTAATTTTAGTAATTCTTCATGTAGCCACCCTTTGCCTTGATGACAGCTTTGATGACAATCTTAGCTTAATCTCAACCAGCTTCATGAGGTAGTCACCTGGAAGGCATTTCAATTAACAGGGGTCTTGTTAAAAGTTAATTTGAGGAATTTCTTTCCTTCTTAAATGCGTTTGAGCCAATCAGTTGTGTTGTGATGAGGTACGGGTGGTATACAGAAGTTAGCCCTATTTGGTAAAAGACCAAGTCCATATTATGGCAAGAACAGCTCAAAAAAGCAAATAGAAACAAAATTCCATCATCACTTTAAGTCATGAAGGTCAGTCAATCTGGAAAATTTCAAGAACTTTTCAAGTTTATTCAAGTGTAGTTTCCAAAACCATCAAGCGCTATGATGAAACTGGCTCTCATGGGGACCGCCACAGGAAAAGAAGACCCAGAGTTACTTTGCTGCAGATGATAAGTTCATTACAGTTAAGTCAGATTGCAACCCAAATAAAGGCTCCACAGAGATCAAGTAACAGACACATCTCAACATCAGCTGTTCAGAGGAGACTGCGTGAATCAGGTCTTCATGGTTCGAATTGCTGCAAAGAAACACCTACTAAAGGACACCAATAATAAGAAGAGACTTGCTTGGGCCAAGAAACACGAGCAATGGACATTAGACTGTTGGAAATTTGTCCTTTGGTCTGATGAGTCCAAAATTGTGATTTATGGTTCCAGTCACCGTGTCTTTGTGAGATGCAGAGAAGGTGAACGGATGATCTCCGGAAGGTGTTTTTCCCACTGTGAAGCGGAGGAGGAGGAGGTTTGATGGTGTGGGGGTTCTTTGCTGGTGACACTGTCTGTGATTTATTTAGAATTCAAGGCACATTTAACCAGCATGGTTACCACAGCATTCTGTAACGATACACCATCCCATCTGGTTTGCGTTTAGTGGGACTATCATTTGTTTTCAACAGGACAATGACCCAACACACCTTCAGGCTCTGTAAGGGCTATTTGACCAAGAAGGAGAGTGATGGAGTGCTGTATCAGATGACCTGGCCTCCACAATCACCTGACATCAACCCAATTGAGATGGTTTGGGATGAGTTGGACTGCAGAGGGAAGGAAAAGCAGCCAACAAGTGCTCAGCATATGTGGGAACTCCTTCTAGACTCTTGGAAAAGCATTCCATGTGAATCTGGTTTAGAGAATGCCAACAGTGTTCAAAGCTGTCATCAAGGCAAAGTGTGGTTACTTTGAAGAATCTCAAATCTAAAATATATTTTGATTTGTTTAACATTGTTTTGGTTACTACATGATTCGATATATGTTATTTCACCGTTTTGATGTCTTCAGTATTATTCTACAATGTAGAAAATTGTACAAATAAAGAAAATACTGCAATGAGTAGGTGTGTCCAAACTTTTGACTGGTACTGTGTAAGGAAGGTACAATGTTTAAGAATGATATTGTAAATTCATGTCACACAAGCCATTAACAAAAGTTTATGGAGATATATGCTCAGTACGAAAGTATAACCAACTCGTCGCAGCTCTGCCACAACAATAGAAAGGGCAATTACTCAAAATAGAAAGGAATATATTGGTTTGTCTGCCTCCAACGATAAACCATGCATGGCTTAAAAATGACTAGTGTAAATCGTAGGATGTATCTGTTTCACTAGTTTGACAACTACGCAGTATAAAATTCTAGATAGTTGGAACATATTTTTTATGTCCCAGTACCATGGCATAGGATTCATGAACTGATATGCAAAAACAATTGAAGCATCAGTCCATTCTTTTCAAATTGAAATATTATTTGAAATTCACCAAAAAAAAGAATGCTCACTTCTTCACGTAAAAGTTGGCATTCATAAAAACTGAACTTGACGTGAAAATGTGCTTCACCTCCAAACTTTAGACCATGCATAAGCACAGTTTCTAGTGATTGAAGTATTGCATTGCAAGAAGGCAAAAGTAGCCTTGTGTAAATGAGGAATATATGACTTATTCATAACAAAAATATAGGTAGCAAAATGTTATAACAAGATGGAATAACTTTCTGTTAGTGAGAAGAGTTGAAAATCTTTTTATTTTATCTTTGCATTATAAAATCATTAGAAATCTTTTTCCGATTATTTATTTCATTACCATATTCATTTCCAAATTCCTTATCTTTTTTTATACTGATGGTTTCATACTCACAAAATAGCCTATAGGCCCATAAATTATGATATGCTATAATTCATCCCACATCTCATATAATTGGACCAACTTCACAATAGTAAATAGATGAGCTACAGGTATTTCAAGTATTTGACTCTACAAGATCTGATCCAAAGCGCAGTATAATGGTAGAACAGGCATTTTTAGGCTACATCTGAATATTGTAATGTCAAATTTCTCTGGGTGCCTAGACAACATTTAATTTATCAACATAATACATACACTGAGTATACCAAACACCTTCTTAATATTGAGTTGCAACCCCTACCATTTGCCCTCAGAACAGCCTTAATTCGTCAGTACATGGACTCTTCAAGGTGTTGACAGCATTCCACAGGGATGCTGGCCCATGTTGACACCAATGCTTCCCACAGTTGAGTCAAGTTGGCTGGATGTCCTTTGGGTGGTGGACCATTCTTGATACACATGGGAATTTGTTGAGTGCAAAACAAAACAGTAGCTTTGCAGTTCTTGACACAAACCGGTGCGCCTGGCACTTACCACCATTCCCCATTCAAAGGCACTTTTGTCTTGCCCATTCACCCTCTGAATGGTACACGTACAGAATCCATGTCTCAATTGTTTCAAGGCTTAAAAAGCCTTCTTTAACCTGTGTCCTCCCATTCATCTACACTGGTTGAAGTGTATTTTACAAGTGACATCAATGAAAGAAAATAGCTTTCATGTCATGGAATAGCAGGTGTTCTTTATGTTTTATATACTCAGTGTATATCATAACAGACCACGAACAGAACCCCAATTTTGTTCATTTTGTTCCACTGTTCCGACTAGCAAAATATAGTTCTGAACCGGTTTTAACCTGTGAAATAAAACGTTTTTGTACATTTAACTCATTAAATTACTTCACCAATCAGTGCAGATAGAGCAGGCAATCTAGTTCCTTATGTGCGTGATGGACAGACAAGTGTAGCATATAGTGCAAGAACTGACTTTTGCGGGTGGGGTGAGAGTGAGAGGGTTGAGGAGGAGGCTTGCGCTGGGCAATTTGTTATGATATGCATTATATGAATTACGTCCACAGAATTATACCTAGGAGGAGCAGATTCTAAGGGGGAACATTGAATGTCCTTTGAGGTAGCTGGCTAACAAGCTTGAGCTAGCTAGCTAACAAGTTTGTGTTTGCACAGGGGCACCATAATTAAAAACACCTTTTTGTAGTTAATAAAGATTTGCAACAAAGGGAGTTAGAACTAAAGGCAAAGTTGGAGCAGCAAAAATGATCTTGATCAACAGAAATCAGAGCTCGAGCACAAGGAATGAGAATGTGGGAGAGATTAGAGCTTGAGCACAAGGAAAGGGGAAAAACAATGTGACGAGAGGTTGGAGCACAGGGAAAGCCAAGAGGAACGTGCAACCAGACTAAGAAGAAGAAGAACAAAAATAATGTGTGCATGTCATTTGATTGACAGATGATTTTGAAATGCTCCAAATACAGTCAGGCCAACCTACACCCTCATGTGGACACCCCCATGAGTGTCTTTCAGAAACCCCTCCTATAACCTCACCTGTTCTGTTTTGGTTGTTGTCAGAGATCTGTTAGTTTCACATTATTTGGTTTTCTAGCTGGGGGGCGTAACACGTGCTTATGAGGTAGGTTGGATGTACTGCCAAATTCACTAAAACGACGTTGGAAGTGGCTTATGGTAGTGAAATGAACATATTCTCTTGCAACAGCTCTGGAGAACATTCCTGCAGTCAGCGTGCCAATTGCTCGTTCCCTCAAAACATCTGTGGTGTTACAACTGCACATTGTAGTGGATTTGTCCCCAGCACAAGGTGCACCTGTGTAATGATCATGCTGTTTAATCAGCTTCTTGATATGCCACACCTGTCAGGTGGATGGATTATTTTGGCAAAAGAGAAATGCTCACTTACAACAAAGTACATTTGTGTACAAAAGTTTAGAGAAATATGCTTTTTTTGTGAATGGAACATTTCTGAGCTCTTATTTCAGCTCATAAAACATCAGAACGGCACTTTACATAGTGTTTATATTTGTGTTCAGTCCTCCAACCATGGGAGAGGGTGATAGGGGCATAATAGAAATGACAAATAAAAGGGATAAGAAAAACTGTCTGATATCACAGCATAGTTTAGTAGCCCACAGTTGATGACCGATACATGCAATGGGACAGCTGTGGGTGTGTGTGCTAAACCAGTGCTATCAGGTAGTGTGGACACTAAACTGTAGCAGTAAGTGATAGCATTCTATGATACATGTGCAGATGAGGCTAGTGGAGTAAATTAAAATGGTTAAAAAATACATAACCATAACATCCTGAATAATTGCTGCTCACAATGTCCTTTAGCACAACAAAAAAGAAGGGAGATTTTAGTTTTGGGCTCAAAAAAACAACAGGAATTCAGAAAAAAATGTGTTCCATTTAGGAAAACTGTTCAAGCGTTCCCACAATTCTAAAAAGAGATACTTTTGGTAATGTAGTATGTGGACACCTGATAGTCGAACATCTCATTCCAAAATCATGGCCATTAATATGGAGTTGGTCCCCCTTTGCTGCTATAATAGCCTCCACTCTTCTGGGAAGACCATTAAGCCACAAGCATTCCATTCAGCCACGAGCATTAGTGAGGTTGGGCACTGATGTTTTGCAATTAGGCTGGCTCCAGTCGGCATTCTAATTCATTCCAAAGGTGTTCGAAAGGGTTGAGGTCAGGGCTCTGTGCAGGTCAGTCAAGTTCTTCCACACCGATCACGACAAACCATTAATTTATGGACCTTGCTTTGTGCATGGAGGCCTTGTCATGATGAAACAGGCTAGGGCTTTCCCCAAACTGTTGCCACAATGTTGGAAGCACAGAATTGTCTAGAATGACATTGCCTGCTATAGCGTTAACATTTCCCTTCAGTGGAACTAAGGGGCCTAGCCCGAACCATGAAAAACAGCCCCAGACCAAACTTTACAGTTGTCACTATGCATTCAGGGAAGTAGTGTTCTCCAGGCATCCGCCAAACCCAGATTTGTCTGTCGGACTGCCAGATGGTGAAGTATGATTTCATCACTCCATAGAAGGCGTTTCCACTGCCCCAGAGTCCAATGGTGGCAAGTTCTACACCCCTCCAGCCGACGTTTGGCATTGCACATGGTGATCATAGGCTTGGGTCCTTTTTGGTGTCCTTTAGTAGTGGTTTCGTTGCAGCAATTCGACCATGAAAGCCTGATTCACGCAGTCTTCTCTGAACAGTTGATATTGAGATGTGTCTGTTACTTGAACTCTGTGAAGCATTTATTTGGGCTGCAATTTCTGAGGCTGGTAACTCGAATGAACTTATCCTCTGCAGCAGAGGTAACTCTGGGTCTTTGCTAAATGGCCCGCCGGCCGAAGGAAAGGCGGAAACAGTGACATACACTCTGACCTAAAATTATAAATTGGTCTTAGACCAGTCAGGCCAACCCAAGCTGTACTGTGCATGTAGGATTATATAGGCCTACTATTTAAACTGATAAATGAGGCTGTCAACTGAGTAAAAAATATTTTGGTCCACACCCTGTACTTTCGTCTACATGTCATGCAGTCTGTCATTGTACTTCTCAACAAGACAAATAGAAGTCTATTTTAGGCTATGTTGTATAAATGTTCTGACCAGTGGAATAGCATTCCACCTGGCTCACCGTATGTCTGTAACCGGAGAGGTAATGTTCATCTGGCGTTATGCGATGTATGCATCTTCCTCCCACTCTCTCTCTCTCTTTTTCTCCCTCTCTGCTCACCCAGGTACCTCTCCATGGGACTTTCCACACTGCCAGAGCCAGGAGCACACCAGGACAGATAAAATAATGAGAGGCATAGCATATTCAGCAGGTGCGATTTCCACAGATTTAGTTTTCTTTGTATGTCGCTACATATTTTTGGTTGTGCTGTTGCTTTTGTCATGTCGTATTGATTATTTACCAAACTCTATACATTTATTTTAGCAGCACACAATTCTATCTGTAATGTGTCTTATAGGTCTGAGTCTACTTATTTGGTGATAATGTGGATCCTTACCTGGTCTACACTTTTGCCGTCATGAATTATGCTAATGAGGTCATCACCTACGAGTGGAACGACAAGGCCCTCTACAAGTCTTTCACCGCCTTGACGGTCAAGTAATAGTTTACGATGATGAATACAATTAAATCAATGTTCTATCTATTAAAAAGGTAATTTGTTGCTCATTTGGTAAAACACTACATTTCTCTTTTGTTTAACTAGACAAGTCAGTTAAGAACAAATTCTTATTTACAATGATGGCCTACCGGGAAACAGTGGGTTAACTGCCTGTTCAGGGCAGAACGACACATTTTTACCATGTCAGCACGGGGATTCAATCCAGTAACCTTTCGGTTACTGGCCCAATGCTCTAACCACTAGGCTACCTGCCACCTCTTGCTACCTTTTTTTCTCCTTTCTCTCTAACACACACACCGGGAGAGAGCGAGAGATACACATATTATGATATTCATATTTAAGAGGTCTTTTTCTTGTTTGTGTACAGAAAACCCAAACTGATGACTTCACTGTTGGTGAGAGGGAGGAACCATGAACTCTACAATGGAAGGTACGCAGAAGCAGCAGAGCACATCTACTCCCTATGAAAGGTCTCCCTCTAGAGACTAAACTAAGAACATTGACGTGTTGCGCTATAATGGAAAGGAATATCTCAGCGGTTCTAAACTTCTACCTGGTTAAATAAAGGTGAAATAAATAAATAAAATAAAACTCATGGGGATACTACGTCACCACAAAATCTACAGGGAGAGCTCAAATTCAAAACCCTTGGGTGCTGCCATAGATTTACATTAGAAGTGTCCATCCAAGAAGGCTCAAGGTCATTGACCACAGATAAAATGATGTCAAATCACGTTATATCTACCTTAGCTTGGATTGGACTGATCATGTCACCATCATACTTTCAAACTCTTATCTTGCAAGCTAGACAACCGGTCATCGTCATGAATCAAGTCGACAATCTACTGGTAATTTCTTTTCAATCCTTTTAATATGAAGAAAAAGTATAGATAAAACGTACCGGTGCTCCTCGGCCATTGGAAACAAACATTACACAACAATTTGGAAATCGCAAATTCAACATTGAGTGGTTTGGAAGGAATCAATGGCTAACTGCAAGTGTTGCAAAGCTATCACTAGCCTGCTATTCAGTGGAGAGGGTGTGTGGTCCATGTTTGGGTTTAAGCATCTCTTTTCCAAGCTTGACATGATAAACATTCACATGCTAAATCATGGGCCAGAAAAGGTTGTATATATTAACCATGCTGTCAATCCAGCATGACTTCTGCCATGTTCAAAACAACTGTAAACTCGGAAGTGGGAAATATCAGACTTCTGTGAGCTCAAGACAACTGGGAAATCATAAAAGAATGAGCGCCGACTCGGAAAATACGTTTTGAATGGTCAGTCAACACAGGCCTCTTACTAGAGCTCCGACCTGTAGATCACGGACGTCATGATTCAACTTTCTTTTTTTTTTTCTTTTTTTTTTTTGAGTTCCCAGTTGTCTTGAAATAACCATAAATCCAGAGAATGCCAGACTTTAATGATGAAATCTGCCCACAAGAAGGACTGCCACACCACCTTCCTGTTGAGTGAGCACAGCACATCAAGATGAGTACAAACATTTATTGTATTGGCTGCTGCATAAATTATGTAATATGCAGCAGAGATGTGTACACTGGAGCTGAGAAAGTAATACTAAGTGCGCTTAAAACGAAAGACCATGTCTAAATTGACACAACTCGAAAATGGAATGAAATAAACCAAAACTTGTTTCTCACAATTGTAGCATAGGTTGTGAACTCTGCAAACAATGTGTCCACTCTGACAATGAGAACGGGAAGACTGGAATAATAATATTTAATGCAAAGTAAGAAACATTGTAGATTTGAAATTATAGGAATTAAAAGTAAATGTACTACTGGTGATATGTGATGGGTAATTGATATACAATCAAAACCAAACAATTCACACAATGAAGTTATGAAAAATTGAATGTGCACTAATTGGCGGGAGAGAGCGCGTTCTGGAGAGAAGTACATTGTGAATCTGGGCGCATGGTCAATCCGAAGTCTGCATTGGCCATGCAGCATTTATGGTGATGTGTTCTCAGCAGAAGTCAGGGCATTCATACTTATTGTGCTTTGTGGAGCAGTGCAGAGCTGTTGTCAAAGAAGTGAGTTTGTGTTGTGACTAAAACAATGTTGGTCGACCAACAGCTTAATGACCAAACCATTGACCAGTTGACTAATTGGGGTCAGCCCTAAAAACAATATAATGCAAGTTGTAGTCACCTATTTGGCCCATGGTGTTACAGACCAATTATAAAAATCATTAATTAATTCATGTCAAGCCCTTCATAATGTACAAAAAAAATTGCCTGATATGAAAATAGGGCCGTGGGATATTTTCCAAAATCCTGAAGAAAAAAGTCACCATTGGCCTCATGGTGAAATCCCTGAGCGGTTACCTTCCTCTCCGGCAACTAAGTTAGGAATGACGCCTATATCTTTGAAGTGACTGGGTGTATTGATCCACCACCCAAAGTGTAATTAATAACTTCACCATGCTCAAAGGGATAATCATTGTCTGCTTTCTTATATTTACCCATCTACCATTGGGTGCTCTTCTATGTGAGGCATTGGAAAACCTCCCTGGTCTTTGTGGTTGAACCTGTGTTTGAAATTCACTGATCAACCAAGGGACCTTAGAGATAATTGTATGTGTGGGGCACAGAGATGAGGTAATCATGTTAAACATTATTATTGCACACAGTGAGTCCATGCAACTCATTTTAATTCCTGAACTTATTTAGGCTGTCATATCAAAGTGGTTGAATACTTATTGAACCAAGACATTTCAGCTTTTCATTTTGATATCATTTAGAAAAAACATAATTCCACTTCGACATTATGGGTAAATGTTTATTTCTCTTTCTGATATTCTTTGTTAGACTGGAAGACCCTAACATCACCTCTTATTCTACCACAGATTGGACGGCGGTATCTTCATGCTGCGAACAGCCCTTCCATTTTATACCAAAGATGTTCTTTTGAGTTGAGGTCTGGGGTATGCGCAGGCCACTCAAGTAAACTGAATTCGCTGTCAAGTTCCAGGCAATGTTTTTCCACTCCTCAGTTGTCCAATGTTGGTGATCACGTGCCCACTAGAGCCGCTTCTTCTAATTTTTAGCTGATGGGAGTGGAATCCGGTGTGGTCATCTTCTGCAATAGCCCATCCATGACAAGAATTGACGAGTTGTGCGTTCTGAGATGTGGTTCTACACACCACTGTTGTACTGCGCCATTATTTGTCTGTTTGTGGCCCACCTGTTAGCTTGCATGATTATTTTCATTCTCCTTTGACCTCTCTTATCAACAAGCTGTTTTTGCCAACAAGACTGCCGCTGACTGGATGTTGTTAGTTTGTTGCACCATTTTCGGTAAACACTAGGCACTGTCATGGGTGAAAATCCCAGAAGGCGGCCGTTTCTAAGGCACTGGATCCGGCGCCCCTGGTACCGACGTTTTTAGAAATGTTAGCACATTTATTACAAAATTCAGCGTATTTACATTAGTATTCAGACCCTTTACTCTACTTTCTTGAAGCACCTTTGGCAGTGGTAACAGCCTAGAGTATTTTTGGGTATGATGCTACAAGCTTCGCATACCTGCATTTGGGGAGTTTATCATTGTTTGTAGCCATCCAAAAGCACAACAACAACTGCTGCTGCTCCTTCTCCTTCTTCTGCGGTGGGGTTTATTGGCAGTTGTCGTCATCCAATGTTATGGTACATTACCGCCACCTACAGTACTGGAGTGTGGGCCAGAGACTAAATCCTACCTGGCAGCCCCATTTCTCTTAAAATATAACACAATATTTGAGACTGTACCTAATGACGCTTTACTCAATATACTCTTTAAACTAATTTCCTGTATCCCCTTCTCCCTCATACTAGAGCTGAGCCTCTCTCTTTCCCTCTCATACTGCCCACACTGTATCAATAATGCTCCAATGTCTGTTTCCTGGCAATAATCACACTTTCCTGCTGGACTCTTTCCTATCACATTCAAAGTCTTATTCAACTGGCTGTGTCCCACCCTTAATCTTGTAAAAATAGCCTCCTCTCTTCTGTGCCTTCCTGCCGTCCTCCCCTCCCCAACTTTCCTCTGTACTTGAAATAAATGCCTGCCCTTAGTATCTCTAGTCCACTACTCCTGCCATTTCTGCACCATCACTGTTCATATCAGGCTTTTTGCCTCTGCCTTGCTCCTTGAAACTACAACATCAACATTCCCACTACTAAGTGCTTGTTCCGCCAGTGCATCAACTGCCTCGTTCCCCTCCACCCTCACATGGGCTGGGGCCCAAGTAAATGTTATCTGTATACCCATCTGTCTAATACTGCCTTGGGTTCGTAGCACGTCATAAAGCAGGTATTGTCTGCTACGTGCTCTAAAGGATTGCAGACTCATCAACACTGCACATGAATCAGAGCAAATAACTAGTTTGTCTGGCTTGACTTCCTCCACCCACTGAAAGGCCAACAGTAGCCATCATCTCCTCCGTATATACAGCCAGATGATCTGTAATATGTTTCCTGACTTCCACTCAACATTCCTGCACTACAAATGCTGGCCAAGTACGTCCTGTCCTTGGATCTTTTGAACCATCTTTGGAAACGGGCACAAAATTCTAATACACAGTATCCAGGCGTCTCTTAAACAAATCAGATGGATCAACACCCTCCCTGTCTTTCTGTAGCCTCTCCAGCACTTCTAGATCAACTACTGGAGGCAGGAGGAGCCATGGTGGATTTACAGGAATAGCTAAAGTTGGACAAATCTCCCTTACATACAGTCCCATCTCCCTCGCCTGGGTATTACCCACACACCCAAAGCTCCTATTCTGTCCTCACTCATGTTCCCAGCATGCAGGATGAGACACCCCATGTCACGGTAGGTTGACTTAATAATTAATTGCCAGCTGCTGTCTCCTAATCAAGCTCCCCTGCAGTGTCCTCTATCCACCACCTGATAGAGACTTCCCCACCCTCACCTGGATAGACCTTCCAAACAGGAAATTATTTATCCAGTTGTGTATTCTTCCTCCTCCCCCCATAATATCAAGCTTGATTAACAACCCCTCCAACATCATATCATATACGCCTTTTCCACATCAAAAAAGAACGCTACAACTGTCTCCTTGTTCACCTGAGCCTCCCGACATCTGCTTCTAAGCAGAGCACTTGGTCCATAGTCCCCCCCCCCCCTTCCTGAACTCTGGTGTGGCGATGCTAGCCTCCTGCTCTCCAGGAAGTAAGTTAGCCTCTCCATAATCATACGTTTCATAATCTTACATACAGTACATGTGATGTTAAAGCTATTGGCCGATAGCTTGTCGGCTTCGTTGGTTCCTTCCCTGGCTTCCGGATTGGTACCACTACTCCCTCTTTCCAGCTGCCTTGTAATTTTCCCTCCCCCCACACTCTGTTGTGCAACACCAATACCTTATCCAGTGCCTCATCCCTAAGATGAGCCAAAATGACATTGCTCACCTCCTCTTTCCCAGATGAAGTTAACCCAGCCTTACCTGTTGCCTTTTTCATCTCTTCCATGCATCATTTACATCCTCCCTACTACCCAGCACTCCAGGGTGCCCCTCTCTCATTCTCTCTCTCCTTCCCCCTCTGCCCCTCTGACAAATTTCCAGAGCTATGCACTTGGACAAACGATTTGGCCATGATCTCTGCCTTCTCATCTGTTACTGCCATTCTCCCGCAGGTGTCGCCCTTCCAATGGTGTCACAGAACCGACGCCAACATGACCTTGTTGCCTGACGGATCATTCTCCTCACCAGGTTCTGGGCCTGCTTATACTGAATCAGATGTTGGAAGTTATGCTTCCTTTTCAATACTCCAAATGCCCTGTTCCTTTTCAGTTCTCTAAATGCCCTGTTTCTTTTCAGTTCTCCAAATGCCCTGTTCCTTTTCAGTTCTCCAAATGCCCTGTTCCTTTTCAGTTCTCCAAATGCCCTGTTCCTTTTCAGTTCTCCAAATGCCCTGATCCTTTTCAGTTCTCCAAATGCCCTGATCATTTTCAGTACTCCAAATGCCCTGTTCCTTTTCAGTACTCCAAATGCCCTGATCCTTTTCAGTTCTCCAAATGCCCTGATCCTTTTCAGTTCTCCAAATGCCCTGATCCTTTTCAGTACTCCAAATGCCCTGTTCCTTTTCAGTACTCCAAATGCCCTGTTCCTTTTCAGTACTCCAAATGCCCTGTTCCTTTTCAGTACTCCAAATGCCCTGTTCCTTTTCAGTACTCCAAATGCCCTGTTCCTACTCCTCACCACTGCCCCAAACTCCTCTTTCCACCATGGTTGTACACCATACCCACATTTCCCATACTCGTGCTCCCCTCCACATCTGGCATACTACCTCTTCTCTCTACAGGCTTTTTCCACATGCCCAAACCTCTGGCAGTTATAACATCTTAAAGGCTTTGGTGCATAAGCCCTCACGATCTTCCTCTGTTCTTCAGAAATACAATGAATCAAAATAAGACCACTCCTGAGTCCCGGTCACTCTGTTAGACTCCACTTTTCCCAGCCATTTGACACCTCAAATGGATTTCCAACATATGCGTTTTTACTCAACAAACGCATCCCAACAAGAATCAAATCATTATGATTCATAGATGTATCCTCAACTCTGAATTTTAGACTAGTCCTTCTTTGTTCCAGTTTTCACACAGATTTGATTTGAACTCAGCATCCACTTCTGCCATTTTACTTCAACTTTCAACTTTCAACTTCAATTTTACTTCAATCCACTTGTTGTGGATAAAAATCAGTGCATGATGACATAGTGCACACAAAATGTACGTTTTCATGTATTGAATAAAAATCTTCAATCTGCTTCCATCACATTTGTAACTCTACCGATAGTCAAAATAACTATTGCCTTGAATAGCAAATGTGCCTACTCTGGTCTTGGCCAGTGCACTCCAGCTAACAGCTTGCAGATACAGTGCGGGTAGGCCTATAGCCTACATGATGAGATTATTCTGGGAAATAAAGAGCAAGATTATTTTTATTTGTCAAATGGCAGCCAAGCGTTGATGATCATGTCAACAGAATAAGTCCCTCAATATTTATTGGAAAGGAGCATCAAGCTCATCACCTTGCACTTTCACCACCCTGTGAAGTTCTTCAGAATTAATTTAATCTGTAGCCTAATCAACTGTATGCTTTCCCAATGAGTGGAGGACCACACAACATGTCATCGTGTTACTCAAGGTTTAATTCGATATGATGGTTATCATATATATATTTGCACAAAAAAATCGTTTCCACCGACATTTCTCACGTAATTAATTTTACCAACACAAAAATATCCCACCTTCTCTAGCGTATTTTGTTTTGTCAACAAGTTTACTGACAAATGTTCTGTTTCCATCAGGCCTGTGCCTACATGTTTTTATCTGAGATGTAGAGGAAACCAGGGATGGTTGTAACACAGGACAGCTGGAGGCAGGGCTTTCTCCTATAGAGCTAAATTTTTTTATGGAATGGTCTGCCTACCCATGTGAGAGACGCAAACTCGGTCTCAAACTTTAAGTCTTTACTGAAGACTCATCTCTTCAGTGGGTCATATGATTGAGTGTAGTCTGGCCCAGGAGTGTGAAGGTGAACGGAAAGGCTCTGGAGCAACGAACTGCCCTTGCTGTCTCTGCCTGTCCGGTTCCCCTCTTTCCACTGGGATTCTCTGCCTCAGCCCCTGTAATAGGGTTAGAGTCACCGGCTTACTGGTGCTCTTACATGCCGTGCCTAGGAGGGGTGTGTCACTTGAGTGGGTTGAGTCACTGATGTGATCTTCCTGTCTGGGTTGGCACCCCCCTTGGGTTGTGCCGTGTCGGAGATCATTGTGGGCTATACTCGGCCTTGTCTCAGGATGGTAAGTTGGTGATTGAAGATATCCCTCTAGTGGTGTGGAGGCTGTGCTTTGGCAAAGTGGGTGGGGTTATATCCTTCCTGTTTGGCCCTGTCCGGGGGTATGATCGGATGGGGCCACAGTGTCTCCTGACCCCACCTGTCTCAGCCTCCAGTATTTATGCTGCAGTAGATTATGTGTCGGGGGGCTAGGGTCGGAGGACCTGAGCCCTAGGACCATGCCTCAGGACTACCTGGCATGATGACTCCTTGCTGTCCCCAGTCCATCTGGCCGTGCTGCTGCTCCAGTTTCAACTGTTCTGCCTGTGATTATTATTATTTGACCATGCTGGTAATTTATGAACATTTGAACATCTTGGCCATGCTCTGTTATAATCTCCACCCGGCACAGCCAGAAGAGGACTAGCCACCCCACATAGCCTGGTTCCTCTCTAGGTTTCTTCCTAGGTTTTGGCCTTTCTAGGGAGTTTTTCCTTGATAGTTATAACACTCTCAATATCTCTAATCAGGAACAAGCTAGAATCATTTGACTCACTATGCAAATGGTGAGTTTAGTCCTCAACCCTCATGTGAAGAAGCAAGACCCTGTGATAGACTGCAGATTTTATTGACAAAAATCTGATCACGTGGAATTCATTCGTTTTTTCCATTAGGGACACCACAAACATTTAATTGTTGTTGATTGTTGTTTAGTCGAGAAAGGCCAGTTAAAATGATTAACATAATGTAAAAAATAATAAAAAATGTATGATTTGTATTATTATTTTGTTTCTGCTGCACAAAATGTTCAACAAGGCAATGTTGTTAAAGGTTTTTACATTTTTTGTTGCATGTCATTATTTCTGCGTTTTTTCAAACTGTTACATTTCACACTAATCCCTGTTACAACTGACCCGGGAGTGTAACATTTCACTCCTTGTGTTTGAGACAAAGTCACAACTTGTCTGTTTGATTTAGAGAGGTAATACCTACACTCATTTGTAGCAGACAGATGAAAGCTGTTCCTATCACATTTTGAATGTAGTAGCTCAAACAATCTCTGAGAAAATGACAAACTTGCTAAAAGTGTTTCGACCATCCCCGGTCTCCCCTACTTTACTTGCATAAAAACGTTGGATGGAAACCTGGTTACTGTATTCTGTTTTTGTGTGATGTCATTACATCCAGCTGTCTTTTCTTGACATAAGATAGTTAAATGGAAACACAACCTAGCAGGCAATTGTTGCATCTATTTTCTATGCAAACTTTCTAAATGTAAAAAAGACAAGTGTCACGTCCTGACCTTAGTTCCTTTTTTATTTCTCTATTTTGGTTTGGTCAGGGTGTAGGTTGGGGTGGGCATTCTATGTTTTGTTCTGTGTGTTGTATTTCTATGTGTTTGGCCTGGTATGGTTCCCAATCAAAGGCAGCTGTCAATTGTTGTCTCTGATTGAGAACCATACTTTAGGTAGCCTGTGTTGGTGGGTAGTTGTTTTCTGTTTTTGTATTCTGTACCAGACAGAACTGTTTCGTTCATTCTCTTTTGTTTTTTTCATTCAGTGTTCATTTCATAAATAAATGAACACGTACCACGCTGTACCTTGGTCCTCACCTTCTTCCTATGAATGCCGTTACAACAAGTTAATGGAAACATAGCTACGGACTGTTTTGCATGTTATGGCTAAGGATCTGACCCTTTTTTCTATTTTAAAATGACATACGCAAATCTAACTACCTGTAGCTCAGGACCTATAGCAAGGATATGCATATTCTTGAAACCAGTTGAAAGGAAACACTTTGAAGTTTGTGGAAATGTTAAAGTAATGTAGGAGAATATAACACATTAGATCTGGTAGAAGACACAGCAGGGGTTCAAACTGTAGCACCCAGTTCCTACATTTGAATATAAAAATAGATTTTAGCAAACAAAACTAAGCCACATTTTATCTCTGGGACCCTCAGGATAACAAATCAGAGCAAGATTACTGAATTGAAGTACATTATTTACTTTCAGAGGTGAAAGTATGAAATGAGCTACCGTGATAAAAGTTTATTGTTGTGCACTCTCTTCAAACAATAGCATGGTATTTTTTCACTGTAATAGCTACTGTAAATTGGACACTTCAGTTAGATTAACAAGAATTTTAGATATCTGCCCATATAAGACATGTCTATGTCCTGGAAAGTTGGCTGTGACTTACAACATCGTTCTAGTTACATTTGCTCACGTTAGCAACAACCATCCTGGTATAGGGACACCAATCCCGTAGAGGTTATTAATACGTGTTACATATCAGTTTGCAAACAATGTAAAACAAAAAAAAAAGATAATTGAGTTAATAAAGCCGCATGCAAACATGGTCTCTTTTTTGCTTTCTGTGGTGGTGGGGCAGCCAGCAGAAAATATAGGGGTTGGTAATGTTCTCTAGTTGCGCCGTGATTGGCTCAGTGTTCCTTCACTCATGGGGACACTACGCCACCGCAAAATCTACGGGTAGAGCTCGAAAATTCAAGCCCCTTGGGTGCTGTCACAGACTTAAATTACAAATGCCCATCCGAGAAGGTTCAAGGTCATTGGCCACAGATAAAATAACATCAAATCACTTTATATCTACATTAGCTTTGATTGGACTGACCATGTCAACATCATGCTTTCAAAATCTTAGCTAGCAGGCGAGACAAGCAGTCATCATCATGCATCAAGTAAAGCAATCTACTGGTAAATCCTTTTCAAGCTTTGTCATATGAAGAGAAATGATAGATAAAACGTATTGGTGCTTATCAGCCATTGGACATAAACATTACACAACAATTTGGAAATCACAAATTCAACATTGAGTGCTAAGGTGCCACTATTGCCCCGGGGAGACCCATGGGACGGCGTACAATTGGCCCAGCATCGTCTGGGTTAGGGAAGGGTTTGGCCGGCCTGGATGTCCTTGTCTCATCATGCTATAGCGACTCCTTGTGGCGGGCCGGTCGGTTGACTTTGTTCGTCAGTTCAACAGTGTTTTCTCCAACACATTGCTACGGCTCGCTTCCGGGTAGTGTGTCAATAAGCAGCGCGGCTTGCCTCTCGAACCTTCGCCGAGTCCGTAGGGGAATTGCAGGGATGAGACAAGATCGTAACGACCAATTGAATATCACGAAAAAGAGGGTAACGCCATGGGCCAGAAAAGTTTGAATACATTGGTCATGCTCTAAATCCAACATGACTTCTATCACGTTCTAAACAACTGGAAACTCAGATCTGGGAAATCTCAGACTTCAGTAAGTCTGAGACAACTGGGCACGGGGATAAAACTAGTTCCGCCTGGGAAAATATGGAAAATAGTTTTGAACAGTTGGGATTTCGGGCCTCTTTCTAGAAGGATCCACAAGAAGGACCGCCGTGCCACATTCCTGTTCAAGTGAGCACAGACCAACAAGGGTGAGTCCAAAAATGTATTATACGCTGCTGCATAATTTATGTAATTTGCCAGGGAGATATGTATACTCTAGCTAAGAAAGTAATACTAAGTGTATACTAAGTGTATGTTGTGAAGTAAGGTGTTAGTAGGCCATGTGCTTCACCCTAATAATTTGCTCCCTTTTCACCTCATAACTTAGCCTACAGTTCTGACTTGGTGGTGCATATTCAGCCTTTAGCCTGTTTTAGAGAAATGTTGTCATTGAATATTGTAAGAGCTTTCATTGTCTGCTTTTTGCCCTCTTTTTTATCTTACATTTCTGACTTAGTGTACAGGGTGAATATTGTAAGAATGGCCCATGTTCTGAATTCTGTCGCTGTACATTTAACAAGTGTTGAACAAATATCAAATCAAATAGTAACTACGTCCATCCTAGCTAGCTCATTAATGTCTTGCTCGAAATTACGGATTGCCTCTTATCCGCTCGTTGTCCCTTTATGCCTGTCACGCCCTGACCTTAGTATTCTTTGTTTTCTTTACTATTTTGGTTAGGTCAGGGTGTGACATGGGTGATGTGTGTGTTTTTGTACTGTCTAGGGGTTTTGTATGTTTATGGGGGTGTTTACCATCTAGGTGTTTATGTATGTCTATGGTTGCCTAGATTGGTTCTCAATTAGAGGCAGCAGGTTATCGTTGTCTCTGATTGGGAACCATATTTAGGCAGCCATCTTCTTTGGGTATTTCGTGGGTTATTATCTAGGTCTAGTTGCCTGTGTTTGTATCATAGCGTCAAGTTTGTGTTGTTATTTTTGTATAGTTTGTTTAGTGTCTATCTTTATTAAAAGTATCATGTATTCACATTATGCTGCGCCTTGGTCTTCTCCGTACAACGAACGTGACAGAATAACCCACCATAAAAGGACCAAGCAGCGTGATTGGGAGGAACAGCGCTTAAAACCTGTTGGGGCCCCCAAAAAAAGATATTCTTTAGAAATATTTAACTTTCACACATTAACAAGTCCAATACCTCAAATTAAAGATAAACACCTTGTTCATCTACCCATGTCAGATTTTTAAAATGTTTTACAGCGAAAACACAACATATATTTATGTCAGACCACCACCAAACCAAAGAAAAAACGCAGCCATTTTTCCCAGCCAAAGATAAAATCACAAAAGCAGGATTAGAAATAAAATGAATCACTAACCTCTTGAAAATATTCATCAGATGACAGTCATATGACATGTTACACAGTACATTTATGTTTTGTTTGATAATATGCATTTTTATATCCACAAATCTCGGTTTACATTGATGCCATGTTCAGAAATTCCTCCAAAATATCCGGAGGAATTATAGAAAGCTACGCCAGATAACAGAAATACTCATAAACTTTGACTAAAGATACATGTTCTACATATAATTAAAGATACACTGGTTCTTAATGCAACCGCTGTGTCAGATTTTTTTTAACGTTACGGAAAAAGCCTAACATTAAAATAATCTGAGACGGCACTCAGACGTAACCGCCATGTTGGAGTCAACAGAAATACGAAATTACAACATAAATATTCCCTTACCTTTGATGATCTTTCATCAGAATGTAGTGCAAGGAGTCCTAGTTCCACAATAAATCGTTGTTTTGTTCTATAATGTCCAATACTAGTGTCCAAGTAGCTGCATTCGCTATCACTTTCAGCTCAGGTGCCCAAAAACTGACTGCTGGTCCAAGATAACTCGCACGAAAACTTCCAAAAGATATATTCCAGGTCGAATAAACTGGTCAAACTAAGTAGAGAATCAATCTTCAGGATGTTATTATCATATATATCCAATAACGTTCCAACCGGATCATACGTTTTCATCTGGGGCCGAATGGAACAGCCGTAGCAGCCACAGAGAAATGCGCCACAGCAAAATGCCATTCTGTTGTGACACTGACTGTTTTCCCTCCCATTAGGTCAAAGTTCACAGCAAATGCTCCATTACACTTTCTACTGAATGAGGACATCTAGTGGAAGGCGTAGGAAGTGCTTCCAGATCCATATCTTGTTGGGAAAGGAGGGGGCGATGACGTCAAAGTTGCCCCAACTTTCAGAATTTCACTCCTTGTTTGGAAGATTGCCTGCCCTATAAGTTCTGTTATACTCACAGACATAATTCAAACAGTTTTAGAAACTTCAGAGTGTTTTCTATCCAATAGTAATAATAATATGCATATATTAGCAATCTAGGACAGAGTTTGATGCAGTTCACTATGGGCACGCAATTCATCCAAAGTGAAAATACTGCCGCCTATCCTCATGAAGTTAATGGAGAAATGGACCCGGGAGAAGGACGAATGGGTAACAACCTGGGAGGAGATTGAGAGTTGGTTGATCGATCCAGGGAGAGTGCCAGAGCCTGCATGGGATTCTTTGGAACAGTGCGAGGAGGGATACAGGAGAATGGAGGAATGACGAAGATATAAGGGTTCACGGCTAGCACGGAGGCCCGAGAGGCAGCCACAATAATATTTTTTGGGGGGGGCACACGAGGAGATTGGTTAAGTCAGGTAGGAGACCTGAGCCAACTCCTCGTGCCTACCGTGGATAGCGTGTAACTGGTCAGGCACCGTGTTATGCAGAGATGCGCATGGTGTCTCCAGTGCGCATTTCTAGCCCGGTGTGCTATATTCCAGCTCCTGGCATTGGCCGGGCTAGAATGAGCATCCAGCCAGGACGGGTTGTGTCAGCTTTACACTCCAGACCTCCAGTACGCCTCCACAGCCCAATATTTCCTGTGCCTGCTCCCCGCACTCGCCCTGAGGTGCGTGTCCTCAGCCCAGTACCACCAGTGCCAACACCACACACTAAGCTTCCTGTGCGTCTCCAGAGCCCTGTACGCCCTGTTCCTCCTCCCCGCACTCGCCTTGAGGTGCGTGTCTCCAGCCCGGTACCTCCAGTGCCGGCACCACGCATCAGGCCACCAGTGCACCTCCAGGGTCCAGTACTCCCTGTTCCTGCTCCTCGCACTCGCCCTGAGGTGCGTGTCCCCAGCCCGGTACCTCCAGTGCCGGCACTATGCACCAGGCCTATAGTGCGACTCGGCAGTCCAGTACGCCCTGTTCCTTCTCCCCGTACTCGCCCTGAGGTGCGTGTCCCTAGCCCGGTACCACCAGTGCCGGCACCACGCACCAGGCCTACACTGTGCCTCGCCAGTCCAGAGTGTCCGGCAACAGTACCCAGTCCAGAGCGTCCGGCTACAGTACCCAGCCCAGAGCGTCCGGCTACAGTACCCAGCCCAGAGCGTCCGGCTACAGTACCCAGCCCAGAGCGTCCGGCTACAGTACCCAGCCCAGAGTGTCCGGCTACAGTACCCAGAGCGTCCGGCTAGGATTGGCTAGGATTGGGGGAGAAAGTAAATTAATAAGGAAAAACTGTAAATAAGTGAATCAAGCAATCAATTAATGGAAGATGTTTGTGTACTGTAATGTTCTTAGCTTGAATGCACTGATTATAAGTCACTGGATATGAAGTGTAAAATGTGCTAAAATTACTAATGTAAAAAGGGTGGTCTGTGCAGACCCTCATTCCAAAACAATCCAGACAAACACATAATGTACAGTGCCTTGCGAAAGTATTCGGCCCCCT
Organism: Oncorhynchus clarkii lewisi; assembly: GCF_045791955.1. NCBI lineage: Eukaryota > Metazoa > Chordata > Actinopteri > Salmoniformes > Salmonidae > Oncorhynchus > Oncorhynchus clarkii. The sequence continues at coordinate 42,284,966 of NC_092163.1, forward strand.
TGAACTTTGCGACCTTTTGCCACATTTCAGGCTTCAAACATAAAGATATAAAACTGTATTTTTTTTGTGAAGAAACAACAAGTGGGACACAATCATGAAGTGGAACGACATTTATTGGATATTTCAAACTTTTTTAACAAATCAAAAACTGAACAATTGGGCGTGTAAAATTATTCAGCCCCTTTACTTTCAGTGCAGCAAACTCTGCACCTGTGTGTAATCAACTCTCCGTATAAATGCACCTGCACTGTGATAGTCTCAGAGGTCCGTTAAAAGCGCAGAGAGCATCATGAAGAACAAGGAACACACCAGGCAGGTCCGAGATACTGTTGTGAAGAAGTTTAAAGCCGGATTTGGATACAAAAAGATTTCCCAAGCTTTAAACATCCCAAGGAGCACTGTGCAAGCGATAATATTAAAATGGAAGGAGTATCAGACCACTGCTAATCTACCAAGACCTGGCCGTCCCTCTAAACTTTCAGCTCATACAAGGAGAAGACTGATCAGAGATGCAGCCAAGAGGCCCATGATCACTCTGGATGAACTGCAGAGATCTACAGCTGAGGTGGGAGACTCTGTCCATAGGACAACAATCAGTCGTATATTGCACAAATCTGGCCTTTATGGAAGAGTGGCAAGAAGAAAGCCATTTCTTAAAGATATCCATAAAAAGTGTAGTTTAAAGTTTGCCACAAGCCACCTGGGAGACACACCAAACATGTGGAAGAAGGTGCTCTGGTCAGATGAAACCAAAATAGAACTTTTTGGCAACAATGCAAGACGTTATGTTTGGCGTAAAAGCAACACAGCTCATCACCTTGAACACACCATCCCCACTGTCAAACATGGTGGTGGCAGCATCATGGTTTGGGACTGCTTTTCTTCAGCAGGGACAGGGAAGATGGTTAAAATTGATGGGAAGATGGATGGAGCCAAATACAGGACCATTCTGGAAGAAAACCTGATGGAGTCTGCAAAAGACCTGAGACTGGGACTGAGATTTGTCTTCCAACAAGACAATGATCCAAAACATAAAGCAAAATCTACAATGGAATGGTTCAAAAATAAACATATCCAGGTGTTAGAATGGCCAAGTCAAAGTCCAGACCTGAATCCAATCGAGAATCTGTGGAAAGAACTGAAAACTGCTGTTCACAAATGCTCTCCATCCAACCTCACTGAGCTCGAGCTGTTTTGCAAGGAGGAATGGGAAAAAATGTCAGTCTCTCGATGTGCAAAACTGATAGAGACATACCTCAAGCGACTTACAGCTGTAATCGCAGCAAAAGGTGGCTCTACAAAGTATTAACTTAAGGGGGCTGAATAATTTTGCACGCCCAATTTTTCAGTTTTTGATTTTCCCAGTTTTTGATTTGTTAAAAAAGTTTGAAATATCCAATAAATGTCGTTCCACTTGTTGTTTATTCTTCACAAAAAAATACAGTTTTATATCTTTATGTTTGAAGCCTGAAATGTGGCAAAAGGTCGCAAAGTTCAAGGGGGCCGAATACTTTCGCAAGGCACTGTATATGTTGCTTACCTCAGCTACACATGGAATAAACTTCTAAAGTATGTCTAGATATTTTTAGGCAAATAACAGTATACACAATCTCTATTTTTGAGTCTAGTGTACAAGGCATATATTACATCCCCCATTGTATTCATACACCAAAAAGCATGTACACATGATAGGCATGATATTAAGCTTGTGATCAGATTGGAAATAAAATCAAATACATTTGGGGGGCAGAAATTGTGACAATGCAGTAAGTGACAAGATACTGTTATCCCCTTTTGTCTGTGGTGACTATTGACCATAGACAAAAAGTGAAATAGAATGCACATGCATTTTCCAATAAGATCTCAGAGTTTATGGAGAAAAAAGTTAGTTTATACATAAACATGATAACATAATTGTTATTAAAATACACGTGATAGTTATGTCTGTAAAGGTCTAACAAGTTCACTTTGAATTGTTCAACTAGCAGGTAGACTGACATAAATCGTGACGTAATATACAGTAAGTGACGTTGAAGATACTGATTTCCCTTTTGTCTGTGGTGACTATTGACCATAGACAAAAGTAAATAGAATGTGCATGCATTTTCCAATAAGATCTCAGACTTTATGGATAAAAAAAATAAGTCAACTTAAAATAAGTCAACTTATTTTGTTAAATCCATAAAGTTTGAGATCGTATATTAAAATAGGGACGTGCGTTATAGTTATGTCTGTAAAGCTCCAAAAAGTTCACTTTGAATCGTTCATCTCTGATCTAGCATTGCTTTTCTATGTCTATTCTTTGTGTGACTCGTCGCCATTTTGTTCCAGGCTCCAGTGCTGCGCAGCAAGGAACCCGGCGGACGTGTTGTTCTCTTGTAGTGGGACAAACATTTTAACCTTTTTTGTAATACTGGTAACTAACTCGCTTTATTAAATCATTGTTTTGTCTTGATGTCATTGCATTACTATTTAAGAGTAGATCGTTACTTGGAAGCGAGGTGTAAAACGTCCGAGTTAGCTAGCTAATGTTAGCAACAACGAGTTAGCTCGAGCCTCGTCGCTATCAACCAGGCCACAGAGTTTGGCTAGGCCAAGAAGTATATTAGTTGCTAGCATCGAGGCCTTGTAACCAGAGTCTATACAAAGCTGGTAACTAGCTAACGTTTGTTGAATACAATTACCACCCAGTTCATTTTGCCAATGACATAACGGTGACTGAGTTTAACGTTAGCTAGCTAAGGACGGTTAGACATTTAATTTGTAATAACGTACCTAAAATAGCAAGTGACTGTTTCTATTGTTTAGCTAACTGTTACTGTAACTAGTTAACGTTAGTCAGGTAACTTGGCTTTGGAGTTTATTCATCCTTTATTTGATCAGGTAGTCTTATGTCAGGGAACCCTGAATGTGAATAACAATTTACATAATACACACGCCAATATAAATACAACCAGAACGATTTGTTTCTAGTTACCTTAGCTAACGTTATTTTGTATTTTGATGTGGGGCAAAAGTTAGAAACGCGTGTATCGCAATTTGGAACGTTCTTTTTCTAAATCAGTCCTATATAACATGAGTAACGTTAGCTATCTAAATGTTGCAATGCATTTTGTATTTTCAGTAACTACCACGTATGAAGATGAAACTCGCATTCGCCCAGTAATTCTGGTAATTCGTCTTGCCAATATATTTAATGTTTTATAATTTTACGTTTTAAATAACGTGTTTTTTAGCTGTTTAATTACCTAATTATATTATTCGAAATGTCTGTCCTGGATTGTACGATAACTGCGGTATGTTACTCATCGAAATTGCAAACCTACATCGAGGCCCTCCAAGTTAACAAGATGTTTTGGGGGCCTCTGGAACAGATGTGTCAAATGTTACAAACTACATAGTTTAACATTTTATTATTCCAAATGAAATACACAAAATTGAAGCAATGGGTTGATATCCAAACATATCAAGTAGTATGAGCTGATTGAGCTCCCAATAATGGATTACACAATACCCAGTTGTGTAGTCTGTTATAGTCAAATTCAGTTTGACCCATGCTCTACAATGTTTCCCAACTCTTTTCCTCTAATATCTCCAACAGTACATACTTATGTTGTGGCCCTGGACAAGCACACCTGAAATTACTTGTCAACTAATCATCCAGCCATTGCTAAATTGGAACAGATGTTTTTGTCAGGGGCTACAACAAAAATGTGTGCTGTTGAGGATACTCCAGGACCGGAGTTGGGAAACAATGGTTAATCATACGCTATTGTGGATGGTGTTGGCACATCCTTGTCATTTTATACATTTTCTCTCTTGATGTTGTTAACTACACTTTGGTGAGAAACTGCAGTTCAGATACTGTGTTTGTGTGCAAGTCTTTCTCTGTCCTGTACTCTAACCAATTTCTATTCAGTTCTCCAGGGGAGTGTTTTTGTTTTATTTAAATCTAGGTTAAGAAGCAGCTTCTTGTCCGTTCCTGAAGATCTTTGGATGTGGGATAGAGTTCATTATAAAGAAAGTAGATTCCCAGAAGATTTTATGCAAAATTCCCACCACTTTTTTTCCACTCCAAACTTTTTGCCTGCTGGAATCCCTAGAAGCCCCACCCTTACTTATATTTTTCTACAGCATCCTTTATGCCATCAAGTTTAAGAAGAAGTCGAAGATTTTTCTCCCCCCCTCTCTCTTCACCCCATTTTTTTTTCTCTTTCAAAACCTCTCCTTTTTTCCTCTGGCTGTCTTTTTGGATTCGCTTCTATCTCACATTCCCCCCCATTAACAAAAAATAATCTACAAAAGAATGGACATTCTTGCACCATCCATCTGTAATGCTTAGCAGTCTGGCTGGAAGGAGTCATAAGGGAGGTCATAGGACGACGAGTGTCTCTGGACAATCCCTTTTTCCTTTTATCTCACGGATCAAGTGTTCCTTCAGGACCTTTGTTGCCACGGAGACACCCTATCAGAAGTGTGTGAGGAAAGGAGGAATCTTCTTAGCCACTACAGGTGAGTTTAGCCTCACAACCCTTTCAAGCAGAGTTTAGTTTCTCTGCAACTTCTACTCTGGGTCATATTCCTTTCGTGGACATATGAGTAAATGAGTGATACAAAATATATTGAAAGCAGGTGCTTCTACATAGGCGTGGTTCCTGAATGAATTAAGCAATTAGCATCACATCATGGTTAGGGCCAGTTGTCCATTATTTTGGCTACCGTGGCTAGGAGAAAAGAGCTGTGACTTTGAAAGGGGGTCTCAAAGAAGCGTAGGGTTTAAAGGGTGTGTTTTTGTCAGTCATCAGATCCCACCCCAATTTTTTTACTTCAATTATAATATTTTTTTAACCAGGTAGGCCAGTTGAGAACAAGTTCTCATTTACAACTGCGACCTGGCCAAGATAAAGCAAAGCGGTGCGACAAAAACAACACCACAGAGTTACAAATGGGATAAACAAACGTACAGTCAATAACACATTGGGGGGAAAACACAATGAAAAATCTATATACAGTGTGTGCAAATGTTTGTAAGATTAGGGAGGTAAGGCAATAAATAAGCCGTAGTGGTGAAGTAATTACAATTTAGCATTAACACTGGAGTGATAGATGTGCAGATGATGATGTGCAAGTAGACATACTGGGGTGCAAAAATAAATAACAATTTGGGGAATGACGTAGTTGGGTGGGCTATTTACAGATTGGCTGTGTACAGGTACAGTGATCGGTAAGCTGCTCTGACAGCTGATGCTTGAATTTAGTGAGGGAGATATGTCTCCAGCTTCAGTGATTTTTGCAATTTGTTCCAGTCATTGGCAGCAGAGAACTGTAAGGAAAGAATGAGTTTAAGTGTTTTAGGGAGTATTTGACAGTGATGCGGGGTGGTTGTTTGACCGCGGACCCATTACGGACGCAGGCAACGAGGCAGTGATCGCTGAGATCCTGGTTGAAGACGGCAGAGGTGTATTTTAAGGGCAGGTTGGTCAGGATGATATCTATGAGGGTGCCCGTGTTTACGGTTTTGGGGTTGTACCTGGTAGGTTCCTTGATCATTTGTGAGAGATTGGGGGCATCTAGCTTAGATTGTAGGAAGGCTGGGATGTTAAGCATATCCCAGTTTAGGTCACCTGACAGTACGAATTCTGAAGATAAATAAGGGGCAATCAATTCGCGTATGGAGTCCAGGGCACAACTGGGGGCTTAGGGGGGTCTATAGCAAGCGGCAACAGTGAGAGACTTATTTCTGGAAAGGTGGATTTTGAGAAGTAGAAGCTCGAACTGTTTGGGCACAGACCTGGATAGAGAGCCTGCATAGTTTTGTCAATCTCTGCAGTAGATTGCGACCCTGTCCCCTTTAGCAGTTCTATCTTGGTGGTAAATGTTGTAGTTGGGGATGTAGACTTCAGAATTTGATGGCCTACGTAGGCCAGGATTCAGACACGGCTAGCACATCAGGGTTGGCGGAGTGTGCTAAAGTAGTGAATAAAACAAATTTCGGGAGGAGGCTTCTGATGTTAACATGATTTTACGGTTACAGAAGTCAACAAATGATAGTCCCTGGGGGAATAGGTGTGGTACTGGGGTCTGCAGGGCCTGAGTTAACCTCTATATCACCAGAGGAGGAGTAGGATGAGGGTACAGCTAAAGTCTGTAAGAACTGGTCGTCTAGTGCATTGGGAACAGAGAATAAAAGGAGCAGATTTCTGGGTTTAAGTGAACGTACAATGGATTATGATCATTGTAGTTAATTACCATGTTTTCTGAGCTAAACTATGTAAAATGTTGGCCTACTGGAAACTACAACTCCCTTCTACATCGCATAGTTCAGGCTTCATCTGATTTATCTTGACAAGAACTGCACATTGAGCTCACAGGAAGAAAAAGATGTAACGAAGTGGAATTCAAATAATTGAACCGATGTCAGTCAATTCGTGCTTTAAAAAAAAGTTTGGTTAATCGCTCAGCACTAACCACCATCAACAAAACACCAAATAATGGAATTCTTTGTGGAAGAGTGGCGTTTTATCCCTCCAGTAGAGTTCCAGACACTTGTAGACTCTATACCAAGTAGCATTGACGCTGTTCCGGCGGCTCGTGGTGGACCAACACCCTATTAATTAAGGCACACTTATGTTGGTGTTTCCTTTATATAATCAAATCAATTAAAATTGAAAACTCTGTGGAGTTCTGTTGCCACCACAGTGAAGCAATCAAGTCCACTAATGGCAGAGAAATGACCATGGCTTCTGTTTCACTGTTGCCAGCCTAGGGAGAGTCCTGTTGGCCCCGAAGAGAACATCCCTGACCCGGACGTGAATCCAGTCCACCATCCTGAACATGACTAACCATGGAGATGACTGCTATTTCTTTTACTACTCCAACTGCGCTAAGGTATGGGTCATAAAGAGAAACTAGCACTGTAGCATTTTCTGTGTTGCTGTGTTTGTGGTGTAAATGCAGCTCTCAGAAGTAAGTATTAACATGGTTGTGTTTTTGTCTCCTGGTGCAGGGTGACAGTTGCCCCTTCAGACACTGTGAAGCCGCAATGGGCAGTGAGGTCGTTTGCAGCCTGTGGCAGGAGAGCCGCTGTTTCCGACAGGTCTGCAAGTTCCGCCACATGGAGATCAAGGTTAGGATAGTGCTCTCTTTTTCAGTAGACCATTTTTGCTCATTCTTGCCTCAATTTTGTCAAACAAACCAAAAAAGTATTTCAGGAATATCCCCTTAAAGCTTTGCATACTCAAGGCTGTGTGTGTCTTGAGTTGCCATTATGGAAGTGTAGAGAAATATCCTCTCTTAACCTGGGTCAGGGGTTGTGTGCCTCTGGACTTGTCGGGGGGACATTTAAACCTTTTTGGGGGTCTCCTCGCAGTAATACCATATTCCCTAGTTTTTAACCTGGCCATTTTGAGGCACTCGGTCATAGCTTTTAAGGGATGAATTTCACTTTGTTTTTTAAAGTGAGCTTTCATAAAGACTCATATGTTGCAAGACATTATGCTATATTTTCTGACCTGCTCTCTTCCCCTCTTACAGAAAAACAGGAAGGAGATTGCTTGTTACTGGGAGAACCAGCCTGCTGGCTGCCAGAAGCCGCACTGTGCCTTCCACCACGAGAAACCACGCTTAATAGACGGCCAATACGTACCGCCCAACAAAAGTGAGTAGTCGCTCTGAAGAGGCCGATCCTGACCAAGCCACCATTAGCTTACTGATCTTTATCTCCTTAGCATCGCATGGCTCATGAACACATTATTGACATGATTGTGTATCAGCAGATAAATTATGATTGAAATGAATAACATATTTGGATTCACTTATGAACCTATTCTTCACCAGAACCAGAGTTTATCCATAGTTTCTGAGCTTGATTGTCTTGTCACTCAGGTTCGGCCCTGAAAGAAGAGGAGGAGCCTCATGAGGATTCTTTGCCTCCTGTACCCATCCCCAGCCCAGCCAATCCCCAGCTCCGTGGGGTCATTAAGGCTGAGACTCAGGAGAATGTTCCCAGCCCCACTCACCCGCCTGTGGTTATTAACCCGGCAGATGACGAAGATGAGGATGAAGATGGTGAGAAACGTCATCAAGTTTATTTAAAGTGCAATTTACATAGGTCACAACACACTTTACCACTAGAAAGGAAGAGCAAACAATGTAGAAAGAAACAATAAAAAGCCATAAAATTTGAACAGCATGTAGTCCGTAGGGCAAGAAGGAGCTCGGCAATGGAAAGATAGACAGCGCAGTCACAGAAAGGAGCTCTTAAAGGGGCATTTGCGCAGAGACAGTGGAGCAGACCTTTAAGGTGATTAAAGTGCTAGGTGAAATGATATGGATATTTTTGGGTACAGTACAATAGTTTTTTTCCAGAATAATTTGAGAAATACCATTTAAAAGGTATTTTTTGTGTGTGCGTGCAGATCAGTTGTCAGAGGGGGAGGACAGCAGGTCTGGCTCAGACGGATCCAGAGTGGTCTCTCCCAGGAAGATGGCCGTGGGCTCCACCTCAGGTAAGAAGAGGACAAAGACACAACACATAGAATAGATTAACATCTTAAACAATGCCTGTTTTAACACAGATTTAGTTTGAAACGCTACAAGGGTAGGCTCAAACTTCAGTTGACGGCTTCGCTTTTCAGTGCTTCATTGACAAAACAGTGTTGTAATTGAAAGACCTTCGAATGGAACAATCCCTTTAAAAGACATCCGCCAGCTATTTTTATTTTTACTGTTGAAAAGTGATATCCCAAGTATAAATTCATAAAAGTACACCTACTAAGGTGTAATAAAAATGTTTTGAGTAAAGTAGTATTTTTTGTTATTTTCAAAGAGTTGGGCATTCAAGGAGATGTTCTGGTGGGAATCCGGTATGTCATTGGCCTCCCCCTTAAGGGCTCCCAAGTGGTGCAACGGTCTAAGGCACTGCATCTCAGTGCTAGAGGCATCACTACAGATCCTGGTTCGATTCCAGGATGTATCACAACCGGCCATGATTGGGAGTCTCAAAGTGAGGTGCACAATTGGCCCTGCGTCGTTAGGGTTTGGCCGGGATAGGCCGTCATTGTAAATAAGTTGTACATTTGTTCTTAACTGACTTGCCTAAGTTAAATAATAATAAATAAAAAAATAAGCAATAGAGAACAAGAGGAAAGGCCCATCCCACCACTTGTTCTATGTCATGACAAAGTATTCATACCCCTTGATTTATTCCACATTTTGTTACAGCCTGAATTCAAAATCGATTAAATAGATTCTCACCCATCTACTCACAATACGCCATAATGACAAAGTGAACCCATATGTTTTATAGATGTTTGCAAATGCATTGAAAATAAAATACAGATATCTCATTTACATAAGAATTCACACCCCTGAGTCAGTACTTTGTAGAAGCACCTTTGGCAGCGATAAGAGTTTAGTTTTTCTGGGCAAGTCTCTAAGAGATTTCCACACCTAGATTGTGCAACATTTACCCATTTTTATTATTTTCAAAATTCTTCAAGTTCTGTCACATTGATTATTACTAGATAACAAGTTTCAGGTCTTGCCATAGATTTTCAGGTAGGTTTAAGGCAAAACTAACTTGGCCAGTCAGGAACATTCACTGTCTTGGTAAGCAACTACAGTGTAGATTTGGCTTTGTGTTTTAAGTTATTGTCCTGGTGAAAGGTGAATTAATCTCACCGTGTCTGGTGGAAAGCAGACTGGATCAGTTTTTCCTTTAGGATTATGCCTATGCTTAGCACTATTCCGTAAATTTCTTATCCTGAAACTCCACAGTCCTTAACGATTAAAAGCATACCCATAACAAGATGCCGCCAAAAACTATGCTTGAAAATATGGAGAGTGGTACTCTGTTTTGTATTGGATTTGCCCCAAACATAACATGGTGTATTCAGGACATGTGAATTGCTTTGTCATTTTTTTTGCAGTATTATGTTAGTACCTTGTAAACAGGATTCCTTTTCACTCTGTCAATTAGGTTAGAATTGTGGAGTAACTTCAATGTTGTTGATCCATCCTTAGTTTTCCCCTATCACAGTAAACTAACTGTCACCATTGGCCTCATGGTGAAATCCCTGAGCGGATTTCTTCCTCTCCAACAACTGTTTGCAAGGCACCTCCCTGGTGTTTGGTTGAATCTGTGTTTGAAATTCACTGCTCGATTGAGGGACCTTAAAGATAATTATATGTGGGGTACAGAGATGAGGTAGTCATTTAAAAACCATGTTAAATCCTATTATTGCACATAGTCCATGCAATTTCTTATGTAACTCGTTAAGCACATTTTTACTCCTTAACTTATTTAGGCTTCCCATAACAAAGGTGTTGTATATTTAATGACTCAAGACCAATCAGCTTTATTTAAATAATTAGTGTAATTATTTTAATGAAAACATAAGTCCACTTTGACATTATTGGGTGTTACGTAAGAAGTTGCATGGACTCACTCACTGTCAGTAATAGGGTTTAACGTGGTTTTAGAATGACCACCTCATCTCTGTATTGGTCTTACAAATTAATTTCCAGGCAGAATACTTAGTTGTATTTTCTCACGTGTTTCACTTTCTTACATCTCATAAAACATGGACCAACACTTTACATGTTGCGTTTTATATATTTTTTCAGTCGGCCATGAAGAGCCACATGAACACTTGGTTCGCACAAGGTGCTTGAGGTGCTTAAATTACTTAAATTTGGCGCTCTGAAATTAAGTACTGGAATACCTTAAATCACATTTTCTCAAGTTAGTACTTAAATTAAAATGAGAGAACAGAATTGTTTACGAAAAATATATTGGTCTTGCAAAATAATTTCCAGGCAGACTGCAGATGGGTTTTTTTTTACGTGTTTTGCTCTCTGGTTGCCAGGCGAACTCGCTCATTCCACCAACACTGCCACTCAGCCAGCCAGGTGCAGAACTGACTATGTGCCTCCAAATGTCACATCGATAGCTAAAATGCCGGGCAAATGTAGATTCAGTCGTAGAATGAGTATACAACTGGCAAATAGTTGCTTATATTTAAGTCCAATTTCAATGTAGTTCAAGGGCTCTGGCTATTAGCTACAGTGGGGCCAAAAAGTATTTAGTCAGCCACCAATTGTGCAAGTTCTCCCACTTGAAAAGATGAGGCCTGTAATTTTGATCATAGGTACACTTACTCTATGACAGACAAAATGAGTAAAAAAAATCCTGAAAATTACATTGTAGGATTTTTAATGAATTTATTTGCAAATTATGGTGGAAAATAAGTATTTGGTCAATAACAAAAGTTTCTCTACTTTGTTATATACCCTTTGTTGGCAATGACAGAGGTCAAACGTTTTCTGTAAGTCTGGAGACTGGCTAGGCCACTCCAGGACCTTGAAATGCTCCTTCGTTGCCCGGGCGGTGGGTTTGGGATCATTGTCATGCTGAAAGACCCAGCCACGTTTCATCTTCAATGCCCTTGCTGATGGAAGGAGGTTCACACTCAATCTCACGATACATGGCCCCATTCATTCTTTCCTTTACACGGATCAGTTGTCCTGGTCCCTTTGCAGAAAAACAGCCCCAAAGCATGATGTTTCCACCCCCATGCTTCACAGTAGGTATGGCGTTCTTTGGATGCAACTCGGCATTCTTTGTCCTCCAAACACGACGAGTTGAGTTTTTACCAAAAAAGTTATATTTTGGTTTCATCTGACCATATGACATTCTCCCAATCGTCTTCTGGATCATCCAAATGCTCTCTAGCAAACTTCAGACGGGCCTGGACATGTACTGGTTTCAGCAGGGGGACACGTCTGGCACTGCAGGATTTGAGTCCCTGGCGGCGTAGTGTGTTACTGATGGTAGGCTTTGTTACTTTGGTCCCAGCTCTCTGCAGGTCATTCACTAGGTTAGGAGATTATCAGTGGTCTTGTATGTCTTCCATTTCCTAATAATTGCTCCCACAGTTGATTTCTTCAAACCAAGCTGCTTACCTATTGCAGATTCAGTCTTCCCAGTCTGGTGCAGGTCTACAATTTTGTTTCTGGTGTCCTTTGACAGCTCTTTGGTCTTGGCCATAGTGGAGTTTGGAGTGTGACTGTTTGAGGTTGTGGACAGGTGTCTTTTATACTGATAACAAGTTCAAATAGGTGCCATTAATACAGGTTGGTGGAGGACAGAGGAGCCTCTTAAAGAAGAAGCTACAAGTCTGTGAGAGCCAGAAATCTTGCTTGTTTGTAGGTGACCAAATACTTATTTTCCACCATAATTTGCAAATAAATTCATAAAAAATCCTACCATTTGATTTTCTGGATTTTGTCTGTCATAGTTTACCTATGATAATTACAGGCCTCACTCATCTTTTGAAGTAGGAGAACTTGCACAATTGGTGGCTGACTAAATACTTTTTTGCCCCACTGTAGGTAGCTAGCTTGCTAGAAGGATGAAGTTAGAAGCTAACGTTGAGTGGAGCCTGACCTCGGCAGCAGCATTTGACTGAAATTAAGCTAGCTCTAATCAAAAGATGGGTTACTATAAGTTCTCATAACAATTTATTTTATTTTATAGAGATTGGTTAGAGGCAGTGGTGAGTGAGGCTGCAAATAGAGAGGGCGCATTGAAGCAAGCAGGGAAGTACAAGGGTTCCCAAACCTGCGGTCCAGGACCCCTAAAATTTAAATAGGGTCCCCTGATAGATTCTTTAATCTTATCAAACACATGAATAACTTGTTTTTCTTCAAATGGGTATAGAATACATTTTAGAGTCAACTAAGGGCATTTTACACTGTCAGAATTCACGTTCATGTCATGTGTTGGGAAAGCCTGTGGGACCTAAAATTGTGAAAAATAACATTTTAAATTTAAATAAAGACAATTTAATATTATGTACACTGAACAAAAATATAAACGAAACATGCAACAATTTCAAAGATTTTTGAAAGACTTACAATTCATAAGGAAATCAGTCAACATCATCAGTACTGACTTACCACTTACGCTATGTAGTGAAACACATATTATTGAGTAGAAGGTTTAAGGTAATGAATAGTCAGTTATTTTTGAGGCTGTGGAGATGTACTGTTGTCTGGTGGTGACTAGAAACAATTGCATATGGAATATATTACATTGATACTTGAATTATTACTGCCAGTCGGAAGCAAGATGCTATTAACCTCTCTAATATCGTTCGAGATGCTAGCGTCCCACCTCGCCAACAGCCAGTGAAATTGCAGGGCGCCAAATTCAAAACAACAGAAATCTCATAATTAAAATTCCTCAACCATACAAGTATTTTACACTATTTTAAAGATACACTTCTCGTTAACCTCTTATGGATATGGGAGATGCTAGCGTCTCAACTGGCCAATTGCCAGGGGAAATGCAGAGCGCCAGATTCAAATAAAATGCTATAAAATTAAAACTTTCATTAAATCACACATGTAAGATACTCAATTTAAGCTACACGTTGTGAATCCAGCCAACGTGTCAGATTTTAAAAATGCCTTTCGGTGAAAGCATAAGAAGCTATTATCTGATAGCCTGCACCCATCTGCACCAGCAGTAAACAAAAGAGCTAGCGTAGCAGGCGCTACACAAACGCTGAAATAAAATATGCATTACCTTTGACGAGCTTCTATTGTTGGCACTCCAATATGTCCCATAATCTTCTCAATTGGTTCTTTTGTTTGATTAATTCCGTCCATATATATCAAATGTCCATTTATAAAGCACGTTTGATCCAGAAAAACAGCTTACAAAAACACCGTCACTACAAAATATTTCAAACTACTTTTGTAATACAACGTTAGGTATTTTTAAACGTTAATAATCTATCAAATTGTAGACGGGGCAATCTGTATTCAATACATGAACGAAAAGAAAACAGCTCTGCTTTTCATGTCTTGCTCAACTCACAAGTGTCCCCAGTTCCGAGTTGGCCTACTTCTTCAATGCACAAAGGAATAACCTCAACCATATTCCAAAGACTGGCGACATCGTGTGGAAGCGGTAGGAACTGAAAATTGGTTCCTATTAAATATCCAATGGCAAAGACAATATAGTGAACAGAGATGGGGGGACAAAAATATAATAATCTGAACAGTTAGTCCTCAGGGTTTTGCCTGCTACATAAGTTCTGTTATACTCAGACATGATTCAAACAGTTTTAGAAACTTCAGTGTTTTCTATCCAAATCTATGAATAATATGCATATCTTATATTCTTGGCATGAGTAGCAGGAAGTTGAAATTGGGCACGTTATTTATCCAAAAGTGAAAATTCTGCCCCCTAGCTTTAAGAGGTTAACTTCTTGGTGACAGGGGGGCAGTATTGAGTAGCTTGGATGAATAAGGTGCCCAGAGTAAACTGCCTGCTACTCTGTCCCAGAGGCTAATATATGCATATTAGTAGTATTGGATAGAAAACACAAAAGTTTCTAAAACTGTTTGAATGATGTCTGAGTATAACGGAACTCATATGGCAGGAGAAAACCTGAGACAAATCCAACCAGGAAGTGGGAAATCTGAGGTTTGTAGTTTCATTTAAGTGATAGCCTATCCAATATGCTGTGTCTATGAGGCCAGATTGCACTTCAAGGCTTCCAGCAGATGTCAAGTCTTTAGAAAGTTGATTGAGGCTTCTATTGTGGTAGGATGTCAAATAAGAGCTGTATCAACAAGTGGACTAGGCTGACGCCAATCAGTTGTTTACTGCGCGTTCCTTCTTTTTCCTCTAATGAATACGCTATTGTCCGCTTGGAATATTATTGAAGATTGATTATAAAAAGACCCTAAGGATTAATTGTAAACATCTACAAATTAATGGAACTCTGGACTTTGTCTGGATTTTGCGCTCGCGCATTGTGCCTTTGGAATAGTGAACTAAACGCGAACAAAACGGACGAATTTGGACTTAAATATGGACGTAATCAAACAAAACAAACATTTCTTGTGGAAGTGGGAGTCCTGGGAGTTCATTTAGACGAAGATCAGCAAAGGTAAGTGAAGATTTATAATGCCATTTATGACTTGACTCCACAATTTGGCGGGTAACTGTATGGCTTGCTTTTGTGGCTGAACGCGGTTCGGAGATTATTGAATATTGTGCTTTTGCCATAAAGCTTTTTTTAAATCTGACACAGCGCTTGCATTAAGAACAAGTTTATCTTTAATTCTATGTAAAACATGTATCTTTCATCAAAGATTATGATGAGTATTTCTGTTATTTGACATGGCTCTCTGCAATTTCTCCGTATGTTTTGGAGGCATTTCTGAACATGGCGCCAATGTAAACGGAGGTTTTTGGATATAAATATGAACTTGATCGAACAAAACATACATGTATTTT
The DNA here is from genome assembly GCF_045791955.1 of Oncorhynchus clarkii lewisi. Lineage (NCBI taxonomy): Eukaryota > Metazoa > Chordata > Actinopteri > Salmoniformes > Salmonidae > Oncorhynchus > Oncorhynchus clarkii. The sequence goes on from NC_092163.1 coordinate 42,300,282, forward strand.
GTAACATTGAGTCCTGGGAGTGTCATCTGATGAAGATCGTCAAAGGTTAGTGATTCATTTAATCTATTTCTGCTTTGTGAGACACCTCTCTTTGGTTGGAAAATGGCTGAATGCTTTCTGTGACTAGTTGGTGACCTAACATAATGACATGTTCTGCTTTTGCCGAAAAGCCTTTTTGAAATCGGACACTGTGGTTGGATTAAGTAGTATCTTCCCAAATGCCCAATTATAAAGTCGTCATTAAGCTGGAATTGTCTAGTAATGCAAATAGGAAGTGTGTTCACCAGTGGACATGTCCAATTCTCTTCTCATCAGTGCTAACACTCATATGTATTAAATAAGTGGTGAAACAATGTATTATTGAGTAGAACTTGCAAGGTAGTGATGAATACGAAGTTCATTTTTTCACGAGGTTGTAGCTATATACTGCCATCTGGTGGCGACTATAAACAATTGCATAATATTAACTATTAAAGTTCTCATTTACAACTGCGACCTGGCCAAATGAATGATCTTTGAAAATAAATATTACTGCTTAAGTCCTTGAATTTGACTTGCCACTGTCTGTATGAACCCTGAATGAATCTATTTTAAATTCAGGATGTAAGACAACAACATGTGGGAAAAGTCAAGGGGTGTGAATACTTTCTGAAGGCACTGTACCTGGACCACATATTGAGGTGTTCCTTTTGTTAAGTAAATCAGGTGTTAAATGAGGTGAAAAGGAGACTGGAGTGACCCCGTGTTCTTTGAGCGGCCTCTGACTCTGATTGGCTAACAGTGTTTCTTTGGCACAGATGATTCGCTGGACTTTGGTGTCAGAACCTTGGAGGAGATCAGACTGAGGAAAGCGCTGAAAGCCAGTATGAGGAGAGCTGGTGAGTTCATCCTTCCTCTTACCTCCCAAATACATTTACTATTGCCTTTTTGTGTTATTATGCTGTAAATGATGAGGTGTGAGTTTATCAACTGTACTTTGTCAGGTTATCCAGTTCCTGGCCAGGGCTCAGATCAGCGGAACAATGGTGCCAGCGGAGAGAAGGAGAACATGAGATCCTTCATCCGGCCATCTCTCTTTACAGCCAAGGATGGTAAGAATCATTGAACACTGATCTAACTGAGCCTTGTGTATAGATTAACACAAGATCCCAGATTGTATGTTGTTGAAGTGAATCGCACAAGTACATATGAACACACACTTGCTGCCCCCTCAGACACTGTGGTCTTTGGTGAAGAGACCGTGAGACGCAATGTTGCGGACAGGCTTGGGAAGAGAATAATAGTCAAAGGTAAATGTTTTCAATTATCTTGTTTATCTATAAAATGTAAGGAAGTCAATGGTAGCCTCAAGGTTAGTGTCGGGCCAGTAACCAAAATGTTGCTGGTTCGAATACCGGAGCCGACAAGGTGAAAAATCTGTCGCTGTGCCCCTGAGCAAGGCACTTAACCTCAATTGATGCTGGCTGTGACCCCAGTTGGGATATGCAAAAAACACATTTCCATGACATATTTGTCAAGTCTAAGTGGAAAAATGTAAGCACCCCCAAATAATAATAATAATTGTTAGATGTACAGTGTTAAATTAACTACAAAATTACTCGTTATTGGTGGTACTATTGGTCACCAACACTAAGCTTCCATGATCTCTGACCTTTTAGAAGTTCCTGCCGGGAGTGACCTGCCAATGAAACGCTGTCTGGCCGAGCGCCTCGGGAGGAAAATGGACGAGGGTGAAACGGACCTGCCGCCTCAGAAAGGTATGCGAAGGGAAATGACAATCAAATATCCCCAATGGATTGATTTACCTCAGACTATCAGGAATACTAGTTCTTAATTTAGAAAATATAATTGAAATGGCATGTTAGCCTTTGTTCTTTGTTTGCTGTAGAAAACATTTAGACATTTTTGGCAATGGAAAACTAAAATTAGCGTTTATTGGACAGGTATTAGTGGTCCCTCCCGGTTTGTCTTCTGTTCCTGATGAAAATGACCCTTGTTGTACTAATTGAGTTACATAAAGATGGAACTGGGTTGAACCAGGCTATGGCTCATCACATGACCAAGCGAAACCAGTGAGGGAGGCACACTGCCTGCTCGAATGGAACGGTAATCTGTGCCAGTCTGTCGTATTGTTCAGAAACAACTCTTTCCAATAAAACATGTTAGACTTTTCCAACTATACTGAATAAAAATATAAACACAACATGCAACAATTTCTATGATTTTACTGAGTTAATTCATAGAAGGAAATCAGTCAGTTAAAAATAAATAAATTAGGCCCTAATTTATTGATTTCACATGACTGCAATGGAAGCGGCCTTGGAGGGCACAAAAACAGAAATACTCAACATTTTAGAAAAATAAGATTTTTGTGCATATGGAGCATTTCTGGGATCTTTTATTTCAGCTTATGAAACATGGGACCAACACTACATGTTGCATTTATTTTTGTTCAGTCTGGTTTTCATTTGGAAGGCAGATAGTGTTTTAAACAAAAGCAATCACTTGCGTGTGAAAACAGAATCCTATTCATTACTCCACACGCTTAAAGGTGAACTGCACCCGCTGATTTGGCCTCGTTTTTTGACTTGCTTCTATAGAAATGCTAGGGGCCATGACAGAAGCCAACCATGAGTTGGCTTGGGGGTATCGTTTGATGTGTCTTTGCCACCACCAAGTCACACCGATCTGTCAGAACCTTGCCTTCAGCTGTTTCCTCCCACTCAATCACAACAAACAAACTTCCTGCAGGTTGAGTTCAATAACTACAAGCAGATGTATGGGGAAATGCCGGCGGAAGCTTTGAATATTCTATTACCAATGGCAGAGATAGTATATGTTTGTGCATCAGATACCACCCATGTTAAAGTTGGAAATCTGAACAGGTCAGACTAAACCTACCTAACACAGTGATCAGGCTGGTTCCAGTGGGCTAGGCTATGCCCTGGACCAGAGTATGTGAGCGGAGCTGGAGCAGAGCGTGCCCAATTTGACTGGAGAGTTCCAGTAGTGCTCACTTCAGGAGCTCAGGGCATGCCCGCCCCAGTATGCATTTGTAGGCTACTTGTGTGCTGCTATAGCTACTGGCATGGAGTTTGCTAAATATTTTCATAAAGGAAGTGATTAAACATACAGGTACTAAGTCAAGATGAGGACCAAAAGCAAGAGAGGGAGTGTGGTGATGTAGTGTCCACAACTAAAAAAATCATTGTGCTATCTGAAAAGACCCAAAACCCAAAAGCATGATAGTGTACTAAGTGCACATGTTAACAGAAAGTAACGAGGTGTTTTGCTAGCTGTGTCATTGTAGAAAAGTATTTATAAATAATCTGATCTCTTGCATTCATTTTCATTATATTATCTATACAAAAGGCTATTCTGGATTTTGGCTCATTAGGCCTGACATATCACCTCTTTTCAAGGAGCTTTCTGATTTGATAGGGTTAATTTGCCTAAAAACCTTTAGGCCTACCTATACATTTTTTTTAAACAACTCTGCATCCCTGCCCAGCCTGGCAAGAGTGGCCAGAAGGATTTCTAGCATCCCCAGTAGCTCTGCAACTGCGGAGATAGTATTCTCCACTGCTGGCCTACTCTCCCATGAGCCTGAAACCACAGACTAGCTAAACGTGTTTCTAAAAGTGAATTCAAAGGCACTGAAGACTGAGGCTTTTTGTTTATTTAATTCTAAGTAAATCACAGCCTATATGCAATTTATTCACTATAATGATTTAATACAAGAAAATATTGTATTAGCCATAGCTGCATTCAATTAATTTGTGCCCTGCACCTCGGAGGCTGACTGTTTAGTATAAATTCCACTAATTTAAAGTGGCATAGAAATATGACATTGCTAAAGTGGGCAAATAGTTAGTAGGAAACAGCTTTGCCATATGTCAAATTTACTTGAGAGAAATGGCAATGTTGCCATTATATGACTAAGTTTGTCAAAAAATAGTTAGCAATGCTTCAAATCAAATTTGATTGATGTTAGCTAGCTGAAATACTGTGGTCCTCTCAATCTTAGTTAGCTGGCTGAACTTATAGTGCATCTAAAGTTAATCTGGCAACATCACAATCATGACAAAGGTTTTTCTACTAGCTTTGTCAGCATGCCAGGCTAGATAATGATATAGCAGCCCATTGGATTCCATTAAAATGTGACGTCTAGCATTGAGGTGAGTAGCTACCAGAACTGTTGTTGAATCCAATGGGCTGTTATAGCATTAGCTAGCCTAGCATGCTGACAAAAACTAGCAGTCATTTTATAACTTGCAGTCTTTCAAGCTTCTTGATTTGTCAGTTCGGGTAATGGGATAATTAGGAGTACGCTGCCATCTCCTATACCTGAATTGAGGCATGTTTTTCCAAGTCATATCTCACGCCAGCGCCGCACTGTTCTGGTCGTGGCATAGCTACGTTCCGACTAGATAGAATGTAATGAAGGTCTAGTCTGTTTCTGGCTAGGTAGCTAGGTAACGTCAGCTATGCTAGCGATGATAATGATTGTCAAAATATACATAACCAGCAGTATGGTCTAGCTAGCATTATACTCACCATCATTGGGGACCAACAAGCTTCAACCACTTATTCCATATGGTACTAGGGTCCTTCAGCAGGGCATGCAAACTGGAGCGCCATAGTCAATCTCTATAGGGCTATTCATTCTCAAACGGCAGGGATCCTTTTAACGTGCTAGGGGCGATGAAACAGAGTCCCATTCAATGAAGGTAGGTGAAGGGGCGATTTGTATGTGGAGCTTGGCAAAGGGGGCCATGAATTGTTGACGTAATTCAAACCCAACCTTACCTTTGTTTTAGGTGAGACTGACAAATCATCCCATTTACACTTTGTAGTCAATTTTGAGATGAGATTAAATGTTTGACTCGTATTGATGCCATTTTCAAAGGGATTAGTTGTTTTTTTAGGGGCAGTGGCCCTTCAACCTAGGTCACTTTTAGAATGGGGCACCTGGGGTGTATTCATTATGCCAATTCTGTTGCAAAATGTTTTTTAAATGGAAGTAAACTAAATATGGAGGGACCTACCTGAATTTGTCCAACAAACTTGTTTTACTGTTTGGACTAATGATTACACCCCTGGCTCACACCTGGGAGGCAGCCTGCTTCCAAATTGAATGCAATCAACACCAACCAGGTTCACCTGGGGCATGCCCAGGACGTTAATTGAATCCCATCATTGGTTAAAGTCCCTGATTAGTGATTAAGCAGAATCAGGTGTCTGTTCTGGAACAAAGGAATCCACGTTAGATTCCCTCTAGGACCATCTGTGTCACAGGAGATGCATAATTGTTAGATACTAAAGTAAAAGCGGTGTTTAAAGAAATTGTCATTGATAATTTGAATTCATCTCATGTTTGTTTTTTCAACCCTTAGCTCTGAAACCTGTCAGGGATAGATTGGGATTACCTGTTGAACCCACTACTGCCTCTGAATCAGGTAATTAACAATTAACAAATGTCTCTCAAAAAGTGCTTTGGGTGGCTCGTACAATCTTCATTAGAAATGGGTATCTTTTAACAGTATACAATTATTTTTGTTTGTAAATGTTGAATGAAATGTATTATTGTTTGTATTTTAATCTCTAACCTCTCCCTCAGCTGAGAGCAACAGTGAGAATACAGCACCGGAAATAATCCGCATCAAAACCCTGGAGGAAATCAGGGGGGAGAAGTTGGCTAAGTCCCAAGGACAAGCTCTGGGGGACCACCCTCTCCCTTCAACTCCTGATACCACCAGTACCAGCAAGGCCCCAAAGAGAGGCACCACTGGCAAACCTGCAGTCAGCCTCCACGTGAAGACCTTCTCTGAGATCCTCCACGCCAAGAGAAAGCTGGAGGAGGACCAGCAGCAAGGCCCCAGCCTCAGAAAGGCCATGCAGGAGGCTATGGAAGCATCTCCAGGGAACTCCCAGGCCCAGGGACCCATTGAGCCAGCCATGCCCAGCCGGGGCGCACCTCCTGGAGGTGGAGTTAAGGTAAAGACCCTGGATGAGATCCGCAGGGAGAAGGCAGCCAAGATGCAGGCCAGGGGACAGGGGGTGTCCAACAGAAAAATCCCAGGCTCAGCCTCTGGAGAGGGAGGCACCAAGAAGCCCCTGGGACTGCGCATCAACAAAGCAGCTTCTTCTGGTAAGGAGTTTATTATTGATTTGATATAAACCTTTTAGAATTGCTCATAGTAATTTACGTTGTAAGGTGGCTTGACCCAACTAGCTGTAGTGTCTTGTATAATTCTAAGACATTCTTTTGTTGTCCTGACAGCTGCCAGCACTACCACCCAGAAGACATCTGAGGTGACCGAGAAGAGGGAGTCTTCTGTTGCTACTGAGGTAAGAATTGTGTCCTTCTCTATGAATACTGTACATCCAAATATGTAGTTATACTCAATCAGCTCTGTTAGTCACTGAATGTCACTATTCCTCTGGTCCTTAGGCGAGCCCTGCTAACGGTAGGAGTGATGCTGTGTCCGGTGACAGTGTGAAGGTGAAGACCTTTGAGGAGATCATGCGTGAGAAAAGGCTCCGCAGGCAACAGCTGCAGGAAGAGCAGGCCTCGTCCCCCAGCCAACCAGAGGGCTCTGCCGAGGCAGACTCTTTCCCAAAACAGGCCACAGGCCCCGCCCTCCAGCGGGAGAAGAGGGTGTGTGTGAGCACCCCTGCCGCCTCCTCTCCCCCCTCAATCACCCTGGAGGCACCTGCCCAGGCACCCAAAGCCCCCGTTCGCCAGCGCATCACCCTCAAACCCAAGGCTGCCTCTCCTTTGCCCTGCGTCACCTCCCCCAAGCAGGGGTCTCCACTGAGGCAGGCAGAGGCAGACTCCCCCTCACTCAGCCCCAGGAGTTCCAGCACTGCCCCAGGCAAGAGGAAGAGAGGCTCCCCAGGCGGTGCCAGTCCCCCAAAGCAGGCTGCCGCAGCAGCGGCCTCCCCTGGGCCCTCTGTGAAAGGTTCTCCGGTTGAGAAGGCTCAGGATGGAGCCCAGAAGAAGTCCCCAGGGCAAGCTACTGAAGCTAAAGGTATATGCCTCCAGAGAGAAATCCTCTCGCAAGCTCTTTTCTACACTTATCTAGAAAGCCTATGCAAAGATCAACTCCAAAGTATTAGTCTGACATCCTGTGTGCTGTTGTTGCAGTGAGGCCCAAGCTGAACGTGAGGCCTTCTGTTATGAAGCTGGCTGCCCAGGTGAAACCAGGCCAGAAGAGAACATCTGCTAGATCTGCTGTCGCTGCAGTCAAACCCCTCAATAGCACCTATGCAGTGCAGGAGGAGCCACTGCAGGAACTGCCCTGCAAACGGAGAGAGGTATGTCTCAAAGCTCACTCTCTCAGGCTGGTCACTAGAAAACACATGTTGATTTTGGATGTTTGAAAAGGTCCTGAGAACGTCAATATATATGCAGTCGTCAACGCTCACAACAAAATGCATATATATATTTATATAGCTCAAACTCACAACGTTCAGAACCAGAGTGCTCTGCTCAGACCACTGCACCTCAACAATTCAAAATTGTCCAGCAAGCAGGGAGAGTACTTGATTAATTTAGTTTTATGCTTTCCCTAAACCATAGTCCTAACCTTAACCACTCTGAATAAATACCTAAACTCCTTTGTTTCTGTTTTAAGCCTTTAACCATGCATAATTAACCCTGTAACCACTTTAAATTAATTGGTCAAAAGTAGCCGATTGTCCAATTTCGTCAAATTCCGAAGTGAAACAGAGTAAGTTGCTCTCTCAGCATAGTAGGGTTTCCTTTTGTGATGTTATGAACAACCACTGTTATTGTAACCTGTGTTAACTTTGTGTTCTCTCCAGGTGTCCTCTACTTCCTCCAGTGTGAAGGTGCAGATAAGCCCTGTGGTCTCAAGGAGACCCCCCACCATCCCGGGCCCTGGCCTCAGCTCCAGCCCCCTGAGAGAGGAGTTCCAGGCAGTCCCTGTCAACCAACACAGCCCAGCCATCACCACAGCAGCCCCAGAGACCTGCATAGTCCCACAGAGGTAACACTTGCAAACTGCTCTGCGGTTACAACTCACCCATATACTGTCATATGGTTAAACCTAGCATAAAGCCAAACATCAATGGCTAAATGAGCTTGAACTCTGTTCCCCTCTCTCCTCTCTAGCTCTGTGGTGAATACACCCATTCAGCCCAAGCCCCGGCGGCCCAGCGTTGCGATGTCTCGCTCGGCCGCAACAGCCCCTTCCGCTAGCTCCTCAACCTCCGCCATGGATGAATTCGACGAGTTGATGAACGAGTTCACAGATGACCGTCTGGACGATGACTTGGAGCTGGATCCAGGCAAGGGAGAGGATGACTACCTGCTGGAGCTGTCTGAGATGATTGACAGCTAGACTGGCCTACCTGATACCCCGTGCGTGACCCTTGACCAACGCCTATGTTAATGTCACCTGATACCCTGTTCACGACCCCTGACCGACCCTTGACCTACAGTAACTCCTACATTCATCAACACCAATGTAATTTCAAATGATCACCAGAACTAAACACCAGTTGAACGTCAACCTATTACCAGCGCAACTGGCTGGGTATCACCTATCACTGCCATAGAGGGTTGATTTGACAGATGTCTTCATTGATTTGGGGAGGATATATGTATTTGTTACTGATTCCCAACCACCACTGTCTATCAGCCCATGTCATCAGAGTAGACTAAGGTTGCTACAATATGTCAGAGGGGATTGGTGGGCTTATTTTATTTTTCTTCAATTAAAACACATTGTATTTTGTGTTTTAGATGGTGTTGTTTTTACTCTTTTTAATTCATGATTACCTTTTTTTGTCCTGGAGAAACAATCCTTCATGTGTTTTAATTTCTGCACCTTTTTATTATTATTTGATTTACAGTGCTAGTGATATACTCGTGTAAGGATTCTATCTTTGTTCATTTTCCTTTTATGCCCTTTTCTTTGTCCCGAAAGAGAACATGAAAAAGCAACCGTTTGGCTGGAGAATTACATTAAAAAAAAAAAATAATCTAACATCCTCAGGTAATTCCCCATCTTGCATTGTAAGAACAAAAGCATGTTTTGCCTGTCACCTATGGATGTTAAATCATTGTTGCAGAAAGAGTGAATTTGTGTACTGTGTATGCCTAGACTGCTTTAAATGGAGTAACAGTAACTACACATTCTACTGCACTTACAATAGTTAACCTGCTTTGCCTCCTGTATCTGTCATGTCCCACATCTACTGACTCAAACTAATGTACAAAGTTTTTGTTCTTCTAGTTTTGGACTGATCACGGTAAATGTGGAACTGTTGGAACGGACTAAGTTGGATTTGAGGTTAATTGAATAAGCATGGAACGATGGTTTGAAGTATGAAATTAAGGTGTGTACCATTTTTGGCTGTCAAAGTTAGCTTCTGTAAGACAAAACAGAAAAGCTAACTCACTGAAATATGTCAATTTTTTTAAATACACCCACCATGTTCCTCTGTTTCTGCTTCGTGTATTTTTGGTCCAAAGAAATGTGTTCGGACCACATTTTAACCTATCCAATTTATCTGACCATGACCCACTCAAAACAGTTGGATATGAAACATTACTCCTTTCACTGTTCAACATCCAGCCTGTTCGCTATTTAACTTTTGTTACAAATGTTTTTTTGCTCTTAAAATGTGAAAAGCAGCTTCTCAGGGAGTACTTATTTGCTGTCCGAGTTTGAACCTATTTGTACTGTTCATACACAATGTTATAATTCAACAGACAATTTCCATTTTTCTCTGCTAGCATGTGACATTTCGTTGTTTGAGTACCTCCTGTTTCATGTTGACTGTGATCAGATTATATATGCTGATCAGTTTTACGATCTGGAGCAAAGAGCCTGTTGTGTATCTGTACCTTCTGTACCTGCTTGGGCCTGTCCTGATATTCATGATCTAAATCTCTAAAGGGCGTTGAAACTAAATAAAAATGCTTTTATGAAAATGTGCTTTCATCCAGGCTGTTTATTCCAGATGTCCCACAAATAGACATTCAAAGACATGATGATCTTACTGAGAACCTGTTTCCTTTACAGCTGCATTTGGAAAACTGAGTGCCGTGGAGGTCATGTTTCAGTTCATTATGTCGAAGGTTCTCATACCTCTCCTTGGGGACACCCCAGATATTTCACAATTTTGTTGTAGCCCTGAACTAACTCAAGGGCTTGACTATTTGAATCCGGTGTGCTAGCTGTGGAATAGTTCAAATATATGGAATAGCTAGAATTCCCTGAGCGGTTTGAGAACCCTTACTAGACAAATCTGGAGAATTGCCCTATTTGATTTTATTACAGTTTTTCAATACACAGATGGTGCTCTTTAGTTCGGTCAGTGCTATCAGAGCGGAAACAAAGATCACAATCATCGTCACTTCCGTGAAACTAAACGTAAACAAAGATGGTGGATTGTGAAAATACTACTCACACAGAAAACAAAATGAAAAAATTGGAATTGTTGAATATATTTCTCACCGAGAAATTAACCACGGCTGCCAATGAGATATTTGGGGCTGTGAAGGGTACTATAGTTGAGTACCAGACAGAAATCGTTCGCTCCAAGGAGGAGAACAATCATCTCCGAAAGCTGCTGGATATCGCTGTTCAGCGCGTTCTACTTCAAACAGGTATAGTAGCTAGTTAGCTAAATGAACGCTAGTCCAACCAACCTATTTTTATTTCTCAAAATGAGGGAATTGGTTGTTGTTGGACTCCATGAATTGATCTATTGAAAATACATTACAAGAATTTGTTTATACGATATTGCTAAGTATTTGAGAAAATGAAAAGCCCACTAACGTTAGATACCGACCCTACCATTACGCTTGTTTACGCTGAGCTGCACTGGGGTCTGAACGCATTCATCGTTACATTAAGGATGCGTTCGTAAATTCAATCTCGCTACTGATTTAAGAGCACTCGCGTCTGAGTGTGCCTAGAGGGCAGAATAACTGATGAATTTACGAACGCTCTACACCCGTTAAATAGGTATGACGTCAATAAGCATAGCGTAATTTAAATTGTTGCCAGCAGCACAGTTAGTCACCAATGCTCTGTATAACACGAAAACAGCCAAACCAACTCTGCTAGGGTGAGTAAAATGGTCAGACTGGGGTGTTCTCTCATTATGTGTCTGGAAGTAGCTAGCCAATGTTAGCTTGGGTGCTTGACTGAGTTGAGGTCCGAGAGCTCGGCTCAACCTTCCTCCCCTGCCAGAGCGTCCAGTGTGCGCTCTGAATGCTCAGTGAGCTACATTTAAAGAGCGCACTCCAGTTTAAATAGACTAACACACTCTTAAGACACCTTATACAACAGGGTGGGTCTAATCCTGAATGCTGATTGGTTAAAATCGCATTCCAGCCGGTGTCTTTTATTCTCACCAGCTAACGCTATTACGTTAAAATGCCTATTTACTCTATTACATCTGATGGCACAATCCACTGTCTCATCAGCCCAGCCAGACAATTTATTAACTTGATCTCCACTATAAAAAGCATCTAGATATTATCTCACATTTAATTTAGACTAACATTTTGTTTTCAACAGCAGAGACTTGTATAAACCTTGCTGTCTGTGTCTGACATTTGCAACATTGTTTCAATATTTAAATTCGATCTCCAGATGTCCCATAATAATGAACGTGTCGGGATGAGACAGACAGGCAGGCAGCTTTTCTCAGCCATATATCAGAATAATTGTTATGGATATATATACAAAGAACTATCAATAGAAAACTGGTAGTTCACTGTCTTTCCAGCTTCAGTTAGAATTGATTGTGTATGCTGTGTTGTTTGCTGAAATAGAATTGCCTTTACCAGACTTTCTTAATTTCTTTTCCCTCTAGACTGTCATACTATCCATCTCACCGAAGATGCATCTTCACCTGAGCAGCAGCATCGTGAGCAGGAGTGGACCCCCGGTCTAGGCCAGGAGGACCCAGAGCCCACACAGATTAAAGAGGAACAGGAGCTCAGAAACAGTCCAGAGGAAGAGCAGCTTCAAGGGCTGGAGTCTGAAACCGAAGGAGAATCCATATATACGCCTTCTTTTGTGAAAAGTAACTGTGATCAGGACCCACCTCCACCTTCACATCTTCCCCAAACTGTGAACAACAGAGAAGGAGACTCTTTTTCCAGAACCATATCAAATAATCATATCAAAATAGAGAATGAAGGAGAAGGCTACAGCACATCAGAACCAACCAGTGACTTACAGCACGTCTTCACCGTGAATTCAGACTGTCTTGCAGCTCGGAGTGAAAACAGTGCCCAACCCAATATCAACAATATAATTCAGAGAGGACTCTCAGAATATGAGGCCCCACAGCCACAGGCAACATATGAAAGAGAAAGTATTGGTCTACACATACATGTTAGAGACCAGAACACCACCAAGCTTCCTCAACAGAGATCCCCCTATCAAGCCCAAGGCATACAGAGAGTGTATCCTTGCCGGGAGTGTGGGAAGTGCTTCAATTTCTCTTGTCAGTTAGAAGTCCACATGCGATGGCACAGCAAGGAAAGACCATTCAGCTGCTCTGTGTGTCGAAAAAGCTTCACCACCATCAGCCTGTTGAGGAGACACCACCGCATTCACACTGGAGAGAAACCCTACCGCTGTCACATCTGTGGGAAATGTTTCAATCAGTCGGCTCACCTGAACACCCACTTTAAAATTCACCCAGGGGAGAGACCACACAGCTGGAAAATGGCTCAGTCAAAACGTTAACAGCAGAGACATCTACACTCAGAAGGGAGAGTAACATGTAACATCTGGGCAGTATAACTATTGTCCAGGATTTAAGACACTAGAAGAACCCGTGATTGATGTTTGAACAATGCATTACAATACATTGAGGACTGGTGCTGTTATTCTTTTGTAATTATATTAGATGCAGAGGGTAGAAAATCCATCTTATTCAGCCTAACTAGATGCAATCAATCAATTAATTAGATCATCCTTATCTATTTCCCTTTAGGACTTGGACCTGACTGCTGGGCTGTATCACTAGCCTATTAGGGTCTTGCCACAGTTATCCTTATCCCTAATGATAATAATACATGGGACTTTAAGCACCTTTCAGAAACCATAAGAACACTGCACACCGAAGAGTATGAAACAAGACAATAAAATGAATAAAAGCTACTTATCTTAGGCTAGGGCTGAGTAAGGGTGAGCTAAGCTTAGGGGAATGCGAGACTAAACAAGTAGGCTTTGATATTGTTTTTGAAAATGGCGATGGAGTCTGAATTGCAGGTGGCTTGGGGGGGGAGAGACTTCCAGAGTTTGGGGGCAGCGGTGCTAAATGCTCTTTTTTTAGCAACCAGGAAATGGCGGAGCGATTTCTACATAGTGCATCTTTAACGGTTTTAATAAATAATTGGTCTGTTTCAAGTCAGGATGACTATTTGTGCAATCTTCTACCATCCAGGCAGCAGCAATATGTGTGGGTTTAGTATTATGTCAAGTGTGTACTGTGGTGGCGTCTTCTGTAGATAAGAATCTCACTGTTACACTATTCGTACTATTACCAAAAGTCCTACCCAATTTCATTTATAAAACGGCAAGGGAAAAAGGCTTTGCCAAAATGACCTTTGTTCAAAAACAATTTTTCAACATCTGTTTTATTAAACTATTACATTTTGTGCAACACAGTCAAAATAGATTTGACATATTTCAATATTTCAACAAAGAGCCTCCTTCTCAAACCACACACATGGAAGGTCTTTCAGTTCAAGCAGTCACATACACATTTTCAAAACATGCAATTTGAATTAATCCAGTAACAGGTCTTTGTTAGACACGCCACTCTGTGGCTCCCCACAATGTTATGCAAGTTCATGCATTCATTATTGTCTACCTTTTTCAACCTAAAGCAGTGACTTCTGAGATACAGTATGTGTATAATTCTAGATATCAGTTAGTACTTTTCAAATCTAGTTTAAACCGATACATTTTCCCCACGCATATCACGATTTCTCCAGTTTGTGAATCAAGCTCATATGCCTTCTAAGGGATCCCATCCGATTGAAGCGTTTGCTGCATTCATGGCATGGATGCGGTTTCTCCTCTAGGTGAGTCTTCATGTGCACTGTCAGGGCTTCACTCACAGCGAAGGCCTTGCCACATTCTTCACAGCGATGCGGTTTCAACCCTGTGTGACTTGTCATATGTGTGGTCAGGGATCTCTTCACAGGGAAGCCCTTTCCACAAACATGGCAACGATGCGGCTTCTCCTTTGTGTGTGTCCTCAGGTGCATCTGCAAGCTTCCTTTTCGACTGAAATGTTTACCGCAATCTTGACACTGAAATGGTTTCTCCCCAGTATGAATGACTTGGTGTGTTTTTAAAATGAATGATGTTTGAAAGCGTTTTCCACACACAGGACACTCAAATGGTCTCTCACCGGCATGAGCCCTCACAATATGCACTTTCAGGTTCGCCTTATTAGTGAAACATTTACCACACATCTGGCAAAAAGGTTTGGCTCCAATGTGTGTTAGCAGGTGATCCAGCATGCTGTCTGTGGACTCAAAGCCATTTCCACATACACCACAGACATGATCTTTATCCTTTGCATGCATTCGCACATGATTGATTAAATGATTTATGAAGTCAAAAGACTTTTCACACACTTTGCAAAAACACGGTGTGGCTAGTCTTTGGCGGCGTGATTTCGTACGGCATGGAAACATCTTATTATCTTGAGAAGTGGTTTGGGTGTTGTTTGATTGTAATGGTTGTAGCCCTGATGGTAGTCCTCCACTGTCCACCCCATCGTCACTTTCACTGTTTTCAGTCTGAGCTGCAGAACTGTCAGGATTTACTGCAGAGAGGGACTGAGAGTCACTGGTTGGTTCCCAGTGAGACCCTCCATAACACTCTTCACCAGGTTCTGTTTTGATCTCTCCTGTTGTGTTGATCGATAGTGAGTCCCTCTCTCTGTTCTCCACTATTTGGATGTGGTAAAGATGTGGCTCAGGTGGTTTCTGATTACAGTCCCTCAAAATGGAGTCTTTGGTTATTAACTCCTCCCTCTGACTGGTCCCAAACTCCCCTGGTTCCTCTTTAACCTGCGTGGGCTCTGGGTCCCCCTGGTCCAGACTGGGGCTCCACTCCTGCTCATGGTGCTGATGCTCAGGGAGAAGCTCTTTGGAGAGAGTGAGATGGAGTGGGTCTGGAGGGAAGAACAAAAACATAGCTAACTCACATATGCTGACATGAGACATACAATCTAAATATAATTAGACTATATGCCCTGACACAAGTTCCAGATGCTTATTGGTAATTTCCCTTGATTTCTGTGACCAAATCATCACAAAAATAAACATTTGTTTTTGTGTATGAGACTTGATGTATAGCTTTAAAAGAAAATGTCTTTGCCATAGCAATCCTAAATTAAATTTGAATACACACTCTCTCCACTGCTAAGCCCTTTGGAAGGCACATCAGACATAGATAGACGGAATGTGGCTTTAGTTAAAGAAAAGAAAATCAGTAAACTGCAAACCTGCTTTCGGTAACTGAGGTTGGAAAGCGATATCGAACAGCGATCGTAAACGGTCGTTGTCCTCCTTTGAACGGGAGATTTCTTCCTGGTAATCCGTTATTGTTTTTTCCACGGCCCCAAATATTTCAGCAGCAGCCGCTCTTAGCCGCTCACTGACAAATAGGTGTAACAACTGTAGTCTAGACATTTTCTAAAGAAGCAGTTGACCTCTTATGTCCGATACAGTAAAGTGTATACCATTGATATCATACAGAGAAGCGATAAGGGTTTGCTCCAATGGCTGTATTTGCTCCCTTTGAGTCAGTCAGTGATGTAGCCTACACGACGTTGAAAGTATTTGTATTACCGCCACCTACTGTGCAGGCATGCCAGGCCTCTGCACTGTTGGTTTGTGTGATCTGATCTATGGATGAGACTGAACAACACATTTTTTTTTACCCAGGTGCCTATTTCTATAAACGCCATACATACGCACAAAACATGCGTGCGCTAGTTTTCACGCAAAAGTTGGAATTTATAAAAACTTGAGGTGAGAATGTGCTTATCCTCCTGCAAACGTTAGACCATGCCTAAGCACAGTTTTAAGTGGTTGAAGTATTGCACGTCTGAATACTGTTATGTCAAATTTCTCGAATATATCATAACCATTGCAGATACATTCCTCACCTTTTCTGGCCATGTCAAGTTCATATTCCCAAGGTTAGTTTTTGCACCATAAACGCATTGTGGTTTATAACATACAGTAGAATTCAATCCCACAATTTTCATGTTTTCATAAGAACTTATTGACGTTTTTTCTCTCAAAATAGTTTCCCCCTCTACTCTTATGTTTGCTCGCTCGCTCACTTGCTTTCATTTTATTTTACCTCTCAACATTTTGGTAATGTCCCTCCCTTTCTTTTGTTATGTTGCAATTGCTGTTTGACCCTCCGTAGCTAACTGACGTCTCTTTTGCATTGTTTATGAAATCTGCACTTTTATTTTGTGGTGTTAGGATTTAGAACTACTCTGGTTGAACGTCTCTCACTGGTGCTGAAGATAGCCGTGTTAGTTCATGATCAGGCATAAGAGTGTACAAAACATTTGGAACACCTGCTCTTTCCATGACAGACTGACCAGGTGAATCCAGGTGGAAGCTATGATCCTTTATTGATGTCACTTGTTAAATCTACCGCAATCATGTTTAAAGAAGGATTTTTAAACATTGAGACAACTGAGAAATGGTTTGTGTATGTGTGCCATTTCGAGGGTGAATGGGCAAGACAAAATATTTAAGTGCCTTTTGAACAGGGTATGGTTTTGTGCCAGGGGCACCTGTTTGAGTGTGTTAAGAACTGCAACAATGCTGCGTTTTTCACGCTCAACAATTTCCCCATAATAATACCATGCTGTTGTCTTGGCAAAGTATTCCTCTTTTGATAGAGGATCAGCATTTATCTGTGCCCTGTGTTGTGCAGCCTTCTCCTTGTTGGATAAAGTCATCTGTTAAAAGATAGTTGCAGAAGAACATATCTAGGCCTATTTATTTATATATGGACAGGAGTGTCAATATTTGCAGTTTTCTTATGAATGACACCAATAGTTCAACCATGGACGTTTACCCTGTTTGATATTGTCTTCCTTGGATATGCCAAAACAGTACAAATGTACTATGCTTTGTGATAAATTGATATAGTGTCAAATAGAAGAAATACACTAACACATATCAATTGCCCACATATATCAATACATTCGATTCATTCGACTAACAGAAGTGACATGAGGGGAATGTCCTACATTGCTAAACTGTTTCTTCAGATATTCTGCCTGAACTATGTTCCCCTCATAGAGCACTTCCACCCTTGTGTCTTGTCTTCCTCATATGCTCTGTCAGGTGTGCCTTTGGATGGAAGCCTTTATGGCAAACATGGCAACAAAATGTTTCCCTCCTGTGTGTATCCTCATATGTAGTGTATGTTAATGTATCCCATCATAGGGAAATATTTGCTGCACACATTGCAGCAAAAAGGCTTCTCCCCTGTGTGAACTAGCTTGTGGATGTTTAGTTGACTCTGAGATATGAAGCTGCAGCCCACTGGGAGCATGTATATGGTGTATCCCCTTGTGTAATTTCATATGATCCTTCAAAATACTAGCATGTTTGAAACATTTACTACCTACCGTGCAGTGGAATGGTTTCTCTTCTGGGTGTAACTTCCTGAAATGCTCTGCCAAGTGTCCCTTCCGGGTAAAGTGAGTGCCACGCACATGGCAATGAAATTATTTCTCCCCTGTATGTATTGGCATACTGTATGTCTTTGAAGGTATTCCTCTGTAAGGAAACATTTACTGCACACATGACAGCTATGTGGTTTCTCCAAGGTGTGGGATTTTAAACATTTTGTCAGAATGCTTTCTCAGAGTTGATGCACTACCCACAATGTTTCCTCATATTGAATTTGTTTTTTTAAACATGAAAATACCTCCCACATGCCTTGCAACAATAAGGAGCATGGCTTTGACTGGGTGATTTCAGGGGGAGCAAATTTGTGGTTGTCATGTCTTTTGCTTTTCCTTGTCCGTGCTCTCCTTGTCAATTAGCGGCTCTGACCCTGACAGTAGCACTCCACTCTCCACATCATCGACACATTCATTGTTTTCACTCTGAGCGACACATAATATTATATTCAGTAAATATAGTACCCAGCATCCGGGCCAAACTTCTTCAAATCAATGAGTAAGACATGAAGAATCCAAAACAATTGTCAAAAGCTACTCACGGAACCCCAGACCCCATGCCAATACAGTGGAGGCTCATCAGAAGAGGAAGGGAGGACCATCATCCTCTGTGAAATTGTATAAAAATAAAATAGCGAAACACTAAAAAGCTATCCTTTTTAGATAAAACTAGATTGATTCAAATGTCACAAAATAATTGATTAAAACACACTGTTTTGTAATGAAGGTCTATAGTAACTTCAATAGCACTCTCTGGGGTAGCACCATGGTGTAGCCGGAGGACAGCGATTTTCTGTTCTCCTCTGGGTACAATGACTTCAATACAAAACCTAGGAGGCTCATAGGCCTCAGCCCCTTCCATGGACCTACATGGTAATTATGACCACTTCCAGAGGATGACCTCCAAACAACCAATCAGTATGAACTGATATGTTGTTCATCCAATCATAGTATTAGGATCAGAGAATTAACCTAGTGTGTTGAATTGGGGTTGTACCACCGAGCATTATGGGGGATTACATTATTGGATAGAGATTGAAAAGTGATAGTTGAGCATTTTTGGGACACTATTCAATTCAAATTAGTTTCTTCAAATTACAGGAGATGGAGGAGGTAGATTATAAATAGTTTTCTTGGTTTTAGAACTTTATTTTTGTGTCCAGTTAGTGCAATTTATTAAAATGTGCCTTTCTAACTTCAGTAGCTAGCTATCTAGCTGATCAAGTGTGCTGTTTTCGTCGCCAACACTACCGCAAATTTTGTTGACTTTTTTGTTGAAGAACCCCTTTCACTCTCTGGGGTACATGGAAAAAGTGTGAATTAAAACCGAGGGTTGACCTCTGCCTGAGATCAGATTCATGAAGAATGATGCAAAGGTTAGGACATTCAAGACCAATTGTTATCAAAAGTATAGCTGGTTAACATGGAGCAGTTCATCAATCTGCTTGTATTGCAGGCCTTGTCTGTTTCTTGGAAAGTCTTGGGCGAAATGGGGGTACAGTGATCGCTCAGCTAAATGGCAAAACAAAGCAGGGAGGATATAAATGCCCACATCAGATTCAAGCTTCTGGGAAAACGCTGCATCGATCATGGCGAAAGTCTGGTTATTCAAACTGCTTAACACAACAAGGAAGTAAGGAGAAACAGGGATATTTTCAAGATGCTTATTTGGGGCAGCAGGTTAGAGCATTGGGCCAGTAATTGAAAGGCAGGTTAGAGCATTGGGCCAGTAATTGAAAGACAGGTTAGAGCATTGGGCCAGTAATTGAAAGACAGGTTAGAGCGTTGGGCCAGTAATTGAAAGACAGGTTAGAGCATTGGGCCAGTAATTGAAAGACAGGTTAGAGCATTGGGCCAGTAATTGAAAGACAGGTTAGAGCATTGGGCCAGTAATTGAAAGACAGGTTAGAGCGTTGGGCCAGTAATTGAAAGGCAGGTTAGAGCATTGGGCCAGTAATTGAAAGACAGGTTAGAGCGTTGGGCCAGTAATTGAAAGACAGGTTAGAGCATTGGGCCAGTAATTGAAAGACAGGTTAGAGCGTTGGGCCAGTAATTGAAAGGCAGGTTAGAGCATTGGGCCAGTAATTGAAAGACAGGTTAGAGCATTGGGGCAGTAATTGAAAGACAGGTTAGAGCATTGGGCCAGTAATTGAAAGACAGGTTAGAGCGTTGGGCCAGTAATTGAAAGACAGGTTAGAGCATTGGGCCAGTAATTGAAAGACAGGTTAGAGCGTTGGGCCAGTAATTGAAAGACAGGTTAGAGCATTGGGCCAGTAATTGAAAGACAGGTTAGAGCGTTGGGCAGTAATTGAAAGACAGGTTAGAGCATTGGGCCAGTAATTGAAAGACAGGTTAGAGCGTTGGGCCAGTAATTGAATGACAGGTTAGAGCATTGGGCCAGTAATTAAAAGACAGGTTAGAGCGTTGGGCCAGTAATTGAAAGGCAGGTTAGAGCGTTGGCCAGTAACCGAAAGACTCTGACCCAGCACATTTATTCACGTGCGCTCAAGTAGGCTTTTCACACTCCACTATTTATTTTGCAAAGATTATAACACAATCACAGACAGACACAAGCAAGCACTCATTACATTAACGTTACAGCAGCCTAGGCTACACCTAAACATTAGAGATCTGACATGGGATGGGATGAAAACGAGACAATTTTTCAGTCTGATCAACTGTAGGCTACTAATAAGAGCAGCTGCATACATCCAATGCGCGCTGTCCATTTGGTCAGGGTAACTAATTGGTCGTGTTATGTATTTATATTCCATTTGTGTGTCAGGAGAAAATGTGAATGTGATCAAATTTGGTTTATATTCAAAATTGTGCTGGCTAGGCTGCCTATACATTTTCAATCCAAAATGATGAACTGGAATTAATTAATCAACATAATAGTGATGACATATGTGTTAATGTTTTATGAGGCCTACAGTTGTATAGGCCTGCATGATGCAAACATGCATAAATCAAGCTCAGCCCTGTGAGTTCTATTGTCTCTCTGTTGTTGTCTCTGTGTCTGGGTAGAGGAAATCCACCCTCCTATTCTAGTCTAAATATAATTCATATGAACAAGTATAAGGTTGCTGCAGTTTGACAGGCTTTTCATCCCCACAAGTATAGGACATTGTTTCATTTTTAACAAAAAACATGTGACCTGATTAGGAAAAATTGGTCCCATCATAGCCCTCATAAAACCTTTTTACAACTGATTAATCAGTCATACCTTATAGTGTCCAAAGTTTTCCTGGTTAGGTTAACAATGTGATTTTCTGGATTTTTTTTCTCATTTTTTCTGTCATAGTTGAAGTGTACCTATGATGAAAATTACAGGCCTCTCTCATATTTTTAAGTGGGAGAACTTGCATAATTGGTGGCTGACTAAATACCTTTTTGCCCCACTGCATGCCATTGGACGAAGTAATGTTTTGGTCCTAAGTGGTACCAAGAACGAGATAAGAACTTTGTCTAAGAGGGCAAACTGAACGATAATTTATATGGGATACTCCTCTCTGAAGTAAAATCTTTCTTTGTGTAATGTTCCTAAGATCTTTTATTTGTCATGTGAGTTTAGATGGGTGTGTCTTTGCTATAAAGGATCTCAGTTGCCATTATGTTGACACTCTCAGAGAATTCATTTATAGACACTGAATTGATCTCAGAGTCACAGGGCTATGGTGAAGCTCATATAATTAAAGATGGACTTTATGATAACTCTGACTTGTGTGTGGTTTGCTCTCTCATGATTTGGTAATACAGGAAATTTCCACGACACAAGACAGGAATGTCAGTATTCTGCTATGGCCAGCGAAGAGCCCGTATCTCAATCCCAATCAGCACGTCTGGGACCTGTTGGATTGGAGGGGGAGGGCTTGGGCCACTCCCCCCAGAAATGTCCGGGAACTTGCAGGTGCCTTGTTGGAAGAGTGGGGTAACATCTCACTTCCAGAACTTGCACATCTAGTAAGTTTGCTGAAATAAAAGCAATTGACAGTTATAGGATATTTCTTTTTTTGCTGAGTTTAGCAGCCTCTAAGGTGCAGTGTTGAGTAAACGTGTGGTAGCCGGCTAGTAATATATATTTAACAGCCTGATAGCCTTGAGATAAAAGCTGTTTTTTTCAGTATCTTGCCATTAAAAAAAAAGACACTGTACAGCAAATTATAAAACAAGAATGATACAATAAATGGAATAAAAGCTACATAGCTTACGCCAGGTGTGAGAGCATAAAAACCTTCACCCCATCATGATTTGAACATGCAACTTTCTAATCTTGAGTCAGGCCCACTACTGTTGCAAGACAAGGTCTAGGTTGACCTCCAAATCTGCAGGGGAGGCATGGTTTAATGGAACTGTTCCATAAGATGATTCCTCGCCGTGGGAACGTGCTTCCTCCCTGGCACGAAAGGTGTGTGACAATCAAATAACAATTTTACTACCAAAATATTACTAAGAATTCTCCTCGCCAACAAATCAGAGACAGCTGTAATCGGTATGGCATCAGAGTTTTAATCTGACTTCCCAGGCTTTTTGTCGCTGTTCGGGCATTGCTTTGTCATCTACTAGCTCCTGATTCATTTCCTGCGCTGGGCAAAGAAGGCAGAGTTTGCATGCGTTAACTTTGCAGACAGCAAAACGCTTAGTCAGAGTATGCTGTGCACATGCCGTCCTTCAACCAAGATATCCACTTTGGCAGTGATTGCATTCAAGGTACTTATAAGGACTGTATACACTGTGTTAATGTGATAAGGTAGATATCAGAGCAATTAACTCCTTTTGAACAATTCATGGTATAGCTACAGCAACACCAGTACAAAAAGTTAACCTGATTGTGACTCTGTAATGTAAAAATATTTTTATTTGTTCACAATAGTTGTTTTGACATTCTGCTCTCACACCTGGCGTAAGCTATGTAGCTTTTATTCCTTTTATTGTATCATTCTTGTTTTATAGTTTGCTGTACAGTGTCTTTTTTTTAATGGCAAGATACTGAAAAAAACAGCTTTTATCTCAAGGCTATCAGACTGATTTATCCACATTGTGGATAACTCACAACTATCAGTAATAATAACAGATTCCAATAAACTCAAACAAATATGGTAACACACTGAAAAGTGCACTTGATTTCTTAATAATTACTTGTTATATGGCTGCATTGTGATACATTATAACGATTATCAATTACGCTACGGCAAGTGACAAAACTTATGCTTGGCAGACCATGAGGTGAAACAGGTCTGTCTCAAGCCTGATGCTTAATTTTAAATAGACCCCTTTCCCCTTACCCTCAAGTCACACCTTTTATTCCTATCCCCTAGGCACTTCCCCCCAACCTTCAACTCACTGCATGAAGAACTGAAACATAAGATAGATCAATTAATTATGGTGACCTCTCAACCTTGAGCTTGAGTTGGTAGAATGGTCACCAGATTCTGTACATTCATCCCATTTCAAGGTCAATCTCCACAAGTATATAGGGGGTTTGGTGGTAGGAGAAAGGTGCTAGCTAGGGTGCAGGGGCTAGTCGTAGAGGATATACTGAAGAGTCTAAGGGGTGGCTAATGGACCCTTCTTTATGGTTGTCAATTTCATTGAAAACAGACCTGCTTTTTTAATCGTCAGCTTATCATGTCTTAAAACAAGGACATATGAAGTTTATCAGTGTTTTTGTTAAGGCAGTGGAAACCCTTGTTCAAACAAGTGACTGAGGCTGATTGAGTTTTGCTGCGGAATGGGAAAGTCATAGAGATATGAGTGAGATAGGAGTGGTCGTTGAGAGTATAAAAGGGTTCAGCAGCCCATGGAGCAATGTACAGAGCAACCATGGGCAAACTACTCATCTGCGTTGGTAAGTGGAATTTATTTTGGCTTATTTAGCTTATGTCTGTACTATTGGTCTTTCTTTCAAACATGTTATTTACATTTTCATTGTAATGACAATTAGCAACATTCAGACATACTATGCTCTATGCTAAGGCTTTGGCTCCCTGTGGAGAGAATTGGCCACTGACGAATGTCCTCTAGTTATGCATTTTGTCTATGCTACTGTGGTCAAATTCTGTTTCTAAGGACTGAGGTTGACAGCACCATGACCCACCTATATTCATGTCAGAGGGGAAGAACTGCACTTTATATCATTATCATTACAGTTCTAAATATGTTGACTTTAAAAAAAGTTTAATATAACACAAAACCTCTGCCTTTCTCTTCCTCCCTTCTTTATTTCTCTGGCTTTCTCTCACACTATTCTCCTTTTCTCTCTCTCTAGGACTGGCTCTCCTGCTGCATGCACAGCTAGGTACGTTTAAAGTTCATTTCATTTACATGTAGCCAGCATCTAGGTAAGTAGCCAATCAGAGAACAATAACTCGATTTACAGAACATGCCAACCCTGACTCTAAAACCGCCAAACTCCAAACTCTAACATTACTACTACCCTTCCATAGGATCCTCCTACATCCTATCCTGTTATTTCACTAACTGGGGCCAGTACCGGCCAGGAGCAGGCAAGTATTTCCCCACCAACGTGGACCCCTGTCTCTGTGACCATCTGATCTATGCCTTTGCCGGCATGGCCAACAACGAGATCAAGACCTATGAATGGGACGATGAGAAACTCTACGGACAGTTCCAGGCTCTCAAGAACCAGTGAGAGAGAGACACACACAAACACACACACACAAACACACACTCAAGCAGGCATGCACACATGCACATATGCATGCAGGCACGCACACACATAGACAAATGCAGGCAAACACTTTCTCATTCAGGCATGTACACGCCACAGGAGGTTTGTGGCACCTTAAGTGTGGAGGACGGGCTCGTGGTAAGGGCTGGAGCAGAATTAGTGGAATGGTATCAAATATGTGAAACACATTGTTTCTATGTGTTTGATGCCATTCCATTTCCACCATCCCAGACATTTTTATGAGCTTTCTTCCCCTCAGCAGCCTTCCGTGGTACACACATGCACGCCTAAGCCAGTAATAACCCTAAGTCTTGTATTTGGTAACAGGAACAGCAACCTGAAGACTCTGCTGGCCATTGGAGGATGGAATTTTGGCACTCAGCCGTAAGTGGAGATGCATATAAACATGCAAGTGCACACACACATTTACACACACTCCTTGTGTCTGACCTGTGTGTGTGTGTACCCAGGTTCACAGCAATGGTGTCCAGTGCAGCCAACCGCCAGACGTTCATCGCCAGCGTTATCAAGTTCCTGAGACAGTACCAGTTTGACGGCCTGGACATTGACTGGGAGTATCCCGGATCCAGAGGCTCCCCACCCGCAGACAAGGCCAGATTCACCACCCTGCTGCAGGTTAGACTCAAACACACACACACACACACACACACACACACACACACACACACACACACACACACACACACACACACACACACACACACACACACACACACACACACACACACACACACACACACACACACACAAATAGATGAACAAACATGAATAAACACACACACACGCAGATGAACAATCGCACATACAGACACACACACACACACACACACACACACACAAAATAGCTCATGCATACACAAATGAACACACAGACAGGAATGAACACCTGAACTCCCAAATTAACTCCCAAATTAACACACTCTGTGCACTGTCTCCATCTAGGAGCTGATGGCTGCCTTTGAGGCTGAAGGAAAGAACACCAACCTTCCTCGTCTGATGCTGACTGCAGCTGTGGCTGCCGGAAAGGGAACCATCGACACCGGATACCAGATCGCCGAGATTGGATCGTCAGTACATACACACTGGGTCTCATTCATATATTAGTTCTTAGGAAAAATGTGTACATTAAAACATGCATGATCTATCAAATACTTCTTGGCATATTCGAAACTCTTTCTCTCTCTCTCTTTCTCTCTCCCTCTCAGCGTGTTGGACTACCTGCATGTGATGACCTATGACTTTCATGGATCTTGGGAACACAACACTGGAGAAAACAGCCCTCTGTACAGAGGACCAGCTGATCAGGGAGATTACATCTACTTCGATGTGGTGAGTCTCTCTCTCTGTACCCATCTCTTCCTCTCTCTCTTCCTCTGCTCACCTATCTCTTCCTGCCTATTTAGTTTTGAGCTGAGAGGGAGTTCCACATTTCTTAATAATTATTCTCTCTCCAGTGTTCTCACTACAACATACTCTGTGTGTTCTCAGGACTATGCTATGAAGTACTGGAAGAGCAGTGGTGCCCCCGCTGAGAAGCTCCTGGTTGGATTCCCCACCTACGGCCACACCTTCCAGCTGGCCAGTGGCTCTAACACTGGAGTGGGCGCTCCCGCCAATGGCCCCGGCCCGGCCGGACCATTCACCAGACAGTCTGGCTTCCTGGCCTACTACGAGGTAATTGACACAGGATTAAGATAGGTCTGAAATTTCACCCTCTTCCAATCCATACACAGTGCACTACTTGTGTGCTCTTGTCAAAGGTATTGTCCTGGGGAACAGGGTGTCATTTTGGACACAAACCCCGTGTATGTTTTTGAGTGATTACATCTGCAGCTTCCTGAATCATGCAACTTGCAACCCTAACGTAATTGTGTGTGTGTGTCATTAGATCTGCACCTTACTGAAGCAGGGAGCTACCCAGGCCTGGGACTCTGCCCAGATGGTGCCCTACGCCTACACCCAGCAGAACATCTGGGTTGGATATGACAACGTCAAGAGTTACCAGGACAAGGTCTGTGTTTGTGGGGTGTTTGTCTGTTGGAGGAAATATATAACTAGGTGGTAATGGCGTAGCATCCTACTCTGTACAATAAGCCTAATAATATATGGAATTAAACAGTAGCTTTTTTCTTTGTGATTTACAGTAGTGAGTGCATACATTTTGTTATGGGTGAACCCAGCGAGAATCGAATCCACCATCCTGTCATTGCAAGATCCATTCCCTACCAACTGAGCAACATAGAACTGCATAATTTACCCTATCACCTATACATATTTATCCAATTTCACCCCGTTAAGTAAACCCTCCTCTCTCCTCTCTTTCTCCCCTACAGATCGAGTGGCTGAAGAACACTGGCTTTGGAGGAGCCATGGTGTGGAGTCTGGATCTGGATGACTTCTCTGGAACCTTCTGTGGACAGGGCAGATACCCACTGATCAACACCCTCAAGTCTGGACTGGGAACCGGAGCTGGTAAGAGACAGACACAAACGCAAGGCTGCTTGTACACACAAACGTTCAACAACAACCCTCTCTCACTATCTCAACCAGACCTGGGTTCAATAAGTAGTTGAAAATATTTCAACCCCCTTTCTCATCTCTTTCCCCCAACTCCTATTTCCTCCATATCTCCCAGGTTGTGCCGCCCGTACGGGCCCCATTGCCCCAGTGACACCTGCCCAGCAACCACTCAACCCCCAACAGCCCGGAGGTCAAGGGGGCAGCAGTGGCAGTAGCAGTGGGGGATCTGGCTTCTGCGCCGGCAAGGCTGACGGCATGTACCCTGACCCCACCAATAAGAACAGCTTCTACAATTGTAGCCAGGGCAAGACCTACGACCAGCACTGTGCTGCCGGTCTGGTGTTCGACATCAGCTGCAAGTGCTGCAACTGGGCCTAAAAAAAACACGGTTCCCCCCTATTAATGTTTCCTTCCCCCTCTCGTATGTCATGAAGGAGCTGGGTCTAAAGGTTTTGTGGTTGTTAGGTCCACTGATGTCATCAGCTCCACTTAACATTTAAAATCCACTCCAATAAACATCCACCATATAAATTCATCCTGCTGTCTCTGTCACTTTATTTCATCCACACTGTGTGGGTTTTAGTTATTAAACTTCATTGCACTTTGTCTGCAAAAAATCAGTAATCTACAAATCACCTTGCATCCCACATAGCTAGTCATTATCTGAACAAGACAAGCAATTCTGCTCCTTGCCTTCTCAACTGATTCCCTCACTTATTCCCTTGTCAGTTTAGTTTCATACAATTCATTCCACCACAGAGAATTGCAGTAAAAGTTAAGTCCTTTGTTGCAGTCAAACTTTACCAGGCTTACAGACACAGTACAAAGCACACAGAGCTTAGACTGACTCATCATTACCATGACAGTTAAAGCACTGACATAAACAACATATAGACAACAGTAAATAGAAAAGTACTTCAACTTAATGTAAAATCTGTGATTTTCAAAAATGTAAAACAACAGACAAGACCAAGGTGCAAAGTGCAACTAAGCATTCATAATTGTAAATCGTAGTGTTCACACCTTGGTATAAAATACACACATACACTCTCCTGCATTTCTATTTGTACAGTGAAGCTAAAACTTTTAATTGGGCTCTGTACTCAATTTGAGATCAAATGTTTTAAATGAGGCGACAGTACACAATGTCACTTATTAATTGAGGGTATTTTCATACATATCTGTTTTACCGCTTAGAAATGAAAGCACTGTATGTATCTAGTCTACCCATTTGAATGTGTCTAGTATTTGGACAAATTCACTTATGTGTATTAAAGTAGTCAAAAGTTTAGTATTTGGTCCCATATTCCAAGCATGCAATGTTTACTTCAAGTTAGTGACTCTACAAACTTGTAGGCTGCATTTGCAGTTTGTTTTGGTTGAGCTTCGGATAATGTTGTGCCCAATAGAAATTCATATTTAAATAATCTGTCATTATGGAGCCACTTTTAATTTAAATGACATTGTATGCTTCTGAACACTTTTATATTAATATGGATGCTATGATATTTACAGAAATCATGAATGGATCGTGAATAATGATGAGTGAGGGAGTTACAGAGGCATATTATACATATTTATTACCCCATCAAAACATTCAAACCCCCCCTAACATTGGTAAGAGTGAGAGGTTAGCATGTTTTGGGGGCATGACCTTTGTGCATCTGTAACTTCTCACTCATCATTATGTAGAATTCATTCATGATTATCCGTAATCATGGTAGCATCCACATTAATGTATAAGTGTTAATTTATTTAGAATAGAAGTGACTCCAAAATTACACAATACATTATTTACCATTCATTTATATTGGGCACAACATTCCCGAAACACAACCAAAACATACTGCAAATGCATCAAGCAAGGTTTTAGAG
The DNA here is from genome assembly GCF_045791955.1 of Oncorhynchus clarkii lewisi. Lineage (NCBI taxonomy): Eukaryota > Metazoa > Chordata > Actinopteri > Salmoniformes > Salmonidae > Oncorhynchus > Oncorhynchus clarkii. The sequence continues at coordinate 42,329,134 of NC_092163.1, forward strand.
GGTAGCAAGTAGCCTAGCATTTAGAGCGGTTAGAGTGTTGGGCCAGTAACTGAAAAGTTGCTAGTTCGAATCTCTGTGCTGACAATGTAGAAATATTGTCGATCGGCCCTTGAGCAAGGCACTTAATCCTAATTGTTCCAGGGTACACATCAACAATGGCTTATCCTTGGCAACGACCCCACTCTCAGGGGTAGTTGGGATATGCAAAAAACACATTTCCATTTCACCCTCGTACAGGTTGTACATGCAGTGAAACAGGACAGATATAAGCACCTTTTATTGCACCTTCTTCACCACACTGTCTATGTGGGTGGACCATTTCAGTTTGTCTGTGATGTGTATGCTGAGGAACTTAAAACTTTCCACCTTCTCCACTGTTGTCCCTTCGATGTGGATAGGGGGGTGCTCCTTCTGCTGATTTTCTCCTTTGGCTTGTTGACATTGAGTGAGAGGTTGTTTTCCTGACACCACACTCTGAGTACCCTCTCGTCATTGTTGGTAATCAAGCCCACTACTGTTGTGTGGTCTGCAAACATGATGATTGAGTTGGAGGCGTGCATGGCCGTGCAGTCATGAGAAAACAGGGAGTACAGGAGTGGGCTGGGCACGCACCCTTGTGGGGCCCCAGTGTTGAGGGTCAGCGAAGTGGAGATGTTGTTTCTTACCTTCACCACCTGTACGCGGCCTGTCAGAAAGTCCAGGACCCAATTGTACAAGGCAGGGTTAAGGCCCAGGGCCTCCAGCTTGATGATGACCTTGGAGAGTACTATGGTTATGAACGCTGAGCTGTAGTCAATAAACAGCATTCTTACATAAGTTTTCCTCTTGTCCAGACTCCATTTTGTTGATCCCTGCCTACAGACAGAAACTAAAACAAGAGGCTCCCACGTTGAGGTCTGTCCAACGCTGGTCCGACCAAGCTGACTCCACACTCCAAGACTGCTTCCATCACGTGGACTGGGAGATGTTTCGTATTGCGTCAGATAACAACATTGACGAATACGCTGATTCGGTGTGCAAGTTCATTAGAACTTGCGTTGAAGATGTCGTTCCCATAGCAACGATTAAAACATTCCCTAACCAGAAACCGTGGATTGATGGCAGCATTCGTGTGAAACTGAAAGCGCGAACCACTGCTTTTAATCAGGGCAAGGTGTCTGGTAACATGACCGAATACAAACAGTGCAGCTATTCCCTCCGCAAGGCTATCAAACAAGCTAAGCGCCAGTACAGAGACAAAGTAGAATCTCAATTCAACGGCTCAGACACAAGAGGCATGTGGCAGGGTCTACAGTCAATCACGGACTACAGGAAGAAATCCAGCCCAGTCACGGACCAGGATGTCTTGCTCCCAGGCAGACTAAATAACTTTTGTGCCCGCTTTGAGGACAATACAGTGCCACTGACACGGCCTGCAACGAAAACATGCGGTCTCTCCTTCACTGCAGCCGAGGTGAGTAAGACATTTAAACGTGTTAACCCTCGCAAGGCTGCAGGCCCAGAAGGCATCCCCAGCCGCGCCCTCAGAGCATGCGCAGACCAGCTGGCCGGTGTGTTTACGGACATATTCAATCAATCCCTATACCAGTCTGCTGTTCCCACATGCTTCAAGAGGGCCACCATTGTTCCTGTTCCCAAGAAAGCTAAGGTAACTGAGCTAAACGACTACCGCCGTAGTCCGCCTACTAGCACTCACATCCGTCATCATGAAGTGCTTTGAGAGACTAGTCAAGGACCATATCACCTCCACCCTACCTGACACGCTAGACCCACTCCAATTTGCTTACCGCCCAAATAGGTCCACAGACGATGCAATCTCAACCACACTGCACACTGCCCTAACCCATGTGGACAAGAGGAATACCTATGTGAGAATGCTGTTCATCGACTACAGCTCGGCATTCAACACCATAGTACCCTCCAAGCTCGTCATCAAGCTCGAGACCCTGGGTCTCGACCCCGCCCTGTGCAACTGGGTACTGGACTTCCTGACGGGCCGCCCCCAGGTGGTGAGGGTAGGCTACAACATCTCCTCCCTGCTGATCCTCAACACTGGGGCCCCACAAGGGTGCGTTCTGAGCCCTCTCCTGTACTCCCTGTTCACCCACGACTGCGTGGCCACGCACGCCTCCAACTCAATCATCAAGTTTGCGGACGACACAACAGTGGTAGGCTTGATTACCAACAACGACGAGACGGCCTACAGGGAGGAGGTGAGGGCCCTCGGAGTGTGGTGTCAGGAAAATAACCTCACACTCAACGTCAACAAAACTAAGGAGATGATTGTGGACTTCAGGAAACAGCAGAGGGAACACCCCCCTATCCACATAGATGGAACAGTAGTGGAGAGGGTAGCAAGTTTTAAGTTCCTCGGCATACACATCACAGACAAACTGAATTGGTCCACTCACACAGACAGCATCGTGAAGAAGGCGCAGCAGCGCCTCTTCAACCTCAGGAGGCTGAAGAAATTCGGCTTGTCACCAAAAGCACTCACAAACTTCTACAGATGCACAATCGAGAGCATCCTGGCGGGCTGTATCACCGCCTGGTATGGCAACTGCACCGCCCTCAACCGTAAGGCTCTCCAGAGGGTAGTGAGGTCTGCACAACGCATCACCGGGGGCAAACTACCTGCCCTCCAGGACACCTACACCACCCGATGTCACAGGAAGGCCATAAAGATCATCAAGGACATCAACCACACGAGCCACTGCCTGTTCACCCCGCTATCATCCAGAAGGCGAGGTCAGTACAGGTGCATCAAAGCTGGGACCGAGAGACTGAAAAACAGCTTCTATCTCAAGGCCATCAGACTGTTAAACAGCCACCACTAACACTGGGTGGCTGCTGCCAACACACTGACACTGACTCAACTCCAGCCACTTTAATAATGGGAATTGATGGGAAATGATGTAAATATATCACTAGCCACTTTAAACAATGCTACCTTATATAATGTTTACATACCCTACATTATTCATCTCATATGCATACGTATATACTGTACTCTATATCATCGACTGTATCCTTATGTAATACATGTATCACTAGCCACTTTAAACTATGCCACTTTGTTTACATACTCATCTCATTTGTACATACTGTACTCGATACCATCTACTGTATCTTGCCTATGCTGCTCTGTACCATCACTCATTCATATATCCTTATGTACATATTCTTTATCCCCTTACACTGTGTACAAGACAGTAGTTTTGGAATTGTTAGTTAGATTACTTGTTATTACTGCATTGTCGGAACTAGAAGCACAAGCATTTCGTTACACTCGCATTAACATCTGCTAACCATGTGTATGTGACAAATAAAATTTGATTTGATTTGATTTAATTTGGATAGGGCAGTGTGCAGTGTGATTACGATTGCATAGTCTGTGGACTTGTACGCAAACTGTTTGTATGCAAACTGACGTGGGCAAGGTGGAGATGATATGATCCTTGACCAGTCTCTCAAAGCACTTCATGATAAAAGAGGTGAGTGCTACGGGGCAGTAGTCATTTAGGTCAGTTACTTTGCCTTCTTGGGTACAGGAACAATGGTGGCCATCTTGAAGCATCTGGAGACAGCAGACTGGGATAGGGAGTGATTGAATATGTTCGTAAACACACCAGCCAGCTGGTCTGCGTATTCTCTGAGGACATGGCTAGGGATGCCATCAGCCCTGCGAGGGTTAACAAATTTAAATGTGTTATTCACGTTGGACACGGAGAAGGAGAGGGGGGAGTGCAGTTATTGTTAGCAGGCCTCAACGGTGACACTGTATTATCCTCAAGGCAGGCAAAGAAGGTGATACGTTTTTCTGGAAGCGTGACGTCGGTATCCGTGACGTGGCTGGTTTTCTTTTTGTAGTCTATGATTTCCTGTAGACCCTGCCACATATGTCTCATGTTTGAGCCGTTGAATTGCAACTCCACTTTGTCCCTGTACCAGCATTTTGCTTGTTTGATTGCCTTGCGGAGGGAATATCTACACTGTTTATATTCAGCCATATTCCCAGACCTCTTTCCATGGTTAAACATCTCCAATGCACTTCCTTTTAAATTCACTCACCGAGTCAGTGTATAGATTGATGCTATTCTCTGAGGCTAACCGGGACATATCCCAGTCCGTGTGATCAAAACAATCTTGAAGCGTGCATTCCGATTGGTCAGACCAGCGTTGAATGATTCTAGTCACCGGTACATCCTGTTTGAGCTTCTGCCTATAAGACAGTTGGAGCAAGATGGTGTCGTGGTTGGATTTGCCGAAGGGAGGGCAGGGGAGTGCTTTGTATGCAACATGGCAGTTAGCGTTCAGAGAGGCAAAACCGATAAAATCATGATTAGCAGATGTACTCAGCGTAACTTGTCATGGAAATTGCAAGATTATGTTATAATGCTTGTATTGCAGTATAATGGTTGTTTTATTCGACATAATAAAGTATTCTGTTAACTTTTGTGTGTGTGTTCTACTGAGGATGGGCCTCTATGAGATAAGAGGAGTAGATTTACAATGTCTTTGGGTGATAAAACCTAAAGAGCATTCCAGAGAACATAAGGTAATGTTTTTGTGCTATATCGTACCAGGGTGAGATGGTTCCAGTTTGGAGTAGGAGGACCAGACACTGGTCTATACAATGAAAACTCTTGACACAGCAGTTGCTGTCTGCTATGTATTATAGATATCTTTCAATCATATCTTAACTTGTTGTAACTCCCATCTCGTGAACGGGATCGTTGTCATCATCTGACACTAATTAGCATAACGCAACGGACATAAATATTACTAGAAAATATTCCTATTCATGAAAATCACAAGTGAAATATATTGAAACACAGCTTAGCCTTTTGTTAATCACACTGTCATCTCAGATTTTCAAAATATGCTTTACAGCCAAAGCAAGACAAGCATTTGTGTAAGTTTATCGATAGCCTAGCATAGCATTATGTCCAGCTAGCAGCAGGTAACTTGGTCACAAAAATCATAAAAGCAATCAAATTAAATAGTTTACCTTTGATGAGCTTCGGATGTTTTCACTCACGAGACTCCCAGTTAGCCTCTAGTGACTCCCCATCCCACATGCAGGAGCGTAATCATCGCCTGACACTAATTAGCATAACGCAACGGACATAAATATCCCTAGAAAATATTCCTATTCATGAAAATCATTGAGACACAGCTTAGCCTTTTGTTAACCTTTTGTGACTAGGGGGCAGTATTTTCATTTTTGGATAAAAAACGTCCCCGTTTTAAACGGGATATTTTGTGGAGCGAAGGCAGGCTATGCAACATGGAGCTTTCAAAATAGAAGCCACTTCCTGATTGGATTTTCCTCAGGTTTTAGCCTGCAATATCAGTTCTGTTTAACTCACAGACAAAATCTGGACAGTTTTGGAAACTTCAGAGTATTTTCTATCCTAATATGTCAATTATATGCACATTCTAGCATCTGGTCCTGAGAAATAGGCCGTTTACTTTGGGAACGTTATTTTTCCAAACATAAAAATAGTGCCCCTTAGCTTCAAGAGGTTAATGATTAAATGTTTCTGCGTCGGGCCTCTATATGGGGCAGGAATACCACTGAAAGTTCTATGTTCTAAGTTCTATTCATAATTACGTCTGAGATTGAATTATTTGAAAACAGTGATATTTTCATTGCAAGACACACTTGCTTGCCATTGGAAAAAGATGGAGAGATGAACGCATATCTCTCTGTACATTTTTCTCTGAAACTTCGATTTTCATTGTCCACCTTTCTTCTTCATACTTTTTGAGAGCAACATTTTATCTTACTAACAAGCAAATTATTCGGAACAAATGTTGACTTAAAAAAAAGTAGTGTAGCTATTGTAGGCTACGTACTGTAGACAGATTCCATGGTGTTGAATGGTGGGCTATTGCACAGATGGGGCTCTATGGTGGAACGGCAGGCAGGTACTCTAGTTATGAATGTGTCTCCCTCTGCCATATGGGCACATTTTATGATACACCAAGAGCAACAGGAGGAAAAAGACCTGAGCACAGAACTCCGAGAAATACTGCAGCAGGTATCTTCGATTATAAACTACATCAAACCACATCCACTGCGTGCATGCCTGTTTGCAAAACTATGTGGAGATATGGGATCAGAGCAAGACAATGCTAGATTTGAAACCGAAGCTTGGTGGTTATCGAGGGGGAGTGTTGGAAAGATTTTTTTTACAGTAAGAGAGGAACTGTTGTCATTCAGAATGTAAAAAAAAACAGACTTGGTTGACTTTCTGTGTTATAAAAAAAGATATATTCCTCCTTGCTTATGTAACATACCTATTTGGGAAACTGAACAAACTGAATGCAAGCATGCAGGGGAAATACAAAAAAAGTCTACAGGTGTCACGTTCTGACCTTATTTCCTTTGTTTTGTATTTATTTAGTATGGTCAGGGCGTGAGTTGGGTGGCCAGTCTATGTTTGTTTTTCTATGATTTGGGTATTTCTATGTTTCGGCCTATTATGGTTCTCAATCAGAGGCAGGTGTCATTAGTTGTCTCTGATTGAGAATCATACTTAGGTAGCCTGGGTTTTACTGTGTGTTTGTGGGTGATTGTTCCTGTCTCTGTGTTTGCACCAGATAGGGCTGTTTAGGTTTTCACTTTTCTTGTTTTGTTTAGTCTGTTCATGTATAGTTGACTTTATTAAAAACATGAATAACCACCACACTGCATTTTGGTCCGCCTCTCCTTCACCACAGGAAAACCCTTACAGAATCACCCACCACAACAGGACCAAGCGGCGTGTTAACGGGCAACAGCAACAGCGGCGCAAAGAGGAATGGACATGGGACGATGTATTGGACGGCAAGGGTTGCTACACCTGGGAGGAGATCCTGGCGGGAAAGGATCGCCTTCCATGGGAACAGGTGGAGGCAGCTAGGAGAGCAGAGGCAGCCGGAGAGAGGAGCCGGAGATATGAGGGAACACGGCTGGCAAGGAAGCCCGAGAGGCAGCCCCAAAAATGTATTGGTGGGAGGAACACAGGAAGTGTGGCGAAGCCAGGTAGGAGACCTGCGCCAACTTCCTGTGCTTACCGGGGGGCGAGAGAGACCTGGCAGGCATCGTGTTATGCTGTGGAGCGCACGGTGTCCCCAGTGCGGGTGTATAGCCCGGTGCGGTACATACCAGCTCCGCGTATCGGCCGAGCTAGAGTGAGCATTGAGCCAAGTGCCATGAAGCCGGCTCTACGCATCTGGTCCCCAGTGCGTCTCCTTGGGCCGGCTTACATGGCACCAGCCTTGCACGGTGTCCCCGGTTCGCCTGCATAGCCCAGTGCAGGCTATTCCACCTCGCCGCACCGTCACCACCTCCATGCACCAGCCCTCCGGTGGCAGCCCCCGCACCAGGCTGTCTCTGTCTCATCCCTACAGGTGCTCCCTCCTCTCCAGCACAGCCGGAGTCTCCCGCCTGTTCGGAGCTGCCAGAGCTCCCGCCCCTCAGTCCAAAGGCGCAAGAGCCCCTCATTCCAGCGCTGCCAGCGCTAAAAAAATCCCACTTTCTGGATGGATCTTTCTCAGGTTTTCGCCTGCCAAATCAGTTCTGTTATACTCACAGACATCATTTTAACAGTTTTATAAATATTAGTGTTTTCTACCCACATCTACAAATTATGCATATCCTAGCTTCTGGGTCTGAGTAGCAAGCTGTTTACTTTGGGCACGCTTTTCATCCGGTGAAAATAGTGCACCCCACCCTAATGAAGTTAACTTCCTATCTGAGGACAGCGCCCCGCAATACAAAAGCATGAAAAACATGAAAAAAACTTGAGAATCTGTCTCTCAGCCAGCTAGGAGTAACACAAAAAAACATTCTGCCAATAATATGACTTTCAAGGAGCACCTGGAGCTCCCACCCCATCTGCCAGCATCCAGTCCACACCTCAACACGCATCAGTCGGTCTGCTGTCCTCCGTTCCTCTACGTTCTACTCCACCACCTAGACCTCTGTCCTCCACACCTGTGCAGTACTCCAAACATGTGCTGTCCTCCACACCTGTGCTGTCCTCCACACCTGTGCTGTCCTCCACACCTGTGCTGTCCTCCATACCTGTGCTGTCCTCCACACCTGTGTTGTCCTCCACATCTGTGCTGTTCTCCACACCTGTGATCTAATGTCCCTAACTCCTAAATAATAGTAAGATTAATAAAAACAATACATGGGATTTACAGTGCCATCAAATCAAATCCAATTTTATTGGCCACATACACATATTTAGCAGATGTTATTGCGGCTGTAGCGAAATGCTTGTGTTCCTAGCTCCAACAGTGCAGTAGTATCTAACACTGCACAACAATACACACACATCTAAAGTTAAAGAATGGTATTAAGAAAAATATATACGGTCAAGCAATGTCGGAGTGGCATTGACTAAAATACAGTAGAATAGAACACAGTGTACATATATATGTATGTAAACCTTATTAAAGTGACTCATGTTCCATTATTAACGTGACCAGTGATTCCATGTCTATGTATATAGGAAAGCAGCCTCTAAGGTGCAGGGTTGAGTAACCTGGTGGTAGCCGGCTAGTGATGGCTATTTAACAGTCTGATGACCTTGAGATAGAAGCTGTTTTTTAAGTCTCCCGCCATTCAAAAAACTGAAGGACACTGTGCTACAGCAAAGACTATAAAACAAAAACAAGAATAATACAAAGAAGGAATAAAAGCTACATAGCTTAAGCCAGGGTTGAGGGCATAAAAACCTTCACCCCAACATATTTGAACATGCAACCTTCTAATCTGTAGTCAGCACGAGTTATTGGTTGACCACCAGATATGCAGGGGAGGCATGATTTAATTGAACTGATCCATGAGGCAATTCCTCGCCATCGGAACGTGCTTCCCCCCTGGCACAAAAGGTGTGTGACAGCACATCCAGAGCCTGTATGGCACCCACTGACAATGTTGAGTCTATAATATTTTGGGTTGTGACAACCAATCATATCACTTCTTGCTACCAATACATTACTAAGAATTCCCCTCGCCAACGAATCAGAGACAGCTGTTGTGTAATCGGTATGTCATCAGACTTTTAATCTGACTTTTCAGGCTTCACATCGCTGTTCAGGCAATGCTTTGACATTGACTATTTCCTGATTCATTTCCTGCGTTGGGCAAAGAAGGCAGAGTTTGTATGTGTTAAAAACTTTGCAGACAGCAAAACGCTTACTCAGAGTATGCTGTGCACATGCTATCCTTCAACCAAGATATCAACTTAGGCATTGATTGGATTCTAGGTACTTATAAGGACTGATACACTGCGTTAAATGTGATAAGGTAGATATCAGAGCACTTAACTCCTTTTGAACAATTCATGGTATAGCTACAGCAACACCAGCACAAACAAGTTCACCTGATTGTGACTGTAATGATTTTTTTCCCCTTTTTTCTGACAATTGTTTTTTTTAAACTTTTTCGATAAATCATAACTATTAGTAATAATAACAGATTCCAACACACTAAAACAAATATGGTAACATGCTGAAAAGTACACTTGATTTCTTAATAATTACTTGTTATATGGCTGCATTGTAATACATTATTACTATTATCAATTACACTACACCAAGGACCAACATTTTTGCTAGGCAGACCATGAGGTTATACATGTCTGTTGTAACGGCTGTTGGATGAAGGAGAGGACCAAAGCGCAGCGTGGTAAGTGTTCATCTTGATATTTAATAAGAAACGTGAACACTGAAACAAAAACAATAAACGACAACGTGAAATAACTAAACCGAAACAGTACCGTGTGGACCAAACACTGACACTGAAAACAAACACCCACAACTCAAAAGTGAAACCATGCTACCTAAGTATGATTCTCAATCAGGGACAATGATTGACAGCTGCCTTTGATTGAGAACCATACCAGGCCAAACACAGCAATCTCAAATCATAGAAAAACGAACATAGACAACCCACCCAACTCACTCCCTGACCATACTAAAACAAAGACATAACAAAATAACTAAGGTCAGAACGTGACATCTGTCTCAAGCCTGATGTTCAATTTTAAATAGACCCCTTGCCCCTTACCCTCTAGTTGTCACACCCTGATCTTAGAGAGCCTTTTTATTTCTCTATTTGGTTAGATCAGGGTGTGATTTTGGTGGGCATTCTAGTTTTTCTATTTCTTTGTTGGCCGGGTATGGTTCCCAATCAGAGGCAGTTGTCTATCGATGTCTCTGAATGGGGATGATACTTACGCAGCCTTTTTTTCCACTTTTAGTTTGTGGGATCTTGACTATGTTTGTGTGTAGTTGCTTTCTGCACTGCATGTAGATTTACGGTTGTTTTTGTATTATGTTGTTTTTTCAGTGTCATTTAAAATAAACAAAAAATTACATCAGCTGATATCTCAAAGTGATGTACAGCAACCCAGCCTAAAACCGCAAACAGCAAGCAATGCAGGTGTAGAAGCACAGTAGCTAGGAAAAACTCCCTAGAAAGGCCAAAACCTAGGAACAAACCTAGAGAGGAACCAAGTTATGAGGCGTGGCCAGTCCTCTTCTGGCTGTGCCGGGTGGATATTAGAACAGATCATGGCCAAGATGTTCAAATGTTCATAAATGACCAGCATGGTCAAATAATAATAATCACAGTAGTTGTCAAGGGTGCAACAGGTCAGCACATCAGGAGTAAATGTCAGTTGGCTTCTCATAGCCGATCATTAACAGTATCTCTACCGCTCCTGCTGTCTCTAGAGAGTTGAAAACAGCAGATCTGGGACAGGTAGCACGTCCGGTGAACAGGTCAGGGTTCCATAGCCGCAGGCAGAACAGTTGAAACTGGAGCAGCAGCACGACCAGGTGGACTGGGGAAAGCAAGGAGACATCATGTCAGGTAGTCCTGAGGCATGGTCATAGGGCTCAGGTCCTCCAAGAGAGAGAGAAAGAAAGAGAGAAAGAGAGAATTAGAGAGAGCATACTTACATTCACACAGGACACCGGAAAAGACAGGAGAAGAGCTCCAGATATAACAAACTGACCATAGCCCCCCGACACATAATCTACTGCAGCATAAATACTGGAGGCTGAGACAGGAGGGGTCAGGAGTCACTGTGGCCCAATCCGATGATACCCCCGGACAGGGCCAAACAGGAAGGATATAACCCCACCCACTTTGCCAAAGCACAGCCCCCATACCACTAGAGAGATATCTTCAACCGCCAACCTACCATCTTGAGACAAGGCCGAGTATAGTCCACAAAGATCTCTACCCAAGGATGGGGGGGATCACGTCAGTGACTCAACCCACTCAAATGACGCACCCCTCCTAAGGACGGCATGAAAGAGCACCAGTAAGCCAGTGACTCAGCCCCTGTAATAGGGTTAAAGGCACAGAATCCCAGTGGAGAGAGGGGAACAGGCCAGGCAGAGACAGCAAGGGCGGTTCGTTGCTGCAGAGCCCTTCCGTTCACCTTCACACTCCTGGGCCAGACTACACTCAATCATATGACCCACTGAAGAGATGAGTCTTCAGTAAAGACTTAAATGTTGAGACCGAGTCTGCGTCTGCCACATGGGTAGACAGACCATTCCATAAAAATGGAGCTCTATTAGAGAATGCCCTGCCTCCAGCTGTTTGCTTAGAAAATCTAGGGAAAATTAGAGGCCTGCGTCTTGTGACCGTAGTGTACTTGTGGATATGTACGGCAGGACCAAATCGGAAAGATAGGTAGGAGCAAGCCCATGTAATGCTTTGTAGGTTAGCAGTAAACCTTGAAATCATCCCTTTCCTTGACAGGAAGCCAGTGTAGGGAGGCTAGCACTGGAGTAATATGATACATTTTTGGGGTTCTAGTCAGGATTCTAGCAGCTGTATTTAGCACTAACTGAAGTTTATTTAGTGCTTTATCCGGGTAGCCGGAAATTAGAGCATTGCAGTAATCTAACCTAGAAGTAACAAAAGCATGGATTAATTTTTCTGCATCATTTTTGGACAGAAAGTTTCGGAGTTTTGAAATGTTGTTGTCCTTGAAACAGCTGTCCTTGAAACAGTCTTGATATGGTCATTAAAAGAGAGATCAGTGTTTTTGTTAAGGCAGTGGAAACCCTTGTTCAAACAAGTGACTGAGATTGATTGAGTTTTGCTGCGGAATGGGAAAGTCATAGATATATGAGTGAGATAGGAGTGGTCGTTGAGAGTATAAAAGGGTTCAGCAGCCCAAGGAGCAATGTACAGAGCAACCATGGGCAAACTACTCATCTGCGTTGGTAAGTGGAATTTATTTTGGCTTATTTAGCTTATAACTGTACTATTGGTCTTTCTTTCAAACCTTTCATTTACATTCTAATTGTAATGAAAATTAGCAACATTCAGACATACTATGCTCTATGCTAAGGCTTTGGTTCCCTGTGGAGAGAATTGGCCACTGACGAATGTCCTCTAGCTATGCATTTTGTCAATGCTACTGTGTTCAATGTCTGTTTCTAAGGACTGAGGTTGCCAGCACCATGACCCATCTATATTCATGTCTGAGGGGAAGAACTGCACTTTATATCATGACCATTACAGTTCTGAATTATGTTGACTTTTTAAAATTTTAATGTAACATAAAATCTCTCCCTTTTTCTTTCTCCTTTCTTTACTTCTGTCTCTCTCGCTTTCTCTCACCATTCTCCTTTTCTCCCTCTCTAGGACTGGCTCTCCTGCTGCATGCACAGCTAGGTAAGTTTTAAGTACATTTCCTTTACATTTAGCTAGCAGCTAGGTAAGTAGCCAATCAGAGAACAATAACTCAACTTACAGAGCATGACAACCATGACTCTAAAACTGCCTAACTCCAAACTCTAACATTACTACTACCCTTCCATAGGATCCTCCTACATCCTATCCTGTTATTTCACTAACTGGGGCCAGTACCGGCCAGGAGCAGGCAAGTATTTCCCCACCAACGTGGACCCCTGTCTCTGTGACCATCTGATCTATGCCTTTGCCGGCATGGCCAACAACGAGATCAAGACCTACGAATGGGACGATGAGAAACTCTACGGACAGTTCCAGGCTCTCAAGAACCAGTGAGAGAGAGACACACACAAACACACACACACAAACACACACTCAAGCAGGCATGCACATATGCATGCAGGCACGCACACACATAGACAAATGCAGGCAAACACTTTCTCATTCAGGCATGTACACGCCATAGGAGGTTTGTGGCACCTTAAGTGTGGAGGACGGGCTCGTGGTAAGGGCTGGAGCAGAATTAGTGGAATGGTATCAAATATGTGAAACACATTGTTTCTATGTGTTTGATGCCATTCCATTTCCACCATCCCAGATATTTTTATGAGCTTTCTTCCCCTCAGCAGCCTTCCGTGGTACACACATGCACGCCTAAGCCAGTAATAACCCTAAGTCTTGTATTTGGTAACAGGAACAGCAACCTGAAGACTCTGCTGGCCATTGGAGGATGGAATTTTGGCACTCAGCCGTAAGTGGAGACGCATATAAACATGCAAGTGCACACACACATTTACACACACACCCTGTGTCTGAGCTGTGTGTGTGTACCCAGGTTCACAGCAATGGTGTCCAGTGCAGCCAACCGCCAGACGTTCATCAGCAGCGTTATCAAGTTCCTGAGACAGTACCAGTTTGACGGCCTGGACATTGACTGGGAGTATCCCGGATCCAGAGGCTCCCCACCCGCAGACAAGGCCAGATTCACCACCTTGCTGCAGGTTAGACTCAAACACCCATACACATACACACACACACACACACACGAATGAACAAACCCATGAATAAACACCCACACACGCAGATTAACAATCACACATACAGACACACACACACGCACAAAATAGCTCATGCACACACAAATGAACACACAGACAAGAATGAACGCTTGAACACCCAAATGAACACAAACATCCCTCTGTGCACTGTCTCCCTCTAGGAGCTAATGGCTGCCTTTGAGGCTGAAGGAAAGAACACCAACCGTCCTCGTCTGATGCTGACTGCAGCTGTTTCTGCCGGAAAGGGAACCATCGACTCCGGATACCAGATCGCCGAGATTGGATCGTCAGTACATACACACTGGATCTCATTCATATATTAGTTCTTAGCAAAAATGTGTACATTAAAACATGCATGATCTATCAAATACTTCTTGGCATATTGGAAACTCTCTTTCTCCCTCTCTTTCTCTCTCCCTCTCAGCGTGTTGGACTACCTGCATGTGATGACCTATGACTTTCATGGATCTTGGGAACACAGCACTGGAGAAAACAGCCCTCTCTACAGAGGACCAGCTGATCAGGGAGATTACATCTACTTCGATGTGGTGAGTTTCTCTCTCCGTGCCCATCTCTTCCTCGGCTCATCTATCTCTTCCTGCCTATTTAGTTTTGAGCTGAGAGGGAGTTCCACATTTCTTAATAATTATTCTCTCTCCAGTGTTCTCACTACCACATACTGTGTGTGTTCTCAGGACTATGCTATGAAGTACTGGAAGAGCAGTGGTGCCCCCGCTGAGAAGCTCCTGGTTGGATTCCCCACCTACGGCCACACCTTCCAGCTGGCCAGTGGCTCTAACACTGGAGTGGGCGCTCCCGCCAATGGCCCCGGCCCGGCCGGACCATTCACCAGACAGTCTGGCTTCCTGGCCTACTACGAGGTAATTGACACAGGATTAAGATAGGTCCGAAATTACACCCTATTCCAATCCCTACACAGTGCACTACTTGTGTGCTCTTGTCAAAGGTATTGTCCTGGGGAACAGGGTGTCATTTTGGACACAAACCCCGTGTATGTTTTTGAGTGATTACATCTGCAGCTTCCTGAATCATGCAACTTGCAACCCTAACGTAATTGTGTGTGTGTGTCATTAGATCTGCACCTTACTGAAGCAGGGAGCTACCCAGGCCTGGGACTCTGCCCAGATGGTGCCCTACGCCTACACCCAGCAGAACATCTGGGTTGGATATGACAACGTCAAGAGTTACCAGGACAAGGTCTGTGTTTGTGGGGTGTTTGTCTGTTGGAGGAAATATATAACTAGGGGGTAATGGCGTAGCATCCTACTCTGTTACAATAATCCTTATAATATATGGAATTAAACAGTAGCTTTTATCTTCCTGATTTACAGTAGTGAGTGGATACATTTTGTTATAGGTGACCCCAGTTAGAATCGAATCCACCATCCTGTCATTGAAAGCTCCATTCCCTACCAACTGAGCAACATAGGGCAAATTATGAACTTCTATCACCTATACATATTTATCCAATTTCACCCTGTTAAGTAAACCCTCCTCTCCCCTCTCTGTCTCCCTTACAGATCGAGTGGCTGAAGAAAACTGGCTTCGGGGGTGCCATGGTGTGGAGTCTGGATCTGGATGACTTCTCTGGAACCTTCTGTGGACAGGGCAGATACCCACTGATCAACACCCTCAAGTCTGGACTGGGAACCGGAGCCGGTGAGTGACACAGACACATGCATGCCTGCATGCACACACAAACATTCAAAAGCAATCCTCTGTATCACTCTCTCAAATAGTAGTTGAAATGTAGTTGAAATTCTCAAAATCTCTCAACCCCCTTCCCCACTCCTATGTTCTCCATCTCTCCCAGCTTGTGCCGCCCGTACGGTCCCCATCGCCCCAGTGACCCCTACCCAGCACCCACTTAACCCCCCACAGCCCGGCGGTCAAGGTGGCGGCAGCAGCGGTGGCAGCAGTGGCGGTGGCAGTAGTAGCAGCGGATCTGGCTTCTGCGCCGGGAAGGCTGACGGAATATATCCTGACCCCACCAATTCCAACCACTTCTACAATTGTAGCCAGGGCAAGACCTACGACCAGCAGTGTGCTGCCGGCCTGGTGTTCGACGCCAGCTGCAAGTGCTGCAAATGGGCCTAAGAAACCAGAATTCCACTTATTAATGAAGGAGCTGGGTCTGAAGGTTATGTGTTTGTTAGGGCCACTGTTGTCATGTCCTATTCTAACATCAGCTCCATGTAACATGTCAAATCCACTCTAATAAACTCCCAACATATCAATGCATCCTATTGTCTCAGGAATTGTATTTATTCCGCTCTGTGTGGGTTTGAGGTCAACTTCATTGCACTTTGAGCAGAATCACCTTGTATCCCACATAGCTAGTCATTATCTGAACAAGATTAGCAATTCTGCTCCTCGCCGTTCTCAAACTGATTCCCTCAAACACCGTCAAGATCTGCAAGAGAGACAAACAGGCGCATAAGAGAGGTCTGGGAGAAGTGGGTGGAGTGAACTGCCGGTCATTATGTGTCTACCTGTCCCTTCAAGAGACCTAGCTCATAGTTGAAGTGAGTACTCTGGTGGGCCAACCTCTTGAAGCTAGGGGGCACTATTTTTATTTTTGGAAAAATAACGTTCCCAAAGTAAACAGCCTATTTCTCATGACCAGATGCTAGAATATGCATATAACTGACAGCTTAGGATAGAAAACACTCTAAAGTTTCCAAAACTGTAAAAATATTGTCTGTGAGTACAACATAACTGATATTGCAGGCGAAACCCTGAGGAAAATCCAATCAGGAAGTGCCTCTTATTTAGAAACCCTTCTACTCCTTTGCCTTCCTATCCTCCATTTAAAGGGATATCAACCAGATTCCTTTTTCTACGTCTTCCCTAAGGTGTCTACAGCCTTCAGACGTAGTTTCACCCCTTTATGATGAAGAATGAGCATAAACGAACACATTTCGTAAGTGGCCAGCTAATGGCTCTCAGAGTGATTCTTGCGTAAAAGAGAGAAGTAGCCATTTTTCCTCCCGGTCCTACTGAAAATCCAACTGTCCCGGTTGATATATTATCGAATAGATATTTGAAAAACACCTTGAGGATGGATTATAAAAATGTTTGCCATGTTTCTGTCAATATTATGGATCGAATTTTGAATTATTTTCGGCGTTGTCGTGACCGCTATTTCCGGTGGATTTCTGATCATAATGTGACAAACAAACGGAGGTATTTTGTGCATAAAAATAATCTTTATAGAACAAAAGGAACATTTTCTTTCAAACTGGGAGTCTCGCCAGTGAAAACATCCGAAGATCATCAAAGGTAAACGGTTAATTTGATTGCTTTTCTGATTTTTGTGACCAAGCTTCCTGCTGCTAGCTGGACATAATGCTATGCTATCGATAAACTTACACAAACGCTTGTCTTGCTATCGCTGTAAAGCATACTTTCAAAATCTGAGACGACAGTGTGATTAACAAAAGGCTAAGCTGTGTTTTGCTATATTTCACTTGTGATATCATGAATATGAATATTTTCTATTAAGATTATTTGACCGTTGCGCTATGCTAATTAGTGTATTTGCTGACAATTCTCCCGGAGGTTCCAAGAGGTTAAAGATAATTTTTTATTTTGTGTCTCCCCTTGCTCGCCCCCCTCTCCGTGCCATTTGCGGTGGGGCAACCAGTCCAAGTCTCTCCAGGTACTCATCGACTCGGGGGCCGATGGGAGTCTCATGGATGTTACCCTGGTGTCCGAGCAGTGCATCCTCACTCAACCCTTCTCCATTCTCATGAGTTTTAGAGCCCTGGACGGGCGCTCTCTGGGCTGGGTCACCCACCAGACCCCCCCCCCGTCAACCTACAAGTGTCGGGGAACCACAGCGAGACAATTCAAGTCCTGTTGGTTGAGTCTCCTCAGGTTCCCGTGGTATTGGGATTCTCTTAGCTCCAGCGACACACTCACTCCATTTTTTTTTTTTTTTTTTTTTACCTTTATTTAACCAGGCAAGTCAGTTAAGAACAAATTCTTATTTTCAATGACGGCCTGGGAACAGTGGGTTAACTGCCTGTTCAGGGGCAGAACGACAGATTTGTACCTTGTCAGCTCGGGGGTTTGAACTCGCAACCTTCCGGTTACTAGTCCAACGCTCTAACCACTAGGCTACCCTGCCGCCCCGGGTGTACTGGTGCCATTGTGTGCTGGAGCCTGTCCTGCCACACTCATTGCCTGAAGTCAGCTCTGCCTGCCACGGGACATCTTCCTGGGGCCTTGGAATTTGCTCCAGACCTCTCCGCCAGCTCCGCAGAGTACCAGGATGTCCAGGAGGGTTTCAGTAAGGCCCAGGCCAGTTCACTTCCGCAGCACCAACCGGTATCCAAGAAGGTCAAGCCTGAGGCGCTGGCATGCCGCTGTAGTGCCGCAGCTATACCCTCAGAAGCCGAGACCTTTCCCCCCCGGTCCAAGATCATTAGCCCTTCTGCTGTTCATTCTCTGTTGCCCCGTACCCTCCGTATTTTTCCTACCCTTTCTGTGTCTAGAGTTTAAACCATGTCTCCTCTTTCACCTGTCTTTGTGCTTGTCTCCACCCCCCTTCAGGTATCACCCATCTTCTCAATTATCCCCTGTGTATTTATACCTGTAATCTCTGTCTGTTGCTAGTTAGTTTTCTTCCTCAAACCTACCAGCGTTTTTCCTGTTCCTCCTGCCTTGTCTAGTTTCCTGTTTTCTAGTTTTCCCGGTTTTATCCTTTCTGCCTGCCCTGACCCTGAGTCTGCCTGTCGTCTTGTACCTTTGACTTCTACTCTGGATTACCAACATCTGCCTGCCCTGACCTTGAGCATGCCTACTGTCCTGTACCTTTGCCCCACTCTTCTGGATTACCGACTTCTGCCTGACCTGACCCTGAGCGTGCCTGCCATCCTGTACCTTTGCCTGCCCGTGTTCGAAACAATAAACTTTTGTTACATCAACATTGTCTGCACATGGGTCTTACCTTCAGACCTGATAATCAGGCTCCGCGTGAAAATCAACTTTTTCACATTACATTTTTTTTTGTGGTGGGGGGATTAACAAAGAGGCAACTCTAATGAACTTTGCTTTTATTAACATTTTTTACATTACAATTTTTTAAAATTAAAATAATCATGCCACGAGAGGTACCGGATCTGGCCAAGTAAGGTCCGGAACGAAACATTGAATACTGTCACTAACTCTCTGTAACAGTGTTGCTTCCATCCCTCTCCTTGCCCCAACCCTGGCTCTAACCACAGTGACAACACGTTTGTGGCGTCCGTTTTCCATTTACACACAGGTGTTAGGAGACGCAGATATATGAAGATAAGGTCCTTATGCTTCCAAAATGGTAACACAAGAGATGCGTGTTAATGTTCAGACCGAGCGTTGGAGCTCTTAACCTCACTAGGGTACCTGGGACGCAATGTGAAATTGCAGAACGCCAAATTCAAAAACAGAAATACTCATTATAAAAATTCATAAAACATATAAGTGTTATACATCGGTTTAAAGATTAACTTCTTGTTAATCCAACCACAGTGTCAGATTTCAAAAAGGCTTTACGGCGAAAGCATACCATGGGATTATCTGAGAACAGCGCACAGCAGACAAATCATTACAAACAGTTACCAGCCAAGTAGAGGAGTTGTAAAAGTCAGAAATAGAGATAAAAATGAATCACCTACCTTTGATGATCTTTATATGGTTGCACTCACAAGACTCCCATTTACTTAATAAATGTTTGTTGTGTTCGATAAAGTCCCTTTTTGTTCAGTAATCCACAGGCTCAAACGCAGTCACAACAGGCAGACAAAAAATCCAAATAGTATCCGTTAAGTTCGTAGATACATGTGAAACGATGTTTATAATCAATCTTCATGGTTGTTTTTAGCCTAAATAATCAATAATATTTCAACAGGACAATAACGTCATCAAAATAAAAGGTAAACAAGAAAGGCACGCTCTCGGTCTCACGCATGAAAAATCTCTGGGACACTGAATTGTCCACTCATTCAGAGTGTTCTTACTTGCTAATTTTTCAGAATACAATCCTGAAACAATTTCTAAAGACTGTTGACATCTAGTGGAAGCCATAGGAAGTGCAATATGAGTCCTAAGTCAATGGATACTGTAATGGCATTGAATAGAAAACTGTTATACTCAGACATCATTTTAACAGTTTTAAAAATATTAGAGTGTTTTCTACCCACATCTACCAATTATATGCATATCCTAGCTTCTGGGCCTGTGTAGCAGGCCCACCTGGCCAACATCCGATGAAATTGCAGAGCGTGAAATTCAAACTACAGAATTATAAATATTTAACTTTCATAAAATCACAAGTGTAATACATCAAAATAAAGTTTAACTTCTTGTTAACTCAGCCGTGGTGTCAGATTTCAAAAACGCTTTACGGTGAAAGCACACCATGCGATTATCTGAGGAGAGCGCCCTGCATAGAAAAGCATGAAAAACATATTTCATCCAGGCAGTTGCGCCTGAAAGTCAGAAATAGCGATATAATACATGCCTTACCTTTGATGATCTTCTTCTGTTGGCACTACAATAGGTCCCAGTTACTTCACAAATTGTCCTTTTGTTCGATAAAGTCCTTCTTTATGTCCATAAAAACTCAGTTTAGCTGGCTCGCTTCAGTCAATAATCCATCCTCCATTTCCAACCATCAAAACGCATACAAAATGAATCCCAAACGTTACTAATAAACTTTTCCAAACAAGTCAAACATTTATAATCAAACCTTAGGTACCCTAATATGTAAATAAATGATACATTTTAAGACGGAGAATCTTTATTGTCTTTACCGGAGAAAAATACCAAATAATGTCTTCCACGCACTTGGCAACACTACAGCCAAAATGGGAGCCACCTAGAATAACTACAATTTCTGACTAATTTTTCCAAAAACAAGCCTGAAACTCTTTCTAAAGACTGTTGACATCTAGTGGAAGCCCTAGGAACTAGGATGCTTGCCATTTCAGGAGACAGTTCCTAAAGAGAGTGCACCAGGGCTATGTCTCCAGATAAATTCAGCCAGGAGAGGTATACTTCTCAGACAGCAAGGCACACTTGCTTGGTCAACACATAATGCAGTTCAGCCTTTATAGGGAGCTGACCTTCAAGTGGATGGTTGAATATGCTCTGGGCTATGCTGGTGACATTGATGCAGAGAGACTCGAGAATCTGTCTCTCAGCCAGCTAGGAGTGACACAAAAAAGCATTCGGCCAATAATATTACTTTCAAGGAGTACCTGGAGCTCCCACCCCATCTGCCAGCATCCAGTCCACACCTCAACACGCATCAGTCAGTCTGCTGTCCTCCGTTCCTCTACGTTCTACTCCACCACCTAGACCTCTGTACTCCACACCTGTGCAGTACTCCACACCTGTGTAGTACTCCAAAGATGTGCTGTCCTCCACACCTGTGCTGTCCTTCACACCTGTGCTGTCCTCCACACCTGTGCTGTCCTCCGCATCTGTGCTGTCCTCCACACCTGTGATCTAATGTCCCTAACTCCTAAACAATAGTAAGATTAATAAAAATAATACATTGGATTTACAGTGCCATCAAATCAAATCCAATTTTATTGGTCACATACACATATTTAGCAGATGTTATTGCGGGTGTAGCGAAATTCCTGTTTTCCTAGCTCCAACAGTGCAGTAGTATCTAACAATTCACAATAATACACACAAATCTAAAGTTAAAGAATGGTATTAAGAAAAATATAAGGACGAGCAATGTCGGAGTGGCATTGACTAAAATACAGTAGAATAGAACACAGTGTATATATGTATATATATTTATATACAGTGGGGCAAAAAAGTATTTAGTTTGCCACCAATTGTGAAAGTTCTCCCACTTAAAAAGATGAGAGAGGCCTGTAATTTTCATTATAGGTACACTTCAACTATGACAGACCAAATGAGAAAAAAAATCCAGAAAAATCACATTGTTGGATTTTTAATGAATTTAACAGCAAATTATGGTCTTTTATTTGGTCTTCACAAGGTTTTCACACACTGTTGCTGGTATTTTGGCCCATTCCTCCATGCAGATCTCCTCTAGAGCAGTGATGTTTTGGGGCTGTTGCTGGGCAACACGGACTTTCAACTCCCTCCAAAGATTTTCTATGGGGTTGAGATCTGGAGACTGGCTAGGCCACTCCAGGACTTTGAAATGCTTCTTACAAAGCCACTTCTTCGTTGCCCGGGCGGTGTGTTTGGGATCCTTGTCATGCTGAAAGACCCAGCCACGTTTCATCTTCAATGCCCTTGCTGATGGAAGGAGGTTTTCACTCAAAATCCCACGATACATGGCCCCATTCATTCTTTCCTTTACACGGATCAGTCGTCCTGGTCCCTTTGCAAATAAACAGCCCCAAAGCATGTTGTTTCCACCCCCATGCTTCACAGTAGGTATGGTGTTCTTTGGATGCAACTCAGCATTCTTTGTCCTCCAAACACGATAAGTTGAGTTATATTTTGGTTTCATCTGACCATATGACATTCTCCCAATCTACTTCTGGATCATCCAAATGCTCTCTAGCAAACTTCAGACGGGCCTGGACATGTACTGGCTTAAGCAGGGGGACAAGTCTGGCACTGCAGGTTTTGAGTCCCTGGCGGCGTAGTGTGTTACTCTGCAGGTCATTCACTAGGTCCCCCCGTGTGGTTCTGGGATTTTTGCTTACCGTTCTTGTGATCATTTTGACCCCACGGCGTTAGATCTTGCGTGGAGCCCCAGATCGAGGGATATTATCAGTGGTCTTGTATGTCTTCCATTCCCAGAAGGTTTTCCTACACCACCCGATGTCACAGGAAGGCCATAAAGATCATCAAGGACAACAACCACCCGAGCCACTGCCTGTTCACCCTGCTATCATCCAGAAGGCGAGGTCAGTACAGGTGCATCAAAGCTGGGACCGAGAGACTGAAAAACAGCTTCTATCTCAAGTCCATCAGACTGTTAAACAGCCACCACTAACATTGAGTGGCTGCTGCCAATACACTGACTCAACTCCAGCCGCTTTATTAATGGGAATTGATGGAAATTGTTGTAAAATATATCCCTTGAAACGGTTTTCTTCCTGGGAAGGAGAGGAGGACCAAAATTCAGCGTGGTTATTGTTAAGCATCTTTAATAAAGACGAAAACGTAAACACTATACAAATACAAAATAAGAAAACCGAAACAGTCCTAACTGGTGCAGAGAACACAGAGACAGGAAACAATCACCCACAAGATACCTAAAGAATATGGCTGCCTAAATATGGTTCCCAATCAGAGACAACGATAAACACCTGCCTCTGATTGATAACCACTCCAGGCAACCATAGACTTACCTAGAACACTCAATTGAACACAACCCCATAGACTACAAAACCCCTAGACAAAACAAGACACATAAATCACCCATGTCACACCCTGGCCTAACCAACATAATAAAGAAAACACAGAATACTAAGGCCAGGGCGTGACATCACAAGCCACTTTAAACAATGCTACTTAATATACACATGTTTACATACATATGCATATGAGATGAGTAATGTAGGGTATGTAACCAAAGTGTCATAGTTTAAAGTGGCTAGTGATACATGTATTACATAAAGATGCAGTAGATGATAGAGTACAGTATATACATATACATGTGAGATGAATAATGTAGGGTATATACTGTATTCTATCATCTACTGCATCTTTATGTAATACATGTATCACTAGCCACTTTAAACTATGACACTTGTTACATACCCTACATTACTCATCTCATATGTATATACTGTACTCGATACCATCTACTGCATCTTGCCTATGCCGTTCTGTACCATCACTCAATCATATATCTTTATGTACATATTATTTATCCCTTTATACTTGTGTGTATAAGGTAGTAGTTATGGAAATGTTAGGTTAGATTACTCGTTGGTTATTGCTGCTTTTTCGGAACAAGAAGCACAAGCATTTCGCTACACTCGCATTAACATCTGCTAACCATGTGTATGTGACAAATACATTTGATTTGATTTTTGATTTGATTTGATTTGATCTCTTAATAATTGCTCCCACAGTTGATTTCTTCAAACCAAACTGCTTACCTATTGCAGATTCAGTCTTCCCAGCCTGGTGCTGGTCTACAATTTTATTTCTGGTGTCCTTTGACAGCTCTTTGGTCTTGGCCATAGTGGAGTTTGGAGTGTGACTGTTTGAGGTTGTCTTTTATACTTTTATACTGATAACAAGTTCAAACAGGTGCCATTAATACAGGTAACGAGTGGAGGACAGAGGAGCCTCTTAAAGAAGAAGATACAGGTCTGTGAGAGCCAGAAATCTTGTTTGTTTGTAGGTGACCAAATACTCATTTTCCACCATAATTTGCAAATAAATTCATAAAAAAATCCTACAATGTGACTTTCTGGATTTTTTTCTCATTTTGTCTGTCATAGTTGAAGTGTACCTATGATGATAATTACAGGCCTCTCTCATCTTTTTAAGTGGGAGAACATGCACAATTGGTGGCTGAATAAATACTTTTTTGCCCCACTGTATATGTATGTAAACCTTATTAAAGTGACTAGTGTTCCATTATTAACGTGACCAGTGATTCCATGTCTATGTATGTAGGGCAGCAGCCTCTAAGGTGCAGGGTTGAGTAACCTGGTGGTAGCCGGCTAGTGATGGCTATTTAACAGTCTGATGGCCTTGAGTAAGAAGCTGTTTTTTCAGTCTCTCGCCATTCAAAAAACTCAAGGACACTGTGCTACAGCAAAGACCATAAAACAAAAACAAGAATAATATAATAAATGGAATAAAAGCTACATAGCTTAAGCCAGGGTTGAGGGCATAAAAACCTTCACCCCAACATATTTGAACATGCAACCTTCTAATCTGTAGTCAGCACGAGTTATTGGTTGACCACCAGATGTGCAGGGGAGGCATGGTTTAATTGAACTGATCCATGAGACAATTCCTCGCCATAGGAACGTGCTTCCCCCCTGGCACAAAAGGTATGTGACAGCACATCCAGAGCCCGTATGGCACCCACTGACAATGTTGAGTCTATAATATTTTGGGTTGCTACAACCAATCATATCAGTTCTTGCTACCAATACATTACTAAGAATTCCCCTCGCCAACGAATCAGAGACAGCTATTGTGTAATCGGTATGTCATCAGACTTTTAATCTGACTTTCCAGGCTTCACATCGCTGTTCAGGCAATGCTTTGACATTTACTATTTCCTGATTCATTTCCTGCGTTGGGCAAAGAAGGCAGAGTTTGTATGTGTTAAAAACTTTGCAGACAGCAAAACGCTTACTCAGAGTATGCTGTGCACATGCTATCCTTCAACCAAGATATCAACTTAGGCATTGATTGGATTCAAGGTACTTATAAGGACTGATACACTATGTTAAATGTGATAAGGTAGATATCAGAGCACTTAACTCCTTTTGAACAATTCATGGTATAGCTACAGAAACACCAGCACAAACAAGTTCACCTGATCGTGAATGTAATTCATTTTTTTAAATTCTTCTGATAATTGTTTTTTTTACACTGTGGCTAAATCATAAATATTAGTAATAATAACAGATTCCAACACACTAAAACAAATATGGTAACATGCTGAAAAGTACACTTGATTTCTTAATAATTACTTGTTATATGTCTGCATTGTAATACATTATTACTATTATCATTTACGCTACACCAAGTACCAACATTTTTGCTAGGCAGACCATGAGGTTATACAGGTCTGTCTCAAGCCTGATGTTCAATTTTAAATAGACCCCTTGTCCCTTACCCTCTAGTTGTCACACCCTGACCTTGGAGAGCCTTTTAATTTCTCTATTTCTATCGTTGTCTCTGATTGGGGATCATACTTAGGCAGCCTTTTTTCCACTTTTAGTTTGTGGGATCTTGACTATGTTTGTGTTGTAGTTGCTTTCTGCACTGCATGCAGCTTTACAGTCGTTTTTGTATTTTGTTGTTTTTTCGGTGTCATTCAACCTCTCTGGGATATGCGGGCTAGCGTCCCACCTGGCCAAAAGCCAGTGAAAATGCAGAGCGCCAAATTCAAATAAATTACTATAAAAATCAAACTTTCATGAAATCACATATGTAAGAAACCAAATTAAAGCTACACTTGTTGTGAATCCAGCCAACATGTCAGATTTCAAAAAGGCTTTTCGGCGAAAGCAAACTATGCTATTATCTGAGGGTAGCACCTCCATAAACAAAGAGAGAAAACATATTTCAACCCTGCAGGCACGACACAAAACGCAGAATCATGCCTTACCTTTGACGAGCTTCTTTTGTTGGCACTCTAATATGTCCCATAAACATCACAAATGGTCCTTTTGTTTGATTAATTCCGTCGATATATATCCAAAATGTCCATTTGTTTGGCACGTTTTATCCAGAAAAACACCGGTTCCAACTTGCGCAACGTGACTACGAAATATCTCAAAAGTTGTCTGTAAACTTTGCCAAAACATTTCAAACTACTTTTGCAATACAACTTTAGGTATTTTTTAATGTAAATAATTGACAAATTGAAGACGGGATGATCTGTGTTCAATACAGGAGGAAAACAAACTGAAGCTAGCTTTCTGGTCATGCGCCTCTATCAAACAGTACATTTGAAGTGACCCTCGTTTTGAACAGGGCTACTTTTTCATTACACAAAGGAAAATCCTCAACCAATTTGTAAAGAGACATCCAGTGGAAGCGGTAGAAACTGCGAGAAGGTCCCTAAGAAATCTGGATTCCCAATGAAACCCCATTGAAAAAAGAGTGACCTCAAAAAAAAAAATCAGAATGGTTTGTCCTCAGGGTTTTGCCTGCTAAATAAGTTATGTTATACTCACAGACATGATTCAAACAGTTTTAGAAACTTCAGAGTGGTTTCCATCCAAATCTAATGCAGGTGTAGAAGCACGGTGGCTTCCCTAGAAAGGCCAAAACCTAGAAAGAAACCTAGAGAGGAACCAGGTTATGAGGGGTGGCCATTCCTCTTCTGACTGTGCCGGGTGGAGATTAGAACAGAACATGGCCAAATGTTCATAAATGACCAACATGGTCAAATAATAATAATCACAGTAGTTGTCGAGGGTGCAACAGGTCAGCACATCAGGAGTAAATGTCAGTTGGCTTTTCATAGCCGATCATTAAGAGTATCTCTAACGCTCCTGCTGTCTCTAGAGAGTTGAAAACAGCAGGTCTGGGACAGGTAGCACGTCCGGTGAAGAGGTCAGGGTTCCATAGCCGCAGGCAGGACAGTTGAAACTGGAGCAGCAGCATGGCCAGGTGGACTGGGGACAGCAAGGAGTCATCATACCAGGTAGTCCTGAGGCATGGTCCTAGGGCTCAGGTCCTCCGAGAGAGAGAACGAAAGAGAGAAAGAGAGAATTAGAGAGAGCATACTTACATTCACACAGGACACCGGATAATACTTACATTCACACAGGACACCGGATAAGACAGGCGAAGTACTCCAGATATAAGAAACTGACCCTAGCCCCCCGACACATAATCTACTGCAGCATAAATACTGGAGGCTGAGACAGGAGGGGTCAGGAAACACTGTGGCCCAATCCGATCATAACCCCCGGACAGGGCCAAACAGGAAGTATTTAACCCCACCCACTTTGCCAAAGCACAGCCCCCACACCACTAGAGGGCTATCTTTAACCACCATCTTACCATCCTGAGACAAGGCCGAGTATAGCCCACAAAGATCTCCGCCAAGGCACAATCCAAGAGGGGGGGCGCCAATCCAGACAGGAAGATCACGTCAGTGACTCAACCCACTCAAGTGACGCACCCCTCCTAGGGACGGCATGAAAGAGCACCAGTAAGCCAGTGACTCAGCCCCTGATAGGGTTAGAGACAGAGAGTCCCAGTGGAGAGAGGGGAACCGGCCAGGCAAAGACAGCAAGGGCGGTTTGTTGCTCCAGAGCCTTTCCGTTCACTTTCACACTCTTGGGCCAGACTACACTCAATCATATGAGCCACTGAAAAGATGAGTCTTCAGTAAAGACTTAAAGGTTGAGACCGATTTCTCTCACATGGGTAGATAGACCATTCCATAAAAATTGAGCTCTATAGGAGAAAGCCCTGCCTCCAGCTGTTTGCTTAGAAATTCTAGGGAAAATTAGGGGGCTTGCGTCTTGTGACCGTAGCGTACGTGTAGGTATGTACGGCAGGACCAAATCGGAAAGATAGGTAGGAGCAAGCCCATGTAATGCTTTGTAGGTTAGCCGTAAAACCTTGAAATCAGCCCTTGCCTTAACAGGAAGCCAGTGTAGGGAGGCTAGCACTGGAGTAATATTATCACATTTTTTGGCTCTAGTCAGGATTCTAGCAGCTGTATTTAGCACTAACTGAAGTTTATTTAGTGCTTTATCCGGGTAACCGGAAAGTAGAACATTGCAGTAATCTAACCTAGAAGTAACAAAAGCATGGATTAATTTTTCTGCATCATTTCTGGACAGAAAGTTTCTGATTTTTGAAATGTTACGTAGATGGAAAAAAGCTGTCTTTAAAACAGTCTTGATATGGTCATTAAAAGAGAGATCAGGGTCCAGAGAAACGACGAGGTCCTTCACAGTTTTATTTGAGACGACTGTAGAACCATCAAGATTAATTGTCAGATTCAACAGAAGATCTCTTTGTTTCTTGTGACCTAGAACAAGCATCTCTGTTTTGTCCGAGTTTAAAAGTAGAAAGTTTGCAGCCATCCACTTCCTTATGTCTGAAACACAGGCTTCTAGCGAGGGCAATTTTGGGGCTTCACCATGTTTCATTGAATTGTACCGCTGTGTGAAAGTTAACATTATCCAGTTATGCATTAGGGGGCGCTATTAACATTTTGAGATGGAAAAACGTTCCCGTTTTAAACAAGATATTTTGTCACGAAAAGATGCTTGACTATGCATATAATTGACAGCTTTGGAAAGAAGACACTCTGACGTTTCCAAAACTGCAAAGATATTGTATGTGATTGCCACAGAACTGATGTTACAGGCGAAACCCAGATAAAAATCCAACCAGGAAATGCCGCATTTTTTGAAACCGCCTCATGCCAATGACTCCTTATATGGCTGTGAATGAGCTACGAATGAGCTTACGTTTTCCACGTATTCCCCAAGGTGTCTACAGCATTATGACGTCTTTTTACGCATTTCCATTGAAGAATAGCCGTAAGGGAGCATATTTACCAAGTGGTCACATGGTGTCTCCCGCAGAAAATCTTGCGTGAAATACTGAGGTAGCCTTTTTTCCAATCGCTTCTTGTGAGAAACCAATTTCCTCGACGGATGATGGATCCTAAACGTTTGCCGTGTTTCTGTCGATATTATGGAGTTAATTTTGAAAAAGGTTTGGCGTTGTAATGGTAGCATTTTCCGGTCGATTTCTCAGCCAAGCATGATGAACAAAAGGGGAGCTATTTCACCTATAAAAATAATATTTTTGGAAAAAAGGAACATTTGCTATCTAACTGGGAGTCTCCTGAGTGAAAGCATCTGAAGTTCTTCAAAGGTAAATTATTTATTTTGGTTGCTTTTCTTATTTTTGTGAAAATGTTGCCTGCTGCCAGCAGAGCCTAGCATCGCATTATGCCATGATAAACTTACACATATGCTTGTCTAGCGTTGGCTGTAACGCATATTTTGAAAATCTGAGATGACAGTGTTGTTAACAAAAGGCTAAGCTTGTGTTTGAATATATTTATTTCATTTCATTTGTGATTTTCTTTAGGGGTATTTTTACTAGGGGTATTTATGTCCGCTACGTTATGCCAATTCGTTTGAGGCTATGATTACGCTCCCAGATCCGGGAGTGCTAGTTTCAAGAGGTTATGTTTTCAAATGACATCCCCAAGAGGTAAAATATATAGTGAAAACAATAGTGGTCCTAAAACGGAACCTTGAGGAACACCAACATTTACAATTTACAGGACAAACCATTCACTGAGACAAACTGATATCTTTCCTACGCATAAGATCTAAACCAGGCCAGAACTTGTGCGTGTAGACCAATTTGGGTTTCCAATCTCTCCAAAAGAATGTGGTGATCGACGGTATCAAAAGCAGCAATAAGGTCTAGGTGCACGACGAAAGATGCAGAGCCTCAGTCTGACGGCATTAAAAGGTCAATTACTACTTTCACAAGTGCAGTCTCAGTGCTATGATGGGGTCTAAAACCAGACTGAATCATTTCGTATACATTGTTTGTCTTCAGGAAGGCAGTGAGTTGCTGCACAACAGCTTTTTCAAAAAATGTTGAGAGGAATTGAAGATTCGATATAGGCCGATAGTTTTTATATTTTCTGGGTCAAGGTTTGGCTTTTTCAAGAGAGGCTTTATTACTGCCACTTTTAGTGAGTTTGGTACACATCCGGTGGATAGAGAGCCGTTTATTATGTTCAACATAGGAGGACCAAGCACAGGAAGCAGCTCTTTCAGTAGTTGGAATAGGGTCCAGTATGCAACTTGAAGGTTTAGAGGCCAAGATTATTTTCATCATTGTGTCAAGCGATATAGTACGAAAACATTTGAGTGTCTCTCTTGATCCTAGGTCCTGGCAGAGTTGTGCAGACTCAGGACAACTGAGCTTTGGAGGAATACGCAGATTTAAAAGAGGAGTCCGTAATTTGCTTTCCAATGATCATGATCTTTTCCTCAAAGAAGTTCATGAATTTATTACTGCATAAGTGAAAGCCATCCTCCCTTAGAGAATGCTGCTTTTTAGTTAGCTTTGCAACAGTATCAAAAATACATTTAGGATTGTTCTTATTTTCCTCAATTAAGTTGGAAAAATAGGATGATCGAGCAGCAGTGAGGGCTCTTCGATACTGCACGGTACTGTCTTTCCAAGCTAGTCGGAAGACTTCCAGTTGTGTGGCGCCATTTCCATTCCAATTTTCTGGAAGCTTGCTTCAGAGCTCGGGCATTTTCTGTATACCAGGAAGCTAGTTTCTTATGACAAATGCTTTTAGTTTTTAGGGGTGCAACTGCATCTAAGGTATTGGCAAAGGTTAAATTGAGTTCCTCAGTTAGGTGGTTAACTGATTTTTGTCCTCTGAAGTCCTTGGGTAGGCAGAGGGAGTCTGGAAGGGCATCAAGGAATCTTTGTGTTGTCTGAGAATTTATAGCACGACTTTTGATGCTCCTTGGTTGGGGTCTGAGCAGATTATTTGTTGTGATTGCAAACTTAATAAAATGGTGGTCGGATAGTCCACGATTATGAGGAAAAACATTTAGATCCACAGCATTTATTCCATGGGACAAAACTAGGTCCAGAGTATGACTGTGACAGTGAGTAGGTCCAAAGACATGTTGGACAAAACCCACTGAGTCGATGATGGTCCGAAAGCTTTTTGGAGTGGGTCTGTGGACTTTTCCATGTGAATATTAAAATCACCAAAATTTGAATATTATCTGCTGTGACTACAAGGTCCGATAGGAATTCAGGGAACTCAGTGAGGAACGCTGTATATGGCTCAGGAGGCCTGTAAACAGTAGATTTAAAAAAGTGATTGAGTAGGCTGCATAGATTTCATGACTAGAAGCTCAAAAGATGAAACGTCTTTTTTTTTTTGTAAATTTGCTATCGTAAATGTTAGCAACACCTTCGCCTTTGCGGGATGCACAGGGGATATGGTCACTAGTGTAACCAGGAGGTGAGGCCTCATTTAACACAGTAAATTCATCAAGCTTAAGCCATGTTTCAGTCAGTCAAAATTATGATCAGTGATTAGTTCATTGACTATAACTGCCTTTGAAGTGCTGGATCTAACATTAAGTAGCCCCATTTTGAGATGTGAGGTATCATGATCTCTTTCAATAATGGCAGGAATGGAGGAGGTCTTTATTCTAATGAGATTGCTAAGGCGAACAACGCCATGTTTAATTTTGCCCAGCCTAGGTTGAGGCACAGACACGGTCTCAATGGGGATAGCTGAGCTGACTACACTGACTGTGCTAGTGGCAGACTCCACTAAGTTAGCAGGCTGGCTAACAGCCTGCTGCCTGGCCTGCACCCTATTTCATTGTGGAGCTAGAGGAGTTAGAGCCCTGTCTATGTTCGTAGATAAGATGAGAGCACCCCTCCAGCCAGGATGGAGTCCGTCACTCTCAGCATGTCAGGCTTGGTCCAAGCTGATTTACACACTGAAACTATGTTGCGCTTGGTGACCTCTGACTGTTTCATCCTAACGTTGTTGGTGCCGACGTGGATAACAATATCTCTCATTTCCCCCCGACCTTCAGCCTTCTGCTAGTACAACTGAAACAAAAGATAGATACATTAATTATGGTGACATCTCAACCTTGAGCTTGACTTGGTAGAATGGTCACCATATTCTTTACATCTATCCCATTTCAAGGTCAATCTCAATCAAATTATAATGTATTGGTCACATACACATGGTTAGCATATGTTATTGTTAGTGTAGCAAAATGCTTCTATTTCTGACAGTGCAGCAATATCTAACAAGTTATCTAACAATTCCACAACAACTACCGAATACACGTACATCTAAGTAAAGGATAGATATATATACATATAAAAATATATAGAGGAACAATAAGCAATCTCCACAAGTATATAGGGGGTTTGGTGGTAGGAGAAAGGTGCTAGCTAGGTTGCAGGGGCTAGTTGTAGGGGCTAGTGAAGAGGCTAAGGGGTGACTAATGCACCCATCTCTATGGTTTCACCAAACGATCAGTTTCAGTGTCAGTTTCACCAAATGATTACAACCCAAAACAGACTTGCTTTTTTAATCGTCAGCTTATCATGTCTTAAAACAAGGACATATGAAGTTTATCAGTGTTTTTGTTAAGGCAGTGGAAACCCATGTTCAAACAGGCTGATTTGTTTTGCTGCGGAATGGGAAAGTCAGAGATATGAGTGAGATAGGAGTGGTCGTTGAGAGTATAAAAGGGTTCAGCAGCCCATGGAGAAATGTACAGAGCAACCATGGGCAAACTACTCATCTGCGTTGGTAAGTGGAATTTATTTTGGCTTATTTAGCTTATAACTGTACTATTGGTCTTTCTTTCAAACCTTTCATTTACATTTTCATTGTAATGACAATTAGCAACATTCAGAGACTATGCTCTATGCTAAGGCTTTGGCTCCCTGTGGAGAGAATTGGCCACTGACGAATGTCCTCTAGCTATGCATTTTGTCAATGCTACTGTGTTCAATGTCTGTTTCTAAGGACTGAGGTTGCCAGCACCATGACCCATCTATATTCATGTCTGAGGGGAAGAACTGCACTTTATATCATTATCATTACAGTTCTGAATTATGTTGACTTTTTAAAAAGTAAAATAAAATCTCTCCCTTTGTCTTTCTCCTTTCTTTACTTCTGTCTCTCTCGCTTTCTCTCACCATTCTCCTTTTGTCCCTCTCTAGGACTGGCTCTCCTGCTGCATGCACAGCTAGGTAAGTTTTAAGTACATTTCATTTACATTTAGCTAGCAGCTAGTTAAATAGCCAATCAGAGAACAATAACTCAACTTACAGAGCATGACAACCATGACTAAAACTGCCTAACTCCAAACTCTAACATTACTACTACCCTTCCATAGGATCCTCCTACATCCTATCCTGTTATTTCACTAACTGGGGCCAGTACCGGCCAGGAGCAGGCAAGTATTTCCCCACCAACGTGGACCCCTGTCTCTGTGACCATCTGATCTATGCCTTTGCCGGCATGGCCAACAACGAGATCAAGACCTATGAATGGGACGATGAGAAACTCTACGGACAGTTCCAGGCTCTCAAGAACCAGTGAGAGAGAGACACACACAAACACACACACACAAACACACACTCAAGCAGGCATGCACACATGCACATATGCATGCAGGCACGCACACACATAGACAAATGCAGGCAAACACTTTCTCATTCAGGCATGTACACGCCATAGGAGGTTTGTGGC
Organism: Oncorhynchus clarkii lewisi; assembly: GCF_045791955.1. Lineage (NCBI taxonomy): Eukaryota > Metazoa > Chordata > Actinopteri > Salmoniformes > Salmonidae > Oncorhynchus > Oncorhynchus clarkii. Next base: position 42,362,891 of record NC_092163.1, read on the forward strand.
ACCTTAAGTGTGGAGGACGGGCTCGTGGTAAGGGCTGGAGCAGAATTAGTGGAATGGTATCAAATATGTGAAACACATTGTTTCTATGTGTTTGATGCCATTCCATTTCCGCCATCCCAGATATTTTTATGAGCTTTCTTCCCCTCAGCAGCCTTCCGTGGTACACACATGCACGCCTAAGCCAGTAATAACCCTAAGTCTTGTATTTGGTAACAGGAACAGCAACCTGAAGACTCTGCTAGCCATTGGAGGATGGAATTTTGGCACTCAGCCGTAAGTGGAGATGCATATAAACATGCAAGTGCACACACACATTTACACACACACCCTGTGTCTGAGCTGTGTGTGTGTACCCAGGTTCACAGCAATGGTGTCCAGTGCAGCCAACCGCCAGACGTTCATCAGCAGCGTTATCAAGTTCCTGAGACAGTACCAGTTTGACGGCCTGGACATTGACTGGGAGTATCCCGGATCCAGAGGCTCCCCACCCGCAGACAAGGCCAGATTCACCACCTTGCTGCAGGTTAGACTCAAACACCCATACACATACACACACACACACACACACGAATGAACAAACCCATGAATAAACACCCACACACGCAGATTAACAATCACACATACAGACACACACACACGCACAAAATAGCTCATGCACACACAAATGAACACACAGACAAGAATGAACGCTTGAACACCCAAATGAACACAAACATCCCTCTGTGCACTGTCTCCCTCTAGGAGCTGATGGCTGCCTTTGAGGCTGAAGGAAAGAACACCAACCGTCCTCGTCTGATGCTGACTGCAGCTGTTTCTGCCGGAAAGGGAACCATCGACTCCGGATACCAGATCGCCGAGATTGGATCGTCAGTACATACACACTGGATCTCATTCATATATTATTTCTTAGGAAAAATGTGTACATTAAAACATGCATGATCTATCAAATACTTCTTGTTATATTGGAAACTCTCTTTCTCCCTCTCTTTCTCTCTCCCTCTCAGTGTGTTGGACTACCTGCATGTGATGACCTATGACTTTCATGGATCTTGGGAACACAGCACTGGAGAAAACAGCCCTCTCTACAGAGGACCAGCTGATCAGGGAGATTACATCTACTTCGATGTGGTGAGTCTCTCTCTCCGTGCCCATCTCTTCCTCTCTCTCTTCCTCGGCTCATTTATCTCTTCCTGCCTATTTAGATTTGAGCTGAGAGTGAGTTCCACATTTCTTAATAATTATTCTCTCTCCAGTTCTCACTACAACATACTCTGTGTGTTCTCAGGACTATGCTATGAAGTACTGGAAGAGCAGTGGTGCCCCCGCTGAGAAGCTCCTGGTTGGATTCCCCACCTACGGCCACACCTTCCAGCTGGCCAGTGGCTCTAACACTGGAGTGGGCGCTCCTGCCAATGGCCCCGGCCCGGCCGGACCATTCACCAGACAATCTGGCTTCCTGGCCTACTACGAGGTAATTGACACAGGATTAAGATAGGTCTGAAATTTCACCCTCTTCCAATCCATACACAGTGCACTACTTGTGTGCTCTTGTCAAAGGTATTGTCCTGGGGAACAGGGTGTCATTTTGGACACAAACCCCGTGTATGTTTTCGAGTGATTACATCTGCAGCTTCCTGAATCATGCAACTTGCAACCCTAACGTAATTGTGTGTGTGTGTCATTAGATCTGCACCTTACTGAAGCAGGGAGCTACCCAGGCCTGGGACTCTGCCCAGATGGTGCCCTACGCCTACACCCAGCAGAACATCTGGGTTGGATATGACAACGTCAAGAGTTACCAGGACAAGGTCTGTGTTTGTGGGGTGTTTGTCTGTTGAAGGAAAGATATAACTAGTAGGTAATGGCGTAGCATCCTACTCTGTACAATAAGCCTAATAATATAAGGAATTAAACAGTAGCTTTTATCTTCGTGATTTACAGTAGTGAGTGCATAAATTTTGTTATAGGTGACCCCAGTTAGAATCGAATCCACCATCCTGTCAATGAAAGATCCATTCCCTACCAACTGAGCAACATAGGGCAAATGATGAAGTTCTATCACCTATACATATTTATCCAATTTCACCCCGTTAAGTAAACCCTCCTCTCCCCTCCTCTCCCCTCTCTGTCTCCCTTACAGATTGAGTGGCTGAAGAACACTGGCTTCGGAGGAGCCATGGTGTGGAGTCTGGATCTGGATGACTTCTCTGGAACCTTCTGTGGACAGGGCAGATACCCACTGATCAACACCCTCAAGTCTGGACTGGGAACCGGAGCCGGTGAGTGACACAGACACATGCATGCCTGCATGCACACACAAACATTCAACAGCAATCCTCTCTATCACTCTCTCAAATAGTAGTAGAAATGTAGTTGAAATTATCAAAAATTCTCTCAACCCCCTTCCCCCACTCCTATGTCCTCCATCTCTCCCAGCTTGTGCCGCCCGTACGGTCCCCATCGCCCCAGTGACCCCTACCCAGCACCCACTTAACCCCCCACAGCCCGGCGGTCAAGGTGGCGGCAGCAGCGGTGGCAGCAGTGGCAGTGGCAGTAGTAGCAGCGGATCTGGCTTCTGCGCCGGGAAGGCTGACGGAATATACCCTGACCCCACCAATTCCAACCACTTCTACAATTGTAGCCAGGGCAAGACTTACGACCAGCAGTGTGCTGCCGGCCTGGTGTTCGACGCCAGCTGCAAGTGCTGCAACTGGGCCTAAGAAACCAGAATTCCCCTTATTAATGAAGGAGCTGGGTCTGAAGGTTATGTGTTTGTTAGGGCCACTGTTGTCATGTCCTATTCTAACATCAGCTCCATGTAACATGTCAAATCCACTCTAATAAACTCCCAACATATCAATGCATCCTATTGTCTCAGGAATTGTATTTATTCCGCTCTGTGTGGGTTTGAGGTCAACTTCATTGCACTTTGAGCAGAATCACCTTGTATCCCACATAGCTAGTCATTATCTGAACAAGATTAGCAATTCTGCTCTTCGCCGTTCTCAAACTGATTCCCTCAAACACCTTTTGTCAGTTTCGTTTTTATACAATTCATTCCACCACAGAGAATCGCAGTAAAATATAAGTCCTTTACTGCAGTCAAACTTTACCAGGCTGACAGACACGGTATAAACCGCGCAGTGCTTAGACTGACTCATCATTAACATGACGTAATGATAGGCTCACCATTTGTCTTTTTAACTACCATTTAATCCAAATTCAAAAATACAAGACACACATTTCAAAACTGTTCTTTTTGAAATGCTGAAAAGAAAGAATATATAGTAAATGTTATTTTCTTTACAGAATTTGAATATAACTTGACATGCACATTGTTTTATTTCAAATCAAATCAAACTCTTGGTTACATACGCCGAATACAACAGGTGTAGGTAGACCTTATAGTGAAATGCTCATTTACAAGCCCTTAACCAACAATGCAGTTCAAGAAAGAGTTAAGAAAATATTTATAAAGTTAAAAGTAACACAATAAAATAATAACTTGGCTATAAAAAAGGGGTACCGGTACCGAGTCAATTTGCAGGGTTCCTGGTTACTGGTACTGTCAAGATAATTTGCTCATGTAGGTAGGGGTAAAGGGGGGTCAATGTAAATAGTCCATGGTGGCCATTTGATTAATTATTCAGCAGTCTTATGGCTTGGGGGTAGAAGCTGTTAAAGAACCTTTTGGACCTAGACTTGGCGCTCCGGTACCGCTTGCCATGCGGTAGCAGAGAGAACAGTCTATGACTAGGGTGGCTGGAGTCTTTGACAATTTCTTGGGCTTTTCTCTGACACCGCCTAGTCTGCAGGTCCTGGATGGCAGAAAGCTTGACCCCTGTGATGTACTGGGATGTATGCACTACCCTCAGTAGCGCGTTACGGTCAAATGCCGAGCAGTTGCCATACCAGGCAGTGATGCAACCGGTCAAGATGCTCTCGATGGTGCAGCTGTAGAACTTTTTGAGGATCTGGGGACCTATTCCAAATCTTTTCAGTCTCCTGAGGGGGAAAATGTGTTGTCGCTCGCTCTTCATGACTGTCTTGGTGTGTTTGGACCATGATAGTTTGTTGGTGATGTGGACACCAAGGAACTTGAAACTCTCAACCCGCTCCACTACAGCCCCGTCAATGTTAATGGAGGCCTGTTCGCTATGCCTTTTCCTGTAGTCCATGATCAGCTCCTTTGTCTTACTCACATTAAGGGAGAGGGTGTTGTCCTGGCACCACACTGCCAGGTCTCTGACTTCCTACTTATAGGCTGTCTCATCGTTGTCGGTTATCAGGCCTACCGCTGTTGTGTCGTCAGCAAAATTAATGATGGCATTAGAGTCGTGTTTGGCCACTCAGTCGTAGGTGAACAGGGAGTACAGGAGGGAACTAAGCATGCAACCCTGAGGGGACCAAGTGTTGAGGATCAGCATGGAAGACGTGTTTTTGGCTTCCCTTACCACCCTTACCACCTGGGGGTGGCAAATCTGGAAGTCCAGGATCCAGTTGCAAAGGAAGGTGTATAGTCCCAGGGTCCTTAGCTTAGTAATGAGCTTTGTGGGCACTATGGTGTTGAACGCTGAGCTGTAGTCAATGAACAGCATTCTCACATAGGTGTACCTTTTGTCCAAGTGGGAAAGGGCAGTGCGGAGTGCGATTGATTACGCGATCTGTGGATCTGTTGGGGCGGTATGTGAATTAGAGTGGGTTTAGGCCAGTGATAGTTAATTGTATTGTTAACAAATGACAAGAACATTATATGTGTGTGAATGAAATTCAGATAATGAGTGGAATATTTTGTTATAAACTCAGCAAAAAAAAAGTGTGTGTATTTTCAGCAAACTTAACATGTGTAAATATTTGTATGAACATAACAATATTCAACAACTGAGACATAAACTGAACAAGTTCCACAGACATGGGACTAACAGAAATGAAATAATGTGTCCCTGAACAAAGTGGGGGTCAAAATCAAAAGTGACGGTCAGTATCTGGTGTGGCCACCAGCTGCATTAAGTACTATAGTGCATTTCCTCCTTATGGACTGCACCAGATTTGCCAGTTCTTGCTGTGAGATGTTACCCCAGTCTTCCACCAAGGCGCCTGCAAGTTCCCTCCGATCCAACAGGTCCCAGACGTGCCCAATGGGATTGAGATCCGGGCTCTTCGCTGGCCATGGCAGAACACTGACATTCCTGTCTTGCAGGAAATCACGCAGAGAACGAGCAGTATGGCTAGTGGCATTGTCATGCTGGAGGGTCATGTCAGGATGAGCCTGCAGGAAGGGTACCACATGAGGAAGGAGGATGTCTTCCCTGTAACGCACAGCGTTGAGATTGCCTGCAATGACAACAAGCTCAGTCCGATGATGCTGTGGCACACTTCCCCAGACCATGACGGACCCTCCACCTCCAAATTGATCCCGCTTCAGAGTACAGGCCTCGGTGTAACGCTCATTCCTTCGACGATAAACGCAAATCCGACCATCACCCCTGGTGAGACAAAACCTTGACTCGTCAGCGAAGAGCACTTTTTGCCAGTCCTGTCTGGTCCAGCGACGGTGGGTTTGTGCCCATAGGTAACGTTGTTGCCGATGATGTCTGGTGAGGACCTGCCTTACAACAGGCCTACAAGCCCTCAGTCCAGCCACTCTCAGCCTATTGCGGACAGTCTGAGCACTGATGGAGGGATTCCTCGTTCCTTGTGTAACTCGGGCAGTTGTTGTTGTCATCCTGTACCTGTCCCACAAGTATGACGTTTGGATGTACCGACCCTTTGCAGGTGTTGTTACACATGGTCTGCTACTGCGAGGATGATCAGCTGTCCATGCTGTCTCCCTGTAGCGCTGTCTTAGGCATCTCACAGTACAGACATCGCAATTTATTGCCCTGGCCACATCTGCAGTCCTCATGCCTCCTTGCAGCATGCCTAAGGCACGTTCACACAGATGAGCAGGGACCCTGGACATCTTTCTTTTGGTGTTTTTCAGTCAGTAGAAAGGCCTCTTTACTGTCCTAAATGTTCATAACTGTGACCTTAATTGCCTACCGTCCGTAAGCTGTGTCTTAACGACCATTCCACAGGTGCATGTTCATTAATTGTTTATAGTTCATTGAACAAGCATGGGAAACAGTGTTTATACCCTTTACAATAAAGATCTGTGAAGTTATTTGGATTTTGAGAATTATCATTGAAAGACAGGGTCCTGAAAAAGAGACGTTTCTTTTTGTGCAGAGTTTATATAACTCAGGTAATTTAAGCAATTTAACACTTGAGAAATAAAGCACGAGGGGGTGTGGCATTTAAGTGATAATTCCCTCGAAGCCGGTGTTTGGAGGATATATTGATACGGGTGTTAGGCCCAAGACGAAGCCGGGTTACCAACATATTCAAATAATGATTGACATATTTTAACTCGGGGATCGAGCGACGCAGCAGACTATGGCACTGCATCACAGTGCTGGAGGCGTCACTACAGACCCGGGTTCGATCCCGGGCTGTGTCACAACCAGGAGTCCCATAGGGCGGCACACAATTGGTTAAGTGAGGGTTTGGCCGGGTTAGGCCGTTATTGTACATTTAAATTTGCTCTTAACTGACTTGCCTGGTTAAATTAAGATAAATAAAAAACACTATTTAGATGAATTTATTCATACTACTTCATCCTTCCATGAGATATAGTCCTGACATGAATCTAAGATTGCTACCCAAGTTGGCTAGTCGTTCGTTCTATCGGTTCAGTTGCCAGAGATGGGACAAAGTCGTTAATTATTTTTGTTCTGTATCTATGAACTGGTCACATCATACAGTGCAGCCAGAATAAGAGCAAAGTAGCTGCACTTGTGTTTGTTTAAGCTGTTTTCTAGTGACATTTATTTGGATACATCCATAACAATGAGCAAATGATGCGCGATTTCGCCTGGCATAGAAAATGTGCTCTCTCCTCAGGACACTTGTTCAGAGGAGCTAGCCAACAGCACAGCTAACACAATCACTTCAAACTGAAGCTGGAAAGACTGCAAACTAGCTACATTTCGTTTGGTTTTACCTGTTTTCTATTGACATTTCTTTGTTTAAATCCATAAAAATAATGCCAGCTGATTCATGATTTTGAATGGCTGAGAAAAGCTGTCTGCCTGTCTGTCTTGTCCCGACTCCTGACACATTCATTACTATGGGACAGCTGGAGATTGAAAGTCTATGTGTTTTTTATAGTGGAGATCAAGTTTATAATTCAACACGGAGTGCCTGTACACAGCCCATAGCTGTGGTGTACTGGCCATATACAACAAACACTTGAGGTGTCTTATTGCTATTATAAACTGGTTACCAACATAATTAGAACAGTACAAATAAATATTTTGGCATACCTGTGGCATACGGTCTGACATAACACAGCTTTCATCCAATAAGTATTCAGGGCTTGAACCACCCAGTTTATAGTACGCTACAATTCCAAATGGTAGCACATGAGTGACTCTTGCCACTTTGTCCTATTGAAGAACACTGGCAGATGGAGAATGATGATGTAGTGCAGCCACATCCATATATGACTTGATTACCTTGAGCACAGCACTTAACCCTAATTGCTTCTGTACGTCTTTCTGGATAAGAGTGTCTGCTAAATGACTCAAATGGAAATGGAAACATAAATTGATGTCAATTTGATACATTTATGAGTTATAAAATATAGAAATGTACAGTGTTCATGCCCAGACGCGGCATGCATACATTAGCCCTTGATCAACACTATAGTTTCGGTCCCCCAACCAACACCTTTCACAACATGTCGCACACAGACACACGGAACCCCTCCTAAATAACCCATCACATCCAGACTCAATAATCAGAACAGTGGGGTATGATATTTACATACAAATCGTGGTAAATAAATTCAAAACATGAGGATGTGATATTCACATCCTTATGGGAAGTCACATGGGTGAGATATTTGCATCCTATTGTGAAGCCCCGGCCACTCAGAACAATGGATGTGAAATATACATCTTGGTATGACCTCCCACCCCCTAATAAATCACAAGATTTGTCAACCAAGCATTTTTAGAGTTGAACTGTACAGACCCACATCACCAGCCTATCCCCACCAATACACCAATACACACAAATACACAGACCTCCATCCTGACTAGCCCATCACAACTTCAAGCATTCTCACTTAAGAAATGTGGACAAAGGAGTATAAGTGTTATGCCAAGACATGGAACCCTCATCCTAACTAACCCATCACATCAACCCCTATGGTGTCACCATAGGCCCCAATACAATAGCCCCTTGATCAACACAATAGTCTCTGTCACCCCACCTACACATTTCACAACATGTCTGCACATAGACACTAGCACCCCTCCTCACATCCACAATACTGTAATCAGAACAGTGGGGTGTGATGTTTATATAGAACATGTGGTAATGCCCCATCCACTCAGAACAATGGGTATGATATTTACTACATCCTGGTGTGAAATCACACCTGGTTGTGATATTCAAATCATAGAGAGAAGTCCCGCCCCCCTCATAAATCAACGAGGTGTGAAAGATAGTTAGACAGGAGCCACCCTACTCATAGGCATAAACTTAGGAGCAACTGCATTAGGACTTAACCAGACTTTGGAGTAGACAGATGCAATCTCTGAACAGGAAGAGTGTACTGATCCCCAACGCGCTTGGCCGACGCAAAGGTCATGAGCAGGGCAGTGTTGTAGGAAAGGACTTTCAGGTCCACAGACTCCAATGGTTCAAACGGAGGCTCATACAAAGCGTCCATGACCAACGGCAGGTCCCAGGTCGGTGTCATACGCCTAGACTCTATGGTCCGGGCCTTTCAGGAACCACACCACCAGAGGATGAGAACCCAGGGTAGAGCCATCCCTACATTAAACGCCAAAATGGCTGCCATAAAAATCTTCAACCTTCATGGGTGCCAAATCCTCACGTGCGCCTGGGACAATACATCAGGAAGAAACGGAACCAACCAGGCGGATTATCTCCGGGAACCAGGGTTGTCTGGGCCCGATCCCATATCTCAGCTCCAACCGAGGGGTGCAGTCTCCACTCCATAGAGATAGGACAACCTGGAAAGTTGATCGCACACACGTTGAGCGATTTTTTATTTTATTTATAAAATTTTTTATTTCACCTTTATTTAACCAGGAAGGCAGGTTGAGAACAAGTTCTCATTTACAACGGCGACCTGGCCAAGATAAAGCAAAGCAGTGTGACACAGACAACAACACAGAGTTACACGTGGAGTGAACAATAAACAAGCCAATAACACAATAAACAAGTCAATGACACAGTAGAAAAAAAAAGTCTATATACAGTGTGTGCAAAAGGCATGAGGAGGTAGGCAATAAACATGCCATAGGAGCGAAAAATTACAATTTAGCAGATTAACACTGGAGTGATAAATGAGCAGATGATGATGTGCAAGTAGAGATACTGGTGTGCAAAAGAGCAGCAAAGTAAATAAAATAAAAACAGTATGGGGAGGAGGTAGGTAGATTGGGTGGGCTATTTACAGATGGACTATATACTATATACATATATACTGTATACATATATATAGCGATCGGTTAGCTGCTCATATAGTTGATGTTTAAAGTTGGTGAGGGAAATAAAAGTCTCCAACTTCAGCGATTTTTGCAATTCGTTCCAGTCACTGGCAGCAAAGAACTGGAAGGAAAGGCGACCAAATGAGATGTTGGCTTTGGGGATGATCAGTGAGATATAACTGCTGGAATGTGTGCTACGGGTGAGTGTTGTTATCGTGACCAGTGAAATGAGATAAGGCAGAGTTTTACCTAGCATAGACTTATAGATGACCTGGAGCCAGTGGGTCTGGCGACAAATATGTAGCTAGGGCCAGCCGACTAGAGCATACAGGTTGCAGAGGTGGGTGGTATAAGGTGATTTGGTAACAAATCGAGGATCGATAGGATAGTCAGTTTTACTAGGGTAAGTTTGGAAGCATGAGTGGAGGCTTTGTTGCGAAATAGAACGCCGATTCTACATTTGATTTTGGATTGCAGATGTTTAATATGAGCCTGGAAGGAGAGTTTACAGTCTAACCAGACACCTAGGTATTTATAGTTAGGTATCACCCAGAATTTATAGTTATGTACCACCCGTCCAGGGTGGTAATGCCACTCGGGCGGGTGCAGGCAGCGAACGGTTGAAAAGCATGCATTTGATTTTACTAGCGTTTAAAAGAAGTTGGAGGCCACGGAAAGAGTGTTGTATGGTATTGAAGCTCATTTGGAGGTTAGTTAGCACAGTGTCCAAGGAAGGGCCCGATGTATACAGAATAGTGTCGTCTGTGTAGAGGTGGATCAGGGAATCGCCCGCAGCAAGAGCAACATCAGTGATAAATACTAAATAAAGAGCCAGCCCGAGAATTGAACCCTGTGGTACCCCCATAGAGACTGCCAGAGGTTCGGACAACATGCCCTCCGATTTGACACACTGAACTCTGTCTGCAAAGTAGTTGGTGAACCAGGCGAGGCAGTCATTAGAAAAACCAAGGCTATTGAGTCTGCCAATAAGATTACGGTGATTGACAGAGTCGAAAGCCTTGGCCAGGTCGATGAAGACAGCTGCACAGTACTGTCTTTTATCGATGGCGGTTATGATATCGTTTAGTACCTTGAGCATGGCTGAGGTGCATTCGTGACTGGCTCGGAAACCGGATTGCACAGCGGAGAAGGTATGGTGGGATTCGAAATGGTCAGTGATCTGTTTATTAACTTGGCTTTCAAAGACTTTAGATAGGCAGGGCAGGATGGATATAGGTCTGTAACAGTTTGGGTCTAGGGTGTCACCCTCTTTGAAGAGGGGGATGACCGCGGCAGCTTTCCAATCTTTAGGGATCTCGGACGATACGAAAGAGAGGTTGAACAGGCTGGTAATAGGGGTTGCAACAATGGCGGCGGATAGTTTTAGAAAGAGAGGGTCCAGGTTTTGCAACTCTTTCAGAACATCTGCTGACTGGATTTGGTTGAAGGAGAAGCTGGGGAGGCTTGGGCGAGTAGCTGCGGGGGGGCAGAGCTGTTGGCCGGGGTTGGAGTAGCCAGGAGGAAGGCATGGCCAGCCGTTGAGAAATGCTTATTGAAATGTTCGATTATCATGGATTTATCAGTGGTGACAGTGTTACCTAGCCTCAGTGCAGTGGGCAGCTGGGAGGAGGTGCTCTTGTTCTTCATGGACTTTACAGTGTCCCAAAATGTTTTGGAGTTAGAGCTACAGGATGCGAATTTCTGCTTGAAAAAGCTAGCCTTTGCTTTCCTGACTGACTGCGTGTATTGGTTCCTGACCTCCCTGAAAAGTTGCATATCGCGTGGACTATTCAATGCTATTGCTGTCTGCCACAGGATTTTTTTGTGCTGGTCAAGGGCAGTCAGGTCTGGAGTGAACCAAGGGCTATATCCTATCCTGGACTTGCGTGTTATAAACAAGATCTGGGAAGATACGTTGCCCTGAGTAACAGGGAATTCACACCGCTCCACACAAGCAGCACCCTACACAGGGCAATGTCCCCAATCACTGCCCTGGGGCTTTGGTATATTTTTTTAAACCAGAAGAAAAAGTCCCTCCTACCATCCCTCTAACACCACTTCCAGCAGTGTCTGGTCCCCTATCCAGGGACCAATCAGGACCAACCCTGCTTAGTTTCAGAGGCAAGCCAGCAATGGGATGCAGGGTGGTATGCTGCTGGCACCTGGTTTCTTGACTCCGCCACGACCAGCCAATCGCCCAGAGAGGCCAATACTCGGATCCCCTGGCACCACACCGGTCACAAAGCCGCTTCCACCACTATAGAAAAGGTGCAGGCAATAGGGAGATGGTGAGGACGTATAGCTCATCAAAATATGTTTCCTTCAGATCTATGGACATGAACCAATAGCGGGTGAAGTGTGAATGTTTTGAGTTTTTTTTTTATAACATGCAAGTCCAGGATAGGATGAAACGTTAAATCACTCTTGAGAACTAAGAAGTACCAGCTGTACCAACAGCTCTGTACTTCTGACACGGGGACCAACTGAATACCCTACTTTTGAAGGAGAGAGGAAATCTCCTCTCTCAAGACAGACGCTAGGACCTTGGGGATCCAATGATGTAATGACACCACAAAAATGAGGAGGAAGCACAGCAAACTGCAGACCCTACCCCCTTGTCACAGTTTTCATCACCCAGGGTGAAACTCTGCATGCCCCTCACTGGATTTTGTTATGCTTGTTTTCATATCCACCACTCTTGACAATCGTGTGTCCGAATGTGGGGAAGGAACTGTGCATTCTGATACCAGGCAAACACCAGCTACGGGGACCTCTGCAACCAGTCATTTGCCCCCATTGACTGAGACACTTGGGAGCACTATTAGAACAGTAAATGCTTGGGGATGAAGGCCCAGAGCCGTACAAACTTGTTGGCAAAACTGGCGCATCCAAGTACATCTGCCTGTCCGTCTCAGTAATCCCGAGAACCGGCGCTGTTTACTCTGAAACACCATGCTAGGATTATCCCCCTTTTTAGCCTCTGGAGCTAAGTAACTCACAACTCATCGGCAAAGTCTTTAAACAGGGGTAAGTGACACTTCAAAGTTGCAGGGACAAGAGGTAAATACCTCCCCCAAACCTGGAGTAACTCCAAATCCTCCATAGCCAATCAGGGATAGTACATCATCCCTGGAATCCGGAACTAACAGAGAAACACTCCAGGCAACAGGACAGCACTCATGAGTATCTTTAATTTAACACATGCCCTAGGCAGGGTTTGAGATTCAAACACAAATGTTATCCAAGCAAGGAAGCGTTAGCTACACAAGCAGAGCAGAAAGTAGTTAGCTTTTTAGCAAACACAAAAACTCATGCGAAGACCCAAAACCCGCAACATCTAGGGGGACTAGTACTTTCTCCCCATTAACAGATAGTTAAGCCGGAGCCGAACCTTGTAGCCTTTGTGTGCTTAAAAAGTTTGCAAATTGCGTGACATGTTCTTCCTTCAAGCGAGCTGAAGAGTGAAGAATTGAGGAAATGGATGCCGAGGGCGGGCTAGGCATCCATTGACCTGCTGGGCGTGATCTTAGTTTGCTTCAAGTGAATAGGATTGGTCGTTGATTCCCCATAGTATGTACTACTTCAACTTCATGTAAAATCTGTGGTTTTATGAATTAAAATATTAAAAAACAGACAAGACCACAGTACAAAGTGAAACTAAGAATTCATAATTAAATAATTAATAAGTAAATCACAATCAATCATAATGATGACACCACACATATGACATACACACTCCCTTACATATTTATTTGGACAGTAAAAGTATATTTTAATTTGGCTCTACAATCAAATGTTTTACATGAGGCAACAGTAAAGAATGTCTCATTTTATTTTAGCGGAGTATTTTCATACATATCAGTTTTGCTGTTTAAAAATGAAATCACTTTATGTATCTAGTCCACCCTTTTGAAGATGTCAAGTATTTGGAGAAATGTACTAAAGTAGTCAACTTTTGTAGTCAAAACTTTCTTACTCATCATTAATCACTATTAATGATGGTATAATTAATGTAGAAGTGTTCAGAAACATATTCTATTCTTATTTACAATAAAGGTTACTCCAAACTGGCACAATACATTACTTAGCATTAATTTATATTGGGCACAACATCATGAAACACAACCAAAACGAACTGCAAATGCATCCAACAAGGTTGGAGAGAGCGGCAAGTTACTCACTTGTACATGCAGGATAAATATAGGCACCCCTTATTTGACCTTTTGAGTATCACAAGCTTGATGTAGTCATTGCGTGCTCGGAATATGGGACTCTTAAATAAATTACAAATTATGTAATGACACCCTCAAATGAGGGGACTTGATACATTAAGTGTATTAATAAATAAACGGTAAAACAGATATGTATGAAAATACCTTCAAAAAGAAGGTGGCATTCTGTGACATAGCAGCTTCACTGTCCAACTAAATACATAGGGGAGTGTACGTATAAATGTTTTTAAAATCTTATTAAAATTGGTGATAGCATATTTACATTTTAGTCATTTAGCAGATTCTCCTATCCAGAGTGACTTACATGAGCAATTAGGGTTAAATCAAATAAAATTGTATTTGTCACATACACATGTGTTAGCAGATGTTAATGCGAGTGTTGCGAAATGCTTGTTGCCTTAATCAAGGGCACAATGACAGATTTGTCATCTAGTGCACACACGCGCACGCAGACACGCACAAATGCACACACATACAGCTGGTGGCACCTTAATTGGGGAGGACGGGCTCGTGGTAATGACTGGATCGGAAGGAGTGGAATGGTATCAAATACATCAAACACATGGTTTGATGCCATTCCATTCTCTCCGTTTCAGCCAGTATTATGAGCCGTCCTCCTCAGCAGCTTCCACTGACACACACACACACACACACACACACACACACACACACACACACAGAGACACACACACGTACTGTAATGGATGCACACCCACTTCAAACACTTGGAGACACACAGACGGAGACTTTAGATGCTAGATCCTTAAAAAAGGATTCTGACAATTGCAGGAGGAGTTCCAAACACTCTCAGATGTCCTAAGGATCCACATCTCTGCCAACCACACCCACCTGCCAGGGGTTTCCTTGGAAGGTGAGTATTTTCCAGACAGCGAGGAGGGGGATCCAGATGAGACCGAAGGCGATCATACACCATCCTAGAGCCACGCCCCATGCAGGGTACTGCACCGTACTGAATGTCAACAACGACCACACCAGGATCATCTACACATCAACAACAACAACATACACACACAAACAAGAGTTGGAGAGTGTGGGTGCGTCTGTTAGAGAAAGAAAGGGGTTAGAGAAATGAGGACCATTGAACAGAGAGCCAGGTAGGATATAATCTAAGTTCTAAAGAGAAAGACAGAGACAGAGGCAAAGAGCGAGAACTCACAATGATGATGGCGGGGGAGATGAAGAACCAACAAGCTCTCCACCAGAACCAGAAGAGAGAGCTCCTCATCCCAATCATCATCTCTATGTCCTTAATGAAACAATTTCCTCCTACACACAAACACATAATACATGTCACAGAATATGTACAGTGGGGCAAAAAAGTATTTAGTCAGCCACCAATTGTGCAAGTTCTCCCACTTAAAAAGATGAGAGAGGCCTGTAATATTCATCATAGGTACACTTCAACTATGACAGACAAATTGAGAGAAAAAAAATCCAGAAAATCACATTGTAGGATTTTTAATGAATTCATTTGCAAATTATGGTGGAAAATAAGTAAGAAAATAAGTTAAAAAACAACAACTTGTCAATAATCAACAGACTGGCTTTCTTGATGTTTATAGTATTCTCTCTGGTGTGCAATCTGGTTTCTGCTCAGGTTATGGATGTGTCACTGCAATCTTAAAGGTCCTCAACGATGTCACCATTGCCCTTGATTCTAAGCAATGTTGTGCTGCTATTTTTATTGACTTGGCCAAAGCCTTTGATATGGTAGACCATTCCATTATTGTGGGCCGGCTAAGGAATATTGGTGTCTCTGAGGGGTCATTGGCCTGGTTTGCTAAATTCCTCTTTCATAGAGTACGGTGTATAAAGTCAGAAAATCTTATGTCTCAGCCACTGTCTGTCACCAAAGGAGTATCCCAAGGCTCAGTCCTAGGCCCCACACTCTTCTCAATTTACATCAACAACATAGCTCAGGCAGTAGGAAGCTCTCTCATCGGTTTATATACTCAGCTGTCCCCTTCCCAGATGTTGTGTTAAATGCACTACAACAAATATTTCTTAGTATCCAACAAGCTTTCTCTACCCTTAACCCTGTTCTGAACTCCTCCAAAACAAAGGTCATGTGGTTTGGTAAGAAGAATTCCCCTCTCTTCACAGGTGTGATTACTACCTCTGAGGGTTTAAAGCTTGAGGTAGTCACCTCATACAATTACTTGGGAGTATGGCTAGACAGTACGCTGTCCTTCTCTCAGCATGCATCAAAGCTGCAGGCTAAAGTTAACTTCTTATGGGCAGGTGGGATGGTAGCGTCCCACCTGGCCAACATCCGGTGAAATTGCAGAGCATGAAATTCAAACTACAGAATTATAAATATTTAACTTTCATAAAATCACAAATGTAATACATCAAAATAAAGCCTAACTTCTTGTTAATCCAGCCGCTCTGTCAGATTTCAAAAAAGGCATTATGGCGAAAGCACACCATGCGATTATCTGAGGACAGCACCCCGCATACAAAAGCATTAAAAAAAAAAACATTTCAACCAGGCAGGTGCGCCACGAAAGTCAGATATAGCGATATAATACATGCCTTACCTTTGATGATCTTCTTCTGTTGGCACTCCAAAAGGTCCTAGATACATAAAAAATGGCCCTTTACTTCGATAATGTCCTTCTTTATATCCATAAAAACTCAGTTTAGGGAGCGCGCTTCAGTCAATAATCCACCCAGTTTCCCTTCATCAAAATGCATACAAAATGAATCCCAAACGTTAATAATAACCTTTTCCAAACAAGTCAAACAATGTTTATAATCAAACCTTAGGTACACTAATACGTAAATAAATGATACAATTTAAGACGGAGAATCATTATTGTCTTTACTGGAGAAAAATACCAAAGCACACGCTCTCATGCACACACTTGGAAACACTACAGCCAAAATGGGAGCCACCTAGAAAAACGACAATTTCTTGCTAATTTTTCCAAATACTAGCATGAAACTCTTTCTAAAGACTGTTGCCATCTAGTGGAAGCCCTAGGAACTGCAATCTTGGAGGATTTCGCCTTATAATAAAAGTGACAGCCATTGAAAACAGTGGTAGGCTGAATTTTGTTTTGTTTTCTGGGATGGTTTGTCCTCGGAGTTTCATCTGCCATATCAGTTCTGTTATAGACATAATTTTAACAGTTTTAGAAACTGTCGAGTGTTTTCTATTCAAACCCACCAATTATATGCATATCCTAGCTTCTGGGCCTGAGTAACAGGCAGTTTACTTTGGGAACGCTTTTCATCCGGACGTGAATATACTGCCCCCTACCCAAGGGAGGTTAAATCTAGACTTGGTTTCCTCTATTGTAATCGCTCCTCTTTCACCCCAGCTGCCAAGCTAACCCTGATTCAGATGACCATCCTACCCATGCTAGATTACGGAGACATATCTTATAGATCAGCAGGTAAGGGTGCTCTCGAGCGGCTAGATGTCCTTTACCATTCGGCCTTCAGATTTGCCACCAATACTCTTTATATGACACTGCACTCTATACTCCTCTGTAAACTGATCATCTCTGTATACCTGTCGCAAGTCCCACTGATTGATGCTTATTTATAAACCCTCTTAGGCTTCACTCCCCCTATCTGAGATATCTACTGCAGCCCTCATCCTCCACATACAACACCCGTTCTGTCAGTCACATTCTGTTAAAGATTCCAGTCACATTCGCTCGTCTTTTCAGTTCGCTGCAGCTAGCGACTGGAACGAGCTCCAACAACCACTCAACTGGACAGTTTTATATAAGTCTCTTAATTCAAAGACAATCATGGACACTTACTGACAGTTGTGGCTGCTTTGCATGATGTATTGTTGTCTCTACCTTCTTGCCAAATGTGCTGTTGTCTGTGCCCAATAATATTTGTACCATGTTTTGTGCTGCTACCATGTTGTGTTGCTACCATGTTGTTGTCATATTGTGTCGCTACCATGCTGTGTTGTCATGTGTTGCTGCCTTGCTATGTTGTTATCTTAGGTCTCTCTTTATGTAGTGTTGTCTCTCTTGTCGTGATGTGTGTTTTGTCCTATATTGTCCTATATACTGTATCTTTTTTTTATACCAGCCTCCGTCCCCGCAGGAGGTCTTTTGCCTTTTGGAAGGCCGTCATTGTAAATAAGAATTTGTTCTTAACTGACTTGCCTAGTTAAATAAAGGTTAAATAAATACAATTTTTTTAAGTAATAGGGTGAATGCACTTAACTACAAAATAATAGAAACACTTCAGTAATAAGGGATACAAATTATATTGAAAGCAGGTGCATCCACACAGGAGTGGTTCCTGAGCTAGTTAAGCAATTAACATCCCATGCTTAGGTCATGTATAAATAAGTTGGGCAGGCCATTATTTTTGCTACCATGGCTATGCCACTATAGGATGACAATGCCCACATCCACAGAGCACAAGTGGTCACTGAATTAGTTGATGAGCATGCCATATGTAAATCATAAGACATGGCCGTCTGTCAGCAGATCTCAACCCAATTGAACACTTATGGGAGATTCTGGAGAGGTGCCTGAGACAGCATTTTCCACCTCCATCAACAAAACATCAAATTTTGGAATTTCTCATGTTAGAATGGTGTCACATCCCTCCAACAGAGTGCCAGATAATTGTAGAATCTATGCCAAGGTGCGTTGAAGCTGTTTTGGCTCGTGGTGGCCCAATGCCCGAGCTGCCTAGCGATGGAAAGCCCGCCTGACGAGCTAAATACCTTTTATGCAAGCATCACTGAACCATGCATGAGAGCACCAGGCTGGTCATGGCTCACATCAACACAATCATCCTAGACACCCTTGACCCCTAAAGTCTAGAACCAACAGGACCCTGAACAGCTTCTACCCGCAAGCCATAAGACTGCAAAACATTTGTTTAGCTAAATAGCTAAACAAATGGCTAAATAGCTAAACAAATGGCTAAATAGCTAAACAAATGGCTAAATAGCTAAACAAATAGCTAAATAGCTAAACAAATGGCTAAATAGCTAAACAAATGGCTAAATAGCTAAACAAATGGCTAACCAGACCACCTCCATTCCCAGCTAACAATTCTAGGATGAGATAAAATACATTTAAAATAAAGTGTCCAGTTTTCCATTTGTTAGCGGAACATTCGAGCATGTTTGTGTTAAAGTTGGAATATTCCCTTAAAGCCAAACAGAATGGATCTCGAACGTGGTTATAATGTTCTCAGAATATACAACATGAATGTTCTATGTGTGTTTTATGGGATGTTGCAAGAACATTCATGTGTTCAGAGAATATTCCATCTGTAACGGTTTTCTTTAGGTGAAGTAGAGACGGAGCAAAATGCAGCGTGGTTGTTATTCATTGTACTTTAATAAAGAAACTGTACACGAATAAACTAACAAAACAACAAACGTGCGAAAACCTAAAACCGTCCTATCTGGTGCAAAACACAGAGACAGGAACAATCACCCACAAACACACAGTGAAACCCAGGCTACCTAAATATGGTTCCCAATCAGAGACAATGACTAACACCTGCCTCTGATTGAGAACCATATCAGGCCAGACATAGAAACAGACAAACAAGACATCCAACATAGAATGCCCACTCAGATCACACCCTGACCAACCAAAACATAGAAACATACAAAGCAAACTATGGCCAGGGTGTGACACCATCAATGTCCCACCAAACATATACAGAACATGGTTGCCATATTATCAGATTATACAGTATTAATGTTCTAGATGTGTTTCATGGAAATGTTGCAAGAATATTTCTGTGTATCAGTTGTCTGGCCGTCGCCAAGGAAACGTTCTCCAAAATGTTTAACTACGCATCATGCCTTGTTACTGTTGCCAAGCACATCAAGGCCCTGATTGGTGAACCACTGATCTGCCCACAGTTCTTTTCTTTGTTTAGCAAGTTTACGGATACTCACACACGTGATTTATACATGAATTATTATTGAACATGTCCTCACCTGGGATTTGCACTCAAATCTTCCTGCTCTGCCTCCATGTGTCACGCTTGTTAAAATCGATGGACCAAGGCGCAGGGTGATCGGAGTTCCACATCTTTATTAAAAGCGAAACTTCTCAACAAAAACAATATACAAGTAACAATACGTCAAGTAACGTAGTGCAACAAGCACATACACTAACAATATCTCACAAATGCAGGTGGAAACAGGGACACCTTATGTATGATCCCCAATTAGAGACAACGATAATCAGCTGCCTCTAATTGGGAACCATACTCAATCCCGAACATATAAATAAATCGACTGGAACACCCCTAGTCACGCCCTGACCTACAACACCATAGAGAACCAAGGGCTCTCTATGGTCAGGGCGTGACAGTACCCCCTCCAAAGTTGCGGACTCTGGCCGCAAAACCTGAAACCAAATGGGGAGGGTGGGGGTGACTAGTGTCGGTGGCGGCTCCGGTGGGGGGTCGTAGCCCCTGCCCAGACCCCGGATCCGGCCATGGCGTCGGGCTGAATGCCGTGCCAGGACTGGGCATCGGCGCAAAGGAAGGCTCCTGCCATGGAGCGGGACTGGACACTGTGCCTGGACTGGGCATCGGCGCAGAGGAAGGCTCCTGCCATGGAGCGGGCCTGGACACAGTGCCTGGACTGGGCACCGGCGCAGAGGAAGGCTTCGGCCTTGGAGCGGGACTGGACGGTGTGCCTGGACTGGGCACCGGCGCAGGTTGCACCGGACTGATGACACACTCCTCAGGACGAGTACGTGGACCGGCACAGGACACTCCGGGCTGGGGAGGCGCACTGGAGGCCTAGTGCGTGGAGCCGGCACAGGTGGCAACGGACTGTTAACACGCACTTCAGGGAGAGTACGCTGAGCTGGCACAGAACATGCCGGACTGGGGAGGCGCACTGGAGGCCAGATGCATGGAGTCGGCACAGGTTTCACCAGACTGCTGACAGGCTCTTCAGGTTGAATGTTGAGCAGACCACATCTGACATCTCTCCTCTCTCTCCCACTTCTCCATCGCCTCCCTGACTGTCTCTGGCTCTTCAGGGCGAGTTCGGGGAGCTGGCACAGATGGCACCAGACTGATGACCTGCTCTTCAGGGCGAGTGCGAGGAACCGGCACAGGACGTACCGGGCTGAGAAGTCGCACTGGAGGCCTGGTGCGTGGAGCTGGCGCAGATGGCACTGGACTGGTGTCATGCTCTTTAGTACGCCTGCGCTGCAGCATACTCCTCGCTACCACCTCTCTCCGGTATCTTTTATTGAATTCCTCCACCGACTCCCAAACAGGCTCTGGCACTCCCCGCTGCTCAGTCGACCACCCCATGTGTCCCCTCCAAAAAATCTTGGGGTTTCTGTGGCTCCGGCCCCCGGCGCTGTCGCTGTCCTTCCTGATTCTTCTGCGATTCTCTCCAAGGACGGGTCTCGCATCCTCCCCGGATTTCCTCCCAGGTCCAACTCACTTTATCCTCTCGAGCACGCTGCTTGGTCAATGATTGGTGGGATATTCTGTCACACTTGTTCAAATGGATGGACCAAGGCGCAGCGTGATCGGAGTTCCACATCTTTATTAAAAGTGAAACTTCTCAACAAAAACAATAAACAAGTAACAAACCGTGAAGTAACATAGTCCAACAAGCACATACACAAACAATATCCCACAAATGCAAGTGGGAACAGGGACACTTTAAGTATGCTCCCCAATTAGAGACAACGATAATCAGCTGCCTCTAATTGGGAACCATACTCAATCCCAAACATAGAAATTAATCGACTAGAACACCCCCTAGTCATGCCCTGACCTACAACACAATAGAGAACCAAGGGCTCTCTATGGTCAGGGCGTGACACCATGTCTGTGTCAGTTAATTTGACTATTGTATCATCATCAATTAGATTTAGTGATTTCAACAATTTAAGGGCTTTCTGTATAGTTGTCTAATGTCAATGGGGCATTTTAACCTGTTAAATGATACTCCTGAATCACTATATCTATACAAGTTTTTCTTGAGTGAAATTTTAACAGAGCGGAGATTTACTTAACTGTACATATCTTAATTTATAACTCTTGTTGCTGCAAATTTGTTGTGTATTCAAGGTTTTCAAAGGCTTCTAATGTCAGAATTGATTTGCCCTAACAAAAAAGTATTAATCCCTACAAAAGCTTTCCAATAATTACAATCCACATAATAATTCACATTTCCTGTTGCTGCAGGATTATTTTCCTGCTTTAGCAAACTGGCTCAAATTAAGATCCTACATCTTTCTGTAGCATATTTCAATTTACCGTAGATATAGAAGACTCCAATGAGCTACAGCAGAGCCGAGATCACTAGAACAAAGCCAGCACAGAACTAATCTATCAGAGTCACCCAGTATATCACTGCCTGGAGAGACACACACACACAGTTATCACACACATACACGCACAGACGCATGCACACACTCACAAATACACACACATATAGCATGAATGAATTTGCACTAAATGGTCAACAGCGAAGGAAATTGTGGGATCTAAGGACGTACTTCAGTTACGGTAACTAAGGACCTACCTGGGTTACGCACGGCAGGCCGAGCAGGAAGAGAATGGCACAGGGAGCCACATAGACGATGGAGTTTTTTTTATTTGAAGGTTTCAGGAAAGGCCTCCTGTAGGCAGGTGCAGATGACCTCTGAGGGAACAGAGGTCAAGAGTCAGAGGTCAGGGGTCATTGTCTAGGTCTAGTTGGTAGTGTGTCATGAAGAAGAAGAGGATGGACCAGAGAGGAGAGATGGACAGCTTGGACAGGGCATCAGGGTATGCAATAAATGCTAGGCCAAAACCTACACACACACACTCTGTTAGTTTTTTAGGTGGTTATCATGTCAGGTAAAGCTGAATACAGTACAGTGTTGTACTACTGACCTGCCTGGGCCACCTCTGATACAGGCTTTCCATAAACATGAGCCATGTGACCTAGGATGGAGAGGATGGCGAAGCCTGCAAACACACTGGTACCTATACGGTGACATTAGTTAATAAGGATCAAACACACTGTCAATGAAACACAATGAAACAACTGGAACTGTGTTCTTAAATGTATATTTCATAGTTTCTATGATGCAATTGGCATCAGTCTGTTGTGTGTGTGTGTTTTCCATACCACAGTTGGTGAGGCAGACGATCAGCGCATCCTTGAACACATTGTTGTGGAACTTGTTTTAAAAAGGACAAGGCTGTGACTGCACCCCACGCTATCGACAGCGAATCGAACATCTGTATCGCTGCATCCCTCCACACCTGCCACAGACACAGACAAAATCATAGATGACACAGTCAGCCTCAGTAACCTTTAACAGCAATCAGTTAGGCATTTTGAGTGAACAATCTATTTGCTACAAGGTATCAAAGTTTGACTTTGAAATTTGACGTTTGTTCATGTTTCTCCAAACATCTAAGGGTGAAGTTAAAGTAAACAATGGTTTTTGATGTTTAAGTTGAGACACTGTTACAGAACTCCACAAAAATGAAACCGAAAACACTTGAGTTGAGCTGGGGATTTACATCTCGTTAAGGGATGAGGTTTGGGGATAAGGTAAAAATAGGGTTAAGTTTAGGAATTAAATCAGAGCGATTAAGGGTTAAAGATAGGGAAAGGTATAAAAAAAAAAAAGGATTGCCTAGCACTGGGATTGAACGTGAAACCTTTGGCATTGGAGTGTGGCTTATACGCCCATTCATGTCCACAACACCATAGCAAGCTGCCAGCCTACTTGAATGCAATAGTGCTCCCCGACAATCCCAGACGTTCTTGGGACTTCAAACTAGGGTGATTTCCCTGCTCTGTGAGCAACATAACTAACTGGTAAACTAATACTGCCTCTCCAGCTGATCAGTGGCAGATATGGTGAGAGGAACCCTGACCTAGTGGGGTTAAAGGGTAGTGGTTTGTTCCTGAGTAGATATAAGTAGAAAGGTCATATGTGAGAGGTTAGTCCCTGACCTCTACCTCGCACAGTTTGGCGAGGTTGGACTGGGAGCCGATATGTAACTCTATGCCGTCTCTGGCACCCTCTAGTGTCACTCCACGGATCAGCAGGATCAGCAAGACCACATATGGAAACGTAGCGGTGAAATAAACAACCTAGGGACAGACACACAAACAATTATTAGACTGACAACATACACACACACATCAGAAAGACAGGACCAACTCACACACACAATGGATCTGGGTGATACAGACTTTTCCTGAGGACTTGATGCCTTTGTATAGGGCAGCAGCAATGAGCAGCCATCCCAGCAGCAGGCAGAGAGCCAGATGCCAGACCACCGGACCAGTCTCATCCAGACTACTAGATCTTTGTAAGGCCACCAGGCTGGGGAGGGACGTACAGACAGATAGACCACCTTACAGACTGGCTATATTGTAAAAAATCATGAAAACGAAAATTTGCTTTTTGGTCTTAATTTAAGGTTTGGGTTAGGCCTTAGGGTTAGCAGTGTGGTTAAGGTTAGGGTTAGGTATACAATCGAATTGTATGACTTTGTGGCTGTGTCAACTATTGACCACTCTGTAGAGCTGCCTCCAGAACAAGATTCATGGTGAAAAACACTAACCTGTCTTACAGACAGGCTCAGCTTACCCACTGCATTACAGGCAACCTGGCATTCAACACAACCTGTGCTCCCACTGAAATATTTTCGACTGCGAGCAAAAATTAAATAGAATTGAGGTGTGTGTGTGTGTGGGGGGGGGTTTGAAACTCACTCCCAGTACTGTTCGCTGGGACTCTGTACTGGAATGCTGATATTTCCCTCTGGGCAGGTCCCATTCTCCCACAGCGTTATGTTGGCTGTAAGTACTGGCACACTCCAATTGGAAACTCTTGTAACATTGCACACTTCTGTAGAGGTCAGAACTCATTGGTCAAAGTGGTAGAGTTACTGGGCACTCTTTCCTGGTTCACCTGGGTCATGTTCATTAAAGCACACAATGGAAAATGTTTTTACATGTTTAGCAATGTAAAATTGAAAATACTGGACAAGTCCAGGTTTTCTTCTGTTTGGAGCCTAGTTTACACGATGGAAGAGTAAAAACTGCACAACATGGACACTTCCCCACATCTTTAGATGTGATGCTACATTATAAAACAGGTACCTCTAGGTGTGAGGCTACAGTTGCTGTTGGACCAGTAGAAACAGTCGCTCCATGGCAGAGGGGACTTGAAGGATGCAAACATGTAGTAGAGACCGTGGGCAATGATGACATTATAGTAGATGGCTACTAACGTACTGACCAAAACCATGGCTACACACACACCTGAAGAGGAGAGGGAGAGGGATGAAGGGTTCAAAATAATTGCTGTTTGATTATTATCAAGGAGGATTCTTCAATATTTGAATCTGAATTTCACTTCACTTCCTGCATAGATTTAATTGAGGTGAATTGTCCCTATCCCTGATAGCAAAGTCACTTCACTGACAAAACATGCAGGTCTGTGAAGTTCCATCTTTACCACATACTGATTCAGTCAGAACCATTGATTCCTGGTGTACTGGTCAACCTGTCACGTTGTAGTTCCTTTTCTTCAGATTTATGTAAACAAGGAAGCTCCATTTTGAGGTAAACATTCTCCAAGACCTGGCAGAGAACGTGATAAGTCTGATAAGTGTGTCATTTAACCACCACAGCACGCGCTAGAGTAACTGCAGTGGCAATGAAAATAAATAAATAGATGAGTCACAAACAAGTATGACTGTGACCGTGTGGGTGAAAATCTAGCACTTGAACAAAGAAGAAATTAGGAATAGATGTATAATTATTTAACTACAGATACTGGAAATGTGAGCGAAATAGCAGTAGAAGTATTGTTGTCCATTAGTTTACTCCAATTAGGGTAGGGATGGTAGGGAAGAAACACGCCCCCCCCCAAACAAAAAGTATGACTAAGAGTTTGCTTACATGCACACCCGAGACCAGTGTTCTTTTTAGACCTGGTACAGAGGACCCAAAGTGGTGCACAATTTTGTTTGAACATTTTTGTTGTCCTGGGGGTCCCCCACCCTGAGAAGCAGAAAGTGGATGTTTCTGTTTTTCAGGGCTAGAGTATTTTCAACCTAACTTCCATTTCCCCTGAAAAGCTGAAAGTAGGGGACTCGGCTCAGGCGTCTTTCTATGCCTGTTACGTTAGGTTAAGGGTCCCCAGGACCAGGATTTGGAAACATGACCCTAGACAGTTCTATAACTAAACAATAGCAGTAGAAGGATTTACACTGAGTTACCCCAAAACTGAGTAACGTCTTTACCATGCAATCTGTGTTCTGGCTCATAAAACAGCTACAGGTAACTGCCAAAATAAAGGAAACACATAAAGTGTCTTAATAGGGCATTGGGCCAGCATGAGCCACCAGAACAGCTTTAATGCACTTGGCATAGATTCTACAAGTATCTGGAACTGTTTTGTGGATGGTGGTGGGAAAACACCGTCTCAGCCACCACTCCAGAATCTCTCATAAGTGTTCAATTGTGCTGAGTTCTGGTGACTGAGACACTGACACACACACACACACACACAACCGTCAACGCACCTGTGCTCCTTTGAGACCCCTCTTTCAAAGTGACTGTCACGCCCTGACCTTAGAGAGCCTTTTTATGTCTCTATTTGGTTTGGTAGGGTGTGATTTGGGGTGGGCATTCCATGTTTTTGTTTTATATGATTTTGTATTTCTATGTTTTGGCCTGGTACAGTGCCTTGCGAAAGTATTCGGCCCCCTTGAACTTTGCGATCTTTTGGCACATTTCAGGCTTCAAACATAAAGATATAAAACTGTATTTTTTTGTGAAGAATCAACAACAAGTGGGACACAATCATGAAGTGGAACGACATTTATTGGATATTTAAAACTTTTTTAACAAATCAAAAACTCAAAAATTGGGCGTGCAAAATTATTCAGCCCCCTTAAGTTAATACTTTGTAGCGCCACCTTTTGCTGCGATTACAGCTGTAAGTCGCTTGGGGTATGTCTCTATCAGTTTTGCACATCGAGAGACTGTAATTTTTTTCCCATTCCTCCTTGCAAAACAGCTCGAGCTCAGTGAGGTTGGATGGAGAGCATTTATGAATAGCAGTTTTCAGTTCTTTCCACAGATTCTCGATTGGATTCAGGTCTGGACTTTGACTTGGCCATTCTAACACCTGGATATGTTTATTTTTGAACCATTCCATTGTAGATTTTGCTTTATGTTTTGGATCATTGTCTTGTTGGAAGACAAATCTCCGTCCCAGTCTCAGGTCTTTTGCAGACTCCATCAGGTTTTATTCTAGAATGGTCCTGTATTTGGCTCCATCCATCTTCCCATCAATTTTAACCATCTTCCCTGTCCCTGCTGAAGAAAAGCAGGCCCAAACCATGATGCTGCCACCACCATGTTTGACAGTGGGGATGGTATGTTCAGGGTGATGAGCTGTGTTGCTTTTACGCCAAACATAACGTTTTGCATTGTTGCCAAAAAGTTCCATTTTGGTTTCATCCGACCAGAGCACCTTCTTCCACATGTTTGGTGTGTCTCCCAGGTGGCTTGTGGCAAACTTTAAATGACACTTTTTATGGATATCTTTAAGAAATGGCTTTCTTCTTGCCACTCTTCCATAAAGGCCAGATTTGTGCAATATACGACTGATTGTTGTCCTATGGACAGAGTCTCCCACCTCAGCTGTAGATCTCTGCAGTTCATCCAGAGTAATCATGGGCCTCTTGGCTGCATCTCTGATCAGTCTTCTCCTTGTATGAGCTGAAAGTTTAGAGGGACGGCCAGGTCTTGGTAGATTTGCAGTGGTCTGATACTCCTTCCATTTCAATATTATTGCTTGCACAGTGCTCCTTGGGATGTTTAAAGCTTGGGAAATCTTTTTGTATCCAAATCCGGCTTTAAACTTCTTCACAACACTATCTCGGACCTGCCTGGTGTGTTCCTTGTTCTTCATGATGCTCTCTGCGCTTTTAACGGACCTCTGAGACTATCACAGTGCAGGTGCATTTATACGGAGACTTGATTACACACAGGTGGATTGTATTTATCATCATTAGTCATTTAGGTCAACATTGGATCATTCAGAGATCCTCACTGAACTTCTGGAGAGAGTTTGCTGCACTGAAAGTAAAGGGGGCTGAATAATTTTGCACACCCAATTTTTCAGTTTTTGATTTGTTAAAAAAGTTTGAAATATCCAATAAATGTCGTTCCACTTCATGATTGTGTCCCACTTGTTGTTGATTCTTTACAAAAAAATACAGTTTTATATCTTTATGTTTGAAGCCTGAAATGTGCCAAAAGGTCGCAAAGTTCAAGGGGGCCGAATACTTTCGCATGGCACTGTATGGTTCTCGATCAGGGACAGCTGTCTATCGTTGTCTCTGATTGGGAACCATACTTAGGTAGCCCTTTCCCTCCTTTCAGTGTGCTGTCGTGCCTTCTTCACTACTGTACGAGTGTGTGTTGACCATTTTAAGTCCTCAGTGATTTGGATTTCGAGGAACTTGAAGCTTTAGACCGGCTCCACTGCATCCCCGTGGATGGGGGCGTGCTCACGTCGGCCTCGGAGAGCGAGATCACCCAGTCCTCTGGGTCGGTGATGGCCCTCACACCTTGCACAATGTTGTTATTGTCGAAGTGTGAATGAAATGCATTGGGTTTGTGTGGTAGAGAGGCATCGTTGCCCTTGCCTCATGCGATGGGCGTCGCAGCCTGTGTAATATCATTCCACCTTTTTCCTATATTGTCCTTTTGCTCATTTGATGAATCTGCGCAGGTCATAGCGGGACTTCTTGTACTTGTTCCTGTCCTCAGCCGTAGCCTCAGGATTGTCTGTGATTGCCCTGTGTGCGGTAGCTCTGTCCTTTAGTTTAGCACCATCCTCACTGTTAATCCAGTGCTTTTGATTGAGAAAGCATTGAACCTTCACTGTGGGGACAATGTCGCCGATGCATTTCCTAATGAAGCCTGTGACAGAGGTGTCTAGCTCGTCTATGTTATCAGCGGAGTCCTGAAACATATTCCAATAAGTGCTAGCAAAGCAGTCCTGTAGCATAATCTAAGATTCTGGTGATCATTTCTCAATGGAGCGAGTAATGGGTACTTCCTGTTTGAGCTTCCGCTTGTTAACAGGAAGCAGGATTGCAGAGTCATGAACTGATTTGCTGAATTGCGGAATAGGGAGGGCCTTGTATGCTTGCTTGTGGGTAGAACAACAGTGGTCTAGGACTTTTTCGCCCCTAGTGTTGAAGGAGACTGGTTGATGGAAGTTGGGCATCACATGTCTTAATGACACAATTAAAATCACTGGCAACCAGAAAAGTAGCCTCCTGATGTAAGTTTCCCTGCTTTTTTATTGCCCTGTACAGTTCGTTAAGTGTCAGCTTGTTATTTTTCTTGTCCTGCGGTGGAATGTATACAGCAGTCAATATAACAGCTGAAAACTCCCTCAGGAGGTGGAAGAGTCAACATTTTACCATCAGGTGTTCCAAGACGGGTGGACAATGGGTCAACAATTCCATGGCGCTTGAGTCAGCACAACAGTCCAATTCCCTTTTCTTCTAGCGATGGTAGCCAAAATAATGGGAAACTGGGCATTTTTATACATGACCTTAACCTGGTTAGCCTGATGGTATGTTAATTGTTTAATTAACTCTGGAACCAAACCTGTGTGGAAGCAACTGCTTTCAATATCATTTGTATCCCTCATTTATTCAAATGTTTCCTTTATTTTGGAAGTTTACCTGTAGAGGCCAGTCTGACAGAGTGACCCAGTGACCCACTGAATCTGGGGCTGGGTAAGGAAATGGATGGCTGTAGGGTTACATATGTTAACTGTTAACCAAGAGGTTGGGTATATAAATGGACTGGCAACCTTAGAGTTAGGGTTAGCCCTGTGGCTGTACGGATAGATTCCCGGAACTCCCGCCCATTAAAGAGTTTAGGTTCAGGTCAAATAAAAAAATTATAATAATAATTGGTCACACACATGGTTAGCAGATGTTAATAGCCATTAGTCATTACTACACTGTTTAAATAAACGTGAGACCAATCTCCCCTTAGGTCAATAGGATTGATTCAGCGGTATAATGGGCTGGCTGCTCACACGAAATTAAAACACATAGAGAGAAGCAAAAAAACAGTATTACAGACAGTCCCAATTAAATCTTTACCCGATCCCCTTGGCCCTTAGATGCTGACCAGACACACGTGCACCATCGAGCACATGTTGATTTTGTCCCCCTACACCAGACGCGATCAGGACACTCAGGTTGAAAAATCAAAACTAACTCTGAACTAACTATATTAATTTGGGGTCAGGTCGAAAAGCATTACACATTTATGGCAATTTAGCTAGCTAGCTTGCTGTTGCCAACTACTTTGTCTTGGGATATAAACATTGAGTTGTTATTTTACCTGAAATGCACAAGGTCCTCTACTCCAACAATTAATCCACAGATAAAACGGTAAACTGAGTTTGTTTCTAGTAATCTCTCCTCCTACAGGCTTCTTCTTTGGACGTTATGGCTACGGATATGGCGGTTGGCATCCAACTTTAAGGCGCAGGCGCATTATCACAACCAACTGGAATGGAGAGTGAACCTCAGTTCATCTTTCAATCACCCACGTGGGTATATGGCAAAAACCAATGAGGAGATGGCATGTGGGTATATGCTCCTAAAAACCAATGAGGAGATGGGAGAGGCAGGAGTTGCAGCGTGTCGAGTCATTAAAACTATTATTTTAACCACTTCAAAAATGTGTTGTTAAACTATAAAAGATAATTTATTAACATTTCTGAAAATGGATGTATAGTGTTTTGGAATGAAACTCTTCAAATGATGGACAGTCAACCCGCCACTCATCCATCATTTTGTCCATAAGAGTGTCAAAAGTTAAACTTTTGGCGGATAGATGAATGCGTAGTGCGTTCTTCATGCATTTCATCTGCCTTTGTGTGGTCTTTGTCTCTTTACAGTAAGGCTTATGCAGAATAAACTGCATACATATTCATACATACCATCATCATATTATAACATTTATTGTAAAAAGTCAGTAACTGTCAAATGGGGACACATACACACAGACAACGTACACACCAGTTGATGTTTGTGGGAGGAGCTATAGGAGGACGGGATCATTGTAATGGCTTGAATGGAATCAATGGCATGGTATCAAACACATCAAGCCAATGGAAACCACGTGAGACTCCATTCCACTGATTCCATTCCAGCCATTACAATGATCCCGTCCTCCTATAGCTCCTCCCACCTGCTTCCTCTGGTACACACATCCTATTAGAAATGTGAGCATCCACACTCACATACACCAACAATTGTGGCTTTGAAATCATCACCACAGAAGTATACGATATTCACGTAGCTTATATAAAGTTATCTTTCCTCCAGTGTTGACTTTGGAAGAAGCACTTTCAACATGCTTTGAACGATCTATGCATCTAAAGCTTAGAGAAAGAAAAATGACCTGATATGGAGATCTATCATAATGTCCTTTGAATGATAAGAGATAAAACAACAGATTAACTTGGAGCACCTAGGCCTTTGTGCCTTTACAGCCCTTTACTGCCCCTTCTTGGTGAGATTGGGGAATTTAAATGTTATGCTAAAATAAGGACTGCTGCACTATGCTCTGATGGTGAGATGATGCTGCCGCCCGGTGGTGAAATTGGTGCTTTACACATCAATGGTGTTAGCCAGACGCAGACAGAGGGCCGACTCCGAGGGGACATCCCCGATGCTGATCTCATTCCCCTCCAGACGCAGTGTCCTTAGCTTGGAGAAGTTCATTACGTCCACGACATCACAGAAACTCCCCAGGGTAAACTCTACAGAGAGAGAGGAGGGAGAGATGGCGAGGAAGGGAGAGAGAGGGAAGGGAGACAAAGGAGTGGGAGACAGAAAAATAAAAGGGACAAATGGGAGTGAGAGAGGGGGAGGAGCTATTGTTTACATTCTGGCATTTAAACAAAAAGGAACTTTGTTTGTTCAACTTCAAAGTGTTGCTGAAATCACGTCATACGAATCACTCAAAACGTGTCCCACCTGCAGCAGCCACATCACCCCCCACAGCCACATGAAGTGGAACCAGAGTCACTGACCCCTCCACTAACTCCAACAAAAAATTGTTATCATCGACTTCGATTAATAGCCAAGACGGTGTGCGTGTGTACGTGCACGAGTGTGTTTACTGCTTGCAGGCCCACTTTACACACCTTTGATGTGGTTGGCCTGCAGGTAGAGGTGCTCAAGCGTCTGGCTGACGGGGGGGATCCTCTCCAGCTGGTTGAAGCTGAGGTCCAGCTCCACCAGGCCAGACACGTTGAAGGTGTTGGGGGGGATGCCATTGTCGGTCAGCTGGTTGTGGGCCATGCGGACGTACTGCAGCTGGGAGAACTTACTGAGGAAACCCTCTGGGACAGCACTGATGGCGTTGGACTCCAGGTACAGCTGGTGGAGGCGCTCTGGAAGACTATCTGGTACCTGGACATGGATCGTCAGTCGATCAATTAATCATTCAATGAATTAATCAATCTTGCAAGTCTATTCAATTGCCATTGCTGGCTTCAATCAACAGTCACACACACACACACACACACACACACACACACTCTACATTACGATACCTTCTTCAGCTTGTTGCCGCTGACATCAAGCAGAGTGAGTGAGTTCAAACTCCTCAGAGATGTGCCCATCTCTGTCAGAGCGTTATCGTGGAGATACAGGATGGTCAGGTTTTCCATGCCATCAAGGGCCGCTGGTGTTATCTAGGCATTCACAAAAATACACACTTTATTCACTTTATTTAAAACATCTAGGCAAAAACAACAACAAAACAAGCTGTATTTAAATTATTGATAGAAACAGTAAGGCCTGGTGCCGTCATACTTGAAACAAGGATGAGTGTTGTCTTTCCAAGACTGTGTTTTTTTTTTTTTACATGTGGCTTGGACACTTGATTGAAAAACCTCTGGATCCACTTTACAATCAACAGAAAAACATCTGGATCCACTTTACAATCAACAGAAAAACATCTGGATCCACTTTACAATCAACAGAAAAACATCTGGATCCACTTTACAATCAACAGAAAAACCTCTGGATCCACTTTACAATCAACAGAAAAACCTCTGGATCCACTTTACAACATAAAAACATCTGGAGACAGATGAAGATGAATGAAAGTGTTTGAAGGGCCTGTAGTGGTGAGAAGTCTAAGTGTTGTTACCTTGTTGATGTTGTTGTTGTTGAGTCTGAGGTCCCGTAGTGAGCTTGGCAGGTTGGGGGGAACACGAGTCAGGTTATTATGTTGAAGGTACAGACGCTCCAACACCTGCAGCTTGGCAAACACCTAGAATATAAGGATATATTTGTTCAAACATAAAAGTAGGTTTGATTTGTCAAGGCCTAGTGCAGTGCAGAGCCAGGTTTCCAAACATACCCGCCACCACCCCCACCCCACCCAACCCCCACCCACACTGATTATTTGAATCAGTGGTGTAGTGCTAGGGGAAAAAAAAGAGGGTAGAAGAACCTACCCTCTTGCCGATTTTGTCCGTAGACAGAGCGTTGTGATGCATCATGACCCAGACAAGGTTGGTGGCGTTGGCCAGGGCAGAGTCTGGCATGGCGGAGATCTCATTGTGCTGCAGGTACAGATACTTCATCCTGGAAGGCACATTGGGCATGGCTGTCAAGCCACGCCCGTCACAGTACATAGCGATGGGGAAGGAGGGCGGGCAGTCACACTCTGCAGGACACTCCCCTCCGGTGGTGTCAGCCAATAGAGAGCCCTCGACATAACCACGACCTCGCAGGGCGGACAGCCAAAGGAACGGGTCCTGCCTGCCTGGCGAGGCGAGGGATAGCGGCAGGACGCACGCCAAGAGGAACACACACAATCCACTCATGGTCACACACGCAGGTCACACACACTCAGAAAAGAGCTTACACACAAGTCTACCTCAGCTTGAAGGAGAGACGGAGAGAAAGAGAGGAGACAGATTAGTTACCCAGAGTTCGGAAATGTGAGTAAAACATACCTGAACAAACTGGGAAAGACTCCAAATATCAGTGGAAAAATCGAACCAACCTTGCCCTACTACAAGAAAGGGACCCCAAAGAAATGAGAGCACATTGTAAAGACCCATGGACTCTCCTTTTAGGAGTTTGAATACATACATTTCCATTAAATAGATAGATGTTTCTCTGCCCCTCTTTGTAAAAGCAACACATTCTGTACTACTGGAATCTGCACCATAATGTAGTACTGGACTCTGCACTATAAGATACTGTCATTTTTTTACAGTCTATTGCAACATGACTAGAAACATCAAAACACCATAACCAATCATAACTAACCATAATCAAAGGTATCCCAGTGCAGAGCTCATGTCAAAGAGCAGCTGTTCAGCTAAACAGGCAATATTGACTCAACACTGGATATACTGCATGTTAAATACTGTATGTTACTGCAGAGACAGAATTTAGGGTTCTTTCTCCATCAAGTAATTGGTCCAGAGAGGGGGGGGAAAAAGGGAAGAATATATCCATGAATGTAGTCTTTATATAAGGATTCACGCTGGTGCCAAACCAGCACACTCTGCAGAGAAATGTCGAACAAGTGTCCTTTAATGCAAAAAAGAAAGAAAAGAATCCAATAAAAACAAAAGACGTTATCTTCTGTTTTTCTCCATTTCTATAACATTAGGTGGTGATTTAAAATAGACACACAAACTTGCACTGGCACACACACACACACACACGTACAAACACACACACACACACACACACACACACACACACACACACACACACACACACACACACACACACACACACACACACACACACACACACACACACACACACACACACACACACACACACACACACACCTACCTACCTGATCAGTGAGAACTAGTCCCTCCTCTTGAGAGGCTGTGCAGGACTGAGAGGGACTTTGCCAAACACTTTGTGAAAACCTCTCTCTCTCTCTCTCTCTCTCTCTCTCCAAGACTTCTTTCCCTCCTCCATCCCTCTCTCCACCGATCCTTCCCTCTCGACCCCCCTTCACTCTACACTTTGCTAGCTTCCCCCTCTCTCCCCCTCCCTTTTCTTTCCTACCTCACCCTTTCCTGTTACTACTCACACAACCCTGCCCCTCTGCTCCCTCCTCTCTTCTCCTATCAGCCCCTTCAAACCTGCCCAGCTCTTGTTTTTTCCCCTCCTTCCATCTCTCTCCTTCCCTTTGTCAAACCCAGTTGTACCGGGGTCTCCTTCTCCTCCAGGTTGAGTGTGGGAAAGAGAGTGATAGAGTGCTTTGCTGTGAGATGGCTGTGCCTGTGGTATTGCTCTCATCTATGGAGCATGTTAAGGCCCTCAGTCCCCTGTCCCCGCTAAACATCCCCATCTGTACCTGTACTAAACAGTCAGTTCCAAATTGTCCTCCCATCTCCTCATTTCTGTTCTTATTACAGGCTCATAACAGCTCTAAATGCATTCCCCCTGCCCTTACCCAGGGGCTTACATTAACTTACCTACCTGCTTGAGGTGTCCCACCTTCAGCCCAACCTTCCTCTCTCTCCAAAGTGTTGATATTTACCCTATAAACCTATCCTGAAGGTTGAAGAACACACCTAGGTTATAATTGACCTCGTAGATGCTGAAGGTTCAACAAATTTACAATGGTAAATCTAAGTGCTGGTGGTAGAGCTATAACTCTAAGGCATCCTGCCACAATGACTACCACCCTGTAGCACTCACATCTGTAATAATGAAGTGCATTGCAATAGAGTTTGGACGATAAACTGAAAATAACTGACACCAACATGACCTTCCTCTTAGGGAATGAACATTATTTATAAGGTTTACATGGTGAACATTTGACCTCTCTGAAATGAAAATGGATGGCCCCACCTTCAGCAAAATATATTTGACCTAAATCCTCCCTGAATGCTTAGAAAACAAGTGGATAGAGGAGAACATGTTTACTGTTTACCCTCAATTCTTGGACAGACCAGAGTCTTAGATATGCAGTTTTAGAAACTGTTCTCCGTCCAGTAAGCATTACAATGCAACGCAGGAATTTTGATTGCGCACAGGGCTGCGGACCAGAAGGTTGAGGGTTCGCAGACTACTTTGGAGTAGAGGTGGAGTAGAGGTGGAACAGAGGTGGAAATATTTCCTTTATATTAAAAGCATTGCATGAATCAATAATTGTATTTGCTTGTCCGAAAAAAAATGGCCTTTTATAAAAATGTCATGCAATTCTACATCATTTTACATATTAGCAGAATATTTTTTAATACCACACAAATTACCTAAATTAGAATAGACGGTGAGATAGGCCTACACTATGTGTTTGTCATATCATATATCTCCATCTAACCTGTCCCTGTTTGCAAATAATTAAATCTGAGATGTCATTAGGAATCTGAGCATGGTACTTTCAAAAGTTAGGCCTACCTTTCCACCCCAGACAGAGTATGCATGCTGACGCAGAAAAAAATATATGTTTTAGCGGCTGGCTACTCTTCTTCCGTGGCTTAACCCAAAGAGAGACGGTCTCAAGTGTTTCCCTAAAAGCTGCCTGGGTTTAAGCATCTTCTATTGTACATAAAGTGAATAGCTTAATCAATTGATAGTAAAAAAAAAGATGACTTCCCAAGCAAAGTCTAATTTAGGTCTCCTCCGCTATAGAAAGTCAAATATATCCCATGTGCATTGGAGTCACATCTTTCACAGGTATTTTACAGTTTGTTTCTAGCATAAAGCATTGCGGATCAAAGTGCTGTTATAGGTCACTTTATGTAATCAAATCCATTTTTATTAAAGTCTTAAACTGTCAATACCTGTGCTTTTTGCAATTTTTTAAAATAGAAAGTAGGCCTATGGCATACCCTCTCATACCCCCTCAATTTGAGTCCTGGTTTTAACTTAACAGCCCTTCACTGACACAGAGGTAAGCTATTTAAAGGGTGCATGTTGGGTGCAGGAATTGACCAACAAATCTGCGATATATCAGCATTATACCCTAATTTAGTCTGTCAAACAGTCTGTTAAATAGGAAGAAATAGGCTCCAATACAAAGCCCTGTTGTTGTTAGTAAATTAAAATGAAGATGGTTGAAATGAGTGATGACTACTCAAATTTGCTTACTTTCAGCACCATGAGTTCTCCATTTCTGACTGATTGTGCTGTGGCTGCAGCTTCAAGTTTCAGCACCACAACGTGGTGGATCAGCAAGAGCAGCAAGAGCAGAGCAGGCGGGGCTCAGTGTTGGAATACCAGCCTAGTTTTATTTAGACCATTCTAGCATCTATCTTAGATATATAACTTGGCTCTATGCTTCTCTGAGCATGCACTTCGTAGACTATAGCCTATAGGCTATGGATCCATTTTGACCGACTGGCTCGATTCGGTCTTACATAACAAAATTTGAAATGCCGTTTTTTTTTACATTGGATAAAAGTAGAGACTCTATGGTATATGGACTCTATGGACTCAATGGTATATATAAATGGTATATCAACTTCTTCAGGATCGGTGGGTCCCTCACAGGACGGTTGAGCTAATGTAGGTTAATGCTATTAGCATGAGGTTGTAAGAAACAAGAACATTTCCCAGGACATAGACATATCTGATATTGGCAGAAAGCTTATATTCTTGTTAATCTAACTGCACTATCCAATTTACAGTAGCTATTACAGTGAAAGAATGCCATGCCATTGCTCAGTTTTAATAAACAAATTAGGCACATTTTGGCAGTCTTGATACAAAATTGTGAACAGAAATGCAATGGTTCATTGGATCAGTCAAAAACGTTGCAAATACATTGCTGCCATCTAGTGGCCAAAATCTAAATGGCACCTGGGCCGGAATAATACATTATGGACTTTC
Organism: Oncorhynchus clarkii lewisi; assembly: GCF_045791955.1. Taxonomy (NCBI): domain Eukaryota; kingdom Metazoa; phylum Chordata; class Actinopteri; order Salmoniformes; family Salmonidae; genus Oncorhynchus; species Oncorhynchus clarkii. Next base: position 42,400,608 of record NC_092163.1, read on the forward strand.
TCTTGCATTTTGACGATGATAGTACAAAAAAATTCTAAAGAACTGTTGGTTTTTTCTTTGTATTATATTTTACCAGATCTAACGTGTTATATTCTCCTACATTCCTTTCAGATTTCCACACACTTGAAAGTGTTTCCTTTAAAATGGATCAAGAATACGCATATCCTTGCTTCGGGGCCTGAGCTACATGCAGATAGATTTGGGTATGTTATTTTAGGCGAAAATTGAATAAAAAATTAAGGAACAATGGGAAAGTAATTCTGCTTTGAAAGTTAAACTTGCAACTCACTTTTGCGAAAATGGCCCTTGAATGTTTTGGTACCTCCTGGAGAGCTCTTCTTTGTCTACACCCATTCAGCATCGTTCACACCCTTTTAATCATTAGCCCCACCCATTTCTTTAAGGATTCACATGTGAGGCTATGTACTAAACAACCAAAGATTTCAAGACTAAAGGCTGGCTTATACTACAGGTGTGTTTGTAAATTTAATCTGGACGTTGTCACTTTGGCCGTTTGTAAATTCAGAGCGTTTCACTCTCGGAGCATTCAGACCACACACTGAATGCTCTGGCTGAAAAGTATCTGATCTGAGCGTTCTGGCCTAACAACAGCAGTCAAGCACCCAAAATAACTGGCTAACATTGGCTAGCTTGCTAGCTACTTCCGGACACAAATGAGGGAACAGCTCACTCTGACCATTTTACTCACCCTAGCAGAGCTGGTTGCTGATTTTATGTTATCCAGAGCGTTGGTGACTGCAACTGTGCTGCTGGCAACAATTTATTGAAGCTTTTTTGCCAACTTTTACTGACAACAGCCATATTCAACTGGTGTTGTGAATTCGTCAGTTATTCTGCGCTCAAATTTACAAGCTACATCTATCGACAGTTGTCACAGTAAGATCATAAACATTATATTAAAATAGTTACTTGCATAGAGTGGAGTCTTTTGTTGAGACATGTAGCTTAGCTAGCTAAACAATGAACCATAATCCCAACTCATAATGTTACTACCGTCCATGAATCTTCAGGTAGCTAACTAACAAAGTTTAACGTTAGCTAGCTAACATTAGGCTATAACTAGCAATGCAAATTGCTCTGAGATACAAATAATATTACTACACAGATCATACATGTAACGTTAGATAGCTAGCCAGACAGCTAACATTTTCTAGCTCGTAACAGTACAATTTAACTTGAAATTAAAGTGACTTTCTGACAAAATGTGAAACCTGTAACATCTGAAAATTTTGCTAACTAGACTCTCTTACCCATATACATGGATGGACGCTTCTCCCTCTTTGTCACGGATGCCATGGTTGCCCTTAGCTTGAAGATGTAATCCAGAGACAGTTGTTTAATACAACGGCCTTCTGTGTGTTCTCGCTGACTCCGTTGGCATATTTGCAATCAAAAGGCAGAATAGTATCCATCTCCTTAGCTTTCATACTCTATTGCACTGATTTAAAAAACTCTGTCCTCCAGAAAGTGGAGAGCAACACTTATGCAGTTCTACTACGCGATATCTTTCAAAAATGCAGTGTTAGAAAGAATTACCTACACATACTGACCAGCTCATATTATAGAACGAAGCATGCTACATTGCCGACCAATCCGAACTCATCTCTCGGCATGCCCAGCCCACTTATTATCTCAGCCAATCATTGCTAGCAGGAAGTTTGACATATTTTTCTGTGGCTAAACCAACTAGGCTCATATTTTAATAATTTTATTCGTATTTACAGATGGCATACAAGTTTGTTATAAAGGCACAGGAAAGTTTACATGTTGCAGAAGGCATTTCTACAAAAAAAAAAACGTAAAACAAGCAATCTCTTTTTTTATAACACCAATATTTGTAAATAGGATGGGGTCAGCATGGTATCATAAATCGCTTCTCTCGTTCCATGGCGCTGTCTGCTCACATGGGCCATAATGTCTTTACGCCTAACATCCGTACATCTATATAAAATACTAGGCTTCTGTCAATTGTATCTTAGTCTATGTATGGGGTACATTCTAAAAAAAGACACTCTTGATATGACATTGTAGGAGGACTAAATAGTTGGAGGACCGTGTCGTTGGTAATCGGAGGACGAAAGTTCTTTGAAAATGGAGTTGAATAGCCTACATGAACAAGCGAAATGAAGTATGAAGGACGGTGACGTAGACCTCCGGAACTGGTGAACGGAATGAGCAGCAGTACCGGGGGGATCCGTGACAATACCTTATTGATGTCACTTGTGAAATCTACTCCAATCAGTGTAGATGACGGGGAGGAGACCGGTTAACTTCTTGATGCACCCATCCCGTTAGTGGGATCATTTTCGTCAGCATCCGTTGAATTGCAGAGCGCCAAATTCAAATTCAAATATTTAATTTTCTTGAAATCACAAGTGCAATATAGCAAAACACAGCGTAGCTTGTTGTTAATCCACCTGGCGTTTCAGATTTCAAAAAAGCTTTTCGGCGAAAGCATACCAAGCGTTTATGTAAGGACATCTCTCTCAGCAGACAAAACATTACAAACAGCTAGCAGCAAAGTAGATTGGTCACGAAAGTCAGAAAAGCAATAAAACGAATCGCTTACCTTTGATGATCTTCGGATGTTTGCACTCAAGAGACTCCCAGTTACACAATAAATGTTCCTTTGGTTCCATAAAGATTATTTTTATATCCAAACTCCCTCCATTTGGTTGGCGCGTTATGTTCAGAAATCCACAGGCTCGAGCTGTCACGACGGGGCAGACGAAAATTCCAAATAGTATCCGTAAAGTTCATAGAAACATGTCAAACGTTTTTTATAATCAATCCTCAGGTTGTTTTTACAATATATAATCAATATTATTTCAACCGGACTGTAGCTTCTTCAATAGGAGAGATAGAGAAAATGTCTGCTCCAAGCTGTTGCGCATGCAAAACGCTGCTGGCACCCAGCCATCCAATGACGCAATGTGATCTTTCTCGATCATTTTTCAAAATACAAGCCTGAAACTATGTCTAAAGACTGTTCACACCATGTGGAAGCCATAGGAAGAGGAATCTGGTTGATATCCCTTTAAATGGAGCGACGGCATGCAATGGAACAGAGAGATTTCAGGAAAAACAGGTTTTCGCCTGCAATATCAGTTCTGTTATTCTCACAGACAATATTTTTACAGTTTTGGAAACTTTAGAGTGTTTTCTATCCTAATATGATAATTATATGCATATTCTAGATTCTGAGCCTGAGAAATAGGCAGTTTCATTTGGGTACGCTTTTCATCCAAACATCAAAATACTGCCCCCAACACTCAGAACGATTTTGAAGCCTTGAGACAATTGAGGCAGATGGTGTATGTATGCCATTCAGAGGATGAATGGTTAACACAAAATATTTAAGTGCCTTTTAAAGGGGCATGGTTGTAGTTGCCAGGCACACCAGTTTGTTATATTCTTATATATAATAAAAGTGATTCCAAAATGACACAATACATTATTTACCATTCATTTCTATTGGGCACAAAATAATCAGAAACACAACCAAAATAAACAGCAAATGCATCCAACAAAAGTGTAGTGGGACCAAATACTTAACTTTTACTACACATACAGTACCAGTCAAAAGTTTGGACACACCTACTCATTTAAGGGTTTTTCTTTATTTTTACTATTTTATTTACATTTTAGAATAAGAATGAATAGATAAAATCTATGAAATAACACATATGGAATCATGTAGTAACAAAGAAAGTCAAACAAATCAAAATATACCCTATATTTGAGATTCTTCAAAGTAGCCACCCTTTGCATTGATGGCAGCTTTGCTCACACTTGGCAGTCTTTCAATCAGCTTCACCTGGAATGCTTTTCCAACAGTCTTGAAGGAGTTCCCACATATGCTGAGCAATGTTGGCTTCTTTTTCTTCACTCTGCGGTCCAACTCATCCCAAACCATCTCAATTGGGTTGAGGTTGGATGATTGTGGAGACCAGGTCACCTGATGCAGCACTCCATCACTCTTGGTCAAATAGCCCTTATATAGCCTGGAGGTATGTTTGGGCATTGTCCTGTTGAAAATCAAATGATAGTTGCACTAAGTGCAAACCAGATGGGATGGTGTATCGCTGCAGAATGCTGTTGCAGCCATACTGGTTAAGTGTGCCTTGAATTCTAAATAAATCACACACATTGTGTCATTGTGTCACCAGAAAAGCAACCCCACACCATCACACCTCCTACTGCATGCTTCACCGTGGGAACCACACATACGAAGATCATCCGTTCACCTACTCTGCGTCTCAACAAAGACACGGCGATTGGAACCAAAAATCTCAAATTTGGACTCTTCAGACCAAAGGACAGATTTCCAACCAATCAAGTCTCTTCTTTTTGGTGTCCTTTAGTAGTGTTTTTTTTGCAGCAAACTGACCATGAAGGCCTGATTCTCACACAGTCTCCTCTGAACAGTTGATGTTAAAATTTCTTGTAACTAGGGGGCAGTATTTAAATTTTTGGAAAAATAACGTTCCCAATGTAAACGGGCTATTTTGTCAGGACAAGATGCTAGAATATGCATATAATTGACCACTTAGGATAGAAAACACTCTAAAGTTTCCAAAACTGTAAAAATATTGCCTGTGAGTATAACAGAACTGATATTGCAGGCGAAAGACCGAGAAAAATCCAATCCAGAAGTAACTCATGTTTTGAAAGCTCGGGCATTCCGATGCGTCCCTATTGAGCAGTGAATGGGCTATCAACCAGATTCCTTTTTCTACGTATTCCCCAAGGTGTCTACAGCATTTTGACGTAGTTTTACGCATTTATGTTGAAGAATGAGCGTAAGCGACTATATTGTGTAAGTGGTCACCTGATGGCTCTCAGAGTGATTCTTGCGTAAAGGTAGCCATTTCTCCTCTCGGTCCTACTGAAAAGCCAATTGTCCCGGTGGATATATTATCGAATAGATATTTGAAAAACACCTTGAGGATTGATTATAAACAACGTTTGCCATGTTTCTGTCGATATTATGGAGCTAATTTGGTGACCGCAATTTCCGGTCGATTTCTCAGCAAAATGTGAAGAACAAACGGAGCTATTTCGCCTACAAAAATAATATTTTGGGAAAAAAGGAACATTTGCTATCTAACTGGGCGTCACATGAGTGAAAACATCCGAAGCCCATCAAAGGTAAACGATTTAATTTGATTGCTTTTCTGATTTTCGTGGCCAGGTTGCCTGCTGTTAACTAGGCAAAATGCTATGCTAGGCTATCGATAAACTTACACAAATGCTTGTCTTGCTTTGTCTGTAAAGCATATTTTCAACATCTGAGATGACAGGGTGATTAACAAAAGGCTAAGCTGTCTTTCAATATATTTCACTTGTGATTTCGTGAATCTGAATATTTTCTAGTAATATTTATGTCCGTTGCGTTATGCTAATTAGTGTCAGATGATGATTACGCTCCCGGACCCGGGATGGGTAGTATCAAGAGGTTTTAAGATGTGGCTGTTACTTGAACTCTGTGAAGCATTTATTTGGGCTGTAATTTCTGAGGCTGGAAACCCTAATGAACTGCAGAAGAGGTACTCTGGGTCTTCGTTTCCTGTGGCGGTCCTCATGAGAGCCTGTTTCATCATAGCGCTTGATGGTTTTTGCGACTACACTTAAAGAAACATTCAAAGTTCTTGAAATGTTCTGGATTGACTAACCTTCATGTCTTAAAGTAATGATGGACTGTCATTTCTCTTTGCTTATTTCAGCTGTTCTTGCCATAACATCGACTTGGTATTTTACCAAATAGGGCTGTCTTCTGTATACCACCCTTACCTTGTCACAACACAGCTGATTGGCTCAAACGCATTAAGAAGAAAGAAATTCCACAAATTAACTTTAAAGAAGGCACACCTGTTAATTGAAATGCATTCCAGGTGACTACATCATAAAGCTGGTTGAGATAATGTCAAGAGTGTGCAAAGCTGTCATCAAGACAAAGGGTGGCTACTTTGAAGAATCTCAAACATAAAATATATTTGTTTAAGACTTTTTTTTGTTACTACATGATTCCATATGTGTTATTTCATAGTTGATGTCTTCAATATTATTCTACATTGTAGAAAATAGTAAAACATAAAGAAAACCCTTGATTGAGTAGGTGTGTCCAAACGTTTGACTGGTACTGTATAAGTGAATTTGTTCCGATACTTTTAGTCTCCTAAAACAGGGGAACTATTACAAAAATACTGTCATTTCTAAACAGTTCACCCGATATGGATGAAAATACTCCAAAGGGAAGCTGAAAGTCTGCACTTCACAGTATAATTTCTAATCCAAAGTGCTGGAGTACAGATCCAAAACAATAACAAAACATTGTCACTGTCCCAATACTTTTGGATCTCACTGTACATGGAAAACACAACATAGAATATGACTGGAAATGCTGCATACAAGAAGGTTGAATGAAATAGATGTTATCCACATCCGTTCAGTACCCTTGTGCAACCCACAGTCCATAAAGCTAGCCACAGGTCTTGTTAAGACTAGGCCCCTCTGGAACTAGCTACAGGGTTACACAGAGCAAACTGTACAGCAGGGGTGTCAAAGTTATTTTGCCCCTTGGGCTGCATTCAGTCTTCATCGAGGTCCGGAGGGCCGCACTGAAAGTATGTTTCATTTCCTCGCTGTCAAAATGTCCATCGTTTTTATTTGATTTTAGATGCTCTCTGACTGTCTAGCTTTCATTTCAGTGATTATTAGAGTGCTGGACACAGTCATTTCTACACATTTTTTACATTTATTTTAAAGTGCATTGATAAATTAATACGTCAGGCCTATAAAACTGTGAGGGCTGATTGTGACAGGTCCTCTGACACAGGCCTGGTGTAGATAAAGACTTGGCTGTGGGTATAATCAGAACATAAACCTTTCCTATACACTGTACGCACATTATATAGCACCTCTGAGGGAGAATGCTATAGGCTGTAGATGCTCGCCCTTACTGTAAATATAATGGGGAGGAGATGGATTTTATTTTTATATCAAGGGGACCAGTACTTTAGTATTCATATCCAGCACACACAGGTTTTGGGTTTTGTTGAACTGGGTTAGGTTTGTGTTGAACTGCCATAGGGGGGACTGCACGCTGAAATATGCGTCATGCATGAAAGACTAGCATGAAGGACTGTGTGTGTGATTGTGTTTGCATGTGTGTATGTGTGTGTGTGTTTGTATTTAGAGTTGAAGTTGGCTCTGCAGCATCAGGAAACATTTTACATTCCTTCCTGTCTCTCTGTATTAAGGGCCGGGGGCATGAGGCGGTAGGGCTCTGAAATACAGAAGTGTGTGTATGTGTGTGTGCGTGTGTGTTTCCTTTATGAAATTAAAACTGACAGCTGATTTAAGGAGGGAGAGAGAGAGAGAGAGAGAGAGAGAGAGAGAGAGAGAGAGCGCTAGTTTGTACACAGATATTATTACACAACGCTTCTCCCTGTACCACCCATCTTTGCTTTTTAACGAAAAAATAAACAATTCACCCAACAAAACAACACCACAACTCCAAAAAACACCCCAAACATACATTACACACCATCCAAAATACTCAACCTAAACAACACCCCAAAGCCACTAGCACCCCTCCCTCTGCCCCCCTGGTGTTTTCCTCTAGGTGTCATTGACCCACTCTGGACAACAGGGAATGTATTACAGCTTTATGGGGCTTTTTGTGGCTGTTTGGTTTTACTGCACCCTCATCAATACACAACTAAGACTCTCTGTCTATGTATATATGTGTGTGTGTGACTGTTGTGTGCATGTGTGCGTGCGTGCGCGTGCGCGTGTGTCTATCTCTCGCCGTCTCTCTGTCTGCCTCTCTTTTTCTTTTACAGATGCCGTATCTTTGAGCCAGTTTCACACAGCAGGAAAAAAGTCCTGCAGCAACAAGAAGTTGTTATGTAGGGTAGATGTCATGTTGATTTTTTGTAGGGGTTAATATATTTTTCACTAGGGCAATCAAGTCTGACATTTTTAAGTGGAAATTACAAAACAAAACAAGTATACATTTCCTGCTGTACAGGACAATTCCTGCAACAACAGGATGATTAAATTAAGACACAACATTTGTACCCTCTCTCTCTCTCTCTATTTCCTCCCTCTCTCTTTGTTTTTTCTTCCCTTTCATTTTCTTATTTCTCTTTCCCCCTTCCTCTTTACTTTGCTACTGTACCACCCTCTATTCTCACTTGCTAGGTTACCAGATCGTAAATTCAGACACACACACCTTAAGGGTACAAAGGGGTGGACTGAGTGGCTCCTGTAGTAACCCAAGCCAGAGGGTCAGACAGACCTCTCTCTCCCCAAAAATGTCTGTTCATCACATCACACAACTGCTTCACCTTCTCTGCAGGAACTTCACTGTCTGAATCCCTAAACGTTCTCTTTTGTGCTCTCGTTGCAGAGGAACTCAAGTGTAACGGTATGCACTGCGGTCTGTAATAATGGCAATGGATAAACCTAGACCAGTGATATAATATCTTTGCTAGATCTATAATTAATTTCATATTTCACAATGTATTGAAGGCTGGTGTTTGCCTGCAAATGAATTCCTATAGGTTTTAGTTCAGTGGGCCAAGTGGTCTTGAGGCTAATGTATGACCTGGGTTTGATATCCATTGATTCAAAAACAGTATAAAAAAAGAGTGTCTAGAACGTTCCAGAGGTCCTGCAGAGCTGTCGACAGTTCACGTGTCTGTTTGGGAAGTAGTGTTAGACGACACAAGACCGAAAACCACACACACGATGAGGAAGTGTGGTTGACTGAGTCAGGCCATGTTCCATAGTTATGTTACACAATTTCACACTTATACACATAGGCACTTCACCACACATGCATGCCAGACACACACACATACATTCACACACATTGAATGTACGCAAACATGCATGCACACACACACACACACACACACACACACACACACACACACACACACACACACACACACACAGATGTTTGTGATTAAAAGCCTCTGGTGGAAAAATTAAACAGTGTACTCATGGAAGCTCTTCCTGGCTGATTGGTAGAGTTCCACATCATACACGTGCATTGAATAGAACAACTACTACTCTGAATGTAACATCACTGACCCATAACCCCCAACAACAACTGCTCCCCAGGCACTGATGATGTGAACATTTAATAAGACAGCCCCCCGCACCTCTCTGATTCAGAGGGGTTGGGTTAAATGCGGGAAACACATTTAGTTTGAATGCATTCAGGATACTAGGTATCCCCTTTCTCTTTCCACGTTCTATGCTAGACTACAGTGATAGTTCATGATGAAATGATGCCCTCTAGCCCAAGTAAGAGGGAATTGTCTACAAATTGTCTACAGTGTTGTTCCTCAATTTGTTGAATATTTTTTATTCCAAACACATCACAAACACATCGGATTCACATAATCAACCAAATCAACCACCTAATCAATTCAAATAATCAAGGCCAATATTATTTGAATCAAATGTGCTGGAACTAAAATAGAGTAAACTGAATAAAAATACGTTGATGTTGGATAATGAACAATGCAAAAATAGCCTTTGTGCAAAACGAACTTCCAGAATTAATCAAGGCACTTTCATGTAGTAAAAACATTTAATAGCCGTCATTGTTATACTCGCTTATGCATGGCAAGAATAAAAATACACCGACGCTTTGCGGCTACAACAGTCGTCATCAGGGTGACAAACAATAGTGGTGTCCGACAACTTATTTGTATTATTTTGTATCTCATCCTATGATCAAAGAGCACTTAACTAAACTACTTAACTACATACCTAAGAAGCACTCTTCTCTTGTGTCTCTAAAATAGAGAGGTAGAGAGGATGTTCGCAGAGTCAGAGGATGTGGCAGCGGAACTGTACAGGCGAAAGAGAGCGTCTGGCTTCACATTCTTAGACCCTGGGCGTTAGGAGATGGTGAAGTTGAACCTGGTGAATAACAGAGCCCAACGGGCCTGCCTAGAGTTAAGGCTCTTGGCTGTGTGGAGAAATTCCAAATTCTTATTGTCGGTCCAAACCAAAAATGGATGTTCCGCTCCTTCCAGACAGTTCCTCCAGTGCCATCTTGACCGCCAGATGTTCCTGGTTACCTACGTCGTAGTTTCTATCAGTGGAGTTGAAACAAAAGGACAGGAAGGCACAGGGATGGAGCTTTTTGTCCTGGGCAGATTGCTGGGACAGGATGGCCCCCCCAAGCATTGACCTCAACCACAAACTGACGGGACGGGTCCGGATGGACAAGGATGGGGGCAGTAGTTAACTGATGCTTCAGATCCACAAAAGCCCTGTCAACAGCTGGGGACCAAGTGAACGGTACCTTGGGAGAAGTGAGTGCAGAGAGGGGAGCTTCCAGGGTGCTGTAGCCACAGATGAAGTGGCGGTAGAAATTAGCAAACCCCAGGAAACATTGCAATTTCACTCTGGACGTGGGTTGGGGTCAATCCACCACCGCTCTCACTTTTTCAGTATCCATCTGGACATTTCCTTTAGTGATGACGTATCCCAGAAAGGAGGTAGTAGAACGGTGAAAATTGCACTTCTCAGCTTTCACAAGCAATGGTTCTCCAGGATGCACTTAGGACATGGAGGATGTGTTCTTGGTCAGACCGGGAGAAGACAAGGATTTCGTTGAGGTAGACAATCCCAGAACAATTCATCTTTTCAGCACATTGTTAACCAGGGCCTGAAAAACAGCCAGGTGAGCCCAAACGGCATGACCAGACACTCATAGTGTCCACTGGCCGTGTTGAAATCCGTCTTCCACTCGTCCCCCTCGCGTATCCTAACAAGATGGTAGGCATTCCGAAGGTCCAACTTGGAAAAAATGGTAGTCCCCTGGAGAGGTTTGAAAGGAGAGGAGAGGATTGGCAGGGGGTAACGATTCTTAATTGTGATGGCATTGAGGCCCCGGTAGCCGATGCATGGAGACAGGGTCTTGTCCTTCTTTCCCACAAAAAAAACCCTGCGCTGGCAGGGGATACAGAAGGACGAATGCTACCAGCAGCCAGAGAGTCCTCAATGTACTCCTCCATGGCAACAGCTTGCAAGTTTGTCTTGACTTCCCAAATCAACCAGCATTTTTCCAAGCTCCTGGTTTTCCTAGTGTCTCTTTTCTAGTCCTTCCGGTTCTAACCTTTTGCCTGCCCTGACACTGAGCCCGCCTGCCTGACCATTCTGCTTGCCCCTGACCTCGAGCCTGCCTGCCGCTCTGTACCTTTTGGACTCTGACCTGGTTAGGAACTCTTGCCTGTACTTGGCCTGCCTCTTGCCTGCCCCTTCGTTGTTCAATAAATATCAGAGACTTGAACCATCTGCCTCCTGTGTCTGCATCTGGGCCTCGCCTTGTGTCATTATAGTACGAATTGGCCATGACTGACCCAGCAGACTCAGACCAGCTCCGTCATGTTGTCTCCCTGTAGGGAGCCACCATTAAAAGACATGAAGAGCTACTTCAGACTAGAAAAAAAATCTGTACTTCAGACTAGAAAAGAGAGACTAGGAAAACCAGGAACTTGGAAAAAATCTGCTTGACTTGGCAAGACAAGACAAACTGGCAACAGACAAACAAAGAACACAGGTATAAATACACTGAGGGTAATAGGGAAGATGGGTGACACCTGGAGGGAGGTGGAGACAATCACAAGGACAGGTGGAACAGATCAGGGTGTGACAGGAACTGGAATCAAAAAGACTGGGAATCAGCCAGAAGTCAGCACAAAGCTCTTGTACAATGCATTCGGAATGTATTCGTATCATTTGGCTTGTTTAACATTTTGCTATTTTACAGGCTATTCTAAAATTGAATAAATCTTTTTTTACACACAATCTACACACAATAGCCAATAATGACAAAAAAATCTATAAAAATTAAATACATTTTCAGCAAATGTATTGAAAATTCAAAACGGAAATATTGCATTTACATAATTTTTCAGATCCTTTCTCAGTACTTTGTTGAAGCAACTTTGGCAGCGATTACAGCCTCAAGTGTTCTTGGGTATGACACTACAAGCGTGACACACCTGTATTTGGGGAGTTTCTCCCATTCTTCTCTGCAGATCCTCTCAAGCTCTGTCAGGTTGGATGGGGAGCGTCTCTCCAGATATGTTCGATCGGGTTCAAGCCTCTGGCTGGGCCACTCAAGGACATTCAGAGACTTGTCTCAAAGTCACTCCTGTGTTGTCTTGGTTGTGTGCCAGTGGTGGAAAAGGTACCCAAAAGTCATACTTTGTCACACCCTGACCATAGTTTGCTTTGTATGTTTCTATGTTTTAGTTGGTCAGGGTGTGATCTGAGTGGGCATTCTATGTTGGATGTCTTGTTTGTCTATTTCTATCTCTGGCCTGATATGGTTCTCAATCAGAGGCAGGTGTTAGTCATTGTCTCTGATTGGGAACCATATTTAGGTAGCCTGGGTTTCACTGTGTGTTTGTGGGTGATTGTTCCTGTCTCTGTGTTTGTTGTCACCAGATAGGCTGTTTAGGTTTTCACACGTTTATTGTTTTGTTAGTTTATTCATGTATAGTTTTTCTTCATTAAAAAAACATGAATAACAACCACGCTGCATTTTGGTCCACTTTTCCTTCACAACAGGAAAACCGTTACATACTTGAGTAAAAGTAAAGATACCTTAATAGAAAAAGTAAAAGTGAAAGTCACCCAGTAAAATCCTACTTGAGTAAAAGTGTGGTTTGGTTTTAAATATACTTGGTTTATTGGTTATAAATATACTTAAGTATCAAAATTAAATGTAATTGTTACAATATACTAAAGTATCAAAAGAAAAAGTATAAATCATTACAAATTCCTTATATTAAGCAAACCAGACAGTATACATTTTGTAAATACTTTTATTAACGGATAGCCAGGGGTACACTTCAACACTCAGACATCATTTCCAAACAAAGCATGTGTTTAGCCAGATCAGAGGCAGTAGGGACGACCTGGGATGTCCTCTTGATAAGTGTGTGAATTAGACCATTTTCCTGACCTGCATTCAAAATGTAACAAGTACTTTTGTGTGTCAGGGAAAATGTATGGAGTAAAAAGTATATCATTTTCTTTATGAATGTAGTGAAGTGAAGGTAAAAGTTGTCAAAAATATCAATAGTATAGTAAAGTACAGATACCCCAAAAAACTACTTAAGTAGAACTTACAAGAATTTTTTACTTAAGTACTTGACATTCAGAGTTCAATCTTGGTTTCATCAGACCAGAGAATCTTGTTTCTCATGGTCTGAGAGTCCTTTAGGTGCCTTTTGGCAAATTCCAAGCAGGCTGCTTTGTTTTCCGTCTGGCCACTTTACCATAAAGGCCTGAATGGTGGAGTGCTGCAGAGATCGATGTCCTTCTGGAAGGTTCTTCCATCTCCACAGAGGAGCTCTGGAGCTCTGTCGGGTTCTTGGTCACCTCCCTGACTAAGGCCCTTCTCCCCCGATTGCTCAGTTTGGCCGAGCGGGCAACTCTAGGAAGAGTCTAGGTGGTTCCGAAATGATTCCATTTAAGAATGATGGAGGTCACTGTGTTCTTGAGGACCTTCAATGCTGCAGAAAAGTTTTGGTACCCTTCCACAGATCTGTGCCTCGGCACAATCTTGTCTCAGATTTCTACGGACAATTCCTTCGACTTACTCTGACATGCACTGTCAACTGTGGGACCTTATACAGACCGGTGTGTGCCTTTCGAAATCGTGTCCAATCAATTGAATTTACCAAAGGTGGACTCCAATCAAGTTGTAGAAACATCTCAAGGATGATCAATGGAAACAGTATGCACCTGAGCTCAATTTCGAGTCTCATAGCAAAGAGTCTGAATGCTTAGGCAAGTACGGTATTTCTGTTTTTTTTATTTTCAATACATTTGCAAACATTTCTAAAAACCTGTTTTCTCTTTGCCATTTTGGGGTTTTGTGTGTAGATTGACGAGGAACATGTTTTATTTAATCCATTTTAGAATAAAGCTGTAATGTAATAACATTTGGAAATAGTCAATGGGTCTGAATACTTTCCGAATGCGCTGTATAAGGCAGGTAGGTCTGTCTTTCTGCAACCCAGCAGTTGCGAGAGAAGTACATCTGGATTGCGTGTGTGCCTCTGGGTGTCAGCGAATATGTTCTAACATCAGATCACAGACAGTTATCTATCTCTTTTTTTATGTATGACCTCATAAGTAGAGTTCTAGAGACTTAGTGCAACCACTACACATCCTCCTATAAACATACTGTACACACCCAACAATCTGATATGTCTGGTGAGGATGGAGATCGTGGGAGGGTTGGCTGGGGACATATGGAGGGAAATAGGAGACTGAGGAGAGAGTGGGGGAGAGAGGGGAGACGGGGAGAGTGTGGGGTTTAGGAGTGTCTGGGTAGGGAGGAGTGGAGAAGGAGAAAGGGAAGGGAGGGAGGGAGGGAAAGATACAGAGAGCAAGCGAGAGAGAGAGAGAGAGAGAGAGAGAGGGGAAGAGTGAGGGAGAGAGGAAAGAGAGTTTTTAATTTAAGCAGATAGCTATGACTTCACTTTTTCACTGTCTGCCTGGAGAAATCCTATGGACTTTGTCCTCCCACATTCACAAGGTTTGGTTTGGCTCTCTCTTAGCGTGTCCTAACTTTCCTTCACTGTATACTGTTCTTCTTTATGACTTTGCCCTCTAGCTCCCTGTCTCATGTAATCACAAGGTTGATGGTTCAAGTCCTGCTTGAAAATGAGCCTGGAACATACACGGTTACTGTACTCAAATTTAGGAATGTTGTTGTTGTGAAAAGTGAATATTACTGCCTGCTACTGTTGCTGTAGACTCATGTAGTTGTTTGACGGAGTGATTTAGCCCGACTGCTAAGTAGTCAATTAATGGTACCTGAACTCTCTGCACTCTATCTTGCACTGACCCTACGCACATTCACTACACTATATAGACAACATATACACACACACGCTACATTGACACTGCCACACAAGCCCACACACATGCACATTCACACACACACACACACACACACACACACACACACACACACACACACACACACACACACGCGCACACGCACACTCACACGCACACACACACGCATACCTACACAACACAAACACACACATACACATTACTCACGAACACACACTTTTACACGCATCATTTGCTGTTGCTACTCTGTTCTTTATTTTAGTCTTATTATTATCTATTCTGTAGCCGAGTCACTGTCCCGATGCAGCCTTCAAGTACTTATCTACCTCAAATACCTCGTACCTCTGTACATTGATCTGGTACTGGTACTCCCTGTATATATAGTCTACACCAGTTGTTTTCGGTGCGTTTGACAAATAAAGTTACATTTGATTCGATTTTGATATATTCTAGTGATTAGCTGGCTCTCACAGGCTGCCTGCTGGTGAAAAGACAGATTTTGCTGCAGAGAGAACCTGGCCAAGAGACTATGGAAGGTTTCCTCATTTCCTTCTTCTGTTTATGGAAAAGCCATCAGCCAGCCAGTGTGTGTGTATGCGTGCGTGTGCGTGTGCGTGTGTGTGTGTGTGTGTGTGTGTGTGTGTGTGTGTGTGTGTGTGTGTTTGTGCGTAACAGTGCATGTGTGCTTGTGTGTGTCCATGTGTGTGTGTGCGATAGTGTGTGTGTAGTACTCTAGAATGGTATGTGCTACCTGTAGGCTCAGTCTGTCCTAAAATAAGTCACAGCTCAGTCAATCTTTTTCAAATATCTTTCTGAAACAAGTTCCTCATTCATTCCATTATAAATCAGAGCGCCAAACCTATTTCATAACAAATGTTATTGAAGAACAATACCATCATGGGCCCAACGTTCTGTTATGATGGAAAAGATGAGACAAATTATTTCAAAACCTTATATGAAGTTATTCAATCTTGTTGTTTTCTCCTCAAGCTTTCCCTCAATAACGTTACAAGCTTATACCTAAACATATTATTGTAGTGCTAAGGAATCAGATATCACAATAATATTCCCCTATTTAGTCCCCTATTAACAATCCCCTATTTTAGCTCCCTCTCTCAGTCCCCTAATAGCAGTACCCATAATAGTTCCCATTTTAGTCTCCACTTATTGTTGTGAGTCATGGCTAGCCTGGGTGGCATTATGTCAGGCCTATGGTTACACAGCTCCCCCGAGGATACTGTCATGTAAAACCCTGTGGTTCTCCCTCTGGCAACATACACAGAAAAAACATGCCTGGGTGACACTAATAGGTAGGGGAAAGTGTTCACACATGTGTCCGTGTGCACACACAGTCGCACACACAAACACTTTGGAACTGATGGTCTTATGACATCTGTTTGTGCTAGGGGGCGCTATTCCTGTGTTTTCCTTCCTTTCAGTCCCCACATCCCCTCTCCTTCTCTCCCTCAGTCCTCCCAACCTCCCTTTCTCCCTCAATCCCCCACAAGATCCCGCTCTTCCAGTCCCTCCCTCTCTCCAACCCTCCCTTCTACTCTCTGTCCCCACTGCCTCCCTCTTCTCGACACTCCTCCCTCTCCCTCCAGCTCTCCTACTGTGTTATTTTCTTTCTCTCTGTCCCCATAACTTTCAGCAGTAACCCTGGAATCTTTCCAGTGTACTCAGCTGAGATGCATCCCCAAATGCCCAAAAGATGCACCCACGCACACACACACACGCACACAGACAAAGCTTTGGGCTGTCGCCTGGATCATAATCACATTGGCCCTTTGCGTATTGATAAAGTACAGTGTGTGCATATAAAGGATTGACCAAAGACCATGTGATCCTGACGGCATGCAGCCTTTGAAAACTTTGCCAGATTATAATACAAACCCTATGCCCTGATATCAGACCTCTATTTTCCCTCATCCTTTTGATCCTTCTCCCCTCCCCCCACTCTCTCTTGTTTTTGAAGAACATGTTTCCACCAAATGTTGCAGGCTGAACAGTTACTATAGGGTGTTGTGTCTGAGTGGAATGAGGGAGAAAGGGAGAAGAGAAAGAGGGAGAGAGGGAAGAGAAGGAGAGGAGAAAGAGGGAGAGAGGGAAGAGAAGGAGAAGAAAAAGAGGGAGAGGGAAGAGAAGGAGAAGAGAAAGAGGGAGAGAGGGAGAAGAGAAAGAGGGAGAGAGGGAGAGAAGGAGAAAGGGTGAGAATGAAAGAGGGAAGAGAAGGAGAAGAGAAAGAGGGAGAGAGGGAGAAGAGAAAGCCGGGAGAGAGGAAAGAATATGGAGGATGTCTAAGGCCTGGGGTGTATGCCTTAGGAATGTATTTGGCAGTGGGTAAATACTGCAGGTAGCCTGAACACACACACGCTCACGCCCATTCAGTGCCACATGCTCATCTGTGCAGACAGTGAACCACTACTACTGTCTACTGCTACTGTACATGGAACCACAGCTCAGGAATACTAACAACCACAAACCTGAACCCATAAAGAAGGTATGTGTGCTTTGTCGGTTTCCTTCATGTACATGTGGTGTTTGTGAATGTTTTTGTGAGTGTTAAGTGAGATTTAGTGGAAAATAAATGCGTTGATTAATATACTGGCAAATGTATAATTGCAGTTACTGCAGGCTATACATGTCTGTATCTTATGTTGTTACTGACAGGCAGAATAATGTTGATGTGTATGACTGTGCTATAATCCAAACTGCCCCTACCTCAATGAGAGAAGTGTTTATCATGCGACTGTGAATGTGAATGTTACCATTCTGAAGTCCAGTTGACTTACAGTTTAAGGACACCCTGATGATGTAGTCTCTGTCATCTATGCGTGTGCATGCTTATTTTGTGTATTCGTATTTTGTCTGTGTGTGTGTGTGTGTGCCTGGCTGCCTGTGTGCGTGCGTGTGTCTGTGAATATGTGCATGTGTGACATTTTTGTCCACTGTGTATTATTAAGTTTGCAGCTGTGCATGTGGAAAAATATGGATACACATTCCTCTCTCTCCAACACAGATGTGTGTCTGCAACTTACAACAACAAATGGCAGGAGGGCAAACTCATACCTCAATTCCTCAGCTGTATTAAGGTATTAAGATGTTAATTAAGCAAAGAAAGTTAGTCGCTGTCTCACACTGTGACGTCACCCAGTCAACTGACTCTCCAGGAGTGACAAGTTACAGTAGCTTCTAGCTCTCAAAGTTTCTATGGCTCAGAGTGTTTCGAATTTTTGTGAAAAAGCCTTGAGGCCTATACGTAAAGCGCAATAAAGAGCAGTGAAACTAGAAAGAGCACTGTGTTTGGTTTCTTCTTTTTTCTCATCGAATTGTTGTGATCGAAACTTGTGTTTCGGATCCTGCGATGGAATTATCCAAGTAGCTGTGTTCAGGGCTGTGGTGTGGGTCGGGTCTGGTCCTTGCACTGGTTCTTTGTAATTTGTACATAGATAAACAATATATATCAACTATTATCACTATCCCCAGGTTGTCTTACAGTATCACCATGGCTGTACAAGTGTCGGTGCTGTCCCTAGTCCTCACTCTAGCCCTGGGCCTGATGCTGAGTGTCTGCAGGCCTGTGTGTGGCACCCCAGGGACAACCCAGGACCTGGACTATGGAGGGGTTCCTCTCTGGATCAACCGTCTTCTGGGGGAACCCTCTGTATTCAGTCTGAGGGGCCGAATGGACCGGGCATGGTACAAATAAAACATTGATACATTAATTTACTGTGACAAGAGTCTGAAGGTTGTGGTACTTTAAATCATTTATAAATGAAATGCCGAGAGTTGCTTTAGCTGGTGCTTCGGGATTGGGTAATGTTTAAACATCATTCAAAGGAAAGTTCACACACTTTGTGCTGGCAAAGTATCACATGTATTTCCTACTTTATTTACATATGTAATATCCGAGTAAAGACAGATATTTATCTTTGTGTGATCCAGGTACAGAGCCAACAACCCCCAGTCCTGCCCTGACCTGTGTGACTGTCCTATCCAGTGGCCCTCAGCTCTGTACTGTGACCACAGAGACCTGGGAGAGCTGCCGGACAGCATGCTTTACAATACACAATACCTGTTCCTGCAGGTAATACACACCACATGCAAGCACATGCACAAAGGGGTCTGAGACACCTGTCTGAAAGACTGCCAGGCACCACACGGTTCCTATACAGGTGTCGGATCTTAATTTGAGCCAATAATCCTGCAGCAAGAGAACATTTTAATTATTATGTATATTATAAGTCATGGACATTTTTTATAGGGGTTAGATACATTTTTCGTTAGAGCAAATCAAATATGACATTTTAAAGTGGAAATTACAAACTTTAGAAGCCTTATTAAACCTTGAATACACTGCTGTGCAGTAAAATTCTCAGCAACAAAATTAAGATCCTACATCTATAGGTAACACACAGTTTATGGGTGTGTGTGTTTTCTCAGGGCAACAAAATCTCGTCCCTGCCCTCCTCCTCTCTCACCAACTCCTCAGGACTCCGCTGGCTCATCCTGGATGATAACCGTCTGCAGACAGACGGGCTGCAGACCTCCACGCTGCAGAACCTGACCCAGCTCCAATACCTGTTCCTCAACCACAATAAGCTGACTGTCGTGCCCTCTGGCCTGCCCAGGAGCCTGCGGCAGCTCCGACTGGCACACAACCTCATCACCAGCATCTCCCCAGGAACCTTTGGGAACTTACATAATCTTACATTGCTGCTACTGCAGGGGAATAGGTTGAACGTGATTACAGAGACTGACTTCACAGGTAAGTGAAGTGAAGCTCTGCTTCCATTCTGAGATATTATATTTTATGCCAAAACATATGACACCTTTTCTGACATATGTTAAAAATAACATCCTCAAAGGTAACAGCTCTGAACATGCTTGTTCTGGTACCCTCTCTCCCATCCTCCCCCTCTCTCTCCCCCTCTTCCTCTCCTTCCACCTCTCCCTCCTTGCCCACCAGGCCTGGTGTCTCTTAACCTGTTGAGCCTGAGCGGGAACCTCTTCTCCTCCTTCCCCTCCCACCTTCCTCCCTCCATCCAGCAGCTCTATCTCTCCAACAACTCTCTGTCTGGCCTGGGGGAGGAAAGTCTACAGGGCTTCACTAATCTCAGGTAACACAAACACGTACAGATGCAAGCATGCAAACACACACACACACACACACACACACACACACACACACACACGCACACACACACACACACACACATTATTTCAGTCTGATATGCATCACACCTCTCTGATATTATCACAAATTGTGGTTATTTTGTTCTCTAATATTGAAAGTTACTCTGGATAAGGTGGCTTTAATGTAAATGTAGTGTGTGTGTGTGTGTGTGTGTGTGTGTGTGTGTGTGTGTGTGTGTGTGTGTGTGTGTGTGTGTGTGTGTGTGTGTGTGTGTAGGTACCTGCGTCTGCGCCGCTGTGGTCTAGTGAGCCCTTCCCTCCACCCCCAATCTTTCAACCTGTCTGCCCTTGTGGAGCTGGATCTCTCTTACAACAAGCTGACAACCATCCCCCTGGTTCCTCTCACACTACAGTACCTATACTTGGAGGCCAACCACATACAAGGTAAGACTACACATACACTCCCGTACACACGCACGAGCACGTGCACGCGCGCACACACACAATCTAAGGAGTGGAGAAAACATCTGTGAGGGGTTGACCAGGGGAGTAATATCCAGCCAGGTCACCCGTGAAACAAGTCAGTATTCGACGTCCATCCACGTCGAAGGACATAGGGAGATGATGTGGAAACCGGCCACTAGGGGTGTAAGCATCTTTTGTTCGAATCCAGCGATCTAAAGTTGTTTTGAGATTTTTGTTTTAAGCCTATCCCAAACCTTAAAACGTACCTTAACCATTCAGAGTTAATGCATAACCTCAAGATTTCGGAGTTAATGCTTCAACTTAACCCTAAACTTAAAATGTTGAGTTCATACCTAAACTTAACCTTAAACACTTCAAAATGTGACATTTGGAACAACTGCAGAATTTGACGTTCGAGAAACATGGATGAACGTCTAATTCTGACATGAGACTTTGAGAGCTAGATGGTAAGATCAGCCAAATATCACGCTCTTTCCATCTCTCTCTGAGAAAAACAATCCTTGTTGTGCCCACAAATATTTCCAAATGACGAAGCTGATCAAATTATGAACACCTGAATGCTTCTCTTGAACTGCAAATCAGCACATGAGGAGTGGATGTAACTTCCTGCCTCATCTTCAATAACAAACCTGTGAATCTCACAATTGGCCACTCGTTCGCTCAGCCGTGTCTCCTTGACAAAACACTGTTAGGATTCCTGGATTCCTGTTCTGGCTTGGATGTTTGGGCTACAGAGGGAGAGGGAAAGAGGGGGAGATAGTGAGAGAGGGAGAGAGAATGACAAGAGAGAAAAACAGAGGTAGAGGTACAGTGCCTTCAGAAAGTATTCACAGCCCTTAACTTTTTGTTCACATTTTGTTGTGTGACAGACCGAATTTAAAGTGGTTTACATGTGGATTTAGTGTCACTGGCATACACACAATACCCCCTAATCTCAATGTGGAATTAGGCTTTTAGACATTTTTACAAATTAATTTTAAAAATGGAAAGCTGAAATGACTTGAGTCAATAAGCATTCAAGCCCTTTGTTAAGGCAAGCCTAAATAACTTCAGGAATACAAATGTGTTTAAAAAGTCAGATAATAAGCAGTGGTGTAAAGTACTTAAGTAAAAATACTTTAAAGTACTACTTAAGTCGTTTTTTAGGGTTTCTGAACTTCACATGACTATTTATATTTTTGACAACGTTTACTTTCACGTCACTACATTCCTAAAGAAAATTATGTAATTTTCAATCCATACATTTTCCTGACACCCAAAAGTACTTGTTACATTTTGAATGCTTAGCAGGACATGAAAGTTGTCTAATTCACACAGAACATCCCTGGTCATCCCTACTGCCTCTGATTTGGCGGACTCACCAAACACACATGCTTCATTTATAATGATGTCTGAGTGATGGAGTGTGCCCCTGGCTATCCATAATTTAAAAAATAAGAACATGATACCGTCTGGTTTGCTTTATATAAGGAATTCAAAATTATTATACTTTTACTTTTGATACTTAAGTATATTTTAAACCAAGTAGTATACTCAAGTAGTATTTTAGTGGGTGACTTTCACTTTCATTTTTTTTAAAAACTTTTACTTTTAATCAAGTATGACAATTGGGTACTTTTTCCACCACTGATAATAAGTTGCTTGACTAACTGTGCTCAATAATGGTTTTAAGAAGATGTTTAAGTGACCACCCCTATCTCTGTACCCCACACAAACAATTATCTGTAAGGTCCTTCAGTCAAGCAGTGAAGCACAATTTCAAAGACAAAGAACAGGGAGGTTTTCCAATGTCTTGCAAAGAATGGCACCTATTGGTAGATGGCAACATTTAAAAACAGAGAGTAAGGGGGTTTCCATTGACCCAGGTTTATGTGTAATGGAGACGGCAGATATACAGTGCCTTGCGAAAGTATTCGGCCCCCTTGAACTTTGCGACCTTTTGCCACATTACAGGCTTCAAACATAAAGATATAAAACTGTATTTTTTTGTGAAGAATCAACAACAAGTGGGACACAATCATGAAGTGGAACGACATTTATTGGATATTTCAAACGTTTTTAACAAATCAAAAACTGAAAAATTGGGCGTGCAAAATTATTCAGCCCCTTAAGTTAATACTTTGTAGCGCCACCTTTTGCTGCGATTACAGCTGTAAGTCGCTTGGGGTATGTCTCTATCAGTTTTGCACATCGAGAGACTGACATTTTTTCCTATTCCTCCTTGCAAAACAGCTTGAGCTCAGTGAGGTTGGATGGAGAGCATTTGTGAACAGCAGTTTTCAGTTCTTTCCACAGATTCTCGATTGGATTCAGGTCTGGACTTTGACTTGGCCATTCTAACACCTGGATATGTTTATTTTTGAACCATTCCATTGTAGATTTTGCTTTATGTTTTGGATCATTGTCTTGTTGGAAGACAAATCTCCGTCCCAGTCTCAGGTCTTTTGCAGACTCCATCAGGTTTTCTTCCAGAATGGTCCTGTATTTGGCTCTATCCATCTTCCCATCAATTTTAACCATCTTCCCTGTCCCTGCTGAAGAAAATCAGGCCCAAACCATGATGCTGCCACCACCATGTTTGACAGTGGGGATGGTGTGTTCAGTGTGATGAGCTGTGTTGCTTTTACGCCAAACATAACGTTTTGCATTGTTGCCAAAAAGTTCCATTTTGGTTTCATCTGACCCGAGCACCTTCTTCCACATGTTTGGTGTGTCTCCCAGGTGGCTTGTGGCAAACTTTAAACAACACTTTTTATAGATATCTTTAAGAAATGGCTTTCTTCTTGCCACTCTTCCATAAAGGCCAGATTTGTGCAATATACAACTGATTGTTGTCCTATGGACAGAGTCTCCCACCTCAGCTGTAGATCTCTGCAGTTCATCCAGAGTGATCATGGGCCTCTTGGCTGAATCTCTGATCAGTCTTCTCCTTGTATCAGCTGAAAGTTTAGAGGGACGGCCAGGTCTTGGTAGATTTGCAGTGGTCTGATACTCCTTCCATTTCAATATTATCGCTTGCACAGTGCTCCTTGGGATGTTTAAAGCTTGGGAAATCTTTTTCTATCCAAATCCGGCTTTAAACTTCTTCACAACAGTATCTCGGACCTGCCTGGTGTGTTCCTTGTTCTTCATGATGCTCTCTGCGCTTTTAGCGGACCTCTGAGACTATCACAGTGCAGGTGCATTTATACGGAGACTTGATTACACACAGGTGGATTGTATTTATCATCATTAGTCATTTAGGTCAACATTGGATCATTCAGAGATCCTCACTGAACTTCTGGAGAGAGTTTGCTGCACTGAAAGTAAAGGGGCTGAATAATTTTGCACGCCCAATTTTTCAGTTTTGGATTTGTTAAAAAAGTTTGAAATATCCAATAAATGTCGTTCCACTTCATGATTGTGTCCCACTTGTTGTTGATTCTTCACAAAAAAATACAGTTTTATATCTTTATGTTTGAAGCCTGAAATGTGGCAAAAGGTCGCAAAGTTCAAGGGGGCCGAATACTTTCGCAAGGCACTGTAGGTGAGCATTTTCTAAAGATCAACAACATTTGTATCCATTCGACAGGGGTGGATGTTTCTTTTGTCAAACTTTCTTTATTAAGACAAATGATGATGGAAACTGTGTTTTTCGATTAAATGATGATTGCCAAATAATTTTGAAGATACATGCGGCACGTGATGTCATCACAAGCTCCACTCCACATTTCATTCTAAAATGCCTGCTAAATCCATTTTTTAACTATCAAAATAATGTTTCTTTGCAGGATCCTTGTCCTGACTTTCAAGAATGGTTGAATTGCTTCAAATTGCTTTTCTGGTTGGCTGGATGCAAGTTTCACCATCCAATTATTTACCGTGCAAGTTTCACAATGGCACGGTCGCGTGGCAATATTGTGGCACATTATATTGCACACTAGTCTATTCTTGAATTCATTAATGCGCAACTTGCCTAAATGGGTAGTGGAAACACTACAGTTTGATTCAACATCATTACATCCAGCTGTGACATTGTTACATCCAGCTGTTTATATCGACACAAGATAGATAAATGGAAATACACCCTAGCAGGCACTTGTCACATTTATTTTCCATGCAAGCTATCTAAATGTCAACAAAAAAAGTCAAGGGACAAGTTCATGGAAACATACTGTATCTCCTGAATGTCCCTTTGAGCATGGTGAAGTTATTATTGCACTCTGGAGGGTGTATTAATACACCCAGTCACTACAAAGATACAGGCATCCTTCCTAACTCAGTTTACGGAGAGGAGGAAAACCACTCAGGGGTTTCACCATGAATCAAATCAAATCAAATTTATTTATATAGCCCTTCGTACATCAGCTGATATCTCAAAGTGCTGTACAGAAACCCAGCCTAAAACCCCAAACAGCAAGCAATGCAGGTGTAGAAGCACGGTGGCTAGGAAAAACTCCCTAGAAAGGCCAAAACCTAGGAAGAAACCTAGAGAGGAACCAGGCTATGTGGGGTGGCCAGTCCTCTTCTGGCTGTGCCGGGTGGAGATTATAACAAAACATGGTCAAGATGTTCAAATGTTCATAGATGACCAGCATGGTCGAATAATAATAAGGCAGAATAGTTGAAACTGGAGCAGCAGCACAGTCAGGTGGACTGGGGACAGCAAGGAGTCATCATGTCAGGTATTCCTGGGGCATGGTCCTAGGGCTCAGGTCCTCCGAGAGAGAGAAAGAAAGAGAGAATTAGAGAGAGCATATGTGGGATGGCCAGTCCTCTTCTGGCTGTGCCGGGTGGAGATTATAACAGAACATGGCCAAGATGTTCAAATGTTCATAAATGACCAGCATGGTCAAATACTAATAAGGCAGAACAGTTGAAACTGGAGCAGCAGCACAGCCAGGTGGACTGGGGACAGCAAGGAGTCATCATGTCAGGTAGTCCTGGGGCATGGTCCTAGGGCTCAGGTCCTCCGAGAGAGAGAAAGAGAGAAGGAGAGAATTAGAGAACGCACACTTAGATTCACACAGGACACCGAATAGGACAGGAGAAGAACTCCAGATATAACAAACTGACCCTAGCCCCCCGACACATAAACTACTGCAGCATAAATACTGGAGGCTGAGACAGGAGGGGTCAGGAGACACTGTGGCCCACTCTGAGGACACCCCCGGACAGGGCCAAACAGGAAGGATATAACCCCACCCACTTTGCCAAAGCACAGCCCCCACACCACTAGAGGGATATCTTCAACCACCAACTTACCATCCTGAGACAAGGCTGAGTATAGCCCACAAAGACCTCCGCCACGGCACAACCCAAGGGGGGGGGGGGGGGGGGCGCCAACCCAGACAGGATGACCACATCAGTGACTCAACCCACTCAGGTGACGCACCCCCTCCAGGGACGGCATGAGAGAGCCCCAGTAAAGCCAGTGACTCAGCCCCTGTAATAGGGTTAGAGGCAGAGAATCCCAGTGGAAAGAGGGGAACCGGCCAGGCAGAGACAGCAAGGGCGGTTCGTTGCTCCAGAGCCTTTCCGTTCACCCTCCCACTCCTGGGCCAGACTACACTCAATCATATGACCCACTGAAGAGATGAGTCTTCAGTAGAGACTTAAAGGTTGAGACCGAGTTTGCGTCTCTGACATGGGTAGGCAGACCGTTCCATAAAAATGGAGCTCTATAGGAGAAAGCCCTGCCTCCAGCTGTTTGCTTAGAAATTCTAGGGACAATTAGGAGGCCTGCGTCTTGTGACCGTCGCGTATGTGTAGGTATGTACGGCAGGACCAAATCAGAGAGATAGGTAGGAGCAAGCCCATGTAATGCTTTGTAGGTTAGCAGTAAAACCTTGAAATCAGCCCTTGCTTTGACAGGAAGCCAGTGTAGAGAGGCTAGCACTGGAGTAATATGATCAAATTTTTTGGTTCTAGTCAGGATTCTAGCAGCCGTATTTAGCACTAACTGAAGTTTATTTAGTGCTTTATCCGGGTAGCCGGAAAGTAGAGCATCGCAGTAGTCTAACCTGGAAGTGACAAAAGCATGGATTAATTTTTCTGCATCATTTTTGGACAGAAAGTTTCTGATTTTTGCAATGTTACGTAGATGGAAAAAAGCTGTCCTTGAAATGGTCTTGATATGTTCTTCAAAAGAGAGATCAGGGTCCAGAGTAACGCCGAGGTCCTTCACAGTTTTATTTGAGACGACTGTACAACCATTAAGATTAATTGTCAGATTCAACAGAAGATCTCTTTGTTTCTTGGGACCTAGAACAAGCATCTCTGTTTTGTCCGAGTTTAAAAGTAGAAAGTTTGCAGCCATCCACTTCCTTATGTCTGAAACACATTCTTCTAGCAAGGGCAATTTTGGGGCTTCACCATGTTTAATTGAAATGTACAGCTGTGTGTCATCCGCATAGCAGTGAAAGTTAACATTATGTTTTCGAATAACATCCTCAAGAGGTAAAATATATAGTGAAAACAATAGTGGTCCTTAAACGGAACCTTGAGGAACACCGAAATTTACAGTTGATTTGTCAGAGGACAAACCATTCACAGAGACAAACTGATATCTTTTCCGACAGATAAGATCTAAACCAGGCCAGAACTTGTGCGTGTAGACCAATTTGGGTTTCCAATCTCTCCAAAAGAATGTGGTGATCGATGGTATCAAAAGCAGCACTAAGGTCTAGGAGCACGAGGACAGATGCAGAGCCTCGGTCCGATGCCATTAAAATGTCATTTACCACCTTCACAAGTGCCGTCTCAGTGCTATGATGGGGTCTAAAACCAGACTGAAGCATTTCGTATACATTGTTTGTCTTCAGGAAGGCAGTGAGTTGTTGCGCAACAGCCTTTTCTAAAATTTTTGAGAGGAATGGAAGATTCGATATAGGCCGATAGTTTTTTATATTTTCTGGGTCAAGGTTTGGCTTTTTCAAGAGAGGCTTGAGGCCATGAGGCCAAACTATACACTAGAGTTACTTACCAAGGTGATATTGAATGTTCCTGAGTGGCCTAGTTACAGTTTTGACTTAATTCGGCTTGAAAATCTATGCCAAGACTTGAAAATGTCTGTCTAGCAAAGATCAACCACCAACTTGACAGAGCTTGAAGATTTTTTAAAGATTGTACAATCCAGGTTTGCAAAGCTCTTAGAGACTTACACGGAACCCAAACCGGCTGCTCGCGTGCTCCATCATGCGTAAATGTATTTTGTCCCAACCACACTAAACGCGATCACGACCCGCAGGTTAAAATATCAAAACAAAATCTCAACCAATTACATTAATTTGGGGACAGGTCAAAAAGCATTAAATATTTATGGCAATATATCTAGCTAGCTTGCACTTGCTAGATAATTTGTCCTATTTAGCTTGCTTGCTGTTGCTATCTAATTTGTCCTGGGACATAAACATTGAGTTGTTATTTTACCTGAAATGCACAAGTTCCTCTACTCCAAAAATTAATCCACACATAAAACGGTCAACCAAATCGTTTCTTGTCATCTCTCCTCCTTTCAGGCTTTTTCTTCTCTTGATTTTATATTGCGATTGGCAACTTTCATAAATTAGGTGCATTACCACCATCTACCTCATTCGTCTTTCAGTCACCCATGTGGGTATAACCGATGAGGAGATGGCACACGGGTACCTGCTTCTATAAACCAATGAGGAGATGGGAGTGTCAGGACTTGCAGTGCGATCTGCGTCACAATTAGAACTGACTTCTAAGCCCTTGGCAACGCAGACGCTCGTTGGCGCGCGCAAGCAGTGTTGGTGCAATAATTGATTAATATAGATTTCTACATTTATTTTGCAACGCTCGCGCATGCGATGCGGGCGCTGTAGTCAAGGTATTACTCAGAAAGACAGCTTCCAAAGGTGATTCTAACATGTATTCACTCAAGAGGTTGAATACTACTTTAAGTAATTTAATTTCCATTAATAAATTTTTTTAAATGTTCTTCAACTTTGACATTACAGAGTATGTTTAAGTCAATCATTGACAAAAAATGGCACTTGGTAACACAACAAAATGTGGAAAAAGTCAAGGGTGTGAAAACGTTCTGTAGGCACTGTAGAGGAACAGACAGAGAGGCGGGGTTAGAGACACAGAAATAAAAAGAGAGCGAGAAAGCAAGAGAAATAAAGATGGAGTGTGAGCTTGTTTTCCGCAAGGCTCTCCAGGAGACATGAGTCAGCACTATAACCTGGTATGTGTGTCTGGTCTGGTCTGACAGAGAGCTAAACACAAGACATTCACCGAGAGAAAAACACTCACCTCACTGTCTAGCATCCCGACAGCTAGCTACTGTTGTCTACCCTCTGCCAAACGTACCCTTCTGCCAATAGCTATAGGCAGGAACAGGAGGTAGAGAGGAGATTATGTTTTCTCTCCTCCTCTTTTTTAAGATAGCTGTAGCTGCTTTTTGGATTTGGCATCAACTACTGTAGCATGTTGTGGTTTCTGCTCCTAATAGAATAGGATACTGTAGCTGTATCCAGCTTCTGATCAGGCAAATCCACCTCATACAGTCTGCCATTTCAGGAACAATGATGGCAGTACACTCAAAATACTGTGACAACTCTCAATTGGAGGAACTGGGTTTAAGTTATGTTCACGTATTGTAAAAATATACTTTGTGAAGTAAGAGTATATGAGTGGGAATGTCATTACTGGGTATAGGGTGTGAGTGCATGTAAAAACCATACTGTCCTCTGTTCTCTTTGTCCTCTATCCTTTATATTCTCTCTGTCCTCGCTCTGCTCTTTGTCCTCTGCAGAGTTTAACATCTCTAGTTTCTGTCGGGAGGTGGGTCCTCTGTCGTACTCCAGGATGAGGATCCTTCGTCTGGACGGGAACAAGATGTCCTATCATCTACTACCACCTGAATGGGTCTACTGCCTCCGAGTCCTGCACCACATATACATCTAACCCTGACCTCGTACCTCTAACCCCCCTGACCCTGCCACAACCCTGCTTTGAAGCTTACCTGGAATGATTCTGTCAAGATTCCACAGGTCCGAACATTCAGAAATGAACACACACACACACATGCACACAAGTACGTCATTCAAACGCACATCCTTCAAACACACATCACTCATGCCCACTCGGACGCACGTTTGGAAACACACAAACGCAAGCAAGCGCGTACATGCTCTCAGAACAGGTCTTCAATACTCAATACATTTATTTTTTTGTTATTTTTTTTATCCTCCAGGAGTAGAGCTGAGTCTCATTTAATGTTGTTTTGCTAGTCTCACTGTAACCGCTTCATACTGTAACACAGTCTGATCAGTGTATGAAGCACGTATTCATTAAAATCAAACATCACCCACCAAGGCTTGTTAATACATTACAGTACTGTAGAGTCAACTTGGAGTTGAACTGATCCAACACACACGTGTTAATGCGCACATTGTATGCGTTTTGTTACTGTAACGTTTTACAATATCGTCAATGTTTTGCTAAAGGTCAAATGATGTGCTTTATTGGATGTATGAATGTAACACATTGTTTTTGCATATGAACAGAACAATAAAATTTACACCATTATCAATTGTTTTTACTGTGTTTTTACTAGTGATGTAGACATGAAATACTATCTGTTTCATATAACACAAAACCTTTGTCAATCCAGTGCGTTGGTCTCTATAAACCTAGATTGGTCTCATTAGGCTAGATCCTGTTCCTGTTTGCTCTATGGGTAGCTAGCGCTCTGTATGAGAGACACAAAAACATACCTTCACTATGAACACAGCCCATAACGGCCTGCTGTTATATTCATGGTAACACAAGTTTTGTTATTTCTGAATATCAGTTTCATAGACCTAGAAATCACACATAATATAACCCTATCCCTAGACACACATTAATAGAGGTATAGGTTGCCCCATGAGTGGAATTTTAGCATGCCGTGTTCCAATGACTTTACCATACCTCTGAACCTATAGGGGAAAGTGTGTGTGCGTGTGCATGTGCACGTGTGTGTACTAATGTCAATACCAACATTTTACCGGTGACATTGCACATTGCAGACCCAGCCGTTCAGGGGGTACTACATCTGGACCAACAGCATACATGCAATGGAAACTGTGGCTGAGTGTGTGTCTGTGTGTCTGTGTGACTGTGTGTGTGTGTGTGTGTGTGTGTGTGTGTGTGTGTGTGTGTGTGTGTGTGTGTGTGTGTGTGTGTGTGTGTGTGTGTGTGTCTGTGTCTCTAAGTGTATTTATGGAAAGCCTGTGATAAATGGCTATATGGATTTTTTAGGGCAGATGCCGATACCAATTTTTGGGGTTACATTTTCAGATCAAACAATACATTTGACTTTGTTTTTACCAATCTAACTACATACCAAAATAATAGTCACAATTGTATTTGAATGGTAAATATCTTATTAAACTGGGTAAATCAAGATGGCTTAGGCCTACTCACAATGCAGGTGAATGCATATTCAATAGGAGTGTGTGCATGCATTGAGTTATTGAGCATTTTTCCTGGTCAGTGGAGTCCATGGTGCTACAGATGACAAGCAATCAGTTGCCCTTCCATTTGGGACTTATATTAGCCTACTGATCAACAAAATTTGCATAGAAGGATCTATCATGGTCCACACACCAATGCAATCATGAAGAGGACACAACATCCCCTCTTCCCCCTCAGGAGAATGAAAAGATTTGACATGGGCCCTCAGATCCTCAAAAGGTTCTACGGCTGCACCATCTTGACTGGCTGCATCATTGCTTGGTATGGCTACTACTTGGCATCCGACCGCAAGGCGCTACAAAGTGTACTGTGTACAGCCCAGTACATCACTGGGGCCAAGCTGCCTGCCATCCTGGACCTCTGTATCAGGCCGTGTCAGAGGAAGGCCGTAAAAATGGTTAAAGACTCCAGCCACCCAAGTCACAGACTGTTCTCTCAGCTATCGCATGGCCATGAACAGCTTCTACCCACAAGCCATAAGACTGATAAATAGTTAGTTAAATAGTTAACCAAATAGCTACCCGGACTATCTGCATTGACCATATTGCACTAACGTTTTTGTCTCATCACACACACTGCTGTTACCCTTTATTATCTGTCACTTTATTCCTAGTTCTATGTATATATCTACCTCAATTACCTCGTACCCTTGTACATCGACTCGGTACTGGTACCCAAGTTATTGCTGCTATTGTGTATTTATTACTACGTGTTTAACTTTTCTATTATCTCTCCATTTTCTTTCCCTCTGCATTGTTGGGGAAGGGCCATAAGTAAGCATTTCACTGTTAGTCTACATCTTGTCCTTTACGAAGTACAGTACATTATGAATACAGTTATACTTTATTTGAAGCAACCTAATCTCTTCTTTCATAAAAGAGGTGCGCTGCCTCCTTAACACTTGAATCATTTTGCAGATCCAGACGCTCCTCTGTCACATACAACAGTTCGACAAGAAAGAGAAAGTCCTTTACCGCATTGAACATTTTGGAAGAAAATCAGCTTGCTTTGGGTTATGGTTTGCATATTATAACAAATCAAGTTTTAGTGTAGTAAACTGACATTAGTTTTAGCTGTAAGCTAGCCAGCTGAATGTAACATCTTTTGCTAGCTAACTAGCAAGCTACCAGGTATCTTTTTTTTGTAAATTGGTGTACCCTGTATAAGGACATTGTTTTGCCAAAGAGTAAATGAATGAACGTTTTCAATATGTCTACATGCCATGTGTCATTATTCAAGTGTGCTTATTAATTAAGCTAAATTACAGGGCCTTCAGAAAGTATTCATACCCCTTGACCTATTCCACATTTTGTCGTGTTACAGCCTGAATTTAAAATGTATTAAATGGATTATTTTTCACCCATCTACACACAATACCCCATAATGACAAAGTGAAAACATGTTTTAAGAAATATTTATAGATGTATTGAAAATTAAATACAGAAACATCTATTTTACATAAGAATTCAAACCCCTGAGTCAATACTTTGTAAAAGCACATTTGGCAGCAATTACAGCTGTGAGTCTTTCTGTAATGTCAAAGTTGAAGAAAAATGTCTACATTTAATTGTATTTATGGAAAATAAATCACTAATATATCTTGATTAGATAACTATTCAACCCCATGAGTCAATACATGTTAGAATCACATTTTGGCAGAGCTTACAGCTGTGTTTTTGTTATAGAACACTTCCTCCCAGCTGCCCACTGCACTGAGGCTAGGTAACATGGTCACCACTGCTAAATCCATGATAATCGAAAATTTCAAGAAGCATTTCTCAACGGCTGGCCATGCCTTCCTCCTGGCTACTCCAACCCCGGCCAACAGCTCTGCCCCCCCGCAGCTACTCGCCCAAGCCTCACCAGCTTCTCCTTCACCCAAATCCAGACAGTAGATGTTCTGAAAGAGCTGCAAAACGTGGACCAATACAAATGAGCTGGGCTAGACAATCTGGACCCTCTCTTTCTAAAACTATCCGCCGCCATTGTTGCAACCCCTATTACCAGCCTGTTCAAACTCTCTTTAGTATCGTCCGAGATCCCTAAAGATTGGAAAGCTGCCGCGGTCATCCACCTCTTCAAAGAGGGTGACACCCTAGACCCAAACTGTTACAGACCTATATCCATCCTGCCCTGCCTATCTAAAGTCTTCGAAAAAAATAAAAAATAAAAATAATAGTCTCTAAGAGCTTTCCACACCTGAATTATGCAACATTTGCCCATTATGTCATGTACTGTCATGTTGTGTCTTGTCTCTGTCCTTTCCCTTCACCCTGTCTCCCTCTGCTGGTCGTTGTTAGGTTACCTTTTCTCCCCCGCTTTCCCCCAGCTGTTCCTTGTCTCCTCTGACTACCCATTCACCCCGTTTCCCACCTGTTCCCTTTTTCCCTCTGATTAGGTCCCTATATCTCTCTCTGTTTCTGTTCCTGTCCTTGTCGGATTCTTGTTTGTTGTGTTTCATGCCTGAGCCAGACTATCGTCATGTTTGCTGTAACCTTGTCCTGTCCTGTCGGAATCTGCCGGTCTATCTGAGCCTACCTATGTTTGGTTATTAAAGAAGCTCTGTTTAAGTTAGTTCGCTTTTGGGTCCTCATTCACTCACCGTAACAGAAGAATCCGACCAAGAATGGACCCAGCGACTTCGGATCCTCTCCACTCAGCCGTCGAGATCCAGGGAGCGATGCTAGGCAGACACGAGCAGGAATTGTCTGCTGCTCGACATGCCGTTGAGACCCTGGCCACCCAAGTCTCCAACCTCACAGAACAGGTTCACCATCTCCGCCTCGATCCACCGGCCACTTCCAGGGCTTTCGAATCTCCGGAGCCCAGAATCAATAACCCGCCGTGTTACTCTGGGGAGCCCACTGAATGCCGCTCGTTCCTCACCCAGTGTGATATTGTGTTTTCTCTCCAGCCCAACACTTACGCCAGGAGCACTGCTCGTGTCGCCTACGTCATATCTCTCCTTACTGGACGGGCTCGTGAGTGGGGCACGGCAATCTGGGAGGCAAGGGCTGAGTGTACTAACCAGTATCAGGACTTTAAGGAGGAGATGATACGGGTTTTTGATCGATCTGTTTTTGGGGAGGAGGCTTCCAGGGCCCTGTCTTCCCTATGTCAAGGCAATCGATCCATAACTGACTACTCTATTGAGTTTCGCACTCTTGCTGCCTCCAGTGGCTGGAACGAGCCGGCTTTGCTCGCTCGTCTTCTGGAGGGTCTCCGCGCAGAGGTAAAGGATGAGATTCTCTCCCGGGAGGTTCCTTCCAGCGTGGATTCCTTGATTGAACTCGCTATTCGCATTGAGCGACGGGTTGATCTTCGTCACCGAGCTCGTGGAAAGGAGCTCGCGTTCTCCGTTGCCCCCCTCTCCGCATCACTACCATCTTCCTCTGCCGGCTCGGGAGCTGAGCCTATGCAGCTGGGAGGTATCCGCATCTCGACTAAGGAGAGGGAACGGAGAATCACCAACCGCCTCTGTCTCTATTGCGGTTCTGCTGGCCATTTTGTCACTTCATGTCCAGTAAAAGCCAGAGCTCATCAGTAAGCGGAGGGCTACTGGTGAGCGCTACTACTCCTGTCTCTCCTTCAAGATCCTGCACTACCTTGTCGGTCCATCTACGCTGGACCGGTTCGTCAGCTTCCTGCAGTGCCTTAATAGACTCTGGGGCCGAGGGCTGTTTTATGGACGAGACCTGGGCTCGGGAACATGACATTCCTCTCAGACAGTTAAGGGAGTCCACGGCCTTGTTCGCCCTGGATGGTAGTCCTCTCCCCAGGATTCAGCGTGAGACGCTACCTTTAACCCTCACTGTTTCTGGTAATCATAGCGAAACCATTTCTTTTTTGATTTTTCGTTCACCTTTTACACCTGTTGTTTTGGGCCATCCCTGGCTAGTTTGTCATAATCCTTCCATTAATTGGTCTAGTAATTCTATCCTCTCCTGGAACGTCTCTTGTCATGTGAAATGTTTAATGTCTGCTATCCCTCCTGTTTCCTCTGTCTCTTCTTCACAGGAGGAGCCTGGTGATTTGACAGGGGTGCCGGAGGAATATCACGATCTGCGCACGGTGTTCAGTCGGTCCAGGGCCACCTCTCTTCCTCCACACCGGTCGTATGATTGTAGTATTGATCTCCTTCCGGGAACCACTCCCCCCCGGGGTAGACTATACTCTCTGTCGGCTCCCGAACGTAAGGCTCTCGAGGATTATTTGTCTGTAGCTCTTGACGCCGGTACCATAGTCCCCTCCTCCTCTCCCGCCGGAGCGGGGTTTTTTTTTGTCAAGAAGAAGGACGGGTCTCTGCGCCCCTGCATAGATTATCGAGGGCTGAATGACATAACAGTTAAGAATCGTTATCCGCTTCCTCTTATGTCCTCAGCCTTCGAGATCCTGCAGGGAGCCAGGTTTTTCACTAAGTTGGACCTTCGTAACGCTTACCATCTCGTGCGCATCAGGGAGGGGGACGAGTGGAAGACGGCGTTTAACACTCCGTTTGGGCACTTTGAATACCGGGTTCTTCCTTTCGGCCTCGCTAACGCTCCAGCTGTCTTTCAGGCATTAGTCAATGATGTCCTGAGAGACATGCTGAACATCTTTGTTTTCGTTTACCTTGACGATATCCTGATTTTTTCACCGTCACTCCAGATTCATCTTCAGCACGTTCGACGTGTCCTCCAGCGCCTTTTAGAGAATTGTCTTTTTGTGAAGGCTGAGAAGTGCACTTTTCATGCCTCCTCCGTCACATTTCTCGGTTCTGTTATTTCCGCTGAAGGCATTAAGATGGATCCCGCTAAGGTCCAAGCTGTCATTGATTGGCCCGCCCCTAAGTCACGCGTCGAGCTGCAGCGCTTTCTCGGCTTCGCGAACTTCTATCGTCGTTTCATCCGTAATTTCGGTCAGGTGGCAGCTCCTCTCACAGCCCTTACTTCTGTCAAGACGTGCTTTAAGTGGTCCGTTTCCGCCCAGGGAGCTTTTGATCTCCTCAAGAATCGTTTTACATCCGCTCCTATCCTTGTTACACCTGACGTCTCTAGACAGTTCGTTGTCGAGGTTGACGCGTCAGAGGTGGGCGTGGGAGCCATTCTTTCTCAGCGCTCCCTCTCTGACGACAAGGTCCACCCATGCGCGTATTTTTCTCATCGCCTGTCCCCGTCGGAACGTAACTATGATGTGGGAAACCGCGAACTGCTCGCCATCCGGTTAGCCCTAGGCGAATGGCGACAGTGGTTGGAGGGGGCGACCGTTCCTTTTGTCGTTTGGACTGACCATAGGAACCTTGAGTACATCCGTTCTGCCAAACGTCTTAATGCGCGTCAGGCGCGTTGGGCGCTGTTTTTCGCTCGTTTCGAGTTCGTGACTTCTTATCGTCCGGGCTCTAAGAACACCAAGCCTGATGCTTTATCTCGTCTCTTCAGTTCTTCAGTAGCCTCCACTGACCCCGAGGGGATTCTCCCTGAGGGGCGTGTTGTCGGGTTGACTGTCTGGGGAATTGAGAGGCAGGTAAAGCAAGCGCTCACTCACACTCCGTCGCCGCGCGCTTGTCCTAGGAACCTTCTTTTCGTTCCCGTTCCTACTCGTCTGGCCGTTCTTCAGTGGGCTCACTCTGCCAAGTTAGCCGGCCACCCTGGCGTTCGGGGTACGCTTGCTTCCATTCGCCAGCGTTTTTGGTGGCCCACCCGGGAGCATGACACGCGTCGTTTCGTGGCTGCTTGTTCGGTCTGCGCGCAGACTAAGTCCGGTAACTCCCCTCCTGCCGGCCGTCTCAGGCCGCTTCCCATTCCCTCTCGACCGTGGTCTCACATCGCCTTAGATTTTGTCACCGGACTGCCTTCGTCAGCGGGGAAGACTGTTATTCTTACGGTTGTCGATAGGTTCTCTAAGGCGGCTCATTTCATTCCCCTTGCTAAGCTTCCTTCTGCTAAAGAGACGGCACAAATCATCATCGAGAATGTTTTCAGAATTCATGGCCTTCCGTCAGACGTCGTTTCGGACAGAGGTCCGCAATTCACGTCTCAATTTTGGAGGGAGTTTTGCCGTTTGATTGG
The DNA here is from genome assembly GCF_045791955.1 of Oncorhynchus clarkii lewisi. Classification (NCBI taxonomy): domain Eukaryota; kingdom Metazoa; phylum Chordata; class Actinopteri; order Salmoniformes; family Salmonidae; genus Oncorhynchus; species Oncorhynchus clarkii. The sequence continues at coordinate 42,437,681 of NC_092163.1, forward strand.
GGCTTCCGTCAGTCTCTCTTCCGGCTTTCACCCCCAGTCTAACGGTCAAGCAGAACGGGCCAATCAGACTATTGGTCGCATCTTACGCAGTCTTTCTTTTCGCAACCCTGCGTCTTGGTCAGAACAGCTCCCCTGGGCAGAATACGCCCACAACTCGCTTCCTTCGTCTGCGACCGGGCTATCTCCTTTTCAGAGTAGCCTCGGCTACCAGCCTCCGCTGTTCTCATCTCAGTTCGCCGAGTCCAGCGTCCCCTCCGCTCAGGCTTTTGTCCAACGTTGCGAGCGCACCTGGAAGAGGGTCAGGTCTGCACTTTGCCGTTATAGGACGCAGACTGTGAGGGCTGCTAATAAGCGTAGAACTAAGAGTCCTAGATATTGTCGCGGTCAGAGAGTTTGGCTCTCCACTCAGAACCTTCCCCTTAAGACGGCTTCTCGCAAGTTGACCCCGCGGTTCATTGGTCCGTTCCGTATTTCTCGGGTCATTAATCCTGTCGCAGTTCGACTTCTTCTTCCGCGATACCTTCGTCGCGTCCACCCGGTCTTCCATGTCTCCTGTATTAAGCCCGTTCTTCGCGCCCCCGCTCGTCTTCCCCCCCCCCCCCCCATCCTTGTCGAGGGCGCACCCATCTACAGGGTCCGCAGGATTTTGGACATGCGTCCTCGGGGCCGTGGTCACCAGTACCTCGTTGATTGGGAGGGGTACGGTCCTGAGGAGAGGAGTTGGGTTCCCTCTCGGGACGTGCTGGACCGTGCGCTGATCGAGGATTTCCTCCGTTGCCGCCAGGTTTCCTCCTCGAGTGCGCCAGGAGGCGCTCGGTGAGTGGGGGGGTACTGTCATGTACTGTCATGTTGTGTCTTGTCTCTGTCCTTTCCCTTCACCCTGTCTCCCTCTGCTGGTCGTTGTTAGGTTACCTTTTCTCCCCCGCTTTCCCCCAGCTGTTCCTTGTCTCCTCTGACTACCCATTCACCCCGTTTCCCACCTGTTCCCTTTTTCCCTCTGATTAGGTCCCTATATCTCTCTCTGTTTCTGTTCCTGTCCTTGTCGGATTCTTGTTTGTTGTGTTTCATGCCTGAGCCAGACTATCGTCATGTTTGCTGTAACCTTGTCCTGTCCTGTCGGAATCTGCCGGTCTATCTGAGCCTACCTATGTTTGGTTATTAAAGAAGCTCTGTTTAAGTTAGTTCGCTTTTGGGTCCTCATTCACTCACCGTAACACATTACTCTTTTTAAAATGATTCAAGCTCTGTCAAATTGGTTGATGATCATTTCTAGACAACCATTTTCAGGTCTTGCCATAGATTATCAAGTAGATTTAAGTCAAAATTGTAACTTGGCCATTCAGAAACATTCATTGTCTTCTTGGTAAGCAACTCCAGTGTAGATTTTGTCTTGTGTTTTAAGTCATTGTCCTGCTGAAAGGTGAATTAATCTCCCAGTGCCAGTGTATTGTGGAGTAACTACAATGTTGATCCATCCTCAGTTTTCTCCTGTCACAGCCACTACACTGTAACTGTTTTAAATTGGCCTCAGGGTGAAATCCTTGAGCTATTTACTTCTTCACCAGCAGCTGAGTTAGAAAGGACGCCTGTATATTAGTAGTGACTGCGTGTATTGATACAGCATCCAAAGTGTAATTAATAACTTCATCATACTCAAAGGGATATTTAATGTCTGCTTTTGTTTTTTTACCCATCTACCAATAGGTGCCCTTCTTTGCAAGGCATTGGAAACCCTCCTTGGTCTTTGTGGTTGAATCTGTGTTTGAAATTCACTGCTCGACAGATAGACCTTACAGATCATTTAATGTGTGGGGTACAGGGATGAGGTAGTCATTCAAAAATCATATTAAGCACTATTAATGCACACAGAGTCATTGCAATTTACTCCTGAACTTATTTAGGCTTGCCATAAGAAAGGGGTTGAATACCATTTGACTCAAGACATTCAACACATCACACAAGCCACTGGCCATAAAAGCCTGTGGCTCCATCCCACATGGTATGCAATTTTCTACATAGATCACCACTTTTGAGCAGAGCCCTATGAAATGTCATGCCAGCGATGACTGCACTCTAGCAGGGATTAAGTCATGGTGAGGAGGGAGGAGGGCTGTGTAAGGAAACTCTCTGGTTCTATCATGGTCCTGGGCACATTTTTGTACACGCTCCCTAAAACACAACATCGTAACAGCTACATTACACTGACTTTCCACATCTCAACTCTCCTGTTGTTCGTGTCAGGACACAGGCATATTTCCATCAAGTTTGTGGCCTGGTGCTGTTGGAGTGTATTGAGGCCTTGCTTTGCTGTTTTATGTGTTGTAGAGTTACTTAACGTTAAGATACTGGCTGTGTCTGAAATCTGGCTTGCCTACTACTTACATAAACTGCATACGGTGTATTAATGGTACTACATAGATCGTTAGAACGTTAGAACGTACATTAGAACGTACTGTTTAGTCAAAATGAGCAACAAATAACAGCATTTCATTCTACTGAGAATACGTCATATCATTGCGCAATTGCATGGATTTCCGCCATTCTTTTGTTTTGGTACAGCACGTCCCCTCAGCTGATTATCAACTGTTGCCAGACACACGGGTGCAGCGAACTCTACTAGATGAAAACTGAAATGAGTAGGACAAGCTGGCATTTAAAGGATACTGAATTGTTTTTTATTTACAATGCAAGTACAGGTATTCAAACAAGGCCACTGTCTCCCTGGCCTGGACCTATACCAGGAACCGGTTTGCAGCCTCCTCTGTTTTCTGGTTCAGAGCGGAGGTATTATTCCACACAACCTGTTTTTGCATTCCCTGGCCATGTAGTGTTAGAGTGTTTAGAGCCCTGGCTTATATTTCGCTGTTCTCTGGGTTGCAGAGTTAGCGAATGTTAAGCTCCTGTCTCCCTGGCCTGGAACCATCTCTGTCTGTTCTTCTATTTGCGGCGCTACTCCCTCCCTCTGTTGTGTGAGTCTGGACTGTAGTGTTGGTCTATTTAGTATCCTGGGTTAGCTGTTCCCTCTGTTGTACTGTTGGTGTATAAGCACCAGCAGCTCACGCTCTCCCTCCGCTTTGCTCACCCTCCCCCCCTCCTTACCTCAGACACCTGAGCCCTCCCTCCCTCACACCCATCCCACTTTTTTCCCTTCTCCAAGCCCTCCCTTCATCCTCTCACCCCGTGACTCCATCCTCCTAGCCTGGCTTCTGCATTCCCCATCCTCTGAGCCCTTAAGGCAGCAGGGCGGCTCCCTTGTGGACACTTAAGACAGGGGAAAGAGTGAACCAAGAGGAAATTAATGAACCAGCAGGAGGAGGAGGGGGGAGGGGGGATGGAGAAAGCAAATAACTTTAGAATCAATTAGAGTTATGCTGTTACTCTTCAGAACCAAACACAGCTCTACCATTCCCAAATTCAGCTTTGGAAAACTAAGACACTCAGCTCTGACTCGCCTCTCAATAAACCAGTTCCCCAGTGTTGAACATTTTCGAAAAGTGAACTCGGCGATGTAGTGGAGAGCCAACACGCATGAACGTTAGCATTTATGCCACTCGCCACCTGTAATTTTCGACCAATATTCAATGCTGACCTGCTTTATTTTACCACTGGTTTTAACACACTGTACCTGTTAACACCCTGCTTTACACTGGGTGGGATGTGAGCTTTTTTTCCACTTAATGAGCTCTTAATGATACTGTCTGCTCAAGTTTCAGGCCTCCCTGCTAGACACTGCTGTGTGTGTGTATACAGATTTATAGGCTTGTTTTACAAGGCTGGGATCTCATCTCATTTGTAAGACAGAGGAATGCTGACTCGGATCTCAGGGTTCCTTTAATGTGTGCTTTTGACGATTATATGGACATTATTTGGGTTTACAGCACCCCAAACATCTGCTTCCTTTGATTGACTTGATGGACTTTCATTGTTACTTCACAGCATGGACAACATACCAGTTAATCCGATTGTCCTCAACACCACACAACACTTCATGACGCCGGAAGTGTTTATTTCATAACAATATCATAAAGTCTGAGTGGTAAGGGAAAACATTCTGGCTGTCAACACAAGAACAGGGACATCTACTGTATCAAAATGTCGCTAGTTCAACAAAAACAATGTTGTGTAATTGAAAACCCACACCATCTGGAGAATTATGTCAACATAAAATATATGAACCTCGATCGGACCCTTTTTTAAAAGTATCGCCTAAAATGACACCCAAATCTAACTGCCTTTAGCTCAGGCCCTGAAGCAAGGATATGCACTTTCTTAGTACCATTTGAAAGGAAACACTTTGAAGTTTTTGGAAATGCGAAAGAAATGTTGGAGAATATAACACATTAGATCTGGTAAAAGATCATTAATTAATTAATCATTAATCATTTTTGTATTTTGTGTACCATCACCTTTGAAATGAAAGAGAAAGGCCATAATGTATTATTCCAGCCCAGGGGCAATTTAGATATTGGCCACTAGATGGCAGCAGTATATGTGCAAAGTTTTAGTCTGATCCAATGAACCATTGCATTTATGTTCAACATGAAGTATCAAGACTGCCCAAGTGTGACTAATTTGTTCATTAATAACTTTTCTTGTTTAAAACTGTGCACTCTCCTCAAACAATAGCATGGTATTATTTCACTGTAATAGCTGCTATAAATTGGACAGTGTAGTTAGATTAACACGAATTTTATATTTCTGCCAATATCAGATATGTCTATGTCCTGGGAAATGTTGTTGTAACTTACAATCTCAGGCTAATCGCATTAGCCTACATTAGCTCAACTGTCCCACAGGGGACCCTTAGCCAACGCAGCTGTTTTTATTTCAATATCAAATTATTTCTGGGTAACAATTAAGTACCTTACTGTGATTGTTTTGAATTCAAATGGTCAATAAGATACAAAATAGCTTCTTAGCAAAGGAAGCTTAGCAATATCTCAAGCAAGATTTTTGCTAGGACTGTCTGGGAGTGGTCTGTGTGGGGAGGGGAAAACTGAAAATTAGCTGTTATTGGCAGAGAGCTTTGGAACTCTCGTTCTTATTGGTCAGTTAACTAATTTACCGCATGGTGATGTCATCATGGAAGGCCAGTATACCTGCACATTGTAAATATGGTATTGGAGCTGACCCGGTATATACTGTAGCTGACTTACTTTCTTGTGTTCTTATTTCATATTTGTATATCCCATCTGTTTTGTTCTACCTTGTGTTTTTTAGCACTACATTGATATTGGTTACTGCATTGTTGTGTTTAAGAGCTTGCAAGAAAGGTATTTCACTGTACTTGTGCACTTGACATTCAAACTTGAAACAGGCTGAGATTTCAGGCAGTCTACAAACAACTCTTACACTAAAAAGTAATTAGCATAATGATCACATTTCCAACTTCATAGTGTAGAAATATATATGAAAGACAGGAAATCATGTTTTTGACAGCACTGGGCCTTTAATAGTTATAATATAAAATATTGTTGTATTTATAATATATCATAATTATATCAACATAAAACAAGTCTCATAAATTAAACGAAAATTAAATTAAATTAATTCACAACATTGGTATACTACATTGGGAGTGATGCATGTGAGGAAGGAAAGTAGATTTAAATCACTAGTTTCAGCTGGAGCCTCATAGGAGTCTCTCTGACTGAGAATAAACACTCAAATCATCTTGGATTCATTATCAACTGATCTTTTCATTTTCCTTTCCTTCCTCGCCCTACTGGAGTCACAAAGGCTTTCTTTGTTTCTCTATTTCTGCTGAGCTCTCTGTGTCCTGCGCAACTTCATTTGTTTGCTTCTTTCTTTTTTTCTTTCTCTCTTCTCTCAATGTATTGATGGTCTAAAATGATCTCATCTACCCACACAATCTCATACGTTGACCACATGTGGCTTACAGTAACACGCCCATGCACGCATACACATGAATACACACACACACACACACACACACACACACACACACACACACACACACACACACACACACACACACACAAGGAGACAGTTCATGCTGCGCAAGAGACAGCTCAGCACACAACTACCTTCCAGTACGTACATGCGTCCATGCATGTGTGTTTTTGTTTCGGCCATGCATGTGTGTTTTTGTGTCGACCTTGCATGTGTGTTTTTGTATTGACCATGCATGTGTGTTTTTGTGTCGACCATGCATGTGTGTTTTTGTGTTGACCATGCATGTGTGTTTTTGTGTTGACCATGCATGTGTGTTTTTGTTTCGACCATGCATGTGTGTTTTTGTGTTGACCATGCATGTGTGTTTTTGTTTCGACCATGCATGTGTGTTTTTGTGTTGACCATGCATGTGTGTTTTTGTTTCGACCATGCATGTGTGTTTTTGTGTCGACCGTGCATGTGTGTTTTTGTGTTGACCATGCATGTGTGCATCTAAAATAAAACATCTGTGTATGGTGTCCCAGCTAACAACTCTAGGGAGAGAGAAGATTTTTGTAATGTTCCCCTAATGTTGTACAGTTTTCCCTCAGTTAGGGGAACATTCTAGGGGAACATGCCCTCAGAACATGACTTTTTCTACATCTTGTTGTGCTCAATTGATTAAATTCAGAGTTTGTGTCACTGGCCTTCACACACAATACCACATAATGTTAAAGTGGAATTGTGTTTTAAGAAATGTTGTCAAATTAATACAAAATGAAAAGCTGAAATGTCTTGAGTCATTAAGTATTCAACCCCTTTGTAATGGCAATGCCTACATAAGCTCAACAGTAAAATGTGCTTAACAAGTCAAATAATAAGTTGCATGGACTCACTCTGTGATCAATAATAGTATTAAAATTTCATTTTGAATGACTACCTCATCTCTGTACCCCACACATACAATTATCTGTCAGGTCCCTCATTCAAGCAGTGAATTTCAAACACACATTCAGTCACAAAGACCAATGAGTTTTCCAATGCCTCACAAAGAAGGGCACCTATTGGTAGATGGGTAAAAACAAATATATCCCTTTGAGCATGGTGTAATTATTAATTACACTTTGGATGGTGTATCAATACAACCAGTCACTGCAAAGATACAGGTGTCCTTCCTAAAATTTGCCGGAAAGGAAGGATACCGCTCAAGGATTTCACCCTGAGGCCAATGGTGACTTTAAAACAGTTACAGAGTTTAATGGCATTGATAGGAGAAAACTGAGGATGGATCAACAACAATGTAGTTACTCTACAATACTAACTTAATAGACAGAGTGAAAAGAAGGAAGTCTGTACAGATTAAAAAATATTCCAAAACATGCATCTTGTTTGCAATAAGGCACTAAAGTTCAACTGCAAAGAATGTGGCAAAGAAATTAACTTTTTTGTCCTGAATACAAAGTGTTATGTTTGGATTAAATCCAACACAACACATCACTGAGTACCACTCTTCATATTTTCAAGCATGGTGGTGGCTGCATCATGTTATTGGTAGTCTTGTAATTGTTAAGGACTGGATAAAAAAGGATAAAAAATAAACGGAATGGAGCTAAGCACAGGCAATATCCTAGAGGACAACCTGGTTCAGCTTGCTTTCCAACAGACACTGGTAGACAAATTCACTTTTCAGCATGACAATAACCTAAAACACAAGGCCAAATATACACTGGAGTTGCTTACCAAGACGACATTGAATGTTCCTGAGTGACCTAGTTAAATTTTGGGCTTAAATTGGTATGAAAATTTATGGCTGTCTAGCAATAATCAACAATAAATTTGACAGAGTTTGAAAAATAATGTAAATATTGCACAATCCAGGTGTGCAAATATCTCAGAGACTTTCCCAGAAAGACCCACAGCTTAATCGTTGCCATCGGTGATTCTAGAGCATATTGACTAAGCGGTGTGAAGACGAATGTAAATGAGATATTTCTGTACGTCATTTGCAACATATTTGCTAAAATAATTAAAAACATGTTTTTACTTTGTCATTATGGGCAATTGTGTGTAGATGGGTGAGAAAAACATGCATTTAATCAATTTTGAATTCAGACTGTAACACAACAAAATAAGTCAAGGGGCATGCATACTTTCTGAAGGCACTGTATGTTAGGAAAAACCTTCTGAGAACCTTTTTAGGATGATGTTTTAGTGTTAAAGTTAGAACAGTATCTTAAGGTATTGTAGCATTGAGAGATGACGCACAAAAACTGTTTCTACCACGAAACCACAAATCCCATAACCACCGTGGCCAAAATAACTAAAGTATGTCGCCATCGAAACGACTACCGCTACAATCGACCGGTTCCCTACGTTCCTGCACCCAACTCACACAAAGTGTCAGAGCACAAAGGTAACAAAGGGTTAAAAGATGATCAAAACGTAGACCAATGTTCTCTAGATGTTCCACTACGTGAAGAACTAAAGTGAAAACATTTTGAGAAAAGGGTAAATGATAAGTCAGAAGGCCTAGATCCGCAGGAATTAACACCCTTATCAAGGATGTTAAAAATTCAATTCCTCCCGTTCTCACTCGAGACCCTATCCAGGGTCCTTGACCAAGAAACAAGCTCACAGGCTTTGTCTGTAGACTCTGATACAAAGGTTGCGATGATAAAGGTCAAAAGCTTCATTAAAGCCTAGCCCACTCAAAATCCGAAAAGTCGATCTGCTTTCACCTTGAACAGAAATTTCGACCACGTGGCCACCAGAGCAGAAAACAAATCTTGTTGTTGTCTCTGCTATGAGAACAGTGAGGATCAGACAGGCCACAAGATGGGGATTATCTTAGAACATCTCTAAGATATTATTGAGGTGTACCACACTGGTCGTAAAATAAGTCCAGTGGACTTACACCTCCAAAACAAATGGCAAAAATTGTCATGTCTTGCCATGTGTAGGTTCAACTACAAAACAAATAGTAAATTGCTCTAATCGTGTTCCTTTAGGATATCATTTCAGAATAAATCGGTAGGACAACTGGTCCCCTTGAGTACCAGTATCAATACCACAGTCAGTCCAGCAACATTCAGTAAGAGGATTAGAGACCTCCCAAGTTAAATTGCTTTTGATAATAGTGACAGGGGAGTTAGTAGTCACACAGATTGAAACACATGTAAGGAGATCTCCAGAACACTCTTCTGATGGTCAACACACATGCCACTAATAAATAGAACCCTTTCACGCCCTGACCTTAAGAGAGCCTTTTAATGTCTCTATTTGGTTTGGTCAGGGTGTGATTTGGGGTGGGCATTCTATGTTTTGTTATCTATGATTTTGTATTTCTATGTTTTGGCCGGGTATGGTTCTCAATCAGGGACAGCTGTCTATCGTTGTCTCTGATAGGGAACCATACTTAGGTAGCCCTTTTTCCCTCCTTTCTTTGTGGCAAGTTGACTTTGTTTGATGGCACTTGGCCTTAAGCGTCACGGTTTGTTTTTGTAGTGTTTACTGTTTTGTTCGGAGTCATTTTTATAAATAAAAAGAAAATGTACACTCACCACGCTGCACCTTGGTCCTCTCCTTTCAACAACAGTATCAAACCCTCCATTCAGGAGGAAAGTTATTAGAGGTCATGAACCATGATCACACTTCCATTGTGAGGTTATCTCCTCCGTGGATGACATAGCTATGAAATATACTTTTTTATACCTATCGCCACTTTAATAGTGGAAGACACAGTGACTTGTAGTAAAAACCACTACAGACTCCCTCGACACCAATTCTGACTGACCTCCAGGCATTGACCTGAAAATTATCTGATTACGTCAGAGTCATTCTGAAAAAGTTGTAGTCTACCAGGATACTTGGTTTTCTGCCCTTGACAGGCTGGCTTGTGTAAGCATAAACACACATGTACAATGGAACATCCAATAAGGATTTATGCTTGGATCACTGAAGGGTTGAGCAAAACGCCAGCATGGGTAAAATTGAAAATCTACCCTGAGGCCTTTGACCCTACAGCTACCATACTCACCAATTTACCCCCAGAAGTCCATAGATCATTCTTGCAGACTGCCCAAACTGAGTGCCTTACAGCTGTAGATTAATCATGTAGTTTTTAATTTAATATAAAGCCCTAAGCAACACACCACAAATTTGGAATACCCTAGACATGACACTAGAGTCATTTTGCCAAGACCTTGGACGTATATAGAATATGAGATGATTAAGAGGTGAGGACTATATTTTGTATTTATCTTTTGTTTAAGATTTTATTCATTTTGTTTAATTTTCTTTGACACTTAGGAAGTGAGAGCCATAAACAACTTCCCAAGACAAACATCAGTTAGTGCCACAACGCCGCTCATTTGGGAGGAAATGTAGTTATATATTTCATGAGTGTGTGCGCGTTGTTAACATCTGCCTAAATTACTGCCCAGATCTTCCTGAACAGGCAGTTAACCCACTGTTCCTAGGCCGTCATTGAAAATAAGAATCTGTTCTTAACTGACTTGCCTAGTTAAATAAAGGTAAAATAAAAACAGCGATCACCAACTGGACATCCGCGACCAGCCTTGGAGCGGTTTGCTTCTTTCGCAGAAACTCTACCAGGGTCAACCACCAGAGGGGGACCACAACAATGGTCCACAACCAAGACAAACCACGGTCATTTGTATGTTGGTTTGCAACATGCAGGATTATTGCAAGATCGAACCCAACAAAGGGGGACTGTCATGACGTTGCCCTGTTGGGTGAGGTTTATGCCACCCCCATAAATACCTTTCCCCCTTTTCTCTCCACTCTGCAGAATGGACTCTTGGAAAGCCCTGTGTTACCACAGAGAAAGTATGGTAACAAAAGGTTGGGGAATGGAACAATATGTCCCTTTCTCAACCAGTTGAAAGTGTTCGTTTGTACTTAAAGAATAGGATGTCAGGTCAGTTGTTGTTTGGGACATTATATCTGATGATCAGATTCATATGGAATTGCTGTGTAATTTAAATGTTTAAATATCAAATCAAATCAAATCAAATTTTATTTGTCACATACACATGGTTAGCAGATGTTAATGCGAGTGTAGCGAAATGCTTGTGCTTCTAGTTCCGACAATGCAGTAATAACCAACAAGTAATCTAACTAACAATTCCAAACTACTGTCTTATACACAGTGTAAGGGGATAAAGAATATGTACATAAAAAGATATATGAATGAGTGATGGTACAGAGCAGCATAGGCAAGATACAGTAGATGGTATCGAGTACAGTATATACATATGAGATGAGTAAGCAAACAAAGTGGCATAGTTAAAGTGGCTAGTGATACATGTATTACATAAGGATGCAGTAGATGATATAGAGTACAGTATATACGTATGCATATGAGATGAATAATGTAGGGTATGTAAACATTATATTAGGTAGCATTGTTTAAAGTGGCTAGTGATATATTTTACATCATTTCCCATCAATTCCCATTATTAAAATGGCTGGGGTTGAGTCAGTGTGTTGGCAGCAGCCACTCAATGTTAGTGGTGGCTGTTTAACAGTCTGATGGCCTTGAGATAGAAGCTGTTTTTCAGTCTCTCGGTCCCAGCTTTGATGCACCTGTACTGACCTCGCCTTCTGGATGATAGCGGGGTGAACAGGCAGTGGCTCGGGTGGTTGTTGTCCTTGATGATCTTTATGGCCTTCCTGTAACATCGGGTGGTGTAGGTGTCCTGGAGGGCAGGTAGTTTGCCCCCGGTGATGCGTTGTGCAGACCTCACTACCCTCTGGAGAGCCTTACGGTTGTGGGCGGAGCAGTTGCCGTACCATGCGGTGATACAGCCCGCCAGGATGCTCTCGATTGTGCATCTGTAGAAGTTTGTGAGTGCTTTTGGTGACAAGCCAAATTTCTTCATCCTCCTGAGGTTGAAGAGGCGCTGCTGCGCCTTCTTCACAATGCTGTCTGTGTGAGTGGACCAATTCAGTTTGTCTGTGATGTGTATGCCGAGGAACTTAAAACTTACTACCCTCTCCACTACTGTTCCATCGATGTGGATAGGGGGGTGTTCCCTCTGCTGTTTCCTGAAGTGCACAATCATCTCCTTAGTTTTGTTGACGTTGAGTGTGAGGTTATTTTCCTGACACCACACTCCGAGGGCCCTCACCTCCTCCCTGTAGGCCGTCTCGTCGTTGTTGGTAATCAAGCCTACCACTGTTGTGTCGTCCGCAAACTTGATGATTGAGTTGGAGGCGTGCATGGCCACGCAGTCGTGGGTGAACAGGGAGTACAGGAGAGGGCTCAGAACGCACCCTTGTGGGGCCCCAGTGTTGAGGATCAGCGGGGTGGAGATGTTGTTGCCTACCCTCACCACCTGGGGCGGCCCGTCAGGAAGTCCAGTACCCAGTTGCACAGGGCGGGGTCGAGACCCAGGGTCTCGAGCTTGATGACGAGCTTGGAGGGTACTATGGTGTTGAATGCCGAGCTGTAGTCGATGAACAGCATTCTCACATAGGTATTCCTCTTGTCCAGATGGGTTAGGGCAGTGTGCAGTGTGGTTGAGATTGCATCGTCTGTGGACCTATTTGGGCGGTAAGCAAATTGGAGTGGGTCTAGGGTGTCAGGTAGGGTGGAGGTGATATGGTCCTTGACTAGTCTCTCAAAGCACTTCATGATGACGGAAGTGAGTGCTACGGGGCAGTAGTCGTTTAGCTCAGTTACCTTAGCTTTCTTGGGAACAGGAACAATGGTGGCCCTCTTGAAGCATGTGGGAACAGCAGACTGGTATAGGGATTGATTGAATATGTCCGTAAACACACCGGCCAGCTGGTCTGCGCATGCTCTGAGGGCGCGGCTGGGGATGCCGTCTGGGCCTGCAGCCTTGCGAGGGTTAACACGTTTAAATGTTTTACTCACCTCGGCTGCAGTGAAGGAGAGCCCGCATGTTTTCGTTGCAGGCCGTGTCAGTGGCACTGTATTGTCCTCAAAGCGGGCAAAAAAGTGATTTAGTCTGCCTGGGAGCAAGACATCCTGTTCCGTGACTGGGCTGGTTTTCTTCTTGTAGTCCGTGATTGACTGTAGACCCTGCCACATACCTCTTGTGTCTGAGCCGTTGAATTGAGATTCTACTTTGTCTCTGTACTGACGCTTAGCTTGTTTGATAGCCTTGCGGACGGAATAGCTGCACTGTTTGTATTCGGTCATGTTACCAGTCAACTTGCCCTGATTAAAAGCAGTGGTTTGCGCTTTCAGTTTCACGCGAATGCTGCCATCAATCCACGGTTTCTGGTTAGGGAATGTTTTAATCGTTGCTATGGGAACGACATCTTCAACGCACGTTCTAATGAACTCGCACACCGAATCAGCGTATTCGTCAATGTTGTTATCTGACGCAATACGAAACATATCCCAGTCCATGTGATGGAAGCAGTCTTGGAGTGTGGAATCAGCTTGGTCGGACCAGCGTTGGACAGACCTCAGCGTGGGAGCTTCTTGTTTTAGTTTCTGTCTGTAGGCAGGGATCAGCAAAATGGAGTCGTGGTCAGCTTTTCCGAAAGGAGGGCGGGGCAGGGCCTTATATGCGTCGCGGAAGTTAGAATAACAATGATCCAAGGTTTTTCCCGCCCTGGTTGCGCAATCGATATGCTGATACATTTTAGGGAGTCTTGTTTTCAGATTAGCCTTGTTAAAATCCCCAGCTACAATGAATGCAGCCTCAGGATGTATGGATTCCAGTTGGCAAAGAGTCAAATAAAGTTTGTTCAGAACCATCGATGTGTCTGCTTGGGGGGGAATATATACGGCTGTGATTATAATCAAAGAGAATTCTCTTGGTAGATAATGCGGTCGACATTTGATTGTGAGGAATTCTAAATCAGGTGAACAGAAGGATTTGAGTTCCTGTATGTTTCTGTGATCACACCACGTCTCGTTAGCCATAAGGCATACGCCCCCGCCCCTCTTCTTACCAGAAAGATGTTTGTTTCTGTCTGCGTGATGCGTGGAGAAACCCGCTGGCTGCACCGCCTCCGATAGCGTCTCTCCAGTGAGCCATGTTTCCGTGAAGCAAAGAACGTTACAGTCTCTGATGTCCCTCTGGAATGCTACCCTTGCTCGGATTTCATCAACCTTGTTGTCAAGAGACTGGACATTGGCGAGAAGAATGCTAGGGAGTGATGCACGATGTGCCCGTCTCCGGAGTCTGACCAGAAGACCGCCTCGTTTCCCTCTTTTACGGAGTCGTTTTTTGGGGTCACCGGCTGGGATCCATTCCGTTGTCCTGGTTGAAAGGCAGAACACAGGATCCGCTTCGCGAAAATCATATTCTTGGTCGTACTGATGGTGAGTTGACGCTGATCTTATATTCAGTAGCTCTTCTCGACTGTATGTAATGAAACCTAAGATGACCTGGGGTACTAATGTAAGAAATAACACGTAAAAAAACAAAAAACTGCATAGTTTCCTAGGAACGCGAAGCGAGGCGGCCATCTCTGTCGGCGCCGGATATATATATATACAATTGTTTGTGAGAAAAAAAATGATTTTAGTTTCTAAATGCGAGAATTGTTTTCATAAATAAACTTATGCTCACTCAGTGGCCACGCCCAAGTGAACAGACATTGGTTGGAGAGGGATGAAACATGCCCTTCTCTTCCCCAGTACAAAAGCCCCCGTGAGCTGTGGTTGCGAATGGTTGAATGACTACTCTATCTACCAAAATTTACATGAGACCAGATCACGTGGAGATGATGATCACCACGCTGGAATGGTGACTTTTGACGAGACTAGAATACAGCACAAAATAATTATGGCAACTTGGTATGAACTTTGAACTGTTATTCACTAAAGAAGAAGAGATACATCCTAGACGTCGAGTTATCAGCTGCAGCTGTAAACATACGTGGACTAGGAAAGGACAGACAATCTCCTAAGAATGACAGGGTATTTCAATGTATCCGCTCCACAACAGTGAGACCAAACAGATTCTTCAGAGAACAATATCGATCTCTGCTGGGCAAACCTGTCTTCCATCTTCGACCCATCTATCGAAGCTCAGCTCAGAGTAAATATGTATTTAGCATTTTCCTTTTCCGAATGGGCGGTTATCAGAATGCATAAGATTCTGTATTTACAGTAGCATAGCTTCTTAAGGGCCGATAGAGACCCAATCCTTTTGTTCCTCAGTCTTCCCGCGCTTTCATTCAAACCCAACCCCTTTTTTTTGTGTAACCATCCGCCATATCGGTTGCGTCCGCTAGGGACTTTTTATTTTCTGACATAATTAGTAATCAATGTATGATCCATCCTGTGTATATGTAATTCTGTGTGATTATTTAGGTATTTAGTAAATAAATAATTAAACCAAATGTTTTATTGCTGATTCAACTTGTTAGCCAGGGTTCTTGAAGATAGCCAATCATTTTACGACATTCAGATGAGACTGAATAAGGTGACGATTAATAATCGACTGCTATTGATATAACATATTACCAGGTCTTTAAAAGTTTTTCCGGAAGACAACAGCTCTTTAAACAGTCTTCCGTGTTGCCCCGACTTACTTGTTAATTACATTTACATGACTAGTTTAATCAGGTAATAGTAATTACACAGAATTGATTTAAATAGCATATCATATCATTTTATCCATAGTAAAGACACTACAGCGCAGTCAGATGGAACAGAGCAAATAGGTATTTTAACATCATAGATTTTGCTGGTGGTAACTTGTGGAATAGACACTGGTAGGATTGCGGTTTTGACTAATCAGCATTCAGGATTAGACCCACCCGTTGTATAATAATGGATATCTCTAGGGCGTGTGCTTATTTGGCCAGTAGTGTTAGGCCCAGTCATAGCAGCGGGAAGTAGGGGTGCTGAGGTTGCTGCAGCACCTCCTAGAAAATCAGAATAAAA
This sequence comes from Oncorhynchus clarkii lewisi, assembly GCF_045791955.1. NCBI lineage: Eukaryota > Metazoa > Chordata > Actinopteri > Salmoniformes > Salmonidae > Oncorhynchus > Oncorhynchus clarkii. The sequence goes on from NC_092163.1 coordinate 42,453,474, forward strand.
ATATTAATAACAAAAAATATTTTGAAAAATATTTTTTACAAAAGTACTGCACTGGGCCTTTAATAGTGCTGTATTAGCAGACCGATATAGCTTCTGTATTGCACCCCCCCCAAAAAAAAAATTGTAGCACCCTCCTTGAAATGTAATTAATACAAAAAAAAAAAAACACAGCACCTCCACCCCCAAACTACGTCTCGCGCCTATGGGTCCTGTCCAGAAGAAACTCTTACTCCATAGGCACTTGAGTAGATCTGAAACAACTTGATAGGTGTAAACAATAGGGTGAATTCACAGTAGAGAATGATAGAGGCCTCTAGTGGCCAAAATGTCATTTTACCATGGGCAGCGCCATTGAGGGCTACAACAACTTTAATGTAGTCAACTGGGTGGGACTTCCAATTTCATTGGCTGATCCTTCGTGAACACCTTGTTGCAGTCAGGTCCAACTGGGTAATCAGAAGGGATAAGTCCATTGTGAAGAAGAACATTTACTACTTCAAAATGGAGATTGCTTCAATGGCGCTGTCCGGGCACACATAGATGCCATAAAGGGAACTACTGTATATAGGGATGCTCTCTCTATCATTCTCAATGGAATGCACTTTGAAGTAAATCTCAGCTCTGTTAAAATCACAGTCAAGAACATATTTTATTGATCATAGTGATTCAGGAGTATCATTTAAACAGGTTACTATTCCCCACCAACATTAGGCAACTATACAGAAAGTCCTTAATTTGCTTTTTTTTCATCAATAACTATGGTATGGGCAGGGCTCGTGTATCACTAAATTGATCACTAACATTTTAAAGCTGAGCCATTTGCTTGTGCTCTGTTGCGCAGTAAAGTCTTGGCCAAAAGTATTTGAAAATGACACAAATATTAATTTTTGCAAAGTTTGCTGCTTTAGTGTCTTTAGATATTTATGTCAGATGTTACTATGGCATACTGAAGTATAATTATAAGCATTTCATAAGTGTCAAATTATACGAAGTTGATGCAGAGTCAATATTTACAGTGTTGACCCTTCTTTTTCAAGACCTCTGCAATCCACTCTGGCATGGTGTCAATTAACTTCTGGGCCACATCCTGACTGACGGCAGCCCATTCTTGCTTAATCAATGCTTGGAGTTTGTCAGAATTTGTGGGTTTTTGTTTGTCCACCCGCCTCTTGAGGATTGATCACAAGTTCTCAATGGGATTAAGATCTGGGGAGTTTCCTGGCCATGGACCCAAAATATTAATGTTTTGTTCCCCGAGCCACTTAGTTATCACTTTTGCCTTATGGCAAGGTGCTCCATTGCTGGTAAAGGCATTGTTCATCACCAAACTGTTCCTGAATGGCTGGGAGAAGTTGTTTCGGAGGATGTGTTTGTACCGTTCTTTATTCATGGCTGTGTTCATAGGACAAATTGTGAGTGAGCCCACTCCCTTGGCTGAGAAGCAACCCCACACATGAATGGTCTCAGGATGCTTTACTGTTGGCATGACACAGGACTGATGGTAACGCTCACCTTGTCTTCTCCGGATAAGCTTTTTTCCGGATGCCCCAAACAATCGAAAGGGGATTCATCAGAGAAAATGACTTTACCCCAGTCCTCAGCAGTCCAATCCCTGTACCTTTTGCAGAATATCAGTATGTCCTTGATGTTTTTCCTGGAGAGAAGTGGCTTCTTTGCTACCCTTCTTGACACCAGGCCATCCTCCAAAAGTCTTCGCCTCACTGTGCGTGCAGATGCACTCACAACTGCTTGCTGCCATTCCTGAGCAAGCTCTGTACTGGTGGTTCCCCGATCCCACAGCTGAATCAACTTTAGGAGACGGTCCTGGTACTTGCTGGACTTTCGTGGGCGCACTGAAGCCTTCTTCACAACAATTGAACCGCTCTCCTTGAAGTTCTTGATGATCCGATAAATGGTTGAGAGATCCGCCAGCGTAACTCTAACTTTCTTGTAAATCATACATTGGCCCGGCTAGCTGTCTGAATCGCCGTGACCTCAACCAACCTCACTACTCACTGTACCCTTATGATCACTCGACTAAGCATGCCTCTCCTTAATGTCAATATGCCTTGTCCATTGCTGTTCTGGTTAGTGTTTATTGGCTTATTTCACTGTTGAGCCTCTAGCCCTGCTCACTATATCTTATCCAACCTTTCAGTTCCCCCTCCCACACATGCGATGACATCACCTGATTTCAATGATGTTTCTAGAGACAATATCTCTCTCATCATCACTCAAGACCTAGGTTTACCTCCACTGTATTCACATCCTACCATACCTTTGTCTGTACATTATACCTTGAAGCTATTTTATAGCCCCCAGAAACCTCCATTTACTCTCTGTTCCAGATGTTCTAGACGACCAATTTTCATAACTTTTAGCCGTACACTTATCCTACTCCTCCTCTGTTCCTCTGGTGACGTAGAGATGAATCCAGGCCCTGCAGTGGCCAGCTCAACTCCTATTCCCCAGCCACTCTCTTTTGATGACTTCTGTAACCGTAATAGCCTTGGTTTCATGCATGTTAACATTGGAAGCCTCCTCCCTAAGTTTGTTTTATTCACTGCTTTAGCATACTCTGCCAACCCGGATGTTCTAGCCGTGTCTGAATCCTGGCTTAGGAAGACTACCAAAAATTCTGAAATTTTCCTACCTAACTACAACATTTTCAGACAAGATAGAATGGCCAAAGGGGGGCGGTGTTGCAATCTACTGCAAAGATAGCCTGCAGAGTTCTGTCCTACTATCCAGGTCTGTACCCAAACAATTTGAACTTTTACTTTTATAAATCCACCTCTCTAAAAATAAGTCTCTTACCGTTGCCGCTTGCTATAGACCACCCTCTGCCCCCAGCTGTGCTCTGGACACCATATGTGAACTGATTGCCCCCCATCTATCTTCAGAGCTTTTGCTGATAGGCGGCCTAAACTGGAACATGCTTAACACCCCCGCCATCCTACAATCTAAGCTTGATGCCCTCAATCTCACACAAATTATCAATGAACCTACCAGGTACCACCCCAAAGCCGTAAACACGGGCACCCTCATAGATATCATCCTAACCAACTTGCCCTCTAAATACACCTCTGCTTTTTTCAAGCAAGATCTCAGTGATCACTGCCTCATTGCCTGCATCCGTAATGGGTCAGCGGTCAAACGACCTCCACTCTTCACTGTCATCACCTGAAACACTTCAGCGAGCAGGCCTTTCTAATCGAACTGGCCGGGATATCCTGGAAGGATATTGATCTCATCCCGTCAGTAGAGGATGCCTGGTTATTTTAAAAAAATGCCTTCCTCACCATCTTAAATAAGCATGCCCCATTTCAGAAATCTAGAACCAGGAACAGATATAGTCCTTGGTTCCTCCAGACCTGACTGCCCTTAACCAACACAAAACATCCTATGGCGTTCTGCATTAGCATCGAACAGCCCCCGTGACATGCAACTTTTAAGGGAAGCTAGAAACCAATATACACAGGCAGTTAGAAAAGTCAAGGCTAGCTTTTTCAAGCAGAAATTTGCTTCCTGCAACACAAACTCAAAAAAGTTCTGGGACACTGTAAAGTCCATGGAGAATAAGAACACCTACTCCCAGCTGCCCACTGCACTGAAGATAGGAAACACTGTCACCACCGATAAATCCACTATAATTGAGCATTTCAATAAGTAAGCCTTCCCCATTTCTCCTTCTCCCAAATCCAGTCAGCTGATGTTCTGAAAGAGCTGCAAAATCTGGACCTGTACATATCAGCCGGGCTAGACAATCTGGACCCTTTGTTTCTAAAATTATCTGTCCGAAATTGTTGCCACCCCTATTACTAGTCTGTTCAACCTAGCTTTCATGTCATCTGAGATTGCCAAAGATTGGAAAGCAGCTGCGGTCATCCCCCTCTTCAAAGGGGGGGAACACTCTTGACCTAAACTGCTACAGACCTATATCTATCCTACCCCGCCTTTCTAAGGCCGTCGAAAGCCAAAATAACAAACAGATTACCGACCATTTCGAATCCCACCATACCTACTCCGCTATGCAATCTGGTTTCAGAGCTGGTCATGGGTGCACCTCAGCCATGCTCAAGCTCCTAAACGAAAATAAACAATACTGTGCAGCCGTATTCATTGACCTGGCCAAGGATTTCGACTCTGTCAATCACCACATCCTCATCAGCAGACTCGACAGCCTTGGTTTCTCAAATGATTGCCTCGCCTGGTTCACCAACTACTTCTCTGATAGAGTACAGTGAGTCAAATCGGAGGGTCTGTTGTCTGGGCCTCTGGCAGTCTCAATGATGGTGCCACAGGGTTCAATTCTTGGACCAACTCTCTTCTCTGTATACATCAATGATGTCGCTCTTCCTGCTGGTGAGTCTCTGATCCACCTCTACGCAAACAACACCATTCTGTATACTTCTGGCCCTTCTTTGGACACTGTGTTAACAACCCTCCAGGCGAGCTTCAATGCCATACAACACTCCTTCCGTGGCCTCCAATTGCTATTAAATACAAGTAAAACTAAATGCATGCTCTTCAACCGATTGCCGCCTGCACCTGCCCGCCTGTCCAACATCACTACTCTGGACGGCTCTGACTTAGAATATGTGGAAAACGACAAATACCTACGTGTCTGGTTAGACTGTAAACTCTCCTTCCAAACATCTCCAATCCAAAGTTAAATCTAGAATTGGCTTCCTATTTCGCAACAAAGCATCCTTCACTCATGCTGCCAAACATACCCTTGTAAAACTGACCATCCTACCAATCCTCGACTTTGGCGATGTCATTTACAAAATAGCCTCCAATACCCTACTCAATAAATTGTATGCAGTCTATCACAGTGCCATCCGTTTTGTCACCAAACCCCCAATACTACCCACCACTGCGACCTGTATGCTCTCGTTGGCTGGCCCTCGCTTCATACTCGTCGTCAAACCCACTGGCTCCAGGTCATCTACAAGACCCTGCTAGGTAAAGTCCCCCCTTACCTCAGCTCGCTGGTCACCATAGCAGCACCCACCTGTAACACGCGCTCCAGCAGGTATATCTCTCTGGTCACCCCCAAAACCAATTCTTCCAGTTCTCGCCTCTCCTTCCAAACACTTATCTCCCTCACTAGCTTTAAGCTCTAGCAGTCAGAGCACCTCACAGATTACTGCAACTGTACATAGCCCATCTATAATTTAGCCCAAACAACTACCTCTTTCCCTTCTGTATTTATTTATTTATTTACTTTGCTTCTTTGCACCCCATTATTTAAATCTCTACTTTGCACATTCTTCCACTGAAAATCAACCATTCCAGTGTGTTACTTGCTATATTGTATTTACTTTGCCACCATGGCCTTTTTTTGCCTTTACCTCTCTTATCTCACTTGCTCACATTGTATATAGACTTATTTTTCTACTGTTTTATTGACTGTATGTTTGTTTTACTCCATGTGTAACTCTGTGTTGTTGTATGTGTCAAACTGCTTTGCTTTATCTCGGCCAGGTCGCAATTGTAAATGAGAACTTGTTCTCAACTTGCCTACCTGGTTAAATAAAGGTGAAATAACATTTAAAAAAAATAAAAAACATTAAATATTAATGAAACACTTGCATGAAAATGTATCTACTATTGTATGCTCTAAGTCTGTCCATCTATCTGTATGATCTGCAGGTAACTTCCAAAATAAAGGAAAGACTTTAGTAAATGAGGGATACAAAGTATATTGAAAGCAGGTGTGTCTCCTGATTTAATTAAGCAATTAATATACCATCATGCTTAGTGTCATGTTGCTTAGTGCCCAGTTGCCCATTACTTTGAGTACCATGGCTAGAAGATGCGATCTCAGTGACTATGAAGAGAGATCTCAAAGGATCATAGGGGGTTGAAAGGGTGTGTGTGTGTGCGTCTCAGTCACCAGATCTCAACCCAATTGAACACTTATGGGAGATTCTGAAGCACCCCTGAGACAGCGTTTCCCACCACCATCAACAACCCAGCTAGCAATGAAGAATCGGCCCAGAAACGGCCCTCTTCCGGGGGGGGCGGAACTGATTGAATCGGCACGGGATCGGGTGTCGGACTCGGCCCGGAATAAAATTGAATGACTGCCCAGAATCGACCCAAGTACATCGGGCCGTTTCCGTCTTCCGGAATTCAGTCGACTTCGCCCGCATCTTACCAGAATCCTCCCAGAAGTGGCCTGATGCAAATTGAAATAAATGTATACAAAATTACCCCGATTTAGTAATTTTAAATATGACTATTATACATTTTATACATACAAATTATTCTCAGCAACAAAAAAGCATTTTGTGTCGGAGGAAATATATAAAAATACCATACACGACTCTTCAAGAATTTAATTGAAATGTTAATTGTATTTTTTGATCACAGAAACAATGAGAAAATATGGAAAAATAAATAGTGAAATGTTAATTATATAAAGCAGCCCATGTAATCATCTGCCAGAAAGTAGACACTAATCGGCCCGAGCCTCAATTAATACATTTGGGCCAGATAACTCACACTGGAATCAGCCTGAGCTCAATCCCCGCATCCTAGCCATAAGTAATACTGCCGAAGGCGGCCCAGACTTGGGCCACATGACGTATGCCGAGTCGGACTCTCAGCCAGGTGCCCAGACTCTCAGCCAGAATCGGCCCAGATCCACTGTGCTAGCTGGGAAAGCACCAAATTATGGAATTTCTCGTGGAAGAATGGTGTTGCGTCCCTCCAATAGAGTTACAAACACTTGTAGAATATATGCCAAGACACATTGAAGCTGTTCTGACTGCTTGTGGTGGCTCAACACTTTATGTTGGTGCTTCCTTTATTTTAGCAGTTACCTGTATTATCATGTTACTGTTCTAGTTCTGTCTGTCTATCTGTCTGACCTATTATCTTGTGTTACTGCTCTAGGTCTGTCTGTCTATGTGTATGATCTTTTATCTTGTGTTACTGCTCTAGGTCTGTCTGTCTATGTGTCTGATCTTTTATCTTGTGTTACGGCTCTAGGTCATGGTCTGGTTGTGTCTAATATGAGGGATGATTGATTGGGCTGTGGTTAGCTCCTGACACGTGAAGCACATGATTAGTTCTCTTCTGTCTTACAGCCTTCAGCAGAAGACCTGGCCCAGATGTCTGAATGTAGAACTCAAGAAGATCCACTTGTCATGGCCAGAAGCAAAGGAAGCAGCTGGAAAGACCTGCAGAGTTGGGAAACATTAGTACAAGCCCCATGTTCCTTCATAAATGAAGTGAATTAAGTGAGTAAGTCAGTCAGTTAAAGTCTTTAGCTGTCCTCCTACGTGGCTGGCTTGCCCCTCTGTCTGGCTGTGGTATAGATGGATGAGCTGCAGTGGGAGGTCCGTCAGCAGGCTCAGCAAAGAATCACCCATCTTGCATGCGTATGGACTTTGATGTTGGTTCCAAACTTTTGGATACCCTTTACCATGCTTTGACTGCTTTTGAATGGATTTACTTGGAGGGGTCTGTGCACAAAAAAAGGGTTCCCTCTCTCCAAAAAAACGTTGACTTTCATTTCTTAGATTCATAACATATTATCTAATGTTTTTTTTCCCATAAGCCTTTTTTTCTGCAAAATCACACTCATCCAACCTTAAGCAAGCTTAAAGCCTACTGCTCAAAGAGAGGGCAAAGAGGGATGGGCTATCAATTGATCATAGCGAATACAGAATCAGCTAATTAGCTAGCTAGCTAGCAGCGGTGTAAAGTACCTAAGTCGTTTTTTGGGGGTATCTGTACTTTACTATTTATATTTTTGGCAACTTTTACTTCTACTTCTTTACATTCCTAAAGACAATAATGTGCTTTTTACTCCATACAGTTTCCCTGACACCCAAAAGTAAATTTTGACAGGGAAATGTTCCAAATTCACAAATTTATCAAGAGAACATCCCTGGTCCTTCCTAGTGCCTCTGACCTGGCAGACTCACTAAACACAAATGCTTCATTTGTAAGTTATGTCTGAGTGCTGGAGTGTGCCCCTGGCTATCGTTCAATAAAAAATTAATTGCACAATCTGGTTTGCTTACTATAAGGAATTTGAAATGTTTTACACTTTTACTTTTGATTCTTAAGTATATGTGAAACCAAATACTTTTAGACTTTTAATCAAGAGGTATTTTACTGGGTGACTTTCACTTTTACTTTTAATTTTCTATTCATTAAGGTATCTTTACTTTTATTCAAGTATGACAATTGAGTACTTTTTCCACCACTGCTAGCTAGTTAGCTATTCTGTTGAAACAATCTATCTAGTCTTTACCTGTGATTATAGTTTGTTCTGCTGCTGACATCTGCCTCTTAGGCCTACTAACAAAAAATTTAATTGAAGCCTACCATGTTCCTGACAGTAAGATGACATATGCAACTCAAAATGTAGCAACTACGACACTGCTGTTTGGTGATGGTAGCTTCTGCCTGCAGGACGAGTGCAATGCACACTCACATGGGGGCAGAGAGGCAGGCGAGGGGGAATGTTCCAAGATAAAACAATGAGAAAGTAGCTAGTTTTATGGGCAATTAATTGAAACAACAACAGAGAAAATAGACAAAAAGTGAAATAAAAATGTAATAATAAAAAATGCCATCTACCTGAAAGGGCACTTCTCTCATAGGAGGTCAAAAGGGCAGGAGCTCAGGCAAGCTTAGACCTCTATCTGTGCATGTGCCTGGCATCACTCCCACTCTTGGGAGCCTTTTGCGATTTTTTTTTTCAGTATATATTTTGCTGATTCAGGTCTAGGGTTTTGATGAACATTAAATTATAGATAACTTTGTAAAATGTTGTGATGTAGAAATGCCAACAGCATGCCAACAGCATGCGTACTTACCTGTTCAGCAGTAAATCTGATGGCTGTTCTGACTTAGACTGTCAACTTTAATTTCATAGCCCTTTAAAGATGTCAGTTCTGTGTCTTTGGGAGTGATGATGGGGAGTGTTTATGCTTTATTAACATATATTTACCATGAACATAATTGATGATACTTTGGTAATAAACATTAAGCATGCGCCTGTGTTCTTTTAAAGCTGTATCCAGTGTGCAGGCACATTGCTGTGTACTGCAGTTACAGTGGGAATATTGTGGTGTTGGCTGTAGGTCAGTCAGTGTGTTTTTCCATAGACAAGCATCTCTAAGGTCTCTGGCTCTAACCCACCAGACTCGAAGGTCTGAGTCCCAAATGATCCTACGGGCCCTGGTCAAAAGTAGTGCACTATATAGGGAATAGGGTGCCATTGGGGACTGAAGAAGCCTAAGTTCTTCAGCTCTGAGCTCCGCGGTCTAAACAGGGGAATCATCCCAGTCATCTTCTAAATGATGGAACAGGACGTTCCTGCAGCACGTTTACCCAGACTACCCCTCCTGCCTGGCCTTATTATGACTGGCCTATGGTTGGAAAACAGCTGCAGTACTGTCACCACTCTAATAGTGGGGGATAGAGTGGGTATAGGATGCAGAAACAGTAACAGTGGTGGTTGCAGTTGGAATATGGGTGTAGGGTACAGTAAAAGTAAGTATGGGGCAATTAAGGGGTGATGAAGAGAGGGAAGGAGGAGGCATTACATGGGCTTGCTCCTACCTATCTTTCCGATTTGGTCCTGCCGTTCATACCTACAAGTACGATATGGTCACAAGACGCAGGCCTCCTAATTGTCCCAAGAATTTCTAAGCAAACAGCTGGAGGCAGGGCTTTCTCCTATAGAGCTCCATTTCTATGGAATGGTCTGCCTACCCATGAGAGAGATGCAGACTCCGTCTCAACCTTTAAGTCTTTACTGAAGACTCATCTCTTCAGTAGGTCATATGATTGAGTGTAGTCTGGCCCAGGAGTGTGAAGGTGAACGGAAAGGCTCTGGAGCAACGAACTGCCCTTGCTGTCTCTGCCTGGCCGTTTGCCCTCTCTCCACTGGGATTCTCTTCCTCTAACCCTATTACAGGGGCTGTCACTGGCTTACTGGTGCTCTTTCATGCCGTTCCTAGGAGGGGTGCGTCACTTGAGTGGGTTGAGTCACTGACGTGATCTTCCTGTCTGGGTTGGCGCCCCCCCCTCCTTGGGTTGTGCCGTGGCGGAGGTCTTTGTGGGCTATACTCGGCCTTGTCTCAGGATGGTAAGTTGTTGGTTGAAGATATCCCTCTAGTGGTGTGGGGGCTGTGCTTTGGCAAAGTGGGTGGGGTTATAGCCTGCCTGTTTGGCCCTGTCCTGGGGTATCATCGGATGGGGCCACAGTGTCTCCTGACCCCTCCTGTCTCATCCTCCAGTATTTATGCTGCACTAGTTTATGTGTCGGGGGGCTAGGGTCAGTCTGTTATATCTGGAGTACTTCTCCTGTCTTATCCGGTGTCCTGTGTGAATTTAAGTATGCTCTCTCTAATTCTCTCTCTCTTTATTTCTCTCTTTCTTTCTTTCTTTCTCTCTCTCTGAGGACCTGAGCCCTAGGACCATACTCAGGACTACCTGGCATGATATCTCCTTGCTGTCCCCAGTCCACAGGCCGTGCTGCTGCTCCAGTTTCAACTGTTCTGCCTGCGGCTATGGAACCCTGACCTGTTTACCGGACGTGCTACCTTGTCCCCGACCTGCTGTTTTCAACTCTCTAGAGACAGCAGGAGCAGGAGTATCTAGAGATACTCTTAATGATCAGCTATGAAAAGCCAACTGACATTTACTCCTGAGGTGCTGACCTGTTGCACCCTCTACAACCACTGCGATTATTATTGACCTGGTGGTCATTTATGAATATTTGAACATCTTGTCCAAGTTCTGTTAAAATCTCCACCCGGCACAGCCTGAAGAGGACTGGCCACCCCTCATAGCCTGGTTCCTCTCTAGGTTTCTTCCTAGGTTTTGGCCTTTGTAGGGAGTTTTTCCTAGCCACCGTGCTTCTACACCTGCATTGCTTGATGTTTGGGGTTTTAGGCTGCGTTTCTGCACAGCACTTTGAGACATCAGCTGATGTATGAAGGGCTATATAAATACATTTGATTTGATTTGAAATGGAGGGGTGAAAGAAAGGAGGAAAAGGGAGTAAGAGAGAGTGAGAAGCTGAGGGATAAGAGTGTGAGGGAGAGGAAGGGGTGAGATGGATTGAGCAAGGGAGCCTGGGAGTGAGACAGTGAGGGGGAGGAAGGGGTGTCTGAAACAGTTCTCCACATGTGTTCTCTTCATTACCCTGAGCTGCGTGCTGCTCATTCTGCAGGAATGTACTGTTAACGTGTCTATAACCTCAGCCTGATACACATATACGCATGACTGCACGCACATGAACACACACACACTTAATAAGACTCCCCATTGCACTAACCACACAGCTGCTCTGTGCAATAAACTACCTCACATAATACAAAGCTTAACAGTACTCAGCATAACACACAGCACTCAATAAGTAATGCACGTGCTGCTTCTGTCTTCCTGTGTGTTGATGCAGAATCACAGGACTCAGTGGGGCGGTTTCCCGAACACAGAGAAAACCAAATCCTGGACAAAATATTAGGCAAGTCAGTTAAGAACAAATTGTTATTTACAATGATAGACTAGAAACAGTGAGTTAACTGCCTAGTTCGGAGGCAGAACAGCAGATTTTTACCTTGACAGCTCAAGGATTCAATCTAGAAACATTTTGGTTACTGGCCCAATGCTCTAACCACTAGGCTACCTGCCACCCTGTGTCTGTGTCTGTGTCTGTGTGTGTGTGTGTGTGTGTGTGTGTGTGTGTGTGTGTGTGTGCGCTCCATTTGGGAATGATCCAGAACGCTACACAAGTACATAGGAACATACCACAATCAGCAGAGAGAACTCTAATGGAAGACACATGAGAAAGCAGTATGCTGATACATTATATAAACAAACAATAGAGAGAGTGGGTGGGAGGGAGACTAGGATACTGGGAGAGAGACCAAATGGGAGAGGGCTTTTATGGGGGTCAGAACTCATTTTTATATTATCACAGACACCTGTCCACTCCCCCACCCATCCACATGCACAGGTCACAAGTACACTTACATACACACACACACACACACACACACACACACACACACACACACACACACACACACTGAGTCTGGTGAGAATACATCCTCCTTCAACAGGATAGGAGTGGAGATTAAATGTGCTGTGGAGGGTCAGAGAGAGAGGGAAGGAGGGAGAGAGAGTAGACGAGAGGATTGGAGAGAGGGAGGGAGTGGAGGAGAGGGGGAAACACTATGACCTTCAGAGGGAAAGATAGCCAGGGAACCAACCCAATAGGAGGCTTGTCCACTGAGAAGGAGAGAAGGAGGGAGAGAGGGGGAGAGAGAGGGAGGCGTAAGAGAAGGGTGGGAGAGACAAAAAGCAGAGAGACAGAAAACTCGATTTGATAAAAGAGGGTAGGTACCATTGGCAGGTAAGACAATGTTTGTTGGTTCTTTTCTCCAGGGGGGGCGCTTATAGATGTGACACGGTTGATAACAGAATGTAAACAAAGTGAGGCCAGGAGAGAGTGTGTGTCTCTCAGAATATGTGAGGTGTATGTGGGGACGAGGAGTGTGTGTGTACGTGTGTACGTGCGTGCATGTCTTGGCAGAGAGGCGGACGTGAACAGAGCCTGGCAGTGTGTGTTTCTAGAGGTGCGGAATGAGAGCGGTACTGAAAACTCTTCCCAGAGAGAGAGCTTGTTGTAGAACGCTTGTTGCTTCTGAAATGCTTGTTGCTTCGGCTAAAGTTCTCTCACAAAGCACACCTATCCATTTCACCTTTGTTCAGCTAATCATGTTGATTTCCTATTTCAAGTTGATGGAAGCGTTGTACTGGGTGGCTAATGAACAGAAAGCAGAGTTGATCTTTTTCACAGTGTGGCTTATGAAAACACTGCTGTGCTGTGTTTGGCCGGGGCAGGCGAGACTGTATCACTCTATCCTCTACAACTCTATGCTTTACATAGGGCTTGACAACTGTCCTGGTGTCTGTCAAGACGTATGTCTGTCTCTCTGTGCAACTGTCTGTTCTGCCACATGTCACATGTCACATGTCTAGACAAAGTATACATGTAGCTTCTAGGATTGGCAGGTCACAATTATATGCAGATTTTTGTTTATTAAAGTCTTCGAAAACAGAGAAGAAGCTTTCTAAAATCTCCAGAAACATTCTCAGGAACATTTATTCCTTCATATTGGGCTGTGGTCTGGTCTGGTTTGGTTGGATTGGATCTCTGTTTTTTTACACAGCAAAAAAACTCTGTCAATGGAATGCATTATTGACAAGAATCCAGGCTGCATGGGGAACATTGTGAAAATGGATCATTGTGGTTCGAACAACACATATTTGCCGTCTAATACTTTCTATAAAGCATCTACATCATTCTGCCAAAAGAACTGACAGTTTTTTATTTGACAGTTGGCAAGATTTCCTTAAAAATATGGGTCACCCAGAAGTTTAGACAGCCGGGCTATACATCTGCCTGCCATCTCAAGCAGTTTTAACAGTGCAGGCAGTCCAATGTTGTTCCTTGCTTGTCTGCAGCCCCTGCTCTGTCTTTCTCTGTATTTTCCAAATGGGGCATCACAGCCTTGGGATGGAGATAAATCCTGCAGGGTTGTTGTGGTCAGACAACACGACTTTAAAACGCTTTCAGCGAGTCAAAGCCCAGCAACGTTGACGTGTTACCAGTCGTCTTTAGATCTCGTCTCCATAGAGTTTCCAACCATGCTGTCCGGGAGAGCAGTAAAGTGTTTCCCAGATATTTTATAGTGACTCAGTCAAATCAACAGTGGAAAAGTTCATATAGTTGAAGGATTCTTATAATCTTTCCTGGATGAACAAGGAGTAAGTGGGCAACTCTAACACAGTTTGTGACCCAGGTGTGCTGATCCCTGAGTATTGGAGTGTTGTCTCAACATATATCTCTTGTTGATTTTACAACCCTAACTCGCAGCTTAGCTGTGACTATGGTATAGGTGAACTCCAGACTGTCCTCTCTCTCGTTGTCGAACAACAGCCCTAACTCTATACTGAAGTCCTGACATCTTGATGACGGCTGTTGGGGTTCTGGACCACTAACAGAAGAAAAGTGAAATCCCACTCTGGCCTGAGTGGCCTTGCGAGAGAGCACGATTAGTTTGAAAGGAAGGGAAGTTCAGAGATGTTTATCCTGGCCTGGACATACTTAGGCTGGGAGAATAGTTGTCTAATGACTCATGATATTCTCAGATATTTATCGAACTGGCCAGAAGGCTTTCTCACGACAAACAAAGCATAGAAACACACAGTCAGTCCCACACTGTTGTAAGATGCTGACCCATAACACCTTGTCTTTTTGCCAGTAGGCAATAGAAAGCTTGACATAAAAATGCCTGGATCAGAGTCACAGTAACCATATTTATCCTGAGGACTCGGTCAATAGCTACAAACAAATTACCCACGACTGTTTTCCTCTGATCTGCAGTGGGCTTCTAGGTGTTCGACTGCTAGAGAGAAGTGAGAAAAAGACAGAGGGGGGAGAGAAAGAAAGAGAGCGAGAGAAAGAGATGTATATGGAGATTCCTAGTGAGGGTCTCTCTATGCTGTTAGACAACCAACCCACCGCCCGTCTCAGAGCTCCAGCCGCTCTGGAGCTACAGCCCATCCCATACAGCCCTCTCTGTTCCCCCTCGTTAGGAAGAAACTCTCTCTGGACCAACACACACAATGGAGGCTTTATCCTTCAGCTCCCTCGATACCTCCCTCTGTCACTCCCACTCTCTAACTTACCCCCATCTCATCCTCTCTCCCTCCCAATTCTCTCTCGCCCTCTCACTCCCTTATCCCTCTCTCCCTCTCCCCTCTCCCTCTCCAACTTCTCTCTCTGTACCCCTCTCTCTCCTTCTCTCATCCTCTCTCCTTTCCCTTCCATCCCTCTTTAACTCCTCTCTCTCCTCTCTATACCTCTCGCTATCCCCACCTTTCTCTCTTTCTCTCTTTCTCTCACCCATCCTCTCTCTCCTTCTCCCTCTTATTTTGAACAGCCGTAAAGGAAAAGCTAATGCTTTACCCAGGAATGAATGAGAACCATGTCTGCGTCCTTCGCCTGCACAGGTCACTTCACTCAACTCAACCTTTATATAAGCTGCTTACAAAGTCCCTGCAAAAGGCTAGAGGAAAATATGACTGTAGTGGTTGCTAGCAAGCAATCCACCACTTGATAACATTTAGGGCATAATGATGCCTTCGTAACTTAGAAGACCTACCGGTAGATGCATCACAAATCATTTAGAAGCACAGACATACTGCATAAAGGATTGTCTCCTGAAATCTGGTGCTTTACCAAATGTCAAATGTGGTATAACTCTTTTCTTACCCCTTTAGTTTTACATTTTCTTACATACAGTATATATATCTCTCCTCCACCCCCTCTTTCTCTCCTCCTCATCCGCTCTTTCCATCCAGGACAATGAAGACAGGTGTGGGACTCTACACTGCCCTGGTGCTCTGTCTCCTGATGGGGACAGTGTTTTTACAGAGACCACGGCCTAAGAAACCTCCTAAGCCTCCAAAGCCCAGTAAGCGCCCCTCCTTCAAGCCTGCCCCGCCACCTAAGGAACCAGAACCCCAGGAGCCCACAGATTTTCCCCCTCCCATCATTGGCCCCCCTTCCATGTTCCCTGACTGTCCCCGGGAGTGTTTCTGCCCCCCTTCCTTCCCCAATGCCCTCTATTGCGAGAACCGGAACCTCCGTACGGTCCCTGTGATCCCGTCCAGAGTACAATACCTGTACCTGCAGAACAACTACATCTCTGAGGTAACGGCGGAACCCTTCAACAATGCCACAGAGCTGCGATGGGTCAACATGGCCAACAACCGCATCAAAAAAGTGGACAAGCAGGTGAGAGCTGTAATTGATTCATTTCTTTAGTATTTGATCAATTTAGTCATGTATTCAGTTATATTCATTCATATATTTATATATATATATATTTTTTCGCTATATGTCTGTCCGTCCGTCTTTCTCAGGTGTTTGAGAAGGTACCTGGTCTGTTGTTTCTCTACATGGAGAGGAACCAGCTGAAGGAGGTTCCTGATGACCTGCCAGCTGGGTTGGAGCAGCTCAGACTCAGCCACAACCAGATCTCCAAGATCCCATCTGGAGCCTTCGGCAAGATGGAGCACCTCGCTCTGCTCGACCTGCACCACAACAAGGTGCACACACACATCCATGCAAGCAAGCACAAGCACACATGTGCAATCAATCAATCACACTCACAAATGTGCAAACACACACACGCGGGTGAATGCACGTAGAAACATACACACATAAATCATATAAACACACACTCCCGCACTTTGTGTATTCTCTGTTGTGTTTAGTTGAGTGACAGTGACATGGGGAAGAACACTTTTAAAGACCTGAAGAACCTGGTTCAGCTGAACTTGGCCCACAACATCCTGAAGAAGATGCCAGCTAACATCCCCAATGGCATCGCACAGCTATTCCTGGACAGGAACAACATTGACAACATCCCTAAGTAAGCACACTCAGGCACGCGAGCACGAGGCAAGCATGCAAGCGCGTATGCACACACACACACGCTCACACATACGCACACACGCATTATCTATTGACTGAGAACATTGGTGTGAGATACAACAAATCATCAATGACATTGTGCTCAACTCTCTATCCCCGATGCAGCTGGAATACAAACGTTTTCTTCAACAATGTGGATAATACATGAGCGTGCTAAAGTAAGAACCCTCTAATAAACCCGCTTGTCTTCTCCATACAGGGACTACTTCCAAGGCTTCTCCAACCTGGCGTTTGTGAGGCTCAACTACAACCAGCTGAGTGATAAGGGAGTCCCTAAGGCTGTGTTCAACGTATCCACTCTGCTAGACCTTCACCTGGCCCACAACCAGCTCACCTCCGTCCCCCTGTTCAACCCCCAGCTGGAGCACTTGCACCTCAACCACAACAGCATCGAGAGTGAGTAGCCTAATATAAGTCTGTAATAGGTCCGTAACATGACATCAACACCTCAGAGAGTGAGTAACACGACACATATCATGACTCCAAACACATCACAATCATAACAGCATCGCGAGTGAGTAACACACAATGGCAGTACAACCACAAGTAGCTAACGTAACCACAGCAGCATTGAGAGTGAGTAACTTGTTTGTGTATGTATGTGTGTGTGTGTGTGTGTGTGTGTTCCTGTGTCAGGTATTAATGGGACCCAGCTGTGTCCATTTAGTCTGTCCTCTGAGAGTCTGACTGATGAGGCGCTGATGCCCAGGCTCAGGTAATAAAACTTCATATACAGTACATAACACAATAGGCATGGTTGATTGATTGATTAATTGATTAATTGTGTCTTAGATTTTTTTATTGAATGATTAATTGATCAATTCATTGCTTGCTTGTTTGCTTGCTTGCTTAATTGATTGATTGATTGATTGATTAATTGACACCCACCAGGTACCTGCGTCTGGATGGGAACCACCTGAGTCCTCCTGTCCCTCTAGATGTCATCATGTGTTTCAGACACCTCAAGTCCATCGTTGTCTAGAACCAGGCCTGGAGTCAGGGGCTGCTTCAGGACGCATACACATACACAAACACACACATACATGCACACATGCGCACTCAGACACAGTCAGCAAACGGCAGCAAACCTACGCAGATGTACGCAAGGCCACGCACGGACAGAACACACACGCTGCCTCGGACACAAACAGACATGCTTGCCCATACGCAGTCACACGCACATACACTCACACACGCACACACACACGACTATTTCAGATGGGTGAAATGGTGCCAAATAACCTGAGTGAAATGCTAGCTGTACGGCTTTGACAACTTCAGGAATATTTCACTCGTCTAAACAAATATTTATAAAACTAAGAACCAAGCCGTCGCATTGACTACATCTTTGAAGCATGGATGTATCTGAAGTTACTACCATGTAGTTTAAAATGCCCTTGGGGAATCTGTGTTTTTGAGGTACTTTGTTTATAAAAAAAAATATCAAATTATATCCTTGTTTTTTGTATAAAGCAGTTGTGTACAAATAAAATAAATCAAATCTGCTCTTTGCCAAATCATGTATCCTTTCCTATCCACATCATTCCTATCCTTATGAGTTCCTGACTCAGTTAAATCATGCATCCTTTCCTATCCACATCATTCCTATCCATCTGAGTTCCTGGTTCAGCTAGTTGAATCATGCATCCTTTCCTATCCACATCCTTCCTATCCATCTGAGTTCCTGGTTCTGCTAGTTCTACTAAAAAGTAGAATCAGGTGTGCAAAATTGGACACCCCTGCTATAATCCCTGTGATCCCTGTTCCTAGCAGACCCATTCCTGCCATGTGAAGTAGATTATTATCTCCATATCCGCCTGTCTGTCTGTCAAACCATACGGTATGTACAGAGTATGTAAACATACAGGCGCGCACGCACACACACACACACACAAGACGATGACACAGATGATCTTTTAGAAAGAGCTATTTTGAGAAGAACACGCATACGCAGTCATGAGAGGTTCCGTTTACATCAGCAAATAAACATTGTAAGGAAGGGTGAGTCCTTGTTGACGATGCATATGTGTATCATAAAAGTTTTACATTCATACCGGACCATTCATTGTGCTGAAAAGGGTGCAGTCAAAATGACTGTCGAAATTGAGGGCTTCATGCCCATCCCTGCTTACCTGAAACGTAGGTCAGACTACATTACAAGGAAAGGAGAAAAAATATAATTTCTATAAGTTTGCAAATGTAAACCACCACAAACACCTTTCACAAACGGTAAGCATAGACCCACACCTATCCACATACTGTATGCAATAGATGACATTCCTTAAGATACGCCAGCGAAAAGATGTTGAACTCACACCTTTTTCTACTCAACAGTCAGAAGACTACTTTTCTTCTCTCTTGTTGTGTCATTGCCATAATATTTTGCCAAGTTATATAACATTCTATTAAATGACAAGAAATGCTAGATGATCCAGCAGGAGTCCTGGAAATAACATGTTCAGCAACAGTTACTGTAAACATTTCGTTCACTCCAGGAAACTTAGGGCTTAAATACCATGGGCCCAACAGCCAAACATAGTTTGGAACAATGAGATCAGTCTACAGCGGGAAAGCGGTTCTGAGAGGAAGACTTGTTGAATTAGAGGGACACATTACGGTAAATGCATGAAAGTGTTGGTTACACTTCATTTGACGGTGTCACTAAGACGTGCACCTTCGTTTCCATGTTGCAGTGACACTGTCAAATACAGTATAACCAACGTGCTTTATAGTCCAGGAGTCTGAATGAATCTGGGTTCTGCAAAACTGACCGAGAGAGTTATAATCAGAAGATTTCAATCTCTCCCAGCTGCAATGGGGTACAAGTACACGGTGGGGACTAGGACCTTTTATCCAGGGGGACCAAAACTCGCTCGAATAAACACTGTAATGCTGACCTCTTATGGTTAGGACATGTATTACATCACTGAAAAATAATTGAAAGACTGCACACCCTCAAAGGGAGGTACTTACTGATGGAAGAACAACTGTGCAATGAAAAATAAGTTGCATTCTCTTCTCTCCTTGCTTGTGGATTTACAAAGGGATGGAGGCTATTGAGCCAAACCGTTGGTAATAAATCCACAAAGTAAGAGATGAGTGTGCGACTTTCTTTTTTATTGCAAAGCCAAACTCATTCCATAAACCAGTCTAAATAACAGGTTGCGCTGAATAATAAACAAAATATAAGTTAGCGACCTAACAGCTAGACTTGTTTACAACATACCACATCTCTGGTGAGAATCAGGGAGAAATGTAATTTTGTTTCGAAAAGAGATGCGTGTCAGCTAAGCTAACAGCAGCTACATTCTTTATGATGGGAGCCATGTTTGTTTATATTTGACAAGCGAAAATGTCCTAATCCCAGAATGCCATTCACTATAAAACGCAAATAAACAAAGTCAAAGATGGCTCCGCCCATTGCCTGAAAATGTATACTTAGTTTGGCCACTTTCAGCATATTGCAAATCTTCGATGTACTTGTAATAGTGTAAACAGGAACCGGAGCACATGACTTGACAAGTCGTTTACAGTTTTTGACAAATCACAATGCATAAAAAATGTTAACACTTCAAATAAAAGCATACTGCCTAGTCTAACCCTTGTGCGAAAGCTAAACAGGGTTGCCAGATATGGGTGAAACCATTTTAACCAGTTTGTGGGAGGATTTCATTTTGAGTCCATGGGGGGTAGAAATGGGGGAAGGTATCATGGAGGGATATGATGCAGGAAATTTTACTATGATGTTGAATTTATCAATCATTTGGGGACAAACACAGTTTGTAAGCTAAATACAAATAAAACCCCTGGAAAGGGGGGGGTCTGAGCTGACAAACTAGAGAATCGATAGTTGCAATCTAAGTCAGTCGAATGTACCATCACCTAGTGGTACGTGACATTTACGTGACAACCAGAATGCATTGTATTATGTCAACAAACATGGTGCCACACATAGCTGGCATTTAGCTTATCTTCAGCTCATCTTAATCAGTACAACCTTTTTTCATGTGTCCATTACAATCTATGCAAGAATCGGAATGGTTTGGTTTGTCACCAATACTTGAAAACATGAAAACATAAAATAAAACTCGTCAGAAAATAATTTGACATTGACAAATTGAAACAAATACTTTAGATAATTAGCAGGCAGCACAGGTTTGAGGGCAGCACAGGTTAACTGTCCTGCTGCGTAACTATTATATCTTGGAACAGTGAGTACATTCTGACATCACATGCATAAACAAAACGTGCATAGACTTGATAGTTCATGCAGCTTTCGTATTCTGATCATAGAGTTCTGATCATGGAATTACGAATTGGAATGCAGCTACACCTAATTTGAACCTTTTCACACTTACCTACAAACGGGTGAGATCATTCTACAGTAGCCCCTGCAGCTTATGCTCAAACCAGTGTTATTAGAATGCTTATTTAGAACATCCCGTTTCGATTCACGCAACAGTCAGCACTTGAGCTAGGAACACTGTTTTTTTCACAGAAACATTTTGCACAAACACATTCCTTACAAAGTTATGTGCTGAATGTGACCAGTTTATTTTTGTATAAAATGTTCAGACATTCACAGTAGTAGTGACAGCATACAGAAACATCCAAACCGGAAAATATAGACTACATTAGTCATAGCACTAACTGAGGAAAGATCGAGGCAACACAAGCAGTCATATCTCTCGGCTGACAGACACCACAATATGAGTTAGCTAATAGCAATTACTGTTTATAATTAATCACATCGCGGGTGAGCTCAAAATTGATCGAAATAATTGAGTCAAAAACTTTCTATAAATAAAAAGTAATCCAACGATGGGTAGTTTGTGCACACCGCCATGTTTGTTTTTTCGCGTCTACCAAAGACAATAAGAGGAGACAATAGGAGTTTAGTCTGTTTGCAGTACGCACGTTGAAGAGGGTGTGTCGTCTACGATCATTCACTTGCCTTCATTCACTTCCGTAAGTTTACTTGAAAGATAAGTGAACCATTCCTTCACCTCATTACAACATCTTTGGTCTGACAGATGTTTACGTGACACCCATAATGCTTTGTATAATGTCAACAAACACGGCGCCACACATAGCTGGCAAATAGCTTTATCTCATTATAACTATTACAAATATAATCATTATAATCAGTGTAACAAAACAACAAAATAGTATTTTACACACATCATAGGTGTCCATTACAATCTATGCAATAATTTGAAAAAAATATTTGTCACCAGTACTTGAAAAGATGTGAATAAAACTGTAAATACATTAAGCTCCATACATACAGTACCAGTCAAAAGTTTGGACACACCTACTCATTCAAGGGTTTTTCTTTATTTTGACTGTTTTCTACATTGTAGAATAATAGTGAAGACAACAACACTATGCGCTAAAACATTTGGAATCATGTAGTAACCAAAAAAGTGTTAAAGAAACCACTTAAGTGGTATTAACACAAATCTGTCTATCAGACAGTGCCAGAGCTAATCAATAGATATTCACATTCACTGACACACTTCGGCTATCTTAGGTGAAGGCAAACACACACCATGCTCTTTTGCCATATAGTAATGGTTTACATTTGGGTTAAAACATTGTTACACAGAACAAGTGTAAAATGTGACATTTGTAGATGTCGGACTAAAGACACGGACTAAAGACTCATTATTTAATAACTGTATTCCATTCATAAAGCACTTTTCAAAATCCCCAAAATGTAACATTTGTATTTAAAATACATTGTTGTGATAGAATGAAAGCGTACCAGAATGCACTTCAGTAGTTGAACAAAAGGCAAACGAGCCACATAACGTCCTGTAGCCAAAAAGCAGGCACAACTACGTTAAAAAAATCTAAGTCTATTTAACAGCTAAAAATAGTGCCTTAAGAGCATATAAGCTTTGGAATGAGACACCCATGGCTCATCCATCCATCCATCTATTAATTCAGAGGAACACTTCAGGCAGATTGTTGTGCTTCCTCTAGTCACTTCTCACACTACATACAAGAGCAGATACTTGTCCACTATTGTTCAGTGTAAAAAAGAAATGCTCGCAACAGTCTTCTGTTCCTGGCTGGGATTCTGTTCCTGGCAGCTGAGGTTGAAGAGGCGCTGCTGCACCTTCTTCACAATGCTGTCTGTGTGGGTGGACCAATTCAGTTTGTCCGTGATGTGTACGCCGAGGAACTTAAAACGTACTACCCTCTCCACTACTGTCCCGTCGATGTGGATAGGGGGGTGCTCCCTCTGCTGTTTCCTGAAATCCACGATCATCTCCTTTGTTTTGTTGACGTTGAGTGTGAGCTTATTTTCCTGACACCACACTCCGAGGGCCCTCACCTCCTCCCTGTAGGCTGTCTCGTTGTTGTTTGTAATCAAGCCTACCAACGTAGTGTCGTCCGCAAACTTGATGATTGAGTTAGAGGCGTGCTTGACCACGCAGTCGTGGGTGAACAGGGAGTACAAGGGCTCAGAACTCACCCTTGTGGGACCCCAGTGTTGAGGATCAGCGGGGTGGAGATGTTGTTACCTACCCTCATCACCTGAGGGCGGCCCGTCAGGAAGTCCAGTACCCAGTTGCACAAGGTGGGGTCGAGAACCAGGGTCTCAAGCTTGATGACGAGTTTGGAGGGTAATATGGTGTTAAATGCTGAGCTGTAGTCGATGAACAGCATTCTCACATAGGTATTCCTCTTGTCATGACTTCCGGCGCCGACAGAGATGGCCGCCTCGCTTCGCGTTCCTAGGAAACTATGCAGTTTTTTGTTTTTTTACGTGTTATTTCTTACATTAGTACCCCAGGTCATCTTAGGTTTCATCACATACAGTCGAGAAGAACTACTGAATATAAGATCAGCGTCAACTCACCATCAGTACGACCAAGAATACGCTTTTCGCGACGCGGATCCTGTGCTCTGCCTTACAAACAGGACAACGGAGTGGATCCCATGCAGCGACCCAAAAAAACGACTCCGAAAAAGAGGGAAACGAGGCGGTCTTCTGGTCAGACTCCGGAGACGGGCACATCGTGCACCATTCCCTAGCATTCTTCTTGCCAATGTCCAGTCTCTTGACAACAAGGTTGATGAAATCCGAGCAAGGTTAGCATTCCAGAGGGACATCAGAGACTGTAACGTTCTTTGCTTCACGGAAACGTGGCTTACTGGAGAGACGCTATCCGAAGCGGTGCAGCCAACAGGTTTCTCCACGCATCGCGCAGACAGGAAAAAACATCTTTCTGGTAAAAAGAGGGGCGGGGGCGTATGCCTTATGACTAACGTGACATGGTGTGATGAAAGAAACATACAGGAACTCAAATCCTTCTGTTCACCTGATTTAGAATTCCTCACAATCAAATGTAGACCGCATTATCTACCAAGAGAATTCTCTTCGATTATAATCACAGCCGTATATATCCCCCCCCAAGCAGACACATCGTTGGCTCTGAATGAACTTTATTTGACTCTTTGCAAACTGGAAACCATTTATCCGGAGGCTGCATTCATTGTAGCTGGGGATTTTAACAAGGCTAATCTGAAAACAAGACTCCCCAAATTTTATCAGCATATCGATTGCGCAACCAGGGGTGGAAAGACCTTGGATCATTGTTACTCTAACTTCCGCGACGCATATAAGGCCCTGCCCCGCCCCCCTTTCGGAAAAGCTGACCACGACTCCATTTTGTTGATCCCTGCCTACAGACAGAAACTAAAACAAAAGGCTCCCACGCAGAGGTCTGTCCAACGCTGGTCCGACCAAGCTGACTCCACACTCCAAGACTGCTTCCATCACGTGGACTGGGACATGTTTCGTATTGCGTCAGACAACAACATTGACGAATACGCTGATTCGGTGTGCGAGTTCATTAGAACGTGCGTTGAAGATGCCGTTCCCATAGCAACGATTAAAACATTCCCTAACCAGAAACCGTGGATTGATGGCAGCATTCGTGTGAAACTGAAAGCGCGAACCACTGCTTTTAATCAGGGCAAGGTGTCTGGTAACATGACCGAATACAAACAGTGCAGCTATTCCCTCCACAAGGCTATCAAACAAGCTAAGCGTCAGTACAGAGACAAAGTAGAATCTCAATTCAACGGCTCAGACACAAGAGGCATGTGGCAGGGTCTACAGTCAATCACGGACTACAGGAAGAAATCCAGCCCAGTCACGGACCAGGATGTCCTGCTCCCAGGCAGACTAAATAACTTTTTTGCCCGCTTTGAGGACAATACAGTGCCACTGACACGGCCTGCAATGAAAACTTGCGGTCTCTCCTTCACTGCAGCCGAGGTGAGTAAGACATTTAAACGTGTTAACCCTCGCAAGGCTGCAGGCCCAGACGGCATCCCCAGCCGCGCCCTCAGAGCATGCGCAGACCAGCTGGCCGGTGTGTTTACGGACATATTCAATCAATCCCTATACCAGTCTGCTGTTCCCACATGCTTCAAGAGGGCCACCATTGTTCCTGTTCCCAAGAAAGCTAAGGTAACTGAGCTAAACGACTACCGCCCCGTAGCACTCACTTCCGTCATCATGAAGTGCTTTGAGAGACTAGTCAAGGACCATATCACCTCCACCCTACCTGACACCCTAGACCCACTCCAATTTGCTTACCGCCCAAATAGGTCCACAGACGATGCAATCTCAACCACACTGCACACTGCCCTAACCCATCTGGACAAGAGGAATACCTATGTGAGAATGCTGTTCATTGACTACAGCTCGGCATTCAACACCATAGTACCCTCCAAGCTCGTCATCAAGCTCGAGACCCTGGGTCTCGACCCCGCCCTGTGCAACTGGGTACTGGACTTCCTGACGGGCCGCCCCCAGGTGGTGAGGGTAGGCAACAACATCTCCTCCCCGCTGATCCTCAACACTGGGGCCCCACAAGGGTGCGTTCTGAGCCCTCTCCTGTACTCCCTGTTCACCCACGACTGCGTGGCCACGCACGCCTCCAACTCAATCATCAAATTTGCGGACGACACAACAGTGGTAGGCTTGATTACCAACAACGACGAGACGGCCTACAGGGAGGAGGTGAGGGCCCTCGGAGTGTGGTGTCAGGAAAATAACCTCACACTCAACGTCAACAAAACTAAGGAGATGATTGTGGACTTCAGGAAACAGCAGAGGGAACACCCCCCTATCCACATCGATGGAACAGTAGTGGAGAGGGTAGCAAGTTTTAAGTTCCTCGGCATACACATCACAGACAAACTGAATTGGTCCACTCACACAGACAGCATTGTGAAGAAGGCGCAGCAGCGCCTCTTCAACCTCAGGAGGCTGAAGAAATTCGGCTTGTCACCAAAAGCACTCACAAACTTCTACAGATGCACAATCGAGAGCATCCTGGCGGGCTGTATCACCGCCTGGTACGGCAACTGCTCCGCCCTCAACCGTAAGGCTCTCCAGAGGGTAGTGAGGTCTGCACAACGCATCACCGGGGGCAAACTACCTGCCCTCCAGGACACCTACACCACCCGATGTCACAGGAAGGCCATAAAGATCATCAAGGACATCAACCACCCGAGCCACTGCCTGTTCACCCCGCTATCATCCAGAAGGCGAGGTCAGTACAGGTGCATCAAAGCTGGGACCGAGAGACTGAAAAACAGCTTCTATCTCAAGGCTATCAGACTGTTAAACAGCCACCACTAACATTGAGTGGCTGCTGCCAACACACTGACACTGACTCAACTCCAGCCACTTTAATAATGGGAATTGATGGGAAATGATGTAAATATATCACTAGCCACTTTAAACAATGCTACCTTATATAATGTTACTTACCCTACATTATTCATCTCATAGGCATACGTATTTACTGTACTCTATATCATCGACTGTATCCTTATGTAATACATGTATCACTAGCCACTTTAACTATGCCACTTTGTTTACATACTCATCTCATATGTATATACTGTACTCGATACAATCTACTGTATCTGCCTATGCTGCTCTGTACCATCACTCATTCATATATCCTTATGTACATATTCTTTATCCCCTCACACTGTGTACAAGACAGTAGTTTTGGAATTGTTAGTTAGATTACTTGTTGGTTATTACTGCATTGTCGGAACTAGAAGCACAAGCATTTCGCTACACTCGCATTAACATCTGCTAACCATGTGTATGTGACAAATAAATTTGATTTGATTTGATTTGATTTTGTCCATATGGGTTAGGGCAGTGTGCAGTGTGGTTGTGATTGCGTCGTCTGTGGACCTATTTGTGACATAAGCAAATTGGAGTGGGTCTAGGGTGTCAGGTAGGGTGGAGGTGATATGGTCCTTGACTAGTCTCTCAAAGCACTTCATGATGACGGAAGTGAGTGCTACGGGGCGGTAGTCGTTTAGCTCAGTTCCCTTAGCTTTCTTGGGAACAGGATGTCTTAGCAGAATCAGAATTATTTAGGTAACATTGATAAATAAGATGTTTTATTTAAATAATAATGCTTATTTGAGATATTTGTCATTAGAATGTCTTCTTTTGGATAATACTGTTGGCAGTTGCATTTTCCTCTTTCTTCTCCAGGGAAAGGTCACTTGGGGCCCAGAGAGGGGAGAGGTCAGAATTGTCTTCATATGTGAGGGTATCTGTTAAACCATGTGAAGGGCTCCACAATGTCTGTACACCAGTCACTCCCTACTTTTTCCATTGGGGGGCGGAGTATGGCAGTGTCTGGAACCATTGTATCTCCCCTCTGATGTCAAAACGTATCTTGATTTAGTATATGACCTAGAGGCTCACTACTCTCCTTGAGTTTATCCAGGAGGGAGGTATTTGAGATGGGACTATCTATAATTGACAATTGATATATGCCATTGGATGAGGTAATGTTTTGGTACTATGTTGTACCAAGAACGAGATAGAACTTAGTTTAGGAGACCAAACTGAACAATAATGTATAGCTAATGCTGTCTGGGTATGGAATACTCCTCTCTCAAGTATAAGACTTCCTTTGTGCAGTTTTCCTAAGACCTGTGGTTCGTCATTGTGAGTTGGGAGGGGTGGATCTTTGCTATAAAAGATCTCAGTTGCCATTATGTTGACACTCTCAGAATTCATTTATAGACACTGAATTAATCTGAGAGTCAAAGGGCTATGGTGAAGCTCATATTATTAAATGATGGAGTTTAAAGTATAACTCTGACTTGTGTGTGGTTTGTAAACTCTCCTTTCACTTAGTAATACAGGAAATGACAAGGAACAATCGTTGCCCTCTTGAAGCATGTGGGGACAGCAGACTGGGATAAGAATTGATTGAACATGTCCGTAAACACACCAGCCAGCTGGTCTGTGCATGCTCTGAGGACGCGGCTGGGGATGCCGTCTGGGCCTGCAGCCTTGCGAGGGTTAACACGTTTAAATGTTTTACTCACTTCGGCTGCAGTGAAGGAGAGTCCGCAGGTTTTGGTAGCGGGCCGTGTCAGTGGCACTGTATTGTCCTCAAAGCGAGAAAATAAGTTATTTAGTCTGTCTGGGAGCAGGACATCCTGGTCCGCAACGGGGCTGGTTTTCTTTTTGTAATTCGTGATTGACTGTAGACCCTGCCACATACTTCTTGTATCTGAGCCGTTGAATTGCAACTCTACTTTGTCTCTATACTGACGCTTAGCTTGTTTGACTGCCTTGCGGAGGGAATAGCTACACTGTTTGTATTCGGTCATGGTTCCGGTCATCTTGCCCTGGTTAAAAGCAGTGGTTCGCACTTTCAGTTTCGTGCGAATGCTCCATCAATAGTTACTCCAAGATTTATGTGAGTCATCAAGCCAAAGTCATTCCTTTACTCTCGGCCGTCATCATCAAAACATTTCTCCAGATTTGCTCATAATGAGAGGCGCTGAAGCTAGCTAGGCTAGTTAGCTAGCTAGCTAGCTATAACATTAGACTGCAGTACATTTTAGGTATAGAAAACAACACAGCTAGATAGCTAGCTAAACTTGGCTAGCTTGGCTTGTAGTGGTTCTACTAAGCCCCGTTATGGCCGAATCGATCTAGCTACTTACAGCAAAACAACTTACTAATTTGTCATTTACCTTCCTGAGTCCTGGTCCAGCTGGTCTAGGCTGCCGCCGCTTCTTGCTGGTCTCACAATTATTTTCTCGTTGTCTCAACACCTATTCAGTGTATTCTGGCTCAAATAAATAGGGCTGTATGTTCCAATGTAAATTAACATAAAACAAATATTTAGTCATCCAGCTCTTCTTGGAAGGAGGAATAATTAGAAGCAGCGATTGTACCTCATTATTTAGCAGTCTCGGATAGACAATGCACGGGAACATAGCTCCTGTGAATCTGTAAACTTGCACCACCCCCCTGTTTTGAAAAGTCTGCCTTCTAGGATGATACAAGAAAGTATGGCTCCCGTCAGGTTGCATGTACTCTTTACAAAGCCAGGGGAAATGAGTCAACCTAGATATGCTGCAATATCCTGGCAGATCCTGGCAGAAGTCCAATGGCTCTATTGAACAAGGATAACCATATCTACTCGTGTGATAGCGTGATCATGCAATCGGCGAAATGCAAAAGCCATAATTATTGCAACAAAACATGACTCCATTAATTTTTAGCTCGACAGCAGGCTCAACTCTCCCAGCTATAGTGCATAATTATGTCTGAAACACCCTCATCACTCAAAACGATGTAGTGTAACTGGAGAAACACCAAAATAGTGTCTAGTGGTGAAGTTTCCCTTTAAGTATCTGGTCCCAAATTCATAGCAAGCATTGACTACATTAAGCTTATGACTCTACAAATTTGTTGGATGCATTTGAAATTTGTTTTGGTTGAGTTTCAGATTTTTTTGTGCCCAAAATAAATTAATTGGAAATTATGTATTGTGTCATTTTGCAGTCACTTATATAGTAAATAATAATCAACTTCCTCTCACTGTCAACTGCATTTATTTTCAGCAAACGTAACATGTGTAAATATTTGTATGAACATAACAAGATTCAACAACTGAGACATAAACTGAACAAGTTCCACAGACATGTGACTAACAGGAATGGACTAATGTGTCCCTGAACAAAGGGGAAGTCAAAATCAAAAGTAACAGTCAGTATCTGGTGTGGCCACCAGCTGCATTAAGGACTGCAGTGCATTCCCTCCTCATATACTGCTCCAGATTTGCCAGTTCTTGCTGTGAGATGTTACCCCACTCTTCCACCAAGGCATCTGCAAGTTCCTGGACATTTCTGGGGGGAATGGCCATAGCCCTCACCCTCTGATCCAACAGGTCCCAGACGTGCTCAATGGGATTGAGATCCGGGCTCTTCACTGGCCATGGCAGAACACTCACATTCCTGTCTTCCAGGAAATCATGCACAGAACGAGCAATTTGGCTGGTGGCATTGTCATGCTGGAGGGTCATGTCAGGATGAGCCTGCAGGAAGGGTGCCACATGAGGGAGGAGGATGTCTTCCCTGTAACGCACAGCGTTGAGATTGCATGCAATGACAACAAGCTCAGTCCGATGATGCTGTGACACACCGTCCCAGACCATGACGGACCCTCCACCTCCAAATCGATCCCGCTCCAGAGTACAGGCCTCTGTGTAATGCTCATTCATTCAACAATAAACACGAATCCGACCATCACCCCTGGTGAGACAAAACCGATACTCGTCAGTGAAGAGAACTTTTTGCCAGTCTTGTCTGGTCCATCGACAGTGGGTTTGTGCTCATAGGCGATGTTGTTGCCGGTGATGTCTGGTGAGGACCTGCCTTACAACAGGCCTACAAGCCCTCAGTCCAGCCTCACTCAGACTATTGCAGACAGTCTGAGCACTGGTGGAGGGATTGTGTGTTCCTGGTGTAACTCGGCAGTTGTTGTTGCCATCCTGTACCTGTCCCGCAGGTGTGATGTTTGGATGTACTGATCCTGTGCAGGTGTTGTTACACGTGGTCTGCCACTGCGAGGACAATAAGCTGTCCGTCCTGTCTCCCTGTAGCGCTATCTTGGGTTTCTCACAGTACGGACATTGCAATTTATTGCCCTGGCCACATCTGCAGTCCTCATTCCTCCTTGCAGCATGCCTAAGGCACGTTCACGCAGATGACCAGGGACCTAAGTGGGGGAACTAGGGGAAATGGGGGAACTAAGTACAAAAAGTGCTGTAACTTCTAAACGGTTCTCCCTTACATGGAAGAAAATAAGCTCTTTAAGCTGACAATCTGCACTTTGACCTCATAGTCATTCTATCATTCGAAATCCAAAGTGCTGGAGTACAGAGCCAGAAAAACAACACATTTGTCACTGTCCCAATACTTTTGGAGCTCACTGTACATGCTCACATCATTGCTGGTTCTGCCCACTGTGGTAATTTGCTCCCATTGTAAACAACGCAGATGACCTATCTTGGGTTAGTTATAAGTACGAAGCTTTGCTAACAGGGTGTATTTTCAGATTGGATTTGTAATTTACTTCATTATCCACTAGATGGCGATAATGGTATGTAAGCTAAGGCCTGCATCACAGTGCCATAAAGCTAGTATGGCTCTGGTCCATCAGAAAAAAACACAGACCTCTTTGGAAATGAGTGGGTGGAATATGTTAGCATGAACATAACTTCCAGGAGGAATTACCACATCTGATATTGTTTCTTCTTTTTTGCATATAATCAGCTATTCTTGAGTTACAAAAGATGCATATGGTCAATTTCCCAGGGTATCCATTCCATACCCAAGCATGCTGAGCAAAGCCAGAAATATGGACTATAGGTCTCCTACCTTGAACCAAATACCAGCCTATTGTGTTAATGTGCAGGTTGTACTCAGACTCAGAAGTTGGTAGTGTTGGTCATTTGAAGTGATTACACCTTTGCACATATAGATGATCATAATTTGAGCTCGTTTACCCTTTTAAATGTCTCATATGGGCTCAGCCATTAAGTGTGATGATATGTCAGTCTTACACGAAGCTCAATAATACCAGAGAACGTCTGGAAAGGGATGTTGTGGTAATGTGTGTTTCTGTCAGGAGGTATCAATGTCTATGTTAAAGGGGAAAAAAAAGGGGAAAAATGAATCTATGATCGTATGCTATCCATTTGTATTTTTTGTATGCTGCTCTTTCTATGCCATTTTAATATTTGAGAAATTAACCAATGATATTAGGCCACTCTTGGCCATGATTACAGACACCTGTGTGTCTTGACACTATATAAACGGGCCATCCCGCTGTGTTTTTGATTATATCCTGATGAAAACAGCTTGGCTGTCGAAATGTTGGTAAATAAAATAAAAAATCATTTAAAAAAATGTTTTTTTTGCATCTGAGCTTCTAGAGTGTGCGTCTCTCCTTTATTTTTAAATCAATGTCTATGTTAACACAGCTTCTGTCCCCTACGGTTTTGAGTGATGTATTGTATCACATGTAAATATGGTTTCCCCTCTCATGTGATGAGGGAAGCCCATTGTAGTCCTGCTTCTTACTCCTCGGTCCACCCCGCTGCCCCCTCTCCATTCCTCCTCTTCCCACCCAGCTGCAGTGTCAACACCATCCACTAACCTGCTGGGTGTCTCTGTGTCTCTTTCTCCAGCCTCCTGCTGTTCCCTGTGTGAAGACTGTGAACCTCTGTTAACCTCTCTCTCTCTCTCTCTCTCCCCCCTCTCTCTCCTTCCAAATTCTTGTCATCTATCTGTTAGCAGCACATGGTCCTCAAACTCCCTGTTTGATCAGTCCTGTTTCCTGATACCCAATCCTCCTACCTAGCACCTACCCTCTCAGGTGTCTCCCAGGACATGCAGTGAAGTTGATTTTAATCCCCATAAAGAGGGGACTCCGTGGCTTGGAGTTGTTTTTTTTTCTGGTTATCTTGGCTCCACCTGAAAGAGATGAGGAGTGGAACAGGGAAAGGCCACTTGAGACAGATGTGCTGCCTCTGTTTTCAGTTGACTGGTATGGAGGGAGATTGGTAAAGTTCCTCTCCTCTAGAGTCCACAGTAGAGTGGCAATCGTAGCCCCCTACTGCGCAGTTTACTATTCTTCTGTCCATCCCAACTACTTTCAAATTATATAATTAAATTGTTCACCATCTTTGTTCTAGGACTGCTATTTGGCTTCATACCTCTCCTCCATCTCATTGGCTAATACTGAGCTGGACAAGAACAATAGCTGTACCCTTCTCACTATCTGTGCCTGATTCTAACCCACAGCAACCTGATGGAATGTTAGCTACCAGAGTTGAATGACTCTTCTCAGCCCTGCTTCCAAACCCCCTTTGTGATTCAGGTTGAATTTTATGGTCACGGGTCCTGGAGGCAGAACTGAGCGATTTCCCCTTAGATAGGTCAGGCACAAAGTCAAAATTGGCTATAATATACTATATATTTTGCAGAGCTGCCTCCAGAACAAGATAAATGATGAAAAGCGGTAACTTGCCTTGGTGACACCGCTTTTTCCAAAGCCTGCATTTACCAAAGGGTCCTAAAGGCTATCTCCTGTACACAGTTACAGCCAGATCCTGGTGTAAGTTTAATTAGGCCTAATTGGCATAATGATCTCAGGTTGTTAGTTTTAAAACCCTAGGATTTGACCCGTTCCCAAGGTCAGAAGCCCCCAGAGAAATCTTTGGGCCCCCTGGAGGAAGGGTGGGGGGCAGACAGAAGAAAAGTGCCTGCATCCGAAATGGCTCCCTATTTCCTATGTAGCACACTAATTTTAACCAGGGCTCATAGGGCTTTGGTCAAAATAAATACAATATATAAGGAAGAGGGTGCAATTTCAGACACAGCCAGAGTTGGAATAGTGTTTGAAACTCAGAGAACTGTTTGATTTTGTATGGAAGGGGAATTTTACATTTTCAAAAGCACACCTTTCAGAGGAGAGGATAAACTAAAGGTTGGTTTTCAGTTCAGTGAAGAATCTTCTTTTCTCCATCGTTTATACTTGGATTCTCTTTTTAATCACTTCCTATGTGGAAAGAAAATACCTAGAGAAAAAGGGTGCTCCTGGTTGCTATAGATACACGGTTGTGGAGCAACTGTTCTGTTTCCTCCCTCCCTCCCTCCCTCCCTCCCTCCCTCCCTCCCTCCCTCCCTCCCTCCCTCCCTCCCTCCCTTCAAACAGCTGACACCACCAGGTGTAAAGCCCCTCTCATCCCTCTCCTCTCCTCCACAACCTGAGCATCTCAATGTAGGACAAAGGCTGGGGATTTCCCTCTTTGTCCCAGTCTGCCCACCACTATTCCTCCACCCAGGGGATTTTCAAGTGGGGTGAACTCTGAGGGAGATGACTAGGGCTGTGATGGTCATGGAATTTTGGATGATGGTTATTGGTCAGAAAAATGATCATGGTCATCGTTATAATCGTTTGAAAGATGCACATTTTCTCCTCTCCTCCGCTTCTAACTACAGGGAGGGGGGTGTTGCCTTGGCAAGCAAAGACTTGTTCGCTATAATACCTTGCTTTTTTCAGCAAGGAGCAACAAAGTTTCATCACTTTGTAAAGAGTCCATGTTACCGCGACAACGGACTCAACTGCACAAATGTCCGGCCTTCCAGTCTTCAGTCAGCTGTTCGTTCTACAAAATGAACAGCTTTTTAAAAACGGTTATGGTTATTTTATTTTCATGACGGCCTTCATCCATAATTGGCGGTTAAGACGATTGGACAGTAATTGTGCCTGCACTAGAGATTACAAATATAGCTCTTCATTTGTGAGTGATGTGCATATTATGGTCCTCAAAGTCACCTATTAACAACAGGTTTTCAGTACACTACAGGATGTGGGTATGATTGTGATTGTGGGTATGATTGATTGTTTCTCATTGTGCCAAAACCTCTAGAGAGGGGACTAGAGTGAAACACTGGTGGAGGTGACCCTCTAAGAGACATATCATGGGAAATATTCAGCCTTATATTCAAGGAACTTCTTGGTGGGATTCAATATGCTTGTTTTTATTACTGTAGGATGAGAATGCCCCAGTCCCACCCCCCAACAACACTACTCCACTACCCACCCTACTCCCACTCCTCGATCACCCCACTCCCACTCGTCAGTCTCAGAATGTCCCCATGCATCCTGATGCCACAATTCAACAACAGCCCTCACAGAACACAATCCCTATTGGCTCTGTGAGACCAATTTATTAGTATTTTAGCACCAGACTTGATGTCTGAGCATGGACCGAAGATGAAAAGGCTATCTCACCATTAGGGGTGGGCTGGAGAAGAAACAGAGAGGAGATGAAAGGGGAAGAGAAGGGGAGAGGAGAGAGTGGGAGAGGACAGAACAGAGGAAGAGGAGAGGGAGGAGAGAGGGGAAGACGGTAGTGGAGAGGGAGAGAAGAGAGGGAAAGAGGAAAGGAGAGAAAATAGGGGGAGAAGAGAAGAAAGTGTGAGGTGCATCTTAAGTAGATGTGAAATTATTAATAAATGGGATCGCGTTCAAAGTTGTTTTTGAAGTCCATCGATCTCCCAGAGGGTAGATTGGCCTGGATTTGTAGTTGCGTCTCTTTGTCCGGCATGCCCCGCTGTGAACCTTGTAACGGCTAAAAGATCCACTCCACAGGGGCCTCCCTTTGCAAACAAAAACTAAATTGCTACAAAAATCCCATTAAATGTCCAGGCAACACTAAAGTTTGTTTTTCCAATCTTTATAGGATATTTCCTCAGTCCTACACCATTTTGAGAATACTAGAGTGCGCTCTCTACCCAGAATCTAAAGAGGGCTTCTTGTACTCAGTTTTACAATGTCCAGGAAATGGCTTGTGCTTCATTACCTTACAATTTATATAGTATCTATATCCTCTCAAACTCTGTCAGGTTGGATGGGGTGCGTCGCTGTACAGCTATTTTCTCCAGAAATGTTTGATCAGGTTAAAGTCCGGGCTCTGGCTGGGCCACTCAAGGACATTCAGAGACTTGTCCCAAAGCCACTCCTGCATTGTGTTGGCTGTGTGCTTGGGGTCGTTGTCCTGTTGGAAGGTGAACCTCCATCCAAGTCTGAGGTTCTGAACACTCTGGAGCAGGTTTTCATCAAGGATCTCTCTCTACTTTGCTCCTGAAAAACATCACCACTGCATGATGCTGCCACCAACATGCTTCACCTCAGGGATGGTGCCAGGTTTCCTTCAGATGTGATGATTGGCATTCAGGTCAGAGTTCAATCTTGGTTTCATCAGACCAGAGAATCTTGTTTTTCATGGTCTGAGAGTCTTTAGGTGCCTTTTGAAAAACTCTAAGCGGGCTGTCATGTGCCTTTTACTGTGGCGTGGCTTCCGTCAGGCCACTCTACCATAAAGGCCTGATTGGTGGAGTGCTGCAGAGATGGTTGTCTTTCTGGAAGGTTCTCCCATCTCCACAGAGGAACTCTGGAGCTCTGTCAGAGTGACCATCAGGTTCTTGGTCATCTCCCTGACCAAGGCCCTTCTCCTCAATTGCTCAGTTTGGCCGGGCGGCCAGCTCTAGGAAGAGTTTTGGTGATTCCAAACTTCTTCCATTTATGAATGATGGAAGTCACTGTGTCCTTGGTGACCTTCAATGCTGCAGAAATGTTTTGGTACCCTGCCACAAATCTGTGCCTCGACAAAATCCTGTCTCAGTGCTTTACGGACAATCCCTCGACCTCATGGCTTGGTTTTTGCTCTGACATGCACTGTCAACTATGGGACCTTATGTAGACAGTTGTGTGCCTTTCCTAATCCTGTTCAATCAATTGAATTTACCACAGGTCTACTCCAATCAAGTTGTAGAAACATCTCAAGGATGATCATTGGAAACATGATGCGCCTGAGCTCAACTTCGAGTCTCATAGCAAAGGGTCTGAATACTTATGTAAATAAGGTATTTCAGTTTTTTAATTGTAATACATTTGCCACAATTTCTAAAAACCTGTTTTCACTTTGTCATTATGGGTTATTGTGTGTAGATTGCTGAGGATTTGTATTTATTTAATCCAGATTAGAATAAGGCTGTAATGTAGTAAAATGTGGAATAAGTCAAGCGGTCCAAATACTTTCCGAAGGCACTTTACATCACAGAAGACTGAAATATAACAAAACTGTTATGAAAAATAGGAATAGCATTCCAACCATGAGGCTACTAGAGGGCGATTTGGTCATTTGACTGCAGAAAAGGGCTACCAACAAATTTTTCTCAGCTTCAAAAGCACCAAACGTTGTGTGGTTATCCTTAGAAATATTCCCCAGACTTTCCCAGAGGGAAATGCTGATATGTTGTAAAATATTTATTTTAGTTAACATGCCAAAAATAGTATTTTACTGATAGAAAGATGAGAAAAGTATTCATCCACAATCTGATCGGTCCTGGAGTATCTTAAGAAAATGAAACCAAAATATTTAGGCTGACTTCATTAGGTGTCCCAAAAAATGTATTGATATACAGTGATATACAAATATGTGCATATTTACTATTTTAATAACATATTTCAGAAAAATTGTAATACATAAAAGTGTTACATTTGTGTGTACATTCAACTGGTAAAAGTAGATTGTGACATAATTAAGGGGGATAAATTACCATATGAGGGTGTGGTGCCTGGCCTTAACAAATACTTGATATTGTCGGTCTGAGGTATGAAATGACAGATTAATTCTGATTGTTATTTTTAAAATTCATGAACTTATATCAGTACTGAAATGACTGAATATGAATTCCTGTTATTATCACCTGGTTATGTAAATGTTATTCAAAAATGTGTGAATATTTATTTGCCGTTATTGGAATGTGAATACTTTTATGATGATTTCCTTTATGAATTATAGTATATGATTAATTATTGTTTTAGCTTCTGATTTCAAGTCCACACGCTGAAGAGTGAGACAAAGGAATATCCAATTCTCAGTGTCCTTTCATTCCCTTCCACCAAACCATCTAACCGTGGTTCACCTGTTCACCTCCTCCTCCTCCTGGCCTAACCAGTCACCCGAGTGCCCACACTCATTTTCAATGGTCCTTCGAACCAGATGGAGGAAGATAATATAGCAGATGGTGGAATGGAAACATAGCCACAATACCAACTCGAGGACAACACTACCCATTCCCTGGGGGCCAGACCCAAGGATGTGTCCATGTCCATTCCAGGAGGACTATCAAGGCTCCAACGTGAGAAACGTCTCCCTCCCCCTTACCAAATAATTTTGTAGCAACATTGCCAAGAGCTGGCAGAGGCCTAGACATCCCAAGCTATGGATATGAGGCAGTATATCCTCTGACTGCTGATCTCACCTTTAACCCTCCCATCACCACTAACCCACCTCTCGGGAACATTTGAGGAGGATACACAAGGACAAGTGGATGTGACAGTGGCTCACATCGCAGGACAGGTTATGTGGGAACCCGCACAGGGTCATGGGAAGGCGAGTTCCCTTGCCCTTGTCCAACCCCAGTCAATTAGTCCTTTATCCAATTCCATTGAAGTGTAGCCACTGGTATCAAAGGCCAATACCACACCACAGGGAGTAGTCCCAAGCTCAAGGCCACTCTCCTTTATGTCCAGTTCCACAGAACACTCAGGATGTAGACACACAGGTCAGGTCTCCAAGTCCAAATCCAGACACTTCAAGAGTGGGAGCTCCACATCTGATTCCACATGTTGTAGTGGCACCTCTGAGAGCGTTGCCAGTTAGCAGCATTCAGTGGCCCTCGGTGACTCTCAGACAGCTGCTTTAAAGGAGAAGATAAAACGGGTGGATTTGGAAGAGATACAGCATCAAATTGAGGATGAAAAGGAAGCTGATGATATCTGTAAGCAGATGGATGAACAGTCACATGCAACTTTACCTGAACGAAAGATAGAATGGGCAAGACAGTGATATGGCCGCTACTCCTATTCCATCTATCACACCTGCGTCCAACCCACAGCAGGTGCCAAACTCACATCCTGACACACAGTCTCTTGACATTCAGGTGAATGAAGCACGTGCCATACCTGCCAGTCAACTTAGTGACAGAACCCTCTCATTCTGTGCCAGATTCCCATCAGAGGAATACACCACGGTCCTCCCAATTGTCATCTTCTTCACAATTTCGCCCTCAACCCGGTACAGGGGCGCACCTACACCGCCAGGAACAGGGTCAATCCCTTCCGGAGTGGAGAAGGAGCCAGTGGAGGCTGCTGAGGGGAAGACGGCTAATGATAATAATGTCTTGAACGGATCTAATGGAATGGCATCAAACACATGAAGACCATAGCTGTGTTTGAATACCCATACTAACATACTGTATACTACACACTTAATGACATCACAAAATAACAACTGAAATGTCATTAGTGTTCTTTAGATCACCTCTGAGTAGCTCGCTTTAGTACATGTTAGTGTTTTGTCTGGAAAAGTCTTCGAAACAAAGGCACATTACCTCTGGTGAACATCTGAGAGGGAGACCTGAATCTTCTCTCCTTGATTTACAACAGGGCGTGATGTGGGTGAGAGGGGGTCTGGTTTAAGTTATTTATTGTGATGTATTTTGATATAGATGTATTTTGATATAGAAGCCAAAATCTAATCCTTACCTTAAAATGTCATGATTTTTAATCACACAATTGATAAGAAGATGGAATGTGATGAAAAATGATATCTTGTGAAGAGACGGCCTTGATAATGTTAATCTTGTTTTAGTGTCATAAATAATCCTTGCTTCCTGCCTGTGCTTGGTAAAGATATAAGGGGGGTGACATGACCCCCTCCTAAAGACCATCTGGCAGATCGCCCAGAATATGTTCTATAAGTTAAGATAGGAGGCGGTGCCAGACACATGCCAATACCTCCTGTTCCTCTTCATCAACCAGCAGAGATTAATGCACAGAAGAAATCTGCCCAATTTACAGTGTTACAGCGTCTCAATAGGGCAAAGTCGAGCACTTTCAGACCCCTCTCATTATCTAACGCTCCAAGACCTGCTGGCTGCAACCACTCAGTTGATCGTTAAGAGCATACCGAAGAGCACTCATCTCCATGCCCTCCCTCCAATGTTCGACCAGACTCTAGGCCTGATCATAGGACTTAGGACTTGGCACAATCCACATTATAGTTCTGGATGCCAACCATCCTCTCATCAAGCTCATCATTAAGCGTTGTGATGAAACCCTACTACACCTTGGCCCGGAGAGGATCTAGGGTGAGATGAGGTAGAATTATTGGGTGTTGAGGAGCCAATGGGACATTCAGAAGCATCAGTTCTCCTGCACAGACTGCCACAAATGGTGAGAAGTCAAAAGGTTTTCAAAATTGCAGATTTGCCCTCTGCTCGCCTACGCTTGTTCAAGCCACCTTTCTGGTCCACGGATGTGGATTGCTTTGACCCTTTCTACATCAAGATAGGCATCCGAGTGGAGAAGCATTCAGGCATCATTTTCAAATGTCTTACCACTCGATGTGTCCACCTGGATTTACTTGACACTGATGCATGTCACTCCATTGCTTCATTTCCTGCCAAGGAAAACCATTTTAGGTTCTGTCAGACAGGAGGACGAATTTCAGAGAGAAGATGCTGAGCTGCAGGGTACATACTAAGCTATAGAGCCTTCTCTCAAGTAACTGCTGGCTGACCAACAGGCGATTTTCAAGTTTAACACCCCTAATGCTCTTCATTTTTGCAGCAAGTCCATCAAAACCACTCTCCGGGTGGTCCTGGGGAGACGAACAGTATCTGAAGCGTATTTCGCACTGTATTAATTGAAGTGGATGGGATGCTGAACTCCAAGATCCTGAGCTACATCTCTGCAGATGTCGCAGACCCGGATCCTATCGCCCCTATCATTTTCCTGATGGGGCTGTAAGACTCTTCTCTCCCCCAGGCCATGTTCGCCAACAATAACCTTATCTGCAGATGCAGTTGGCGCCATAGCCAGATCCTGGCTGATCATTTCTGGCCCAGTTTTATCAGGGACTACCTGCTGGGCCTGCAACAATGTGGGAAATGGCAGGGTGAAGTAGAAAACATGAATGTTGGACAAGTAGTCATGGTGGTTGACCCTCAATCACCTTGTGCCTTGTGGCCTGTTGGTAAGTGACCAAGTACATACCTGGAGTGGAATGTCGAGTCAAGACATTGGAGAAAAAAAAGTCTGTCAGGAAAGGCTGGCATTATACTCTACCACTGTTGTTTAATCTCTGCCATTTTCTCCAGCAACCTAATCCTTTAGATTCCTCTGTGTGTGTCCACGACATAATGTGAGGAAATATAAATGTATTTTGGTTTGACTGTTTTCCTTGATGCGGGTGATTGTTTAAGTTGACTCACGTTTGTTTATAATCTTAAATGCAGCTCCCGGACCACATTTCCCTTTGTCATTTTTGGAGGTAAATTTGTTTGTAGTATTCTATGATGCGTAGAGTCTGTGCTCTATTTTAGTAGCGCTTTCATTAATGACTGTTAATTAGTACTTGATATTGCCTGTCTGAGTTATGAAATTACTCAGATGAATTCTGATTGTTATATTTGAAATGATTTAACTTATATTAGTGCTAAAATTAGTGATTTTATGAATTCCTGTTATCATCATCTGGTTATAGAAATTATTGTTATTCATAAATGTGTGAATATTTATTTTCCATTATTGAAATGTGAAAATGTTTAGGATAATTTGGCTTATGCATTATGGCATATTATTGTTTTTGCTCCTGATTTCCAACACACACGCTGAATAACTTAAACAAGAATGAGACTAAGGAATATGCAATTCTCCGTGTCCTTTCATTCCATTTCACCAAACAATCTAACTATGGTTCACCTGTTCACTGAGTCATCCTTCTGGCCTAACCAGTCACCCGAGTGCCCACACTCATTTTCACTATCCTTGTGAGGACCAGAAGTGGGGAAGTAGAAACATTTTGCAGGTCCCCCCCAAGGAAAAAGGCTATTTTAGGCTAAGGGGTTTGGTTTAGGGTTAGGTTTATGGGTTGGGGTTAGGGTTACGGATTGGGTTAAGAGGGTTAGGGATTTGGGGTTAGGGTTAATGTTAAGATTAGGTTTAGAGTTAGGGCTTAGGGATAATAGGATTTTGAATGGGAATCAATTGTTTTGTCCCCACAAGGATAGTAAAATGTGTGTGTGTGTGCCTTAACCTTCTTACCAACGCCCTGCTACTGAGAAGGATCATGAAGATGATGACGGTCTCAAACCAGTTATGCGCCACGATAAGGTAGCTTGTCTTCCTCAGGAACCACCAGTGCTTCCTCCAGCCATGATAGATGGGGAAGTACAAAAACGTATATTTGGCAACACATTCTAGATAAGAGGGCACACAGTGGAGAATAACTGG
Organism: Oncorhynchus clarkii lewisi; assembly: GCF_045791955.1. Classification (NCBI taxonomy): domain Eukaryota; kingdom Metazoa; phylum Chordata; class Actinopteri; order Salmoniformes; family Salmonidae; genus Oncorhynchus; species Oncorhynchus clarkii. The sequence continues at coordinate 42,495,272 of NC_092163.1, forward strand.
AGATATTTCGATCCCCACAAGGGAAAAGGCTCAGTGGCGACCGTCATTCAGGGCAGGTGGATATTTCTTTTTTTGGGGGGGGGCTTGCCTGTTTTGCATGTTATTTTGCAATAATAGGTGTCACATATCAGTGTGAAAACAATGTAAAAAATATATGTATCATTGAGTTAATAAAGTTACATAAAATCAGGCAGCTCCAAAATGCAGGTGTTTCAGACTAGCTCAGTGCTTCCTGTGGTGTTGGGGCAGGCCAGCAGAAAATAGGAGCATTGCACCATGATTGGCTCAGCATTGCACCGTGATTGGCTCAGTGTTCTGTCAGTTATGGGACACTACGTCACCAACCTTTAGTAAGGGGAGACATCAATAATGTGAGCCCTCCTGCGTCCTGCCATAGATTTAGGTTAGAAGTTCCCTTCCAAGAAGGCTCAAGGTCATTGGCCACAGAAATGACGTCAAATCACGTTATATGTACAGTAGCTTTGATTGGACTGATCATGTCAAAATCTTACTTTCACAATCTTAGCTAGCAGTCATCATCATGATTCATGAATCAAGTCTACTGGCAAATCCATTTTAATTCTTGTCATATGAAGAGAAATAATGAAGAGAAAATATAGATTAAACGCTATGGTGCTCATCGGCTACCGGATAAAAACAATTTTGAGATCACAAATTCAACAATGAGTGGTTTGTAAGGAATCGGTGACAGTGGCTAACTGCAAGCATTGCAACTGCGTTTTGAACGGTTTTTCATCTTGGAATTGTAAATCCGGCATCTTTCTCTTTGATGACAAAATTTGCCCACGAAGGACCGCCGTGCCACTTTCCTGTTCAAACACATCACAACAACCGGGAGTCCAAAAATGTCTTATGCTGATTCATAAATTACATTTGTGGGAACTGTTTGTCACCATTATAGTGCAATTAATGTGTTGTTTCGTGTTGTGTTGTGGCATTGCTGGCATGCATCAAAAAAAGAGAGAAAAGATTTACATGCTAAAATCGCCCATGAAAAGGCTATTTTAGGCTTAAGGGTTAGGGTTACAACTAGGGAAATAGGATTTTGAATGGGAATCATTTGTTTGGTCCACACAAGGATAGTAAAACAAATGTGTATCTTTGTCTGTGTCCGCATGTTTGTGGACTTGGGTGCTTGTGTATTTGTGTAGTGGATTTCAGCTACGAAAAATGACTGTGTATTGCAACCGTCAACCTTACTCCTACTTCGCGTAGTGGTCTGTTGGTAGGCCTTGAACAATGGGGATTGCAAGGAGACATTGAATTCCCAGAAGCCTTTGCTCTTTCTAGCTGAAACGTAGAGTGTTGATAGGATTTGTACGAAGAGAGAGCAAGACAGAGAGAGAAAGAGAGTCCTCCTCCCTACGTGTGTCTTAATTAGTAAGCACCACACTGGACTGACCTGGCCTCTTTACTGCATCAGCCCTCTTTTGTCAAACAGAGGAAAAACAAAACTAAATCTAATCAAATCCAATTTTATTGGTCACATACACATAGTTATTCAGCGGCAGGTAGCCTAGTGGTTTGAGTGTTGGACCAGTAACCGAAAGGTTGCTGGATCTAATCCCTGAGCTAAAAAGGTAAATATCTGTCGTTCTACCACTGTTCCCTGGTGGGCTGTCATTGTAAATAAGAATTTGTTCTGAACTGACTTGCCTAGTTAAAAATATATATATATTTTGCAGGTGTAACGAAATGCTTGTCTTCCTAGCTCCAACAGTGCAGTAGTATCTAACAATACACACAAATAATTATGGAATTAAGAAATATATAAAAACATTAATAAGGTTCTGTGTGGAGAATCACCCTTTCTGGATATAGCCCCTATCCTCTCTGTACACCTGGGACATAGGATATGGAAATGTGTTTCTACACACAATCTGGAGGCCATCTTGAATGTTCCATGACTCTTCATTTGTATTAAGTGGTTCCTCTTATACCATTTAATGGATGATTCGATTTGGTCCCCAGAATGGAGAGAGAACCAGCAGGAGCAACTGAGCAGCCAACCATAGCAATTAGTGTCTTAGAGCCTAACGAGAGCGTTGCTTCTTTTTAATGTATTATTATATGTATTTTTTGTTTCTTAGTAGCAGTTCACACGTTTTTTTTTACCTTTTCATATGTGAGTTCCAAATATCTCTAATGGTTGCCCAGTGTGAGTTGTTTTATGCACGTGATGTCAGAATGCACTCAGTGTGAGTTGTTTTATGCACGTGATGTCAGAATGCACTCAGTGTGATTGTTATGCAACAGGACAGTTAACACTCGCTGCCTGCTAATTATAGGCTATGTTTTGACTTGTCAATTTCAAATTATTTTCTAACAAGTTTTATTTTCTAACAGCAGTTTGAATTGAGGTGTGTTCTTCCTCCTCATTATTTCACATAGAAGTAGCCCATTTCAGTGTTATGTTTGAGGCTTTACTGAGCCGGACAAACTTCCCTCTTCGAGGAGAGCCCTTCCCCGTTTTATCCGCACATCAGGTATGCAGACATTTGTGCAGTCTTGCACAAACGGTCACATTTTCTGTCTGGTGCTTGCATTGCCTCCAGTGTTATTTTCCTTACAAATAATAGCTTTGGACATGTGTGCGTTCCCATCACAGTTAGTGCCTTATTTTCTGTATATTGTTTCTACTATAGCATGATGTACGTATTTATGTATGGAGCATAATGTATTTACTGTTTTAGTCACATGTTTTCAAGTACTGGTGACAAGTAATGTATTCCAATTATTTCATAGATTGTAATGGACATCTATGATGTGTGTAAAATACTTTTTTGACGGTTGCACTGATTATAATAAGCTAATGCTAAGCTAGTAGCCCTGGGTGTCACGTAAATGTCTGTCAGATCAAAGATGTTGTAATGTGGTGAAGGAATGGTTCGCTCATTTTTCGGGTAAACTTCCAGAAGTGAATGAAGGAAGTGAATGTTTGTAGACGTCACACCCCCTTCAACAGGCATACTGCAAACAGACAAAACTCATCTTGTCTCCTCTTACTATCTTTGGTAGACGCGAAAAAACAAACATGGCGGCATGCACAATCTACCCATCATTGGATTACTTTAGATTTCTAGAAAGTGTTTTACTCAATTATTTCAATCAATGTTGAGCTTACCCGTGATGTGATGAATTATAAATAGCAATTTCTATTAGCTAATTCATATTGTGGTTTCTGTCAGCCAAGAGTAATCTAAATATGACCGCTTGTGTTTTAGAAATTTTTCTTCAGTTAGCGCCATGACTAATGTAGCTTACATTTTCCGGTTTGGATGATTGTGTATGCTGTTGCTACTTCTGTGAATGTCTGAACATTGCATCCAAAAATAAACTTGTCATATTCAGGACATAACTTTGTAGGACTGTGTTTGTGCAAAATGGCTAGCTCAAGTGCTGACTGTTGCGTCAATCGAAACTAGATGTTCTAAATAAGCATTCTAATCAATTTAATCAGTTTGAGCGTACACTGCAAGGACCACTGTAGAATGATCACACCCGTTTGTTGGTATGTGTGACAAGGTTAAGCCAGCCGATCTTCTATTCTTTTTATTTCTTAAAAAAAAACATCTGGACGTAAGTAAAGGCAGTGTTCACAATGATAGTGTTTTTGCAGTCCTTAATTGCTGCAGCAGGCTTCAAGGGTGTGTTGTGAGAGGGGGACAGAGAGAAGAGAGAATGACGGTAGAGTTTTGCATGTATTAAAGCCCACTGGCCACACACTGGTTGAATCAATGTTGTTTCCACGGCATGTCAATTAAATTGCTTTGAACTAACGTTCAATAGATGTTGAATTGATGTCTGTGCCCAGTGAAGAGTGAGAGAAATATTTGTTTTCATTGTTCCACGGTTGAGGCTGAGGAGGACAAACATATTGACACATTTTCTGATTGTTTTCAGAATAATCTGATGTGAAGGACTTCTAAGTTCATGAAACAACATGATTACTGTTTCATGATGTTAGCATTCATTCTGTCCCTACATAATGGCGCCAGTGGGGACGGCTGCCGTTTTATGGGTTCTTAATCAACCATGCTATTTTGTTTGTTTTTACGCATTGTTTGTAACTTAATTTGCACATAATGTTGCTGCTACCGTCTCTTATGTCCAAAAAGAGCTTCTGGACATCAGAACAGCAATTATTCACCTTGAACTGGACGAAAACATTTTCTTTAATGAGTCGGACGAGTGGGATTTACTCCAGACACCAGACGAGGCCCTTATCCCCGTCATTCACAGGAGAAAAAGATGGAGATATTGCTGAAGGAGATCAGCGTGCTTTGTAAGGATTCGGCGACGAGTGGCTAATCTGCCTTTGCCATCGGTACTTTTGGCCAATGTACAATGCTGGATATTAAAGTGGACGAACTACAAGCATGTATATCCTACCAACGGGACATTAAAAACTGTAATATCTTATGTTTTACCAAGTCGTGGCTGAATGACGTCATTAATAACATGGTAGGACAAGGGTTGGAGGTCTATGTATATTTGTAAACAACAGCTGGTGCACGATATCTCACGAAGTCTCGAGGTTTTGCTCACCTGAGGTAGAGTATCTCATGATAAGCTGTAGACCACACTATCTACCAAAAGAGTTTTCATCTATATTCTTCGTCGCTGTTTATTTATCACCACAAAATGGATGCTGGCACTAAGACCGCACTCAATGAGCTGATTACGGACAAGTAAACAGGAAAACGCTCACCCAGAGGTGGCGCTCCTAGTGGCCGGGTACTTTAATGCAGAGAAACATAAATCCATTTTACCTCCTTTCTGCCAACATGTTAAATCTGCAACTAGAGGGAAAAATCTGTAGGCCACCTTTAATCCACACACAGAGACGCTTACAAAACTCTCCCTCGCCCTCCGATTGTGAAATCTGACCATAGTTCTATCCTCCTGATTCCTGCTCAAAAGCCAAAACTAAAGCTGTAAGCACCAGTGACTCAGCCAATAAAAAGTGGTCAGATGAAGTGGATGCTAAACTACAGGACTGTTTTGCTATCACAGACTGGAATATGTTCCGGGATTCTTCCGTTGGCATTGAGGAGTACACCACATCAGTCACTGGCTTCATCAAAAAGTGCATCGATGACGTCATCCCCACAGTGACGGTACGTAAATACCCCAACCAGAAGCCATGGGTTACAGGCAGCATTCACACTGAGCTAAAGCTTTCCCCTTTACTCCTTAGCAAATACATTTAAACTCAGTTTAAAAATTCCCTGTCTTGGGTCAGTTAGGATCACCACTTTATTTTAAGAATGTGAAATGTCAGAATAATAGTAGAAAGAATAATTTATTTCAGATTTGATTTCTTTCATCACATTCCCAGTGCGTCAGAAGTTTACATGCACTCCATTAGTATTTGGTAGTATTGACTTTAAATTGTTTATCTTGGGACAAATGTTTTGGGTTGCCTTCCACAAGTTTCCCACAATAAGTTGGGTGAATTTTGGCCCATTCCTCCTGACAGAGCTGGTGTAAATGAATCAGGTTCTTAGTTCTCCTTGCTCGCACGCGCTTTTTCAGTTCTGCCAACAATTATTCTATGGGATTGAGGTCAGGGATTTGTGATGGCCACTCCCAATACCTTGACTTTGTTGTCCTTAAGCCATTTTGCCACAACTTTGGAAGTATGCTTGGGGTCATTGTCCATTTGGAAGACCCATTTGAGACCAAGCTTTAAAGCGCCATGTCTAGGTCCAAGAAGCTTCTAAACAGCTTCAACCTTCAAGCCACAAGACTCCTGAACATCTAATCAAATGACTACCCAGACTATTTGCATTGCCTCTCTCTTTTACGCTGCTGCTATCTCTGTTTATTATCTATGCATAGTAACTTTTATAACTCAACCTATATGTACATATTACCTCAATTACCTTAATTAACCGGTGCTCCCGCACATTGACTCTGTACTGATACCCCCTGTATATAGCCTTGCTATTGTTGCTGCTTTTAATTGTTTGTTCCTTTTATTTTTTTCTGGAAACTATATTCTTTCAATGAAATTATGTGTTTCTATGCGGTGGGCTGTATCCTGAGTGAAGGCGACGCCAGGCCCAGTGAGGAGCTCCTACAGCTCTGAGAGAAGTTTGGTTTCCGGGTCTTCAGCTTCCAAGAGGTCACTCAGGTGGTTAGCACCTCCTTCCCCACAGAACACCCCTGTCAATCTTCATTGGGGTATCGAGAGTCTAACACCAGCTGGACAGCTACATCAAGGCAATGTACAGTGCCACTGACTGCCTTCTGTTTTCTCCTCTGCTTCCCACCCCTTTATATATGCTTTCCTCTATTTGTACCTATCCATCCTTATCTATGCTGTCCTCTACCCCAACAATTATCCAAGTCCTTCTCCATGTTTACTCCAGCCCTCAGCCCAACTCTCCCCAGTCCTCCCACGATTGAGAACTTATATCCACTAACTCTGTACAGGAAAGTGAGTCATTGCAGAGTTTGAGCCAAGGGTTTCTCAAGGTTTAATCATGCAGCATTCTGGTACAGGTGGCATCACCATGGGCAGCCAGCCACCCACCGTAGCAGCACTGAACTACTGGTAATTTATTTGTGTGTGTGTGTGTGTGTGAGTGAGAGAGAGAGAGAGTCTGCATCCCCTGGCTGGCACTGTCATCTGCCCTGGGCCTGGCGCTGCGAATGCCTGGCCATCGTCACTCAGTGGCACTTAACCCATTTGTACATTGCCAGGCGCTGAACACTGGCACTAGTCTTCTTGGGCCAGTTGCCTTGGACTGTAACAAATTATTTTCTTTACATCGAAGGAACATAATGTCTTTCTTTAATTAACTGTCTGATATAGTCTTCTGCCTGTTGTCTCTCTACTTCTTAGGCCTGTACCATCTGCCTTTCATCTTGGGGATTTACAAACTAGTGTTCTACTTTAGCTCCTTGCATTGATACTTTATGATTGTGAAAATATGATTGCTGTCTATTTAACCATCTGTCAATGAGTCATGGTATAGTTCCCAGTTTCAGGGCTAAACCAGTCTTTACTGATACTCGCCTGCCTGTGTCATATATCATTTTGCAGCACCCTTCGTGATGTTATTATTGGTGAATTAAACATTGGAAATTGGTTTTCATATTCCAAGACCCAGTGCAGTCAACAAACATGATTTTTTCCTGTGTTTTATATATATTTATATTTCCACACTAAGAGGTTGGAATAATACTGTGAAACTGTGAAAGTTATGACAATGTATCACATTTCAGGTAAGACCCAGATGCAAGTCAAAGTAACAACAGTTTATTAATCCAACAGGGGCAGGAAAAAGACAGGTCAAGGGTCAATAAACCATATAGGTGGGGCAAAGGTACAGGATAGCAAGCAGGCTCAGCAGATGTCGGTAATCCAGATCGGTTGGCAAAGGTACAGGACGGCAGGCAGGCTCGGGGTCAGGGTAGGCAGCTAAGGTCATCGCCGGGAAAACTAGAAAACAGGAATAATCGAGAGACAGGAACAGAGGGAAAACCATGGTAGGCTTGACGAAACAAAACAGACAACAGCCCAACAGAGAAGGTATTAATACACAGTGGATAATGGGGAAGATGGGCGACACCTGGAGGGGGGTGGAGACAATCACAAAGACAGGTGAAACAGATAGGTGAAACAGATCAGGGTGTAACATAATGCAATTTTAGTGTAAGAGCTGTTTGGAAAGGACGCCTAAAACATCACCCTGTTTAGGTGGGAAGATCATTGGCCTTTCCATGGTGACATCACCATGCAATACATGTGTTAATAGACCAATAAGAAACGCTCTGCCAATAACAATGAATTTTCAGTTTTCCACTCCCGACTCAGACCACTCCCAGACAGTCTTGATTGAAGAATGACTCTTTGTGTCACGCCCTGGCCATAGAGAGGCTTTTATTCTCTATTTTGGTTAGGCCAGGGTGTGACTAGGGTGGGCATTCTAGTTTCTTTATTTCTATTTCTTTGTGTTTGGCCGGGTGAGGCAGCTGTCTATCGTTGTCTCTGATTGAGAATCATACTTAGGTAGCCTTTTCCCCACCTGGGTTTGTGGGGTAGTTGTTTTCTGTATAATTTAGTTTACGGTCCTTACAGAACTGTTTGTGGTCCTCTTTGTTATTTTTGGTTCAAGTGTTCTGATTGAATAAAATATCATGAACACGTACTGCGCTTTGGTCCCGTCATTTACAGGAAGAGGATCGTGAAACTTTGCTAACAAGCTATTTTTGACATAAGATACTTATTGTTACCCAGAATTGATTTGATATTGAGATCAAAATGGCTGCATTGGACATTTTTTAAAGGGCCAATCTGTAGTTGCTACATCCATTTTTTACTTCTAAATTAATAATATACCCATTGATTTTTGAAGAATATTACTTTTCAATGCCTTATGAGCTAAGTTCAACTGTCGTAACCTAGCATAACCCAAAATCTAAGCTTGTTTTATTCCAATGTTTGTAAACAAAGTAAATGTTAACCATGTTTAAAGGCTATACATGTTAAAACTATACTTTCTATATCATGGATGGTCAGTCCTTGCAAGAATTTGAGAGTGGTTACATTTCTCTAGCCCCATCACTTTTTACCAAAACTCTGACCAGATTCAATTTCAAAACTCATGCTTTGATAACAAAATAGATCAGTTGTTGTGTCACTTGTGAGACACAGCTGAGCATAAATTGAAATCATTTGCTTTTTAATTTTACTGAACTGATGGTACCTGCATCTGATGGTCAGTCTCAGCGAAGGGAGTGAGCAGTAGAAGGTCCTCCTCTCACGGTCCCTGCTCTCTCCTTTCCTCTGGTGAGACTGACCAGAGAGAGGGAACATCGTCTTCCACCTGATGGCGAAAATTACGTTACTTCTGCCTCATGCACAAATTCATGTTGTTCCTATGACGAGAGGAAATGAGGGCTTCTGAATCAAGTGCACTTACTGCCAACAGCGCAAGACGAATGTCTTGTGAAATATATTCGATTTGATTGTATTTGTAAGATATATTTTATTACTAACAAGAAGCACTTTCTAATGAGAACAGAAATCCACATTGGGTATGAAAAAAGGACATCACCAAAAACAGTACAACATGAATATATTAATAGCTATAAATAAATGCATACAAAATACATAACTAATTTTTAGTCATGGCCTCTAAAAGGGCAATAAGGTGTGCATCCCTGGCAGTTACCTCCTTCTCCCGCTCCTTTTCCAGAGGAGCTTTCAGCCCACAGAGATGATGAGGAGATGATGATCAGTGGGATGATGGAGTGGCAGCCCCCCCAGCGCCTCATCCATCACCGCATACCGCTTCCGTGATGCGGCTGTGGCCTCCCCTCCCTCTCTGCTGACTCCAATGGGGGGAGCTTTCAACTCCTGAAAATTATGGAAAAGGATGAATTTCAGCATCAAACATACTACATGTAAAGCCATGTAAATTATTTTATGCAGTACATTTCTCTGGAATATTTACCTTTTTAACATGTATATCTTCACACTTACAGTACATGAATATGCTGGTGAAGCATAGGAAATAGATGGGAAAGCGTTGTTGCTCTTTGAGAAAAGGGGAACTTTATTAACCAAGCACAGTACAGCAATAAATGTGAAGATGACATACAGTAGCGTACCGTGTACTTTTGCTTATGGTTTTCTTTCTCACCCATGCAGGTGACAGCTGCCCCTCCAGCTCACAATCCTTTACGTAGATCCTGAAAATACATAAGATGAAGAACAACATTAACCAAAACACGAGTAAAGTATAGTAGTGTGAACTTTATGTAGATAGCTAGACTGCCACATACTTTGTCAAATTGGAATGCCAAGGTGCTTGAGGCATCACTACAGACCTGGGTTCAATCCCAAGCTGTGTCACAGCCAGCTGTGACCGGGAGACCCATGAGGCGGCTCACAATTGGTCCAGCATCGTCCGGGTTAGGTAAGGGTTAACCCGGCCGGGATTTCCTTGTCCCATCACGCCCTAGCGACTCCTTGTGGAGGGCCGGGCACCTGCAAGCTGACTTCTGTCACCAGCTGGATGGTGTTTCCTCTGACACATTGGTGCGGCTGGCTTCCGGGTTAAGTGAGCAGTGTGTCAAGAAGCAGTGCGGCTTGGCAGGGTCATGTTTCAGAGGACGCATGGCTCTCGAGCTTCGCCTCTCCCGAGTCCGTAGGGGAGTTGCAGCGATGCGACAAGACTTTAACTACCAATTGGATATCACAAAAAAGGGGTAAAAGTACAACAAAAAAGTAGGCCATTACCTCTTTAAGAGTAATGAATATTTTAGGCCTTGTCAATGCATTGATATTCAAATTATTATTACATTCTAAAAAATATATTTTTTTAAATTTTTATTTCACCTTTATTTAACCTCTAGTGGCTCCCTATCCTGGGTGCAGGAGCGTAATCATCGACTGACACTAATTAGCATAACGCAACGAACATAAATATTCCTAGAAAATATTCCTATTCATGAAAACCACAAGTTAAATATATTGAGACACAGCTTAGCCTTTTGTTAATCACCCTGTCATCTCAGATTTTCAAAATATGCTTTACAACCAAAGCTAGACAAGCATTTGTGTAAGTTTATACCTTTATTTAACCAGGTAGGCAAGTTGAGAACAAGTTCTAATTTACAATTGCGACCTGGCCAAGATAAAGCAAAGCAGTTCGACACACACAACCACACAGTTACACATGGAGTAAAACAAACATACAGTCAATAATACAGTAGAAAAATAAGTCTATATAAGATGTGAGCAAATGAGGTGAGATAAGGGATAAGGCAAAAAAAGGCCATGGTGGCGAAGTAAATACAATATAGCAAGTAAAACACTGGAATGGTAGATTTGCAGTGGAAGAATGTGCAAAGTAGAAATAAAAATAATGGGGTGCAAAGGAGCAAAATAAATAAATAAATAAGGTACGGGAAGAGGTAGTTGTTTGGGCTAAATTATAGATGGGCTATGTACAGGTGCAGTAATCTGTGAGCTGCTCTGACAGCTGGTGCTTAAAGCAAGTGAGGGAGTTGTTTCCAGTTTCAGAGATTTTTGTAGTTCGTTCCAGTCATTGGCAGCAGAGAACTGGAAGGAGAGGCGGCCAAAAATAAAATAAAAAAATTTGAGAATAATGTGGACTTGCCAGAGTAAATAAATTGGATGCATGCATGATGATTGTTCTATAGACTATGTGGCCGACGCAAGCACACGTAATAAAACCATCAATAGTGGTTCCATTAATCTCACCATTCGAATCACCATCGCTGTTTTTATGAGAAAGTGACCAAAAATTAGGTTCCTTTTGTAATGGAAGGGTTTTTATGGAAGGCCAAGCTGAAGCCAGCATTAGATGTTGTCGTCTTCATAATACCTGCATGTGGTTTAACCGCAAGAGTATCGCAACACCCTTCAATTGAAGCGGCATGAAACAAACTAACGTAGCCACACTTCTCACAAATAATGAGACAAAAGAAATCACATATAATTATAAAGGAGCAGGAGAACTTATGAATTGGATACAATAAGTAGGACTTTTCAAGCACCAAATTGAGGAAATTATAGATTTTCAAGGTAGACCTATTCCAGTAGGTTACTTGTCACGTGTTCTCACTCTCTCCGGCCTTTAGGTCACCAGGCTGCTGATTACTGCACACACCTGTCACCATCGTCATACACATCAGTGCCTCAAGACACTCACCTGGACTCCATCACCTCCTTGATTACCTGTCCTATTTATGTCACTCCCTTTGGTTCCTTCCCAAGGCGTTATTGTTTCTGTTTCATGTCTGTGCGTTGTTCGTGTTTCTTGTTTTGTATTATGTTTTGTTCATTCATTAAATGTATTCACTCCCTGAACTTGCTTCACGACTCCCAGCACACACGTTACAGAATAACACCTCTCCAATGTGAAGCATCAGGGAGTGTTTTTTGTTGTTTTTGTGTTGGAGGTGATGTCGGGTCCGGGTGTCAGTACCGGAGCTACCGGTTCGTCGGACTCCCATGCCTCAGCTGGCTCGACAGGCTCCCATGCATCAGCTGGGTAAACAGGTTCCCGTGCCTCGGCCGGTTCTTCAGGTTTCTGAGCCTCATCGGAGGCGACTGGTCTGCTCCTGATCCCCGGGATCGTCCTTTTGGTTGGCGTCCTGCAGCTGGACCCGCACACCAGGGAGGGGGTACTACCACGTTTGCTCTCTCTCTGCCGCTCTAGGTCGCCATGCTCCCACGCCTCAGCCGGATTGACAGGTTCCCACACCTCAGCAGAGGTGACCGGTCCACTCCTGATCAAAGGGATCGTCATTTTGGTCAGCGTCCTACGGCTGCAGCCCTGCATCAGGGAGGGGTACTCTCACGGGCGCTCCCTCTCTGGCCTTTAGGTCACCAGGCTGCTGATTATTGCGCACACCTGTCACCATCGTTACGCGCGTCAGTGCCTCATGACACTCACCTGGACTCCATCAACTCCTTGATTACCTGCCCTATATGTCACTCTTTGGTTCCTTCCCCAGGTGTTATTGTTTCCGTTTCAGTTTCATGTCTGTGCGTTGTTCGTGTTTTGCATTATGTTTCGTTCATTCATTAAATGTATTTACTCTCTAAACTTGCTTCCCGACTCCCAGTGCACACGTTACACTACTTGAATTTCCGAACTCCAAATTCAAGTAGGACACGGACAGTTTTTTCGTGTACCCGCAGGAAGAGAATGAAGGACCATGATGAGGTCATAAGCCATGTCCTGTTGCCACAGGAAGCTGAACCTCAACACAGGGCATCCCTATAAGGTGATGATGGGTTTTATGTAAGGATGGTTAGCTAGCTCAATCGCGGTCCACGGTGGCGTCATAATCGTGTAAGGGCTGTAAGTAGTGCTTTTCTATGGAATAAATGCCTTGTTCCCGGAGGGTCTAAGTTTTGTCCAAGAATAGTTTATTTCACGTGGTCAGGTGTAGGCTTGCATTCATCGGGAGCATCTGCTGAGCAATCCCACACATGAATTGTGTTTCTAGCCTCAACCGTTTTACTGGTGTCACTCAAAATCACCTTAATTTTACGTTAGGCTTCAAGTGAGACCAAACCTTTTGACATGTAGAGGGGGAAGGGGGAAATTTATGCATGTTTAATTAGATTAGGGTCTAGGGTTGAGGCCCTATCCCTAGCTTCATGTCCACTTCCAGCTCGACCCTAACCCAACATTCAAGTCCACATTCCGGTTCAACCCTTACCTAAGACCCAACTCTAACCCTAGCATCATTCCTAACCTTAACACAAACTGAACCCTTCCTAACCCTAGCATCATTCCTAACCTTAACACAAACTGAACCCTTCCTAACCCTAGCCAAGGTCTTGAGTTTGGCTATTCCCCTGGATTCAGCAACTCTTCTCTGGGCTAAGGTCCAGGAGGCTTTCATCTCCAGACCGGTGATGCTGAGGGAGGTTGTGGGGTGTGTTTGAAAGTGTTGGACCAGGTGTGTTTAGTGTTCATTTTTGTATTTTTTTTTATTGTGTCAAGTCTGTGTGGCTGGTTTCTCCTGCATACAAGTTGTGACATACTGTAGTATGCATGCTATGGCATAGACAATGTTGGTGCTCTGAATGGTCATGAGTTGTGAGATAGCACTGGAGATGTGTGCATGTCGATTTTGAATGTGTGGGAAATAGTGCTGTAGTGCTGTTGTTCAATGGGTGGTTTGCAAAGAAACCACTACTGAAGGACACCAATAATAAGAATAAACTTGCTTGGGCCAAGAAACACGAGCAATGGGCATTAGACCGGTGGAAATCTGTCCTTTGGACTGATGAGTCCAAATTTGAGATTTTTGGTTCCAACAGCTGTGTCTTTGTGAGACGCAGAGTAGGTGAACGAATGATCTCCACAAGAGGTGTGTGGGTGCTTTACTGGTGAGGAAGAGGTGTGTGGGTGCTTTACTGGTGACACTGTCTGTGATTTATTTAGAATTCAAGGCACACTTAACCAGCGTTCTGCAGCAATATGCCATCTCATCTGGTTTGTGCTTAGTGGGACTGTCATTTGTTTTAACAGGACAATGACCCAACACACCTCCAAGCTGTGTAGGGGCTATTTGACGAAGAAGGAGAGTGATGGAGTGCTGCATCAGATGACCTGGCCTCCAAAATCACCCGACCTCAACCCAATTGAGATTGTTTGGGATGAGTTGGGCTGCAGAGTGGAGGAAAATCAACCAACAAGTGCTCAGCATATGTGGGAACTCCTTCAATACTTGGAAAACCCTTTAACTTCTTGATCCTACTTGAGACGCAGATGTCTCAACTAGGCACTTGGAAATGCAAATGCGCTACGCTAAATGCTAAATGTACTCGTTAAAACTCAAACCTTAATCAAAATTCACATACAGGGTATTGAATTAAAGCTACACTCGTTGTGAACCTAGCCAACAAGTCAGATTTTTTAAATGCTTTTCGGCGAAAGCATGAGAAGCTATTATCTGATAGCATGCAACACCTCAAAATGCCTGAATGCGACGTAAACAAAGACTTTGCTTATCCGGCGCTACACAAAACGCAGAAATAAAATATAAAACATTCATTACCTTTGACGAGCTTCTTTCTTGGCACTCCTATATGCCCCATAAACATCACTATTGGGTATTTTTTTCGTTTAAATTGGTCCATATATACCCAAAATAGCATTCTAGGTATTATACTTTAGGTATTAGTAAACGTTTATAATCTATCAAAATGATTACAGGGCGATTTATATTCAATAGCTCCTCGTCTGCAAATCAATGGCTGCCAATGTGCACATTCAAACCATCCTGGTGGAGACCGGAAGAAACGGAATCCTGTTAGTTGGATTTTCCAACAAAAAAGTCAATTGAAAATGACGACAATGGCGACATCGTGTGGAATCTGTATGAATTGCATGCAGATCCATAATTAATTTTGTGCTCTTTTAACAACCCATGAAAGTGACTTATGGAAATTATTTTTAGCTTTCAGAGAGCAGTTTTTCTTGCGTTTTTCAATGAAACACACGATCTGTTATAGTCACAGCCGTGATTTAACCAGTTTTAGAAACTTCAGAGTGTTTTCTATCCACACATACTAATCATATGCATATACTATATTCCTGGCATGAGTAGCAGGACGCTGAAAAGTTGCGCGATTTTTAACAGAATGTTCGAAAAAGGAAGGGGTAGACTTAAGAGGTTTAAGGTGTATTTCACCAATTTACCACTTTCCGCTTTATCACCAACTTTTTATGCCTTGAACGCAATGTGTTGAATTATGTTTCAAATCAATTGATGCATATATTTTTAGATTAAAGGCAATGTCCAGTCTGTGGAGGTGGGAGAGAAGAGAGAGAAAGATAGTCTGTTGGAGAGGGAAAGAGAGGAGAGAGAGTGACTGCTGGAATGAGGAAAGAGAGGAGAGAGACTCAGGGGATAGGGAAAGAGAGGAGAGATAAAGAGAGAGAGAGAGAGAGAGTCGGGGGATAGGGAAAGAAAGGAGAGAGAGAAATGTATGACCATATTAGAGACAAATATTTATCTCAGATTACACAGACCCACAAAGAATTTGAAAACAAGCTCACAAATTTATTGGGTAAAATACCAGTGTGCCATCACAGCAGCAAGATTTGTGACCTGTTGCTACAAGAAAGGGGCAACCAGTGAAGAACAAACACCATTGTAAATATAACCCACATTTATGTTCATGTATTTTCACACTGCTACAACACTGCAAATAGACATAATGACATTTGAAATGTCTTTATTCTTTTGGAACCTTTGTTTACTGTGTAATGTTTACCGTAGGTTTTTATTGCTTATTTCACTTTTGTTTTATCTACCTCACTTGCATTGGCAATGTTAACATGTGTTTCCCATACCAATAAAGCCCCTTGAATTGAAATTGAATTGAGAGGAAAATAATGAATAGGAAAGAGTGAGCTAGAGAGACAGAGAGAGAGAGAGAGAGGGTGGGAGAGGGTGGAGGGGTGAAAGAAGGGGGAGGAAGAGAAGGAGGTGGGGATGAAGAGGTAGAGAGGGAAAGACAGAGGGAGGGGAGAAAAGAGGGAGGGAAGGGAAAGGAGGAAAGAGAGAGCGTGAAAGAAAGAGGAGGGATAGAGAGAGAGTGGAAAAAGGGAGAGGGTGAGAAGAAGAGGAGGGGAGATTAAAAGGAGGTATAGAGACAGAGGGAGGCACATAAGGGGGGAGAGAGAAAGGGAGAGCTGGGAATGGAGAATAAATTGAGCGAGAGATAGAAAACCGACAGACATGAATGCAATCGATTTTTGTGTCAACTACTTGATGCATATCTATGCGTCAATATCATTGAATGCAATGTATTTACTTAGGCTTTATGTCTCTGATTCTTGCTCTATTCGTCAATATTGTGACACTTCACCACATTGAATTGAACCGTATTGACATAAAAACTGTACAAGATTTATGTTTTTAAATGATATTATGTTGCTCTCACTCTCTATCTGAGTGAATGAGTGGATTGTCATCAGGCACTCTGAGATTCACAAGCATGTTATTATTTCAGTCAAAGTTGGTCAGTAGAATCCCTAGTCCCCACCAGAATGACTTCTCCGAAATGCATTATTTAATTTTCGCACGATCCACCCTCTAAAATAAAATGCAACACAATAGCAATCAATATTGCAACCAATGATTTGCACCCAGACGTTATATAGAGTCTGTTGCGGAAACACTACACAGGGACACTCGAAGTCAATCTTAAAATAATCATTGTTAAATATCAGCATGCTGGAGAGTTTCCAACCAACTCAATGCAACAAGTACACGTCGTTCAAGAGCTCTACCAGGGGGCAGTCCCATTAGCTCTCTTATATACAGACAAGTCATATTTGCATGATTTAGCTTATTCATCATTCATAATTAATTCATCATTAATGTTTGCTTCCTTCATGTGACCGACCAATACTGGGTCATGCATGTGACAGACCAATACCTCACAAGGCTTCTTCTCTAAGCTGAGACCTTGAAACGGAGATATCCCTTTCTCAAAACAAGATTCTGGGCCTACTGCCAAATTGCAGATACTGAGAGTGAGGATTCGTTCAAACAGTCACTTGCATGAACACGGAAATTGGTTATTAGAAAAGCACAAGCTTAAAATGTCCATCACATTAGTTTTTCTTTCTCCACTGATTTAAGTAATCTACTTTCATCCCTGAAATATGCTGTGTAGCAAGTTAGTTTTGTCTGGTCAAGGTTGGAAGAGGAGAGCAAGATAACGAAAGTCTCCAATATATTTATTTCAGTAAGGCAATAACACATGTTTTTTAAAAGCCAGACGTGATTTGTTCTGCCTTTTCTTTCTCTTCGTTCACAGGTGATAGTCTATAGTATTCAAAGTTATCTTTTTAAGAGACTTTTGAAAACCAAACGTTGCATATAAAACATTGTTACATTAATTGTATTTGATGCATTATCAATTAAATCAATTTGGCCTTCATTCAGAATCTTAATATGTACATCTTCTTATGAGTTATTTGATGTCAAGTGGCAGAGCGTATTGTGTGACCTAACACTGATGTTCTGTGTGCTTCTTCACACACTCTTCATTAGCAATTTAATTTTGGTCAAGACGCAAAGGGATCCTCATGTCACTGAATCAAAACACAATGTAGTTGATTGGGCATCAACTCCTGAAGGGTGAAAAAGAGCATGGCGCGAAACACGTTTTATTAATGAGCAATGAATGTGTAATAAACAACACTGCAGCACATAAAGCCTATGGTGTTTAACCATGACGTGCTCACAGGCACATAACACATGCACACACAGACACACACACGCACGCACACACATGCACAGTGTAAGCCACCCAGATAGCAAAAAATGTCCCTCGCTTGCTATTTCCCACTGTCGCTACTCCCAAGGCTATAAACTCCTACCGCCAGCGGGCGAGTGGAGTTTGGCATTCAAGATATGATTTGCATCTCTGGCAGGTAGCCCCCATTCAGAGGACCGCTATAAGCCCTCAGCCGGCCACATTTGCATCTCTGGCATTTAGCCTCCACTCAGAGGACAGCTATGCGCCTTAGGCAAGCCATCTAGCCATGAGTTAATTTGAAAGACAATAGCCAGGAATGTATCTAATTTCAAATTCTGCTGCAGCTTCCAGGCTGGTAGCCCATTTTAACCTAAGCCTAGCTATTGTATTTAAAGCACATATTTTTTGCTTTATTCACACACTTAGAATTCGCTGCTTCAACATCAGTAGCCTAACTTTCTTCTCATAGTTGGGCGTGTGAGTTCAAGTTTGCCAAGTAGGCCTATGTGTGGTCTCATTGAAATAGAGTAGGCTGCCTACATGGGCGTAGAATCACGTGGCAGATATCTTTCCAAGGAAATTAAATGAAATATTATTAGACTGTAGCTTAAATAAATATTGATAATTGAAATAAGTGGTGACAAGTTGTATAAAAAATTTAAAAGGTGAAGGCACAATGCATGCGTAGGTTACTATGTTGAGCGAGCGTTGTGCCTTTTCATTTCAATAAGAATTGAATACCCATTTATTTGTCTCTGCCTGCAAAATGTACAGACATTTGAATATAGCCAATGTCTCTATTTTCTGTCTGTTTGGTGGAAGGCTATTTCATTATGGGTTCTTACATCAAACCAGACTGTGTCTGATCTGCCATTCAATATCCCTCTTCATTATCAGTAAGTGCTCTCCTGTTTTGAACTGCACACTCCAAATGGGTGTGATAGGCTCGCTGGGCTGTACTTCATACAAATGCCTCCATGACAATTGAAGAGAGCTGTTGAGAAGGTCTTTTCAGATGGTACTTGTCAGTATGCCCTCTGTTCAATAGGCACATTGCCCACTGCTCAACTGAGTATTTGTTTAATTTCCCTTGCATCCTGGGGGAGGAGACTGTTGTCGTGCCCTCTTCACAAATGTGTTGGTGTGCTTAGACCACCTTAATGATGTGGACACCGAGGAACTTGAAGCTCTCGACCCGCTCCACTACAGTCCTGTAAATGTGAATGGGGGCGTGTTCGGCCCTCCATTTCCTGTAGTCCACGATAAGCTCCTTTGTCCTGCCCACTTAGAGAAAGAGGTTGTTGTTGTCCTGGAACCACATTGCCAGGTCTTTGACCTCCTCCCAATAGGCTGTCTCATCGTCATTGGGGATCAGGCCTACCACGACGTGTTGTCGGCAAACTTAATAATGATGTTGGAGTTGTGGGCGGCAACACAGTCGTGGGTGAACAGGGAGTACAAGAGGGGACTGAGCACACACCCCTGAGGGGCCCCCGTGTTGAGGGTCAGCATGGCAGATGTGTTGTTGCCTATGCTCACCACCTGGGGGCAATCCGTCAGGAAGTCCAGGATCCAGTTGCAGAGCGAGGTGTTCAGTCCCAGGGTCCTTAGCTTAGTGATGAGCTTGGAGGGCACTATGGTGTCAAACGCTGAGCTGTAGTCAATGAACAGCGTTCTCACATAGATGAACAGCGTTCTCATTCCTTTTGTCCAGGTGGGAAAGAGCAGTATGGAGTGCAATAGAGATTGCATCATCTGTGGATCAGTTTTGGTGGTATGCGAATTGGAGTGGGTCCAGGGTTTCTGGTATGATGGTGTTGACGTGAGCCATGACCAGACTTTTCAAAGTATTTCATGTTTACAGACGTGAGTACTCTGGGGCGGTAGTCGTTTAGACAGGTTACCTTGACGTTGTTGGGCAAAGGAACAGTGGTGGTCTGCTTGAAACATATAGGTATTACAGAGGTTGAAAATGTCAGTGAAGTGCACGTCCTGGGAATCCGTCTGGCCCTGCGGCTTTGTGAATGTTAACTTCATATGGCTGCAGGGGCAGTATTGAGTAGCTTGGATGAAAAGGTGCCCATTGTAAACGGCCAGCTCCTCAGTCTCAGTTGCTAATATATGCATATTATTATTAATATTGGATAGAAAACACTCTAAAGTTTCCAAAACTGTCAAAATATTGTCTGTGAGTATAACAGAACTGATATTGCAGGCAAAACCCTGAGGAAAATCAAAACAGGAAGTGGCTTCTATTTTGAAAACTCCATGTTCCATAGCCTCCCTTTTACTGGATTTAAAGGGATATGAACCAGATTCCTTTCCCATCGCTTCCTGAAGGTGTCAACAGTCTTCAGACATAGTTTCAGGCTTTTATTTTGAAAAATGAGCCAGAACGATAACATCGCGTCAAGTGGTCACATGAGTTTTGCTTGCGCAACAGAATTTGGACAGCCATTGTTTTCCCCTCTCCTACTGTGAAAGACATTTGCGGTTGATATATTATCGATTATATATATTTTTTTAAAACAACCTGAGGATTGATTTAAAAAAACGTTTGACATGTTTCTGTGGACATTATGGAAACTATTTGGAATTTTTGTTTGCGTTGTCGTGACCGCTCTTTCCTGTGGATTTCTGAACATAACGTGACAAACAAACGGAGGTATTTTGGATATAAAAATCATATTTACGGAACAAACGGAACATTTGTTGTGTAACTGGGAGTCTAGTGAGTGAAAACATCCGAAGATCATCAAAGGTAAACTATTAATTTGATTGCTTTTCTGATTTTCGTGACCGAGCTACCTGATGCTAAGTGTACTTAATGTTTTATCGTGCGATCAATAAACTTACACAAACGCTTGGATTGCTTTCGCTGTAAAGCATCAATTCAAAATCCAACACGACAGGTT
Source organism: Oncorhynchus clarkii lewisi (assembly GCF_045791955.1). Lineage (NCBI taxonomy): Eukaryota > Metazoa > Chordata > Actinopteri > Salmoniformes > Salmonidae > Oncorhynchus > Oncorhynchus clarkii. The sequence goes on from NC_092163.1 coordinate 42,515,993, forward strand.
GATTAACAAAATGTTAAGCTGTGTTTTCCTATATTGCACTTGTAATTTGATGAATATAAATATTTATAGTAATATTTATTGTATGTAGCGCTATTCAGCGGTTGTTGATGACACTTATCCCGATAAGGGGATTGCAGCCATAACAAGTTAACCTGTTTAAAGGTCTTACTCACATCAGCTACGGAGAGCGCAGTCATCTGGAACAGCTGGTGTTCTCGCATGGTTCAGTGTTGCTTGCCTCGAAGTAAACTTAGAAGCCATTTAGCTTGTCTGGTAGGCTCGCTTTGTAATCCGCAACGAGTGTCAGAGCCAGTGTAGTAGGATTCGATCTTAGTCCTGTATTGACGCTTTGCCTGTTTGATGGTTCATCATAGCATTTTTTCCTATAAACACCCGGATTAGTGTCCTACTTCTTGAAAGCTGCAGCTCTAGCAATTAGCTCAGTGCGGATTTGGCCTGTAATCCATTTCTTCTCGTTAAGATATGTGGGGACAATGTCGTCCATGCACTTATTAATGATGCTGGTGACTTATGTGGTAAACTCTTCAATGCCATCAGATGAATCCTGGAATATATTCCAGTCTGTGCTAGCGAAACAGTTCTGTAACTTAAAATCTGCTTAATTGGACCACCTACGTATTGTGCGTGTCACTGGTGCTTTCGGTTTGAGCCACCACAGAGATATTGCAGCAATCAACTAACTCTCCAACTGACCTTTGAACTACAGAAAAGCATGTTTCTTAGCAGCATGACATTGCTTCAACTGTCAGATGATAAATTGTGAGGCTTGTAAGTACAGACTGGCACAGGAGAGTCTACACCACATGCAATGGTCTGGTCTGTGTGTATGGATTTGTTGTGTTGTCAAAATATTCTGATGCTTTAGGATATCCTCCCTCTCTTCAGTTTCATCTGACTGTCTTATCATAGAGCCACACAGACAGGGATGGATGAAAGTCGACTTTTCACAACCAGCATGTATGGGCAGTATGGGATAGACTTATGTAGGGAAAACATGCAATAAAATATCACCAGGACATTTCAGTTTATCACTGCACATCTGTTACTAATATTAAATCTGATACAGATATTAGATCTTGGAGACTGTGAATGTATATTAGATCTTGGAGACTGTGAATGCATATTAGATCTTGGAGACCGTGAATGCATATTAGATATTGGACACAGTGAAAACAAAACTCAGGGATATTCTGCCTCAAATCAAGGAAATTGCAGTATTCACTAAACTTTACATGTGATGGAGTGGCGCAGCGCTTTAAGGCAATTCATCTAAGTGCAAGAGGCATCACTACAGACCTTGGTTTGATCCCAGCTGTATCACAACCGGCTGCGATTTTGGTTGTCCCTTAGGGCGGCGCACAATTGGCCCAGCGTTGTCTGGGTTAAGGGATGGTTTTGCAGGTGTAGGCCGTCATTGTAAAATAAGAATTTGTTCTTAACTGACTTGCCTAGTTAAATAAAGGTAGAACATTAAAATCTCCTCCTTTGTGGTGGGAAATGGTAGCCTAGTCTATGTCAGAATGAAATGACAATGTTGTAACTCAATGTCGCATAGAATATTGCCTGTATAATGTCCCAGTGGACAACGGCTGGCTGAATATTATCATTTGACATCATTTCAAACAGTAATTTGTCAAGTCATTTCAACCAGTTTAGCCCACTGGGATAGTGTCTCAATGCAGTTATAAGCCCTGGCCTGATACCATGTGCTGAGCATTTCTGTGGTGGCTGACACTCTGGGTGTACCCCTGTGGTGAGACCTTTTCAGAGGAACTCATCATTTAGCATGGCTGGCCTGTCATGCCAGAGTGAAAGCTGTCTGTCTGGCAGACAGGCACTCTGAGTGGACGGCCCAGGTTAGGGGGTACTGAGGGGCCTGACATTTGGACACCAAGACGATAGACCCTTGACCGGCCCTGGTGTTTGCTGTCTGGCTTTTAGGGCTATGTCACATCACAGATGAGAGACAACCCTGGCATCTTGAGACTGGAGTTTAGAGTTGAGGTGGAGAGAATGGGGGAGTGGTGTAGAGGGGCACTAGCGTTGACATTTACAGAGATCTGAGGGTTAGTGAAACTCTGATGACAGAACATTTGTTTGCTCCTGTGCACCGACAGGGTCTCTCACCAGCACAGAGAGGAACAGAGTTGAATATAAAGCGATTTTCAAACTTACTTTAGGCTAGGTGAACACAATTGTTGTTTTTCCATACAAGATGCCTGCTGATAGATGCTTGTTTGTAGGTGAGTTTGGTATGTGATTGGCAGCTAGCAGTGCTTATTGGCCTAGCTAGTCAGTCAAAGGCTCAAGACATCTGCTAGTCCGCAGGGCCTGTGGAACAGTAGGGATCAGTTGCCCTATGAGCAGAAACACTCATAAATGTCAGGAAAGGACAAGGACGAAGTTGAAAAGGTGGTGTAGAATGAGTGAGCGATATACAGAAAGAGAGAGGGACATAAAGAGTGAGAGAGACAGACGTAGAGCGTAAGGGAGGGAAGACAGTGTTGTGTAGGGGTGAAGCCTCTAAACAAGGCCTGGTCTTGGCCTGCCATCCAACTCAGGGCTCCCAGGTTCAGCTCAATCATTTGGGCCTAAAAGTTCACAGGAAGCCACACTTTGGCCTGGTCCAGGTCACCTGGAAGATGTGACGACCGCTCAAACACCTGAACACGCTCCACATGCAGTACAACTGGGACATGCATCAGAGTGACAAAAACACACTCAAATTGAACAACACAGAAAGTAGATCACTCTGTCACTCTTTAAATTTGTAACAGAGAAGCGTATGAGAATGAACCTCACTGACTCATCTTTCTGCCTCACAATCCTAATACTGTACCGAGACAGAGGAAAGGCATCACTTTTCCATCTTATCTTTGCTGTAGCCTAACAATAAATTTATGGGATGATTCATTGTGTTAGCTCCTTCTGTCTTGGCTACAAAACAATTGCACTTTTTTTTCGTTCAATTGGGAGTGAGTCATTCCTCAAGAGGAATTCATCAGAATATTTTTTTAAAAATGGTAACCAATCAGAAATGAGCAATCTCATTGAGTCTCACTGTTCAAAGCAGAGAGATCAGATTGGTGCCGTTTTATTCTCTATCCCCTCTGTTTTCTCACCCTGCATGTTTGTGTGTGCATGTTTGTGTGTGCGTGTGCTTTGTGTGTGTTTTTATGGACTATACATACAGAGTAGTCTGAGATATCCCCATTTTCCTTCATAAATCCATTCTAATCCTATTCTCTGACTCTCCTCCTGTTGCTTTGTAGTATAGCAAACAACCACCGGCACTGTGAAGGCAACATTAGAAGGTGCTTTACCAAGCTATGGAACTAAAGGCTTTCTCTGCTTTTCATCAGTTCAATAGAATGAGGCTAAGGGGAAATATGCAGGAATGTGTAGGGTCTATTTGTTTAGCCTTAGGTTTCAGTTTAGATTGCAGGCTCGGTGTGATGTAATAATGTGGTTCAATATTTTTGATGCAATTATGCTGAGAGTCATTTGATGTGACAAATCTTGTGATCTATACCGGGGCTAGCATTCAACCAGAGAATATTACCAGGTTGAGGAAACTGGAAAAGAATTGCAAAGCACTCTGCTTTCTAAGCTAAGCACTCCACTTCTCATGCGTTCAAACCAAGCCATGACAATGTTTCCCCAGTTTTATTGCCATACAACTCTACTGCCGTGGCCTCCAACTGCTCTTAAATGCAAGTAAAACTAAATGCATGCTCTTCAACCGATTGCTGCCTGCACCTGCCCGCCCGTCCAGCATCACCACTCTGGACGGTTTTGACTTAGAATATGTGGACAACTACAAATACCTAGGTGTCTGGTTAGACTGTAAACTCTCCTTCCAGACTCACAAACATCTCCAATCCAAATTTAAATCTAGAATTGGTTTCCTTTTTCGCAAACAAAGCATCCTTCACTCATGCTGCCCAACATACCCGCGTAAAACTGACCATCCTACCGATCCTCGACTTCGGCAATGTCATTTACAAAATAGCCTCCAAAATCCTACTCAATAAATTGGGTGCAGTCTATCATAGTGCCACCCATGTTGTCACCAAAGCCCCATATACTACCCACCACTGCGACCTGTATGCTCTCATTGGCTGGCCCTCGCTTCATACTCGTCGCCAAACCCACTGGCTCCAGGTCATCTACAAGACCCTGCTAGGTAAAGTCCCACTTATCTCAGCTCGCTGGTCACCATAGCAGCACCCACCTGTAGCACGCGCTCCAGCAGGTATATCTCTCTGGTCACCCCCAAAACCAATTCTTCCTTTGGCCGCCTCTCCTTCCAGTTCTCTGCTCCCAATGACTGGAACGAACTAAAAAAATCTCTGAAACTGGAAACACTTATCTCACTCACTAGCTTTAAGCACTAGCTGTCAGAGCAGCTCACAGATTACTGCACCTGTACATAGCCCATCTATAATTTAGCCCAAACAACTACCTCTTTCCCTACTGTATTTATTTATTTATTTATTTATTTAGCTCCTTTGCACCCCATTTATTTATATTTCTACTTTGCACATTCTTCCACTGCAAATCTACCATTCCAGTGTTTTACTTGCTATATTGTATTTACTTCGCCACCATGGCCTTTTTTTGCCTTTACCTCCCTCATCTCAACTCATATGCTGACATCGTATATAAACGTATTATTCCACTGTTGTAATGGGTTTCTTCTTCCTCCTCTGAGGAGGAGTTGTAGGAAGGATCAGAGGACCAAAATGCAGCGTGGTATGTATCCACAATGTAATTTAATGGAAAATGAATACAAAATACAAAAGAACAAGAGAATCAAAATGAAAACCGAAACAGTCCCGAATGGTGCAAACACTGAAACGGAAAAATAATCACCCACAAATCAAGGGTGAAAACAGGCTGCCTAAGTATGGTTCTCAATCAGGGACAACGATTGACAGCTGCCTCTGATTGAGAACCATACCAGGCCAAACACAGAAATACCAACTCATAGAAAAACAAACATAGACAACCCACCCAACTCACGCCCTGACCATACTAAAACAAAGACATAACAAAATAACTAAGGTCAGAACGTGACAACTGCATTATTGACTGTATGTTTATTTTACTCCATGTGTAACTCTGTGTTGTTGTTTGTGTCGAACTGCTTTGCTTTATCTTGGCCAGGTCGCAATTATAAAAGAGAGCTTGTTCTCAACTTGCCTACCTGGTTAAATAAAGGGGAAATAAAAAAATAAAGAAATAGTTAGCCAGTGGGTTTAGCCTGTTATTGTGGTGTGTTCAGGTCAGGTCCAGTAAGAGCAGGCTTGGTTGGTTGGCACTGAGACAGATATCAGACAGGGTCTGACACAGGTCTGGTTACTGGGGGATCTACGAAACACACACACACTGGAGGCTCTGTGGACCTTTCTCGATCTTGCCAATAAAGTGCTCAAATATGACTTTAGTCGTCTGGCAGCAGGGAATCCAAAGGCATTTGTTAGCACTAAATGTCACATTTGAATATGATTGATCTGATGTAGATTTATTTTGGACGGCTGTTGTTCTTGACGGGTGCACCGGCATATTTACAACTAATTTACTGAGGAAAGAGAGAGAGATTGACATTTATTTTATGGCCCATACAGACAGTCGTCCCCCCCCCCCCCCCCCCATGTCCTGCAGTGGGGGAGTGGAACAAGTAAATGGAGCAACTAGTAGTAGGGAGAGCTAAATAAGGCCTAGGGAATGGGACATCACTAGATCACTCGCGCACGTCAGAAACTGCCAACGAATACCATGCAATTCATTGACAACAAGCCATGTGTTTTTCACAATGCCTGTACTGGCTGAAGTAATATATATATATATTTTAAATTATATTTCTCATGCAAAAAATACGTCGCTATTTCTGACTTTCGTGACTCCTCTACTTGGCTTGAAAATGTTTGTATGCTTTTGTATGTGGGGCGCTGTCCTAAGATAATCGCATGGTATGCTTTCGCCGTAAAGCCTTTTTGAAATCTGACACAGCGGCTGGATTAACTTTAAGCCGATGTGCAATACTTGTATTTCTATGAATGTTTAATTTGACTATTTCTGTATTTTGAATTTGGCACTTTGCAATTTCACCGGATGTTGGCCAGGTGGGACCTGCCCATAAGAAGTTTAATACAATAAAGGACAATGACAAGTGATTGAATTGGAAATATAAGTATATTATTGTATTTTTTTTTATGTATTTTGCCCCTTTTTCTCAATCTTGTCTCATCGCTGCAACTCCCCAACAGGCTTGGGAGAGGCAAAGGTGGAGCCATGCGTCCTCCGTAACATGACCCCCCTGACCACGCTTGTTAAAACACCACCAGCCTCACCAATGTGTTGGCGGAAACACCTTTCAACTGGCTACCGGGGTCAGCCTGCAGGCACCTGGCCTGTCACAAGGAGTCACTAGAGCACGATGAGCCAAATAAAGCCTCACCAGCCAAACCCTTCCCTTACCCACACTGCATGCGATGCAGTGCCTTAGACCGCTGCACCACTTGGGAAGCCAAAAATAATTTTATTGAGGAGCAAGGCAAGCTTGTAAAATTCTACATTTAATTTGCAGTACATGCTTTAACTAGCTAGTCAGCTAGCTAGATTCTTTTCATCCACTGGAATTCACAGATGACAGCCTGGTTTGCTCAGGAGTCCTTAAAACATTAAACGACACGAATTACAATTCATAGAAATGTCAAACGCCCACATAACAAGCTAAATGTATAGCTAGTTGGCTAATGTTAGCTAATCAGCGGGATTGATTAGCAATTTTGGTCAAAAAAACTTTATGACCAAAAAATATGCATAATCATTTGTCTCTACATTAACTAACACATTCCCCACTGGGCACAGATGTCGGTTCAACGTCATTTCATTCAAATGACATGAAAACAACGTTGATTCAACCAGTATGTGCCCATGTAGGTCCTCTTAAATGTATTTTTTTTGGCATGATTCGCTAAGAAGTTATAATTACTTGCATTTGCTTCTAACCTAGTATTTCTGTTTGCTATCTTCCTGAAACAACTTCAGAGCCTTTGGTCACAGAGCTTGGGCATTTTGATAATTGCTTGATAGGAAGTCTGCATCTTGGTTTGATTCGTTTGGAGAGCTAACTAGAGGGCTGAAAAAGCACTACCCCTTGTGACTATCATTGTGACTATTGGGATCGTGCAAAACGGAGGGGAGGGCTAAGGGGGAAACTGGCTAAACTGATCCTAGATCAGCACTCCTACTCTTAGACACTTTATGAGTAGCCTACAAGCCCTGGTCTTGGTGATGTGTGTTGGATGGTGTATGAGGTTGTGTCTCTGGAGTGAACGGGGCATGTCTGGTTACAGAGGAGAGGTGTAAAATTAAACAGAGGACACTGACCTCTGTGGTCAAAATGAATTGAGAGCTTTCCTCCGCTGTCACTTTATCTTTTCCTATTCTCATCATACCACTGTCTGAGTGCTGCTTTGTTTCCTTAATTGGGAAAGGGAATCCCCTCAAAAGACTTGCAGGTCTCATGTATACTTAATGAGTGTGACCTTTGACCCTTCAGTTTACCCTGAGGTGAGAGGTCAGCAAAGGTGATACAGTTAATGATTTGATCACGATGGAAGATAAGTCTTGGAGTGAATATCAGATGTTAGGGCACATAATATCCTTTGAGAACGTTGATATTAAGGTTTATATGTTTCATTTCGAGACCCACTCTCTAACTTTACAAACATTCTTTAAGATCTAAACCTCAACCTGAGTTGTGCATAAAGAGTGGGACTATTGAGCAAGTTGAGGAAGCTAAACTCCTAGGTATAACATTGGATGGTAAATTACTGTATCATGGTCAAGTCATATTGATGTTGCTCAGGCTCTGGTGTTGTCCCATCTGGATTACTGTCCGGTAATGTGGTCAAGTGCAGCAAAGAAAGACCTAGCAAAGCTGCAACTGGCTCAAAACACATTAGCATGCCTTGCCCTTAACTGCACATGCAGAATGAACATCAATAACATGCATTCTAGTCTGGTTGAGGGTTGACGAGAGATGAGCTGCTTTTCTTCTAGTTTTTGAGAAACATTACTGTGATGAAAATGCCAGATTGTATGCATAATCAAATAACACACAGCTCAAATCAAATCAAACTTTATTTGCCACATGCGCCGAATACAAAAAGTATAGACTTTACCGTGAAATGCTTACTTACAAACCCTTAACCAACAGTGCAGTTCAAGAAGAAGAAAATATTTACCAAGTAGGCTAAAATAAAAATGTACAGTAAAAAGTAACACAATAAGAGTAAAAATAACAAGGCTATATACAGGGGGCACCGGTACCGAGTCAGGTACTCGCAGAGGTAATCTGTACATGTAGGTGGGGACAAAGTGACTATGCATAGGTAACAAACAAACAGCGAGTAGCAGCAGTGTACAAGAGGGGGGGGTGTCAATGTAAATTGTCCAGTGAGGATTTTTATGAATTGTTCAGCAATCTAATGGCTTGGTGGTAGAAGCTGTTGAGGAACCTTTTGGTCCTAGACTTGGTGCTAGGACCAACAAACAGTCAATATCTTGGGTGACTGGAGTCTCTGACAATTTTATGGGCTTTCCTCTGACACTGCCTATTATATGTGTCCTGGATGGCAGGAAGCTTGGCCCCAGTGATATACTGGGCCGTTTGCACTACCCTCTGTAGTGCCTTACGGTCAGATTGCCATACCAGGTGGTGATGCAACCGGTCAGGATGCTCTCGATGGTGCAGCTGTAGAACTTTTTGAGGATCTGGGGGCCCATGCCAAATCTTTTCAGTCTCTTGAGGGGGAAATATTTTGTTGTGCCCTCTTCAGGACTGTTTTGGTATGTTTGGACCATGATAGTTCGTTAGTGATGTGGACACCAAAGAACTTGAAACTCTCGACCTGCTCCACTACAACCCTGTTGATGTTAATGGGGGCCTGTTCGGCCCGCCTTTTCCTGTAGTCCACGATCAGCTCCTTTGTCTGGCACACATTGAGGGAAAGGTTGTTGTCCTGGCACCACACTGCCAGTTCTCTGACCTCCCTATAGTCCGTCTCATCGTTGTCGGTGATCAGACTGTTGTGTCGTCACCAACCTAATGATGGTGTTGGAGACACCCAGATACTCAGACACCCATACATACCCCACAAGACATGCCATCAGGGGTCTCTTCAGTCTCCAAATCGAAAACTAATTCACGGCAACGCAGTTTTATACGGAGCCATAATGGCATGAAACTCCCTTCCATCTCAAATTAATCAAGCAAACAGAAAAACAACCTTTTAAAAATTGAGAAAACAACATACATGGCATAATAGGGACTGTGAACTGACACACACACAAACACATGCACATATAACACTAAATCTACACACACATCATTCTTTAGTTGTATTCTTTGTATATCACTTTATTTTACAATTGTGTGACTGTTCTTGTCTATCAGTGTATCAGTGTTTGTAACGGTTTTCTATATGAGAAGGAGAGTCGGACCAAAATGCAGCGTGTCGATTGCGATCCATGTTTTAATAAACAAACATAAAACACGAATCAATACAAACACTACAAAATAAAGAACGTAATGAACGTAACGAAAACCTAAACAGCCTATCTGGTGAAAACACATAGACAGGAACAATCACCCACAAACACACAGTGAAACCCAGGCTACCTAAATATGGTTCCCAATCAGAGACAATGACGAACACCTGCCTCTGATTGAGAACCATATCAGGCCGAACATAGAACTAGACAAACTAGACATGTAACATAGAATGCCCACTCAGATCACACCCTGACCAACCAAAACATAGAAGCATACAAAGTAAACTATGGTCAGGGTGTGACAGTACCCCCCCCCCCAAGGTGCGGACTCCGGCCGCAAAACCTGAACCTATAGGGGAGGGTCTGGGTGGGCATCTGTCCGCGGTGGCGGCTCTGGCGCTGGACGTGGACCCCACTCCATAATAGTCTTAGTCCACCTCCTTAGCGTCCCTAGATAGGTTACCCTCCTAAATGACAGCTCGGGACAGAGGTAGCTCGGGACTGATGGGTAGCTCAGCACTGAGAGGAAGCTCAGCACTGAGAGGAAGCTCAGCACTGAGAGGAAGCTCAGCACTGAGAGGAAGCCCAGGCAGGTAGTTGGATCCGGCAGATCCTGGCTGGCTGGCGGTTCTGGCAGATCCTGGCTGACTGGCGGTTCTGGCAGATCCTGGCTGACTGGCAGATCTGGAAGAGTCTGGTCGACTGGCAGCTCTGGCTGCTCCGTGCTGACTGGCTGCTCCATGCTGACTGGCTGCTCCATGCTGACTGGCAGCTCTGGCTGCTCCATGCTGACTGGCAGCTCTGGCTGCTCCATGCTGACTGGCTGCTCTGGCTGCTCCATGCTGACTGGCTGCTCCGGCTGCTCCATGCTGACTGGCTGCTCCATGCTGACTGGCGGCCCTGGCTGCTCCATGCTGACTGGCGACCCTGGCTGCTCCATGCTGACTGGCGGCCCTGACTGCTCCATGCTGACTGGCGGCTCTGGCTGCTCCATGCTAACTGGCAGCTCTGGCGGCTCCTTGCAGACTGGCAGCTCTGGCGGCTCCTTGCAGACTGGCAGCTTTGGCGGCATCCTGCAGACTGGCAGCTCTGGCGGCTCCTTGCAGACTGGCAGCTCCTTGCAGACTGGCAGGTTTATGCAGACTGGCAGCTCCTTGCAGACTGGCAGCTCTATGCAGACTGGCAGCTCCTTGCAGACTGGCAGCTCCTTGCAGACTGGCAGCTCCTTGCAGACTGGCAGCTCCTTGCAAACTGGCAGCTCCTTGCAAACTGGCAGCTCCTTGCAGACTGGCAGCTCCTTGCAGACTGGCAGCTCCTTGCAGACTGGCAGCTCCTTGCAGACTGGCAGCTCCTTGCAGACTGGCAGCTCTATGCAGACTGGCAGCTCTATGCAGACTGGCAGTTCTGAACAGGCGGGAGACTCCGGCAGCGCTGTAGAGAAGGAAGGCTCTAACAGCGCTAAACAGGCGGGAGACTCCGACAGCGCTGGAGAGGAGGAAGGCTCTGGCAGCGCTGGACAGGCGAGGCGCACTGTAGGCCTGATGCGTGGTGCTGGCACTGGTGGTACTGGGCCGAGGACACGCACAGGAAGCCTGGTGCGGGGAGCTGCTACCGTGGTACTGGAAAAACCGGACCGTGCAGGCGCACTGGAGCTCTTGAGCACCGAGCCTGCCCAACCTTACCTGGTTGAATGCTCACGGTCGCCCTGCCAGTGCGGCGAGGTGGAATAGCCCGCACTGGGCTATGCAGGCGAACCGGAGACACCGAGCGCAAGGCTGGTGCCATGTAAGCCGGCCCAAGGAGACGCACACGCTCAATCTAGCCCGGCCGACACGCGGAGCTGGAATATACCGCACCGGGCTATGCACCCGCACTGGAGACACCGTGCGCACCACTGCATAACACGGTGCCTGTCCGGTCTCTCTAGCCCCCCGGTAAGCACAGGGAGTCTGCCCAGGTCTCCTACCTGGCGTAGCCATACTCCCTGTTAGCCCCCCCCCCAAGAAATTTTTGGGGCTGCCTCTCAGGCTTCCATCCGCTACGTCGTGCTGCCTCCTCATATCTGCGCCTCTCAGCTTTCGCCGCCTCCAGTTCTTCCTTGGGGCGGCGATATTCTCCAGGCTGAGCCCAGGGTCCTTTACCGTCCAGTTCCTCCTCCCATGTCCATTTCTCCAGGTGGTGCAGCCTCTCCCACTGCAGCTGCTCCTGCTGCTGCTGCCTCTGTTCCTTCTCCTGCTGCACCTTGGTGCGGCTACACTCCCCTGGTTTAGCCCAGGGTCCTCTCCCGTCGAGGATTTCCTCCCATGTCCAGAAATCCTTATTGCGCGTCTCCTCGCGCTGCTCCTGCCTGTTGACACGCTGCTTGGTCCTTTTGTGGTGGGTGATTCTGTAACGGTTTTCTGTATGTGAAGGAGAGTCGGACCAAAATGCAGCGTGTAGATTGCGATCCATGTTTTAATAACCAAACGTAAAACACGAATTAATACAAACACTACAAAATAAAGAACGTAATGAACGTAACGAAAACCTAAACAGCCTATCTGGTGAAAACACATAGACAGGAACAATCACCCACAAACACACAGTGAAACCCAGGCTACCTAAATATGGTTCCCAATCAGAGACAATGACGAACACCTGCCTCTGATTGAGAACCATATCAGGCCGAACATAGAACTAGACAAACTAGACATGTAACATAGAATGCCCACTCAGATCACACCCTGACCAACCAAAACATAGAAACATACAAAGTAAACTATGGTCAGGGTGTGACAGTGTTTTGTTTCTTTTATTGTGCTGCTTTGGCAAAAGCTAACAGAGAAACGAATAAGCAAGTAAAGAAGAGCTCACTCACTCTAGGCTCTGTCTTCTGGTGCCGATTAAGTGGAACATATTCAAGTCTTCAGTTGAGGAGCAAGTACACGTGGAGCTTAGGCATACTGTAACAGCCATTGGTGGAAGAAGGTGAGGACCAAAGCGCAGCGTGGTACGTGTTCGTCATTTCAATAATGGAACTGAACACTGATTAACAAAACAACAAAGAGACCTACCGAAACAGTTCTGTCTGGTGCAGACACAAAAACAGAAAGCAACTACCCACAAAACTCAAGTGGGAAAAGGCTACCTAAGTATGGTTCTCAATCAGAGACAACGATAGACAGCTGCCTATGATTGAGAACCACACCAGGCCAAACAACAAAGAAAAACAAAATATCAAACCCTGACCTCACCAAATAGAGAAATAAAACGGCTCTCTAAAGTCAGGGCGTGACACCTAGTCCTGCGGGCAAAACTCAAAACTATTGACAGCTTTACACACTCTTGGCATTCCCTCAACCAGATTCATGAGGTAGTAACCTGGAATGCATTTCAATTAACAGGTGTGCCTTCTTAAAAGGTAATTTGTGGAATTTATTTTCTTCTTAATGCGTTTGAGCCAATCAGTTGTGTTGTGACAAGGTAGGAGTTGTATTCAGAAGATAGCCCTATTTGGTAAAAGACCAAGTCCATATTATGGCAAGAACCGCTCAAATAATCAGAGAAAGAACAGTCCACCATTACTTTAAGACATGAAGGTCAGTCAATATGGAACATTTCAAGAACTTTGAAAGTTTCTTCAAGTGTAGTCGCAAAAACCATCAAGCTCTATGGTGAAACTGACTCTCATGAGGACAGCCAGGGGAAAGGAACAGCTCCTCTGCAACAGAGGACAAGTTCATTAGAGTTACCAGCCTCAGAAATTGCAGCCCAAATAAATGCTTCAGAGTTCAAGTAACAGACACATCTCAACATCAACTGTTCAAAGGAGACTGTGAATCAAGGCTTCATGGTCAAATTACTGCAAAGAAACCACTACTAAAGGACACCAATAAGAAGAATAATAGATTATTGGAAATCTGTCCTTTGGCCTGATGAGTCCAAATTTGAAATTTTTGGTTCCAACCACCGTGTCTTTGTGAGACGCAGAGTAGGTGAACGGCTGATCTCCGCACATGTGGTTCCCTCCATGAAGTATGGAGGAGGAGGTGTGATAGTGTGGGGATGCGTTGCTGGTGACACGGTCTGTGATTTGTTTAGAATTCAAGGCACACTTAATCAGCATGGCTACCACATCATTCTGCAGGGATTTGCACTTAGTTGGACTGTCATTTGTTTTTCAACAGGACAATGACCCAACACACCTCCAGGCTATGTAAGGGCTATTTAAACAAGAAGGAGAGTGATGGAGTGCTGCATCAGATAACCTGGCCTCCACAATCATTCAACCTCAACCCAACCCAATTAAAATCAAATGTATTTGTCACATACACATGGTTAGCAGGTGTTACTGCAAGTGTAGCGAAATGCTTGTGCTTCTAGTTCCGACCATGCAGTATTATCTAACAAGTAATATAATCTAACAATTTCACAACAACTACCTTATACACACAAGTGTAAAGGAATGAATACGAATATGTACATACAAATATATAAATGAGTGATGGTCGAACGGCATAGGCAACATGCAGTAGATGGGGTAGAGTACAGTATATACAGATGAGATGAGTAATGTAGGGTAAGTAAACATTATATAATATAAAGTGGCTAGTGATAAATTGATTACAACTATTTTTACATTATTAAAGTGGCTAGAGTTGAGTCAGTATGTTGGCAGCAGCCACTCAATGTAAGTGATGGCTGTTTAACAGTCTGATGGCCTTGAGATAGAAGCGTTTTTTCAGTCTCTCGGTCCCTGCTTTGATGCACCTGTACTGACCTCGCCTTCTGGATGATAGCGGGGTGAACAGGCAGTGGCTCGTGTGGTTGTTGTCCTTGATGATCTTTTTGGACTTCCTGTGACATCGGATGGTGTAGGTGTCCTGGAGGGCAGGTAGTTTGCACCTGGTAATGTGTTGTGCAGACCTCACTACGCTCTGGAGAGCCTTCCGGTTATGGGCGGAGCACCTGTAAAGGTTTGTGAGTGTTTTTGGTGACAAGCCGAATTTCTTCAGCCTCCTAAGGTTGAAAAAGCGCTGCTGCTACCCTTGCTCGGATTTTGTCTACCTTGTTGTCAAGAGACTGGACATCGGCGAGTAGTATGCTCGGGAGCGGTGCGCGATGTGCCCGTCTACGGAGCCTGACCCTTCTTCTACGGCGTCGTTGTTTTGGGTCGCCGGCTGGGATCCGATCCATTGTCCTGGGTGGTAGGCCAAACATAGGATCCGCTTCGGGAAAGTCGTATTCCTGGTCGTGATGTTGGTGAGTTGACGTTGCTCTTATATCCAATAGTTCCTCCCGACTGTATGTAATAAAACCTAAGATTACCTGGGGTAGCAATGTAAGAAATAACACATAAGAAAACAAAATACTGCATAGTTTTCTAGGAACACGAAGTGAGGCGGCCATCTCTGTCGGCGCCGGAAGTTAATTTGAGATGGGTTGGGATGAGTTGGACTGCAGAGTGAAGGAAAAGCAGCCAACAAGTGCTCAGCATATGTGGGAACTCTTTCAAGACAGTTGGAAAAACATTCCAGATGAAGCTGGTTGAGAGAATGCCATGAGTGTGCAAAGCTGTCATCAAGGCAAAGGGTGGCTACAGTGGTTGGTCCTTCAATAGTTGCAGTGCAGAATTTCTATGGCACTTTATTTAAGTGCCAACCACTGGTACCATTAATGCTAGTTAGTGCTAGTTTGACCACCAGAGGGCATCTTTGAGAAGCATTTGATAGCCTTCGATAGTGGCTGTACTAGAGAATGTAAACATTTTTTGTAAGAACATAGTATATCATTCATTTGATTAATATTATGGTGTTTCTATTCCAAGAAAAATGAAAAACCCTGTGGGTTTCTGTTAGTATGGAATGGAAAGTATGGCACTGTACAACGTGACAGTTAGGAGTAGGCCACTGTGCTGGGAAATTTAGCTAAAGAATCCCTCTGTTGTGAGCGTACGTGTGAGACTGGGGTTCAATTCCTTGACGGCGAGGAAGGAGTACACTGTCCTAGTAAAGAATATTTTTTTCTTAACTGATTCCATATGTGTTTTTTCACAGTTGTGATGTATTGACTATTATTCTACAATGTAGAAAATAGTAAATATAAAGAAAAACCCAGGAATGAGTAGGTGTGTCCAAACTTTTGACTGGTACTTGCTTAATTAATTTGATTAATATTGTGGTGTTTCTACTCCAAGACAAAAAAAAACTCTGGGTTTCCGTTAGGATGGAATGGGAAATATGGAAAATAGAATCCCCGTGTTGTGCGGGCACGCGGTAGACCGGGGTTCAAAAAGTTTGAAAGTGAGTGATTGACATCTGAATAAAATAAGAATAATATTTGTTTACATTCTTAATTGTAACCACATTGTCAACAAATAATTTGTATTTACCTTTCCAATTACTTTTAGAGTTATTTGATTTATATTAATGTGTTTATATTCCACAAAAACTAAGGGTTTCTGTCAGAATGGAACGGAAAATATGGCGCTGTACAATGTGACGGTTGGCAGTAGGCTACACAGCACTGGGCTATTTAGCTAAATAATCCCGTGTCATGCGGGCAGGCCACGCGGGAGACCAGGGTACAATTCCCCGACAGGGAGGAAGGAATAGGCTGTCCTTGTAAATAATAATTACTTCTTAATTGACTTCCCTAGTTAACTAAAGGTTACACTAAGAGCACAACATTTCCACACCAACCTTTTTGTCTAACCAATACACAAACGGAGATTCAGTCAAAATAAAAATGTAATTGATTTATCAAGACCAGTCCCCATGCTTGTCTCAGAGCCGAGCAAAACGGTGCTAAAATATTTGTAGGCTATTGCTTCAAATCCTATTGCTTCTACTTCAATATGCTCTTTAAATAAATAAGACCTACACCACTTTCAACAGCACATTACTCAACACTAGTAAGACTCATGTTGCCTACGGTATATGAAAAATATGATGTGACTCTCCGCCAACAATTACATATAGAGGATTGGAAGATTCTAAATTAAAACCAAAAGCCGCCTCGTGGGTCTCCCAGTGGCGGCCGGCACAGGTATCTGTAGCGTCGTTAAGGGGGGATGGGGGGGACATGAATGATTCACGGCCCCTAAATGTTTAGACAATTATTTGTTTATCATTAAAAAATATATAAAAAAATAATCTGTGATGTAAATTAAAACATATAACTCTAATCAGATCAGGCATCTCTACCCAACCATGCCGTCAAAAATGTCATCGGGTTTCCAGAAAAGGAAAGAAAGGAAACACAAACAAATACAGAAAGGATCAGGAACATTTTCCCAGAAAAAAAAACAAGGAGAAGGATTTGAGTGGTAAGTCAGTGCAGACGACCTGCCGAACTGAGTAGCCTAGCTAGCCAATATAGCTAGCTTGATAGCTTGCTAGCTACAGGTAGTTGCCTACCGTGGACTCAATCAGCTCAGTCAGAGCAGTAATTATTAACACTACGATGATGAGCTACCACTACCAGCTATGGCTAGCTAATGAGCTATTATTTAAATATTATTATAACTGTATTCCCCAATATTTGTTAGCTAGGTAGACTAAAATGAAAACCTAACATGTAGCCTACCTATCCATACTGTAGATGCTACTACTACTGCTGAAGACAAAGATCCCAACGTGTGTCCACTACATGAAGTTGAAACAGCAGACCTTGGCACATGATGACTTAGACACACTTAAAAACATATTCTATTTGATATATATAGTATTAAAAGTTTTTTCTTTCAGTAGTAGATTTTTAGTATGGTAACCTTTTGTAGGAGCGAACATTAAACCTGAAATTCCCTTTGTTTACTCACTTCCTAGTGCCTAGAGAGCCCCAGGTAGGCAGAATCTCAGCAGAATGCTGTCAGACAGACTGTGATGCAGAGGAGAGCAGGGAAGAGGAAGAGGAGTTAAAGAGTAGCAGCCGTGCCAGTTAAGGAGTGACACAAGAGATTGAACAAGCAAGTAATAAGGGAAAGGAAGAGGACAGATTCGAAACAAGGAAGATGAGGTTTTAGATGATCCAGCACTGTGGCCAGAGAATGTACAATACCATGAAAGGGAATCTATTGTTCACAGACTAGCCAACAGGTCTGGCGAGGAGACAGAACTGTATAAAATCATGCCCCCAGACTCAGACGGCAAGCCTTTCCCAAACTATTTACAGTGTAGTAAGTCAGCAAGCGGAAGAGAAAAGGTGCAGAGAGACTGGCTTATTTATAGTAAGAGTGTAAAAAGGCATTATATTGCATTCCATGTGTTATTTTTTTTCATGAGCAAAGTAAACCATCACCCAGTTCTCTGAATAGTAAGGATGGCTATAAGATATTATCAGTGAAATGGCAGAGAATGCATGACAAACTGCCAGAGCATGAGGATGGTGTGTCTTACAAGAACTGCTACTGGAAATTGAAAAATATGCAGCATACAGTAACAGCTACAGGTATAGACAGTCAGCTGCAAAAACAAATCCAGTCAGAAATGTATTAAAACAGAGCACTTCTAGAAAGGATTTTGGATGTGACACTGTACTTAGCATCCAGGAATCTACCATTCCGGGGGAAATCCCTCAATCTTCATGATGTGCATAGTGGACATTACCTAGGCTTACTTGAACTGTTGTCAAATTATGACCCCACTATTACGTGAGCACTTACAGAAAGTCAGGGACAAAAATAAAGGAGCACGATTGATTCATTACATCAGCCCTGAGAGCCCAAACGAGTTCATAGGAATATGTGGTCAAAGGGTTTTGAAAACAATACTCTATGAAGGAGAAGACGCAATCTATTGCTCGGATATATGTGATGCAACTCCAGACATTTCCCACACTGAGCAAAATTATTGTTGTTGAGATACAATCTGTACACAAAGATAAAGTTCAGGGAACAGGTGAATGGGAAATAACTGAACATTGTCTTGAATTTAAAGACTTTGCTAGAAAGACAGGCAGTGACATTTCTGAAATGATTTTGAGTGCTTTGGAAGGGCATGGTATCGACTTAACAGACTGCCGTGGTCGAGGCTATGATAATGGTGCTAATATATCAGGGAAAGTGAAGGGAGTTCAAGCACACATACTGTAAAAGAATCCACTGGCCACATACTCACCTTGTGCCTCCCATACTCTTAATCTTGTGGGTGTACATGCAGCTCAGTCGTGGCCAGAAGTATCAACCTTTTGTTCCAATCTGTTCAGTGCCAGCCCAGAGCGATGGGCCATACTCAAGGACAAGACTGGCTGCTGTCTTAACTGCCTTTCAGACACGAGATGTAGTGGGCGTATTGCTGCGGTCCAACCAGTGGCAACTCATGTACCGTCTATCATCAAGGCCCTAGACATGCTTCTTGCTACCTGCAGCCTGACAAACGCAGACAAATCTGAGGCAAAAGGTCTGAAAAGCTACTTCATGTCTTTCAAGGCAATCTTCCTGCTCACTTTCTGGGTAAAAGTTCTGCAGTGTATTGAGAATAGAAGCCTGGTTCTTCAGTCAGGAAAAAAGCCGCCAGAAAAAAAGGAAAACGTTTCCCTGATGAGACTGAAGATGACATAGCAAATGAACAGAAGTCAGTGGATTCAGTGGATTTAGAAAACAGTGTTTTATGTGGCTCTTGATAGTATAATCAATAATTTGGACATGCGGTTCCACACGATTGCAGCTATATGTGAGGAGTTTTCACCAATACTTAGATTTAGGAAAATGACTGAAAACCAAATTTGTGTATATTGCCACAAATTGAGAAATAAGTACTCCAAAGATCTCACAGATGTATTTGAAAATGAAGTGCGACATTTAAAGTGATATAAAGTGATATATAGTGACACTTTTTCAGATGGTCTTTCTCCTGTAGAGCTAAATGCCATCCACAAGATACAGAGCATTTTTGGAGAGGTGTGCATTGCGCTGTGAATCATCTGTACAATGCCTGTAACAGTTGCTGGAGGTGAACGTGCCTTTAGTAAGCTGAAACTTATAAAGAACTATCTACGATCTACAATGTGCCAAGACAGGTTGAACAGCCTTGCCATCCTTTCAATTGAAAAACTTTAAAGAAAATGAAACTTTATCGACATTATCAATGAGTTTGCTCAGAAGAAGGGAATAAACACAAGGACAAATGCCTACCCAAGTATGCCTGGGGATGGGCAAAAAAACTGTGTCAGAGTATTTTCTGCTATGGTTTATCTCCTGTTGAATTTACTCAGGAATGCCCACATAATGTCTTGACACTACAGTTGCAGTTTCACAGATGCTTGATCTCTGTAGGTACCACATTTATGCCTGCAGTCCACATAGTTCAGGATTTTTTTTGGGGGGGAGGGTATGTTATTTAGGCATATATTTAGGAATTATGCATAGGGCAGAAGAGGGTTAGCCTTGTTAATAAGAATTGATAATAAATTATTTAATCTGAAACATGGAACATTGGTAATTTCTTCATTTAAACTGACTACAATACCATTTATTAAAAAATAAGTCACCAATTGTGTAGTTATTTATAGTAAAGCATCATAAAAATCTCCTGAGACAGACAGCTTTTGTTAACATTAGGAACCAAAAATGTTTGCAATACTGTTTATATAGGCAAGTGATGAAGGTGGAAAACTATAATCTGGACAATTGTAGTATAGAGCAGCAAAAGCTTATATTTAATAGATGTAATAACACATATTGTTCAGTCTGTTATTTTAATCTGAAACATTCAGATTTCTATGTTAGGGGCCCGGCTGTTTTTTTCTTCATGGGGCCATGAAATATTTTGCATTGCGATGCAGTGACTTAGATGCAGTGACTTAGACAGGTGCACCACTGGGGAGGCCCCAACCACAAAGTGTCAAAATACAAAGAGGTGGGCCTCCCGGGTGGCGCAGTGGTTAAGGGCGCTGTACTGCAGCGCCAGCTGTGCCATCAGAGTCCCTGGGTTCGCGCCCAGGCTCTGTCGTAACCGGCCGCGACCAGGAGGTCCGTGGGGCGACGCACATTTGGCCTAGCGTCGCCTTGGTCGGTAGGGGTGTCCTTGTCTCATCGCGCACCAGCGACTCCTGTGGCGGGCTGGGCGCAGTGTACGCTAACCTTGTCTCATCGCGCACCAGCGACTCCTGTGGCGGGTGCACGGTGTTTCCTCCGACACATTGGTGCGGCTGGCTTCCGGGTTGGATGCGCGCTGTGTTAAGAAGCAGTGCGGCTTGGTTGGGTTGTGTATCGGAGGACGCATGACTTTCAACCTTCGTCTCTCCCGAGCCCGTACGGGAGTTGTAGCGATGAGACAAGATAGTAGCTACTACAACAATTGGATACCACGAAATTGGGGAGAAAAAGGGGTACAATTTAAAAAACAAAACAAAAAAAATACAAAGAGGTGTTGATAAATGTATAATGTTCGCCATTATTAGTGTTGCTCTGTGCTACCCAGTGTGGTGGGGGTCTACCCTCCCTCCCACCCTGTGCCACACCTTCCCCATGGGGTACGTCTGTCTTCTGTATCCCCTCTGCTGCCCATCCCCCCTGCCCTCGTGCCTTGAACGCTTTCAGTGGATACAGCTGGAGTCACTCGGGAGCCATGATCAACATGACCAAACTTCCGCTGAAGTCGGGTCCTCTCCTTGTTCAGGCGGCCCTCGGTGTCGCCGGTCTTCTAGCCATCATCGATCCACTTTTCATTTTCCATGTGTTTTGTCTTGTTTTTTCTCACACCTGTTTCAATTCTCTAAATTACTTTTTGTATATTTAACCCTCTGTTGCCCCCATGTCTTTGTGTGGGATTGTTTATTGTAAGTGTGCACATGTTGACTGGTGCGCGACGGGTTTTGTACCTGTCACGCCCTGACCTTAGTTTGCTCTGTTTTCTTTATTATTTTGGTTAGGTCAGGGTGTGACAAGGGTGATATACAGTGCCTTGCGAAAGTATTCGGCCCCCTTGAACTTTGCGACCTTTTGCCACATTTCAAGCTTCAAACATAAAGATATAAAACTGTATTTTTTTGTGAAGAATCAACAACAAGTGGGACACAATCATGAAGTGGAACGACATTTATTGGATATTTCAAACTTTTTTAACAAATCAAAAACTGAAAAATTGGGCGTGCAAAATTATTCAGCCCCTTTACTTTCAGTGCAGCAAACTCTCTCCAGAAGTTCAGTGAGGATCTCTGAATGATCCAATGTTGACCTAAATGACTAATGATGATAAATACAATCCACCAGTGTGTAATCAAGTCTCCGTATAAATGCACCTGCACTGTGATAGTCTCAGAGGTCTGTTAAAAGCGCAGAGAGCATCATGAAGAACAAGGAACACACCAGGCAGGTCCGAGATACTGTTGTGAAGAAGTTTAAAGCCGGATTTGGATACAAAAAGATTTCCCAAGCTTTAAACATCCCAAGGAGCACTGTGCAAGCGATAATATTGAAATGGAAGGAGTATCAGACCACTGCAAATCTACCAAGACCTGGCTGTCCCTCTAAACTTTCAGCTCATACAAGGAGAAGACTGATCAGAGATGCAGCCAAGAGGCCCAAGATCACTCTGGATGAACTGCAGAGATCTACAGCTGAGGTGGGAGACTCTGTCCATAGGACAACAATCAGTCGTATATTGCACAAATCTGAGTGGCAAGAAGAAAGCCATTTCTTAAAGATATCCATAAAAAGTGTTGTTTAAAGTTTGCCACAAGCCACCTGGGAGACACACCAAACATGTGGAAGAAGGTGCTCTGGTCAGATGAAACCAAAATTGAACTTTTTGACAACAATGCAAAACGTTATGTTTGGCGTAAAAGCAACACAGCTGAACACACCATCCCCACTGTCAAACATGGTGGTGGCAGCATCATGGTTTGGGCCTGCTTTTCTTCAGCAGGGACAGGGAAGATGGTTAAAATTGATGGGAAGATGGATGGAGCCAAATACAGGACCATTCTGGAAGAAAGCCTGATGGAGTCTGCAAAAGACCTGAGACTGGGACGGAGATTTGTCTTCCAACAAGACAATGATCCAAAACATAAAGCAAAATCTACAATGGAATGGTTCAAAAATAAACAATTCCAGGTGTTAGAATGGCCAAGTCAAAGTCCAGACCTGAATCCAATCGAGAATCTGTGGAAAGAACTGAAAACTGCTGTTCACAAATGCTCTCCATCCAACCTCACTGAGCTCGAGCTGTTTTGCAAGGAGGAATGGGAAAAAATGTCAGTCTCTCGATGTGCAAAACTGATAGAGACATACCCCAAGCGACTTACAGCTGTAATCGCAGCAAAAGGTGGCGCTACAAAGTATTAATTAACATAAGGGGGCTGAATAATTTTGCACGCCCAATTTTTCAGTTTTTTAATGGTTAAAAAAGTTTGAAATATCCAATAAATGTCGTTCCACTTCATGATTGTGTCCCACTTGTTGTTGATTCTTCACAAAAAAAATACAGTTTTATATCTTTATGTTTGAAGCCTGAAATGTGGCAAAAGGTCGCAAAGTTCAAGGGGGCCGAATACTTTCGCAAGGCACTGTATGTGTTTTTGTATTGTCTAGGGGTTTTTGTAAGTCTATGGGTTTTCACTAGTCTAGGTGGTCATATGTCTATGGTTGCCTAGATTGGTTCTCAATTAGAGGCAGCTGTTTATCGTTGTCTCTGATTGGGAACCATATTTAGGCAGACATATTCCTTGGGTTATTTCGTCTGACTTCCCTGCCACCGGTTACGCACCCCTTACACCAATATATATATTGTCCTGCTAATAACAGGGTAAATAATACACCTGTGAGAATATCCAAGGGGCTTTTATATAATTCAAAATGAATATAATTATAATAATAATCGCTTTGTTTAAAAAATAACAGCATTTTAGAGATTATTTTGTTTTCAAATAACGTAAAATGAGTGAGAAAAAAGGCCATTCTTAAACATGGGGTGAGGCATTGCAACTAATTTGTAAATAAAGTCAGTTCGTTATTTATAATTATTTATTTCTGTTTTTGGAGAGAGAGAAACCAAAAAGCTACAGTCATCTAACGGGTGTCCCAGTCGAGGCCGGCACAGGTATCGACCCAGCATCTGAAGCTGAAGCAACACAACACAGTTTGCTATGCAGTGTATTAGACAGTTGCGCCACTCAGGCTCAGGCTACAGTAAGAGAAAAATAATCTTAATAAAATAGTAAAAACCTTAGTGTAACAACAGTTTTAGTAAGTAATACTGAAGTCGTGCGCAATTATCAGTTACTATTTAGGTTTATGGTCGCCCGTTCATTGTCAGTTAGAGACACAGTAGGACTGAAAAGCATAATCAGTGCACTATTCTACAGTGTAGAAAATAGTCAAAATAAAGATAAACCCTAGAGTGGATGTGTCCACACTTTTGACCAGTACTGTATGTATTTATATCTGCCCCCCCCCCCCCCCCAAAAGAAAAAAATCACATTTCATAATAATACATTTGTCATAAATTTGAAATATTATTTTTATGTGAACACAATCAATTTCCACATTTAAATTCAAAACTCAAGTTGACATTTACTAGTTGGCAGTTCTTGTTCAATGCCCTACCAGATAATAGTGCCATATTGAGAAAGAAAACTGTTGAAAGGTAAATCGAAGTTCACATTTGTAATTGTACTACATTATTGTGATCCCATTATCTGTGACAAAAACAAGATAACTTAATGTAGAATTTAACGATGTTTTTCTTAACCTACCATGTACAAAATTCTAATCCTTATTGGGTAAAACAACGTTCTCTCTCCACACTTTAATAAGCCTCCACACCCAGAACAATAGCTTGAAATGCCATAGCGATGAGGCTAATGAATTGTTTTGTATTGTCAGGATTCTGTCTGTTGCATTTCCCTCCTTTTAAAATTAAGATGAACAGTTTCATTGTTTAGGTGGTATTATCATTCTCTTCTGGCTGTGACGAATGGTTCATTTCTATCTGTATAATGTTTTTGTTGTTGTGTGTAAAGGTGAAGCTGTGCTGAATAGAAAGGTGTTAAAGCATGCCAATGTTTCATAAACCTGCTAGCTGGAACTGTTCTGAGGTGGAAATTGTCTGTGGTTTACAATTCCAATAACCAACAGGGAAGGCATACTGACTTTCACCCTCTCTGTGCTTTATTTGGAGATTAGTTTTGGACTGATGGTTTTGAACCAATTATCACAGTGCCTGGCCATACCAATTTTGTCTTCCCTGCTGAAGAGACAGTGCTGCAAAGAGTGTAACAGTGTAATCAAAGAGACCTCTTAAGCCATTTATTTCCTAAATCTAAACCCAGGAGTATGCAACATTTGCCTGGGGAGTCGAGATGAGGGTATTATGTAAGGTGTTTCAGGCTAGGTTTTCAGGGACCTTTTTTAGCCTTGTGAAATACTGAAGACTATGAAATAGTACTCCAGTCATGTTGGGTGTTGGTCTGTGAGTGTCTCAACCCTACAGCAAGGAAGCTAATGAACACTGTCTGGGGGTGTGCCTCTGGAAGGCATGAAGCAGAAAGAGCTTGCCTCTGTGAATGTGTTTTTTGCGTTAGCACAGACATTTCAAGATTTGTATTTCATATATAACCTTGTTGACGTATTCCACAATATAGGCCTAGTTTTATTAATTTTGATGGTAATGCATATGTTATGGTAAATTGTGGAAAAGAATAGATTTACCTGGCTAGTATAAATTCAAATGTCAATTCTTCACAGTATGATATGTATTAAGCCTGGATGAAATCGACTAGGTGCAACAGATTGCATGGATGAGTAGCTGTGTCTAAGAGGGTGAACTCAAGCAGGACCACAAGCAGGACCACCCGGTTACCACTCTCCAAGGAATTGTGTGTCCACACTGCTTTCATTCCTAAACTGCAGCCCTGAGCTACACAGTTGACCATACTCAGAAGACCCCCTTTCAGAACAAGGGCGAGGAAACAGTCCACTAATAGAAAGGACACTGACATTGTGTGGACAATCAGAAAGTTACAGCCTGTAACAACAGAAGTGCCGCCATCAGAGGAGAAGCTATCCCATTAGAGACCTTCGACACGTAATTACATCGTTATATTCTGACCCATAAGAGCGGCTGTTCGGGGCAAGGTTAGAGCTAAACTAAGCATAGTTTACAAATGTACCCAATTGTGTTTCTCTCTTTCTCTCGCTTTTGAAATCCCCATTTTGTGTAACACGTGCTAGGGACCTGTTTCACTGTACAGAGTTCTAATCAATATCCTAGACTGTGTGTTTGTTTGTGTGTATCTTATATTATCATTTTAGCATGTTAGTAAATAAATAATCAACCCAATTGGTGTGGTTGGGATTTATTTAGTAGTTTGTGCAGATTCCCGGATTATGCAACATTCAGGATGAGACTGTAGAGGAAATTAATTCATTAGCGACTGTTGAAAAATGTATATTCTGACATTCTTGGAGTTAATTTGGGAAATAGAAACTCAATAAAACCAAACTTTCCCATGGTGCCCCAGGTTAATGAGTTTATAATTACCTGATTAATTTAATCACGTAATTATAAACAGTTAATCATTCGATGAACAGCAGTCGTCACAATCAATACAACGTGACGACAGTATGATGCGTAACCATACCAACACCATATTCACATTCATTATAGGTTTTCCTTACCTTATGCTGCTGTGACTTGCCTTCTTTGGTCTATGAACACCAATTATCATAACCAATTCTACTGAGTGAAAAGCAGAGAGAGCAGAGGACAACAAGCCCATCTCTAGGTTCATTTTACAGCTCACTATGCCCACCCCATATTATGTTACCATGGAGATAAGAGCTGTCCCTGTCACCTTGGTTATGTTTGACCTGTCTGCCAGGTCCATTCAAACTGAACAGGGCTCTAGTCTGAACCAAGACAACAGGGTCAAACAACTTATGCTTCATCAACCACAGAGATCCTATTAAAAGTTATAATATAATGGTGAATTATACAATAAACTCTCTTCTATGAGACCTTTTGCCCTCCCAAATTTACCAATTGCCAAAAGGTGTCAGTTTCAGCTCCATCTACCAAAAAAAGATCAACTATATTTGCTATCTTTCACTGACCCGTACCAATTTAACACAGATATGTCCAGAGAATTGGCACAATGGCCTCCACCCATCCAGTATGCATCATCAGTGGCGTCATTTGGCCTGGGATTCAGGGGCATCACCCGTGGAGGTTTTGGTCCAGCCCTGAACCTATTGATTTTATATATATATATAAAATAACACATCCTAGATCTGAATGAATGAAATATTCTTTTTAAATACTTTTTTCTTTTACATAGTTGAATGTGCTGAATAATTTTGCACGCCCAATTTTTCAGTTTTTGTGTCCCACTTGTTGTTGATTCTTCACAAAAAAATACAGTTTTATATCTTTATGTTTGAAGCCTGAAATGTGTCAAAAGGTCGCAAAGTTCAAGGGGGCCGAATACTTTCGCAAGGCACTGTATATACCACCGGTGAAAAGTTTAGAACACCTACTCATTCAAGGGTTTTTCTTTATTTTTACTATTTTCTACATTGTAGGATATTGGTGAAGACATCAAAACTATGAAATAACACATGGAATAATGTAGTAAACCAAAAACTGTTAAGCAAATCTAAATCGATTTTATATTTCAGATTCTTCAAACAGCAACCCTTTGCCTTGATGACAGCTTTGAACACTCTTGGCATTCTCTCAACCAGCTCCATGAGGTAGTCAGCTGGAATGCATTTCAATTAACATGTGTGCCTTCTTAAAATGTAATTTGTGGAATTAATTTCCTTCTTAATTGTGTTTGAGCCAATCAGTTATTTTGTGACAGGGTAGGGGGGTATTTAGAAGATAGCCCTATTTGGTAAAAGACCAAGTCCATATTATGGCAAGAAAATCTCAAATAATCAAAGAGAAACAGCAGTCCATCATTACTTTAAGACTTGAAGGTCAGTCAATATGGAACATTTCAAGAACTTTGAAAGTGCATTTGCAAAAACCATCAAGGGCTATTATGAAACTGGCTATCATGAGGACTGCCACAGGAACAGAAGACCCATAGTTACCTCTGTTGCAGAGGATAAGGAAATTAGAGTCACCAGCCTCAGAAGTTGCAGCCCAAATAAATGCTTCACAGAGTTCAAGTAACAGACACATCTCAACGTCAACTGTTCAAAGGAGACGGAGTGAATCAGGCTTTCATGGTCGAATTGCTGCAAAGAAACCACTACTAAAAGGACACCAATAAGAAGAAGAGACTTAATTGGGCCAAGAAACACGAGCAATGGACATTAGACCGGTGAAAACTGTTCTTTGGTCTGGAGTCCAAATTGGAGATTTTTGGTTCCAACCGCCGTGTCTTTGCGTGACACGGTGTGGGTGAACAGATGATCACAGCATGTGTACTGTATATCACACCATAAAGCCCAAACCATGAAAAACAGCCCCAAACCATTTTTCCTCCTCCACCAAACTTTATAGTTGGCACTATGCATTCGGGTAGGTAGCCTTCTGCAGGCATCTGCCAAACTCAGATGGTGAAGCGTGATTCATCACTCCAGAGAATGCTACTGCTCCAGAGTCCAACGGCGGCAAGCTTTACACCACTACAGCTGATGCTTGGTATTGCGCATGTTGATCTTAGGCTGGCGTGAGGCTGCTCGGCCATGGAAACCCATTTCATGAAGCTCCTGACAAACAGTTATTGTGCTGACGTTGCTTCCAGAGACATTTTGAAACTTTGTAGTGAGTGTTGGAACTGAGAACAGACAATTTTTACTTGCTAAGCGCTTCAGAGGGACTCAGCATTCCCTTTCTGTGAGCCTGCATGGCCTACCATTTCACGGCTGAGCCGTTGTTGCACATAGACGTTTCCACTTCACAATAACAGAATTTACAGTTGGCCGGGGAATCTCTAGCAGGGCAGAAATTTAACGAACTGACTTGTTGGAAAGGTGGCATCCTAAGATGGTGCCACGTTGAAAGTCAGAGCTCTTCCTGTCAGGCTATTCTACTGCCAATGTTTGTCTAAGGACATGGCTGTATGCTCTATGGTAGAGCGAGAGAGAGAGAGAGAGAGAGAGAGAGAGAGAGAGAGAGAGAGAGAGAGAGAGAGAATGGAGGAAAGGGGAGATGAGAGAAAATTTTGACAAGGGAAAAATGGCTGACAAATGACTGCCTTGTATGTTGACATGGATCCCAAAGACAGGATTTATCAACCTCAACAACGACACTCTTCCCCTGGAGTGACAGGAAGAGGAGGGGACTGAACACAACTGACAGACATCGGCTAGAGACCAGTTGATAGTTAAAAAGATTTCCAACAAGTGGTGCAAGACTTTCAATAATGACTGAGATTTGGAAATTATTGGCAGTGCTTGCAGGAGTTGGAGTTCTCTTTGTTAATTATGGTTAATTTGTCTTACTTGTTTAAAAGTACTGCATATATATTGATCACATCACCCACAAATTTACAGACACTACCTACACCCAGTAAGACAATTCTCCCAAGATGTTTTTAACCCAGCACATCTAATATTGGCTGGGGCAAAGGGGCTGCATCAAACCCAAATGATCCTCCTAATTTACGGGTTTGTGACACTTGGCCGGTTCCTGTGTGGTCTAATAACTGTAATCTGTGGCATTACGTGGCACTAGAGGCAGACAAAATCAGACAGAGAAGATTATGGGGCAGACCACAAAACTGAGATCGGGGTATAGGCAAGTGTCAAGTGGTGACAGGTCTCAATTCCTCCCTCTCTGTCTCTCTGTCTCTCACCCGGTTGCTCTCCCCACTCCCCATCTCACTCTTCCTCTTACATCCTCTCTTACTTTCTGTGTTTTACAGACCCTTTTTTGTCTGGTTCTCTAGGCTCTCTACTCTTTTATATTTTTACCAATGAAACTGGCACTGGCATTAAACAAAGCTTGTGTGGTTATGTATGCTGATGATTCAACCACATGCGCATCAGCAAACACAGCAGAGTTGCAGTCCGTTTTGGAATGGGCTACCAGTAATAAACTGGTCCTGCACATCTCTAAAACTAAGAGCATTGTATTTGGTACAAATTATTCCACCAAGGTCTAGACCTCAGCTGAATCTGGTCATTAATGGTGTAGCTGTTGAATAATTTGAGGAGACTACATTACTTGGAGTTACCTTAGACTGTAAACTGTCATGGCCAAAACATATAGATTCAATGGTTGTAAAGATGGGGAGAGGTCTGTCTGTATAAAATAGATGCTCTGCTTTTTTTACACCACATTCCACAATGCAAGTCCTGCAGGCTCTAGTTTTATCTTATCGTGATTATTGTCCAGTCATTGATCAGGTGCTGTGAAGAAAGACATAGTTATGCTGTAGCTGGTCCAGAACAGAGCAACACGTCTTGCTCTTCGTTGTAATCAGAGGGCTAATATTAATATTATTCATGCCAGTTCTCTCTTGGCTAAGAGTTGAGGAAAGACTAATTGCATCACTTCTTGTTTTTATGAGAAACATCAAAGTGTTGGAAATTTCCAGTAAGACACCAAAATTGTTTACCTAGTCAACTTCCACACAGCACTGACACACTTACCCCACCAGACATGCCCCCAGGGGTCTTTTCACAATCTCCAGGTCCAGAAGAAAAGGAAATGTACAGAATTATACAGAGCCCTGAGTGGATGGAACTCCCATCCATATCGTACAGCGTAGGTGAACAGCAAACTGGTTACAAAAAACAAATAGTGCAAAACCTCACGGCATAACGCTGTTGTGTGTATGCACTGACATTTGTATGTCACCGATAGACGCACACACACGCATACTACATGTTCATGTTTTTAAATATGTCTCAATTGTTAAGTATTTTGTCTGCAATGTCTTTTTCATTATGTGTCGGACCCCAGTAAGACTTGTACATCACATCAAAATGATGTCTGATAGTCCATGTTGATATCTGCGTAGGTCTCTTTTTCCCTCCCTCCAACCCATCTTGGTCTCATTTGCAAAAAAAGTTAAAGAAATTACATGAAAATCCGTTATCAACATTGTCACCTGTTTGATATTGCAAACTCACCCTGAGTAGAGGTACATATAGGCAGCATAGCCTAGACTTAATCTCCGTTATTCTCAAGTCGCTAGTCAGAGTACCGAAGTGCAGAGTGCGGTCACGGAGACCGATGGAAAATTATTAACAAATCCACATACAATGCTGTGACCAGATCTTTTTGCCACCAGGCACAATTGAGCCTTCATTTTAGCGACAGCCTCTTTTACCCAGGTCTGTTCAGCCATTTCAGTCCTGACAAATGCATGAGAAGGCAACACGAGCACGTTTGAAAGTCACTGACCTGAATAACAAGAGCACAGTCTTAACCCTCTTTATTTCTCCTATTTTCTTGAGCTAAATCACAGGGCCTCAGACCCCTCTGTACCTTTGTGTGAACTTGAACTGGGAGCCACCACCTCCACCCCCATTCCACCCTGCAGTTGGACTCACTCATACTTGACTGGCTCCAAATTGCATTCTGAATTGCTTTTCTGACAAATCCCTCAAGAGGACACTGTAGAAAATCCAATGAATTTGCATGTCTTTCCATCTCAATGAAGTGGTTTTGCCGGTTTGGCCACTTTGTCCAGCTATAGAAACAAGGCCACTTTAAACTTGATATTACCACCAAACAAAGTTATTATAATTACTCTACATACAGTTGAAGTCGAAAGTTTACATACACTTAGGTTGGAGTCATTAAAACTTGTTTTTCAACCACTCCACAAATTTCTTCTTAACAAACAATAGATTGGGCAAGTCTGTTAGTACATCTACTTTGTGCATGACACAAGTCATTTTTCCAACAATTGTTTACAGACAGATTATTTCACTTATAACTAACTCACTGTCTCACAATTCCAATGGGTCAGAAGTTTACGTACACTAAGTTGACTGTGCCTTTAAACAGGTTGGGAAATTGATGTCATTGCCTTAGAAGCTTCTGGTAGGCTAATTGACATAATTTGAGTCAATTGGAGGTGTACCTGTGGATGTATTTCAAGGCCTACCTTCAAACTCAGTGCCTCTTTGCTTGACATCATGGGAAAATCAAAAGAAATCAGCCACGACCTCTGAAAAAAATTGTAGACCTCCACAAGTCTGGTTCATCCTTGGGAGCAATTTCCAAACACCTGAAGGTACCAAGTTCATCTGTACAAACAATAGTATGCAAGTATAAACACCATGGGACCACGCAGCCATCATACTGCTCAGGAAGGAGACGCGTTCTGTCTCCTAGAGATGAACGTACTGTGGTGCAAAACGTGCAAATCAATCCCAGAACAACAGCAAAGGACCTTGTGAAGATGCTGGAGGAAACAGGTACAAAAGTATCTATATCCACAGTAAAACGAGTGCTATATCGACATAACCTGAAAGGCTGCTCAGCAAGGAAGAACCCACTGCTCCAAAACCACCATAAAAAAAACGGACTATGGTTTGCATTTGCACATGGGGACAAAGATTGTACTTTCTGGCGAAATGTCCTCTACTCTGATGAAACAAAAATAGAACTGTTTGGTCATAAAATTATGCGGATATGTTGAAGCAACATCTCAAGACCTCAGTCATGAAGTTAAAACTTGGTCGCAAATGGGTCTTCCAAATGGACAATGATCCCAAGCATACTTCCAAAGTTGTGGCAAAATGGATTTAAGGACAACAAAGTCAAGGTATTGGAGTGGCCATCACAAAGCCCCCCCAATCCGATAGAACATTTGTGGGCAGAACTGAAAAGGTGTGTGCGAGCAAGACAGCCTACAAACCTGACTCAGTTACACCAGCTCTGTCAGGAGGAATGGGCCAAAATTCACCCAACTTATTGTGGGAAGCTTGTGGAAGGCTAACCGAAATGTTTGAACCAAGTTAAACCATTGAAAGGCAATGCTACCAAATACTAATTGAGTGTATGTAAACGTCTGACCCACTGGGAATGTGATGAAATAAAATCTGAAATAAACATTTCTCTCAACTATTATTCTGACATTTCACATTCTTAAAATAAAGTGGTGATCCTAACTAACCTAAGACAGGGAATTTGTACTAGGTTTAAATGACAGGAATTGTGAAAAACTGAGTTGAATGTATTTGGCTAAGTTTTATGTAAACTTCTGACTTCAAATGTATGTGTCCCCACGTACATGCATGTGTGGATGCGTGTGTGTTAGCATGGACAAATCAGGCACAGGGGCGTTTCTAGTATTTGAAGACATTGGGGGTTCAGCCCATAGGGGGTCCGAGTATAACGGCACAGGGCGAGACCCAGATGCAGACACGGGAGGCAGATGGTTCGAGTCTCTGATATTTATTAGTATCCAAGGGGCAGGAAAAGAATGGTCGTGGACAGGCAAAAGATCATAACCAGGAGGTTCAGAGTGGCAGGCAGGATAGGCAGTATGGTCAGGCAGGCGAGTTCAGAGTCAAGGCAGGCAAGGGTCAAAACCGGTAGGACTAGCAAAAAACAGAAAAAAGGGAAAAAGCAGGAGCACGGAGTAACACGCTGGTTGACATGACAAAACAAGACGAACTGCCCCAGAGAGACAATAAATACAGGGATAAATACACAAGGGGAAAATAAGCGACACCTGGAGGGTGGTGGAGACAATCAAAAGGACAGGTGAAACAGATCAGTTTGTAACACCGAGGGCGTTCTCTCCCAGCATTAAAAAAAAAAAAAATCAACAGCTAAATGCATGAATTTGGTGCACTTTGAGATGAACATTGAGAGATTAGATTTTTTGCCGGTAACTTGCACCTTCTCACCTACCTTCTCACCTCACCTCTCTCGTCCTCTCTCTCATCTACCCTCTCTTGTCTTACCCTGGTTGTTAACAGTGTACAAGTAAACAGTTGTTTTAATAGTCTTTTCACAGGCTTTTCACCTCCCCTGCAAATTCTTTGTTTTACTTATTCACTGTCTGTATTTCACCTGTTATAATTTGTGCAAATAAATGCAACTAATGAGAATCTATAGACCAGCTTGAAGTGATACAGCCTACTATGTGCTCAACTCACCTCTGTTCTCTCTCCATCTGCCCTCTTCTGTCACTTTCTCTGTGTCTTGTATGTTGCCGTCTCCTGTTATTTTTTTATTACTGTCTCCTTTGTCCATCGTCTTCTGTTATGTCCTGTTCTCTTGTTTTGGTGTCTCTCTCTCTCCCTATCATATCCTATTCTTCTGTTGCGGTCTTGCCTGGTGTGTCTCTCTCCATCATATTTTTTTGTATTTTTTGTATTTTTTTGTATTTTTTGGTATTTTTTTATTTATTTAACCAGGCAAGTCAGTTAAGAACAAATTCTTATTTTCAATGACGGCCTAGGAACAGTGGGTTAACTGCCTATCCTACTATTCTGTTGCTGTCTCTGTGCCTTGTCTGGTGCCTCTCTCCATCATGTACTCTTCTGTTGCGGTCTGTGTCTTTTCTGGTGTGTCTCTTTAATTTGCCAATCCAAACGGTCAAGGGGATACTGGGTTAGCTTAACTTGTTTTGGGCCTAAGTCTGGGTCACCTAAATCATCCTCTTCCCTACCATTTGCCCCTGGCTGCTGCTGTGCTAAGTACTCCACTGGCCTGCTGTTCTCATCTGTCCTCCTCCTAGCCTCATCTGAAAGTGAGGAAGGTAGAAGTGCAACATATCATTAGTTAGTTTTAAAGGGTGAATGCACTTCCTGATTTGGCCTCAAACGGTACAAGAATAACAGACATGTAAAAACATGTAATAATAAATACACAATGAATACCAAGAACTTGGCTATATACATGGGGTATCAGTACCAAGTGTATGTGCAGGGGTACAAGTTAATTGAGGTAGATATGTACACATAACTAAGAATAAAGTGACTAGACAACAGGATAGATAATAAAAAGTAGCAGCAGCATATGTCATGAGTCAAACAAAGTTAATGTAAAAAGGGTCAATGCAGATAGTTAAATAGTTAGCCAAATATCTACCCAGACTAACTATTTAGCAGTCTTATGGCTTGTGGGTAGAAGCTGTTTACCGTCTTGTTGGTTCCAGACTTTGTGCATCGGTACCGATTGTCGTGCGGTAGCAGAGAGACAGTCTATGACTTGTGTGGCTGGAGTCTTTCACCATTTCTTTTGGACATCCTCTGACACTGCCCGGTATGAACATCATGGATGGCAGGTAGCTCGGCCCCAGTGATGTACTGGGCCGTACGCACTATCTTCTGTAGCGCATTGGGGTCGATGCCAAGCAGTTTCCATACCAAATGGTGTTGCTGCCAGCCAAGATGATCTCAATGGTGCAGCTGTAGACATTTTTGAAGGCCTGAGGGCCCATGCCAAATCTTTTCAGCCTCATGAGGGGAAAAAGGCTTTGTCATGCCCTCTCCAAGACTGTGTTGGTGTGTGTGGAAGATGATAGACCCTTAGTGATGTGTACACCGAGGAACTTGAAGATCTCAAACCACTCCACTACAATCCTGTTGATGTGAATGTGGACATGCTCGGCCGTAGTGCATGATCAGCTCCTTGACTATGTGATATAGCAGAAGAAGAACTCGTGGTAAAAAGCCAAACAAAAATGAATAACACACTATCTCCACTATCCCCTACCCACTAAAACCCCACAGGTCACAGGTTGTGTCAGCGATTCCAACACCATTATAATCACTTGTTTGCCCCATGGTCCTAGTTTACCATTCCCATTATGAGAAACACTGCTACAAAACATGCTATATATTGTACTCTAGCAGCCAAACTATGTAGCACATTTCTCTCTAACACACCCTATGAGAAACAGTTTTACAAATTTATAGTAAAGGCTA
Organism: Oncorhynchus clarkii lewisi; assembly: GCF_045791955.1. Classification (NCBI taxonomy): domain Eukaryota; kingdom Metazoa; phylum Chordata; class Actinopteri; order Salmoniformes; family Salmonidae; genus Oncorhynchus; species Oncorhynchus clarkii. The sequence continues at coordinate 42,551,355 of NC_092163.1, forward strand.
GCTAGTTGTACCTTTCTCTCTCTCTCTCACACCTTGGCTTTATAATACGTGTGTGTGTAGGTCAACTGCTTGGTAATACGTGTGTGTAGGCCTAAAGTGTGAGTGTATATACCTGCAGAGGATGTTAGCCTGAGGGTGTGTACTCCCTGTGGGGAAGAGCTGTATACCTGCAGCAGCTGTTGGGCCAAACTCAGTCACGTCAAGACAAACCCCCTGGAGATAGATCAGGACAACCCCCTCACCACTCATACACTCACAGGCCCTTCCCTAACAGTTAACCCTCTCCCCTCTTCTTTTCCTCTACTCTCATCTCCTCTACTCTCCTATTTTCCTCTCCTATTCTCTTCTCTTCTCTCCTCTCATCTCATCTCCTCTACTCTCCTCCTCTTTTCCTCTCCTATTCTCTTCTCCCCTCTCATCTCCTCTACTTTCCTCCTCTTTTCCTCTACTGTCCTCTCCTCCTCTTTCTCTCCTGTCCTCGCTTCCGCTCCTTTCGTTTCCTTTATTCTCCACTCCACCTCTCTTCCTTGACGACTTTAACTATTAATGAGTACAACTGTGAAACTTGCCAGGTTTATTTTTTTTACGACTATTATTATTATGATCTAATATAGTGAAAAATGTTTTGCTCTTGGACAGAATAAAAGCCAATTACGCAGCGCCATGTACACTGTTTGAGGGGAACTTGTCTGTGAATGCTAATCGCTTCAGGGTGCATTAGCATTTAGTCAGCTAGCTCTGTTGTCTGTCTCCTCCCTCTCCGCACATGTCGCTCTCCCCTGTGAGTGTTTTTGCCATTCTCAGTAATGAAAGGCATAGAGAGAACTTTAATGATGCTAATGCCATCTCCACATTAGCATTTGGCTGTGGTCTGGGAATGTTAGGCTTTGTGTCAGCCCTTTGTGTGTCCAGGGTGACTGGGTTGTATAGACACTTCTCCTGACTCCTGTACAGTAGGCCTCTGGGCTCTATGATTGGTTTTCTGGCCTGGTGTTCCAAATAATTTCCCTTTGAAACTGCATCCAGCTGACACACTGTTGCACCTTTGACATGTCACACAGGAGTTGATTGGAAATGTCACAAATAGTGGTGTGTGGGGGGATAACCTAAATAGTAGGCTGTTTGAGTATGAGAAAAAAATATGTTTAATAGTATGTGACATTTCAAAATTTGAGCATGCTTTAAATGCCATGATGTTTTATTAATTTTGGCTTGTCGTCTAGTGGAATTCGACGCACACTTTTCAGGAATTTCTCAGCCAGAATTAAGTAGAAGAGGGGGGCTGCGGGTTTTGATAGCTAGATCTCTACAAGTAAACAAAACAACTTGGAAGATGGCGAATAGAGAAGTTTCTGCGGTGGTCTTCATATGTAAGTGCGTTTTTGTAATCCTTAAAATAATCACAACTATTTCATTGTAACCTTACATCTTTGAAAACAGATCTGCAGCCTGCTGCCTGCCATGCCTTTAGCTAGCTACATCCTTTAGGAGGACTAGAAGTTATAACTGTTAGAACAGTAGCATTAGCTACAGGGTTACTTGCTTGCTGTTGAGTGAAAACATCATATTAATCTAGTTAGCTAGCTAGCTACTTGTGGTAAAGTCCAGGGCTTGTGTTTATACTGGTACAGGGTCTGATGACAATACCAGGCATTTCATTCAGTGGCAAACACGGCAGGATCAAGTGGCCATAGTTAGCTATCTTGCCACTGCACTATGCACTGCCACTAGCATTAACTAATGTTAGTAACGTAACCTGCTATGGTGAAAGTAATGGTAAGCTGCTCTCCTTACTGTTTCACATTGGCACTCCAATTTGATAAAGTATGTGTCAGTGTAGTGATCTTCAGAAAGTTCACTCAACTCTACTTTGCTCATGTTTTGGTTAATGTTGTTGTTCATCTTATGTATTTTCAGGATCTACATAAAGGAGTGTGAGCTGGAGGTGCAGCTGTCACCTGCATGTGTGAAAATTAAGTTGGAGAACCATGAGCAAAAAAAACGATGTATTTTACCGTATGTTATCTTGACATTTATTGACTTTTCTCGAAGAGCAACAACACTTTCCTATCCATTTCCTATGCTTCGCCGGCACCTTCATGTAAATGTGAAGATATACATGTTAGAAAGGTGCCAGTTTTCCAGAGAAACCATGACTTCTGTAACTGTAAAAGCCATGGTTTCATGCATGTTAACATTCAAAGCCTCCTCCCTAAGTTTGTTTAATTCACTGCTTTAGCACACTCCGCCAACCCTGATGTAATATCCTTGTCTGAATCCTGGCTTAGGAAGGCCACCAAAATTTCTGAAATATCCATCCCCAACTGTAACATTTTCCATCAAGATAGAACTGTCAAAGGGGGCGGAGTTGCAATCTACTGCAGAGATAGCCCGCAGAGCTCTGTCTTACAATCCAGGTCTGTGCACAACAGTTCGAGCTTCAGTTTTAAAAATCCACCTTTCCAGAAATAAGTCTCTCACTGTTGCCGCTTGTTATAGATCCCCCTCAGCCCCTAGCTGTGCCCTGGACACTATATGTGAATTGATTGCCCCCCATCTATATTCAGAGTTCGTACTGTTAGGTGACCTAAACTGGGATAAGTTTAACACCCCGGCCGTCCTACAATCTAAGCTAGATGCCCTCAATCTCATACAAATGATCAAGGAAGCTACCAGGTACAACACTAAATTTGTAAACATGGGCTCCCTCATAGATATCATCCTGATCAACTTCGGGATCAACAGTCGGGAGCCTGCAGCGACGGTCCCCAGTCGGGAGCCTGCAGCGACTGTCCCCAGTCGGGAGCCTGCAGCGACTGTCCCCAATCCGGAGCCTGCATGACGGTCCCCAGTCCGGAGCCTCCAGCGACGGTCCCCAGTCCGGAGGCTCCAGCGAAGATCTACGGTCCGGAGTTCGACAATCCCCGCACCAGAGGCGCCACCCTCCACTATAGGTTCAGGTTTGTGGCCGGAGTCCGCACCTTTTTGGGGGGGATTCTGTCACGCCCTGACCTTAGAGATCCTTTTTATTCTCTATGTTTGGTTATGTCAGGGTGTGACTCGGGTGTGAAAGTCTATGTTTTCTATTTCTTAGTTTTTGGCCGTGTGTGGTTCCCAATCAGAGGCAGTTGTCTATCGTTGTCTCTGATTGGGGATCATATATAAGTTGTCATTTTCCTTTTGGGTTTTGTGGAATCTTGTTTTCTGTTTAGTGTTTCCGCCTGACAGAACTGTGCACTTTCGTTTTTGTTATTTGGTTTGAGTGTTTTTTTAAATAAAAGTATCACGAACACTGTCCACGCTGCGCTTTGGTCCACTCTTCCTACCACCAACGAGAGCCATTACACCATTACACTTCGTTATTATCATGGCGTTCATTATTATTATTCAGGTTATTACTTATAAATATGAATCAACAAATTTAGCGAGTCAAAATTAAGACATTGTCCTTGTTTGTTGGCTTTTCTGCATATCATTTCTTTCGACGCATACATTCATATTTCAACACACAAACCATTCAAACGAAGTCAGGTGGGTTTCTCCCACTTTTCCCGAAATATTCGCATAATGTCACAAACCTTACTGCTGCGGTCATTCGATGGCATTGGCATTGGCATAGGTTCTTCAAAGAGAGGACACTGTAATGAGATAAATCATGTAGCCAAAGCTACTGAAAATAGCAATTTTACAAGATTAGATCATGCAAGGAGCGTTTGATTCTTATTAAAGAGATTGAGTTATGTTGGCCAGGACTGGGTCTGATCAGCGTTGATTAGTCTATAATTTAAGAAAAAATTCCTTATCAAATTATACAATGCAAGGTTGGAGATTAATGGCACATTGTCCATTTGACATAACATTAGTGCAATATAGGCCTCAGAGCCAGAACAACCTTGTCAACTGCTGTTGAATAATTAGTGAATAGTCAAACACGTTTTTTTTTAAGAAGAACGGTTAATTTATTTACTCTATCAAATAGTTTCGTATTGCCAGTCTCACGTTCTGACCTTTATTTCCTTTGTTTTGTCTTTATTTAGTATGGTCATGGCGTGAGTTGGGGTGGGCAGTCGATGTTTTGTGTTTCTATGTTTAGGTTTCTGTTTCGGCCTAGTATGGTTCTCAATCAGAGGCAGGTGTCGTTAGTTGTCTCTGATTGAGAATCATACTTAGGTAGCCTGGGTTTCACTGTTGGTTTGTGGGTGTTTGTTTCCGTGTGTGTGTTTGTCGCCACACGGTACTGTTTCAGTTTTTGTAGATTTCACGTTATCGTTTATTGTTTTTGTTTGAGTGTTCATTTGTCTTTATCAAAAACATTATGGACACTTACCACGCTGCATCTTGGTCCGATCCTTACTCCTCTTCAGACGAAGAGGAGATCTGCCGTTAAAAATCCTGAATAGGTACATCCCCTAAAAGCATATGAACTTACAACAGTGTTGGAGAGTGGTGAACGACATGTAGTTCAACTACTCATTTAAATACATTTTCTCACATGTTTTTTTCCTCCTCCCTCTCTTCCCACTGGAGCAGAAGTTGTGTACCCACCCATTCCTACAGAGAGGACCTGATCCCCTATGAGTCCTCTGGCTCACCAGGGAGATTTCTACGTATCTGAATTCTGCCAGGACCCGGACAGGAGGCTGCTGGGAGACGGTGATTCCGAGGAAGACAGGAGGGCCGACCTCACAGGTACACTACAGTAGGCCCTAGACACACACACTCTCCACTGGGCTATACCTAGTACTGTAGAAGTAAACAACATTATTTTCTCCATGGGCATCTCACCACTTTATGTTTGAGGCCATTAACATGCCAATAAGCAGGAGAAGTAGGCATATCATTATTTGTTGTTAGCTGCTTGAATCACTAATATATATATAATAATGGATATGACTATCCACATCGGCAGGTGTAAGAACACAGATAGATAGGTCAGTGGCGCAGAGATGGACTCTGCACATAATGTGAATATAATAGTGATCCATTCTGACAGTTAGTGTCAGTTTTACTGTTATTGGTTTTGACTCCTCTTTGGCACTGCCACAGAATAACAGGTCACTCAATCGTATTAGCCGGCTTTGCCTTCAGCCTGCTGACAACCTGGCACTCATTCAACTGGCTAATCATGTTAAAACAGGAATAAGTTAGGCATATAACATAAAGAAATAGGTTAGGCCTATAACAGAAAGGAATACGTTAGGCCTATAACTGAAAGGAAGAAGTTAGGCCTAAAACACAAATAAATAAGTTAGGCCTACAACAGAAAGGAACAAGTTATGCCTATAACAGAAAATAATAAGTTAGACCTATGACAGAAAGGACAATAGTGTATTTAAAAAAAACATTTACAATATCTTCAGATAATTCAACAATAACGCACAAAATGTACACTGTATGTTTTGTTTAAAATTATCAAATAATTTGAGTTTCCAGCTGTTACCAATGGGATTTGTACCTTGTTGATTGCTGGCGGTCACTTTGTTTGTTTATGAGCTGAATCCCAACTGTGTGCCATGGTGTGTCTGTTTTTATGAGCTAGGGTGTGCTCCTGTCCTGCGAGTGACATATTAACACAGACACACACCGTATCCTGTGAGTGACACCCTGTTAGGTGCTAATGAAGGCTAAGGCCCACAGGACACTGCTGTCACCCACCAAGTGGCTGGCCACAGCCACCACCACCATATGGCCTGCTGCTACTCAGTGCTCACCCATACTAGACTGGACTGTAGCTGTAGCAGAGTCCTCTGACCTCGACTAGCATTGTTGCATGGCACCTAATTTTTAATCAACACAGTAAGAATCAGAAGTGAAGTTTAGGAATACTAACAATGTCTGGATCCCAAATGGCACCCTATTGCCTTTTATAGGGTACTACTTTTGACCAGAGCCATATGGGAAATACAGTGTATAGGGACCATTTGGGACACAGACAGTGTGTAACTGCTTGAGATGTTTAGGAATGACTGGCTATATTGGCACTTTATAGTCCAAATAATTTTGGCAGACACTTATGCAGGTAGTTTTGATGCAGAATATAGGCTAAGGAGTGATTGAAAGAAAGTGAATATTGGGCAGACTAGAACTGAGACTGGAAGACAAGGGGGCCGAAAGACAGAATTACAGTTTTAGAGAGAAGGAGAGCAAGAAATGCAGATAAAACTGATAGTGAGACAGTGCTTAAGATTAGTCTCCACCAAAACATCACCATACAGTGCCTTCCGAAAGTATTCAGACCCCTTTTTCTACATTTTTTTACGTTACAGACTTATTCTAAAATGGATTAAATAAAACATTTTCCTCAGCAATCTACACACAATACCCCTTAATATCTTATGTTTATACACTGCAGGATAGAACAGGAGCCTCTGGTAAGACAAGGGGTGTTGGTCTATGTATACTTGTAAACAACAGCTGGTGCATGATATCTAAGTCTCAAGGTTTTGCTCACCCGAGGTAAAGATTCTCATGATAAGCTGTAGAACACACTATCTACATAGAGAGTTCTCATCTATATTCTTCGTAGCTGTCAAATTACCACCACAAAACAACGCTGGCACTAAGACCACACTCAAAGAGCCGTATATGGCCATAAGCAAATAAGAAAATGCTCATCTAGAGGTGGCACCCCTAGTGGCCCGGGGACATTAATTGCAGATGTTAATGTTTTACCTAATTTCTACCAGCATGTTAAATGTGCAACCAGAGGAAAACATCTCTAGACCACCTTTACTCCACACACAGAGATGGGTACAAAGCTCTCCCTCACCCTCCATTTGGCAAATCTGACCATAATTCTATCCTCCTGATTCCTGCTTATAAGCAAAATTTAAAGTAGGAAGCACCAGTGACTCGGTCAATAAAAAAAGTGGTCAGATGAATCAGATGGTAAGCTACAGGACTGTTTTGCTAGCACAGACTGGAATATGTTCCGGGATTCTTCCGTTGGCATTGAGGAGTACACCACATCAGTCACTGGCTTCATCAAAAAGTGCATTGATGACGTCGTCCCCACAGTGACTGTACGTAAATACTCCAACCAGAAGCCATGGATTACAGGCAACATCCACACTGAGCTAAAGGGTAGAGCTGATGCTTTAAAGGAGTGGGACTCTAACCCGGAAGCTTAAAATAAATCTGGCTATGCCCTCCGATGAACCATCAAACAGGCAAAGAGTCAATACAGGACTAAGATTGAATCGTATTACACCGGCTCTAACACTCGTCGGATGTGGCCAGGCTTGCAAACTATTACAGACTACAAAGGGAAGCACAGCCGAGAGCTGCCGAGTGACAAAAAACACAAGCCTACCAGACGAGCTAAATTACTTTTATGCTTTTATGCTTCGAGGCAAGTAACACTGAAACATGCAGGAGAGCTGTTCCGGACGACTATGTAATCACTCTCCTTAGACAATGTGAGTAAGACCTTTAAACAGGTCAACATTCACAAGGCCGCAGCGTCAGACGGATTACCAGGACGTGTACTCCGAGCATGCACTGACCAACTGGCAAGTGACTTCACTGACATGTTCAACCACTCCCTGTCTGTGTCTGTAATACCAACATGTTTCAAGCAGACCACCATAGTCCCTGTGCCCAAGAACACTAAGATAACCTGCCTAAATGACTACCAACCTGCAGCACTCATTTCTGTAGCCATGAAGTGCTTTGATCACATCAACACCATCATCCCAGAAACACTATAGCCACTCCAATTAGTATACCACCAGATCCTCAGATGATGCAATCTGTATTGCACTCCACATGGCCCTTTCACACCTGGACAAAAGGAACACCTATGTGAGAATGCCATTCATTAACGAAAGCTCAGCATTCAACACCATAGTGCCCTCAAAGCTCATCACTTAGCTAAGGACCCTGGGACTAAACATCTCCCTCTGCAACTGGATCCTGGACTTCCTGACAGGCCACCCCCAGGTGGTAAGGTAGGTAACAACACATCTGCCACGTTGATCCTCAACACGGGGGCCCTTCAGGGGTGTGTGCTCAGTCCCCTCCTGTACTCCCTGTTCACTCATGACTGCACGGACAGGCACGACTCCAACACCATCATTAAGTCTGCAGATGACACAACAGCGTTAGGCCTGATCAATGACGAGACAGCCTATAGGGAGGAGGTCAGAGACCTGACCGTGTGGTGCAAGGAAAACAACGTCTCCCTCAATGTGATCAAAGACAAAGGAGATGTTAGTGGGCTACAGGAAAAGGAGGACCTAGCATGCCCCCATTCTCATCAACCAGGCTGTAGTGGAGAAGGTTGATAGCTTCAAGTTTCTTTGCTTCCACATCACCAACAAACTAACATGGTCCAAACACACCAAGACAGTCGTGAAGAGGGCACGACAAAACCTATTCCCGCTCAGGAGACTGATTCTACAGCTGCACCGTTGAGAGCATTCTGATGGGTTGAATCACTGCCTGATATGACACCTGCTCGGCCTCCGACCTCAAGGCACTACAGAAGGTAGTGCATATGGCCCAGTACATCACTGGTGCCAAGGTTCCTGAAATGCAGAACCTCTATACCAGGCGTGGTCAGAGGAATGCCCTAAAAATTGTCAAAGACTCCAGCTACCCTAGTCATACACTGTTCTCTCTGCTACCTAGGTCCAAGAGGCTTCTAAACAGATTCTACCGCCAAGCCATAAGACTCCTGAACATCTAATCAAATGGCTACCCAGAGAATTTTTACTGCTACTCTCTGCTACTCTCTGCTACTCTCTGTTATTATCCATGCATAGTCTCTTTAATACCTCCACCTATATTTACATGTTACCTCAATTACCTTGACTAACTTGTGCCCCTGCCAATTGACTCTATACCGGTACCCCCTGTATATAGACTCGTTATTTTAATTTTAATGCTTCACTTGAATTATTTGTAACTTTTTTATTTTCTTAAAACTGTATTGTTGGTTAAGGGCTTGTAAGTAAGCATTTCACTGTTGTATTCGGCGAATGTGACAAATACAATTTGATTTGATGACAAAACAGAAACAGTTTTTCTTCTGCAAATTACTTAAAATAAAAAACAGAAATATCTTATTTACATAAGTATTCAGTCCCTTTGCTATGAGAATCGAAATTGAGCTCAGGTGGATCCTGTTTCCATTGATCATCCTTGAGATGTTTCTACATTTTGATTGGAGTCCACCTGTGGTAAATTCAATTGATTGTACATGATTTGGAAAGGCACACCTGTCTATATAAGGCCCCACAGTTGACAGTGCATGTCTGAGAAAAAAAAACAAGCCATGAGGTCGAAGGAATTGTCCGTAGAGCTCTGAGACAGGATTGTCGAGGCACAGATCTGGGGAAGGGTACTAAAACATGTCTGTAGCGTTGAATGTCCCCAAGAACACAGTGGCCTCCGTTATTCTTAAATGGAGGAAGTTTGGAACCACCAAGACTCTTCCTAGAGCTGGCCGCCTGGCAAAACTGAGCCTTGGTCAGGGAGGTGACCAATAACCCTATGGTCACTCTGACAGAGCTCTGTGGAGATAGGAGAACCATCTCTTCAGCACCACCAATCAGTCCTTTATGGCCAGACGGAAGCCACTCCTCAGTAAAAGGCACATGACAGAGTAGCAGCAGCAGCGTATGTGACGAGTGTGAAAGTGTGTGTGACGTCAATATCCATGTCTGTATGTGCATTGTGTGTGTGAGTGTATGTAGTGTGTGTGTGTGTGCGTGCGTGCGTTGGAGTGTCAGTGTAGTATTAGTGTAGTATGTGTGAGTGTGCATGGAGCCAGTGCAAGAGAGTCAATATTCCACGAATGACAGGACACCAGACACTGACACAAAGCTCACCAAAAGGCACCTAAAAACTCTCCGACCATGAGAAACAAGATTCTCTGTTCTGATTAAACCAAAATTGAACTCTTGATGAAAACGTTCTCCAGAGCGCTGATGACCTCAGACTGGGGAAAAGGTTCACCATCCAACAGGACAACGATCCTAAGCAGACAGCCAAGACGACAGCATTTACTGTTTCTAACAGCAGAACTATAAGCTTGCTGTCAGCTCTTAGCAAACTGTTGGAAAAAAATGTGTTTGAAGAAGTGATGCAGTAAGCTATTTCTCTGTAAACAAATTAACAAAAAACTTTCAGCATGATTATAGAGAAGGACACTCAACATGTACTACACTGACACAAATGACTGATGGTTGGTTGAAAGAAAGGGATAATAAAAAGATTGTGTGGTGCTGTAATGCTAGATTTCAGTGTGGGCTTTGATATTATTGGCCATACCCTGTTGTTGAAAAAAACATATGTGTTATGGCTTTTCAACATCTGCCATGTTGTTGTTTCAGAGCTATCGATCTAATATAACTCAAAAGGGTTTTCTTTAACAAGACGTTGCAGTCTGTTTTGGAATGGGTGGCCAGTAATAAACTGGTCCTGAACATCTCTAAAATTAAGAGCATTGTATTTGGTACAAATCGTTCCCTAAGTTCTAGACCTTAGCTGAATCTGGTAGTGATTGGTGTGGCTGTTGAACAAGATGAGGAGACTAAATTACTTGGTGTTAACTTATATTATAAACTGTCGTGGTCAAAACATAGAGATTCAATGGTTTTAAAGATAGGGAGAGGTCTCTCCGTCACAAAGAGATGCTCTGCATTTTTGACATCACACTCCACAAAGCAAGTTTTTGCAGGCTCTCGTTTTGTCTTATCTTGATTATTGTCCAGGCGTGTGGTCCATTGCTGCAAGGAAATACCTAGATAAGCTGCAACTGGTCCAGAACAGAGCTCTTCATTGTAATCAGAGGGCTGATATAAATACTATGCATGCCAGTCTCTCTTGGCTAGGAGTTGAGGAGAGACTGACTGCATCACTTCTTCTTTTTATAAGAAACATTGTGTTGAAAATCCCAAATTGTTTGCATAGTCAACTTACACACAGCTTTGACACACACACTGGCCCCACCAGACATGCCACCAGGGGTCTTTTCACAGTCCCCAAATCCAGAACAAACTCAAGAAAGCGTGCAGTATTATATAGAGCCATTATTGCATGGAACTCCGTTCCATCTCATATTGCCCAAATTAACAGCAAACCTGGTTTAATAAAAAAACAGATTAAGCAACACCTCGCGGCACAACGCCTCTCCCCTATTTGACCTAGATAGTTTGTGTGTATGCATTGATATGTAGGCTACGTGTGCCTTTAAAACAAATTGTCCTTGAGCTGTTCTTGTTTATTGATGTTCTGCATTATGTCATGTTTCATGTTTTGTGTGGACCCCAGGAAGAGAAGCTGCTGCTTTTGCAACAGCTAATGGGGATCCTAATAAAATACCACACAAAAAAACAAAGGGACTGAATACTTATGTAAATGTAATATTTTTTTATAAATTACCAAATATTTTTTTTAACCTGTTTTTGCTTTGTCATTATGGGGTATTGTGTGTAGATTGATGAACGATTTAGTATATTTCAGAATAAGGCTGTAACGTAACAAAATAAGAAGAGAAAGTGAGATGAGAAGAGAAAGTGAGATGTCCCCAGCGGGACACGTATGCATACAAAACACACACACACACACAGACACAGGTGACATCACGCACACACACTGTCTTTGGGATTCTGTCACTGTGTCTTTTATCTCAACTTTCCACCACATAGACACACACACATGTGCATGCACACACACAGACACACACACATTCTGACAGTATGTTTGTCTGTCAGAGGCTGGGCTGAGGCAGAGCAGTCTTGTAAAGCCAGACTAATCTTGCAACCTGCTGGCCAACACACACACACACACGCTCAACCAGAACATGTAATCTCCCTCCCTTCTGTCTCCCTCTTTCTCTCTTTCTCCATCTTTTTTTCTCTCTCTCTCGGTCTCTCTCTCGCTCTCTGTCACCTTTGTATCTCCATACGACTGCAGACCTGACTGAAATTGAGTGACCGTGACAAATCCTGCACCTCTTCTCTATTCCCACTGTCCACTGTTTGTGTGAGCGTGTGTCTATAAATGCGTGTGTGTGTGTGTGTGATGATACTGTGACGGGTACCCATGCTCCTGTCACTGACTGGTCTCGTCTCGCAGAGGTCAGCGGAACACTGGAGCACCGGACCATCACCCCCTGTCTTTGTGACGGGGCCAGCCGACCCACATCCCGCTTCCTCCTCCCTCTGTCAGCCTCCCTTCCATCTCAAAGCCACCTTCTCCCCTCTCTGTTTTTTACTAGCATGATAGTCAAAATTGCGGGTGGGCATTGTATGGATTTGCACTTGGTTGCATTTTCCTGAGAGTTCTAGGCGATTTTCTTTATAGTTTCTGACATATAGCTGTGCTAGCTTATGTCTCACGGCTCAGTATTGCCTATGGCTTTTTGAGAATGCTCCAGAAAATTCCTTTGGAATTCAAAGCCAAGCTAAATAAAGCACATTAAATGGTAACAAGATAAAAGTTTCACAGCATATTTCACACACAGGCACATTGTGATAATGGATCAATTGTAACTCTGAAGGTTGGGAAGAGAAGAAGACGGGAGCTGGTAGCCTGAAGGCACCACTAAACCCATCCTCTCAAATCCAGAAACAATTTTGGCGCCTGGAAAAGAAGAATATCATGCAAAATGTGTGTTTTCCAAACCAAATGGGATTTTTTTTCTTCTCTATTGACTGATTCAATTTAGTACGAGTAGCTTAAGGCGGGAGACCAGGGAGGGAAAATTATTTAAAACCAGGCAGAAGCCCATGTGACTAAGCTGTAGCGTTTGTGTGTGTGTGTCAGTGCATGCATTTGTGTGCGTGTGTGTGCGTGTGTGTGCTCTCTGATGTGCTTCATATTTCAGTTTCCACTTCCTCTCCATCAAATGTAAAGATTTCAATTTCAATGCAATGGGGCAGTTTTATTAAGATACAAATGCACTGGTTGTGTGTCTCTGTGTTTAGACTTGTTTCATGGCTATTTCCTATGATTTTGCTAATGTCGCCAAGTGTTAGCTAACTCAACTCAAACAGAATGAAACTGTCTTGCCTTATTGTCAAGAGTCAGTGAGCTTTGTGTCAGTGTCTGGTGTCCTGTCATTCGTGGAATATTGACTCTCTTGCACTGGCTCCATGCACACTCACACATACTACACTAATACTACACTGACACTCCAACACACGCGCACGCACGCACACACACACACACACACACTACATACACTCACACACACAATGCACATACACACATGGATATTGACGTCACACACACTTTCACACTCGTCACATACGCTGCTGCTACTCTGTTTGCTATCTATCCTGATTGCCTCGTCAGTTTTACCCCTACCTACATGTATATACATATTACATCAACTTCATTGTACCGCTGCACATTGACTCTCTACCGGTAATCCTTGTAAATAACCTTGTTATTTTATTGTGTTACTATTTCCTTTTTATTTAGCAAATTGTTCTTACTTTTTAACTCTGCGTTGTTGGGAAAGGGCTTGTAAGTAAGCATTCCATGGTATAGTCTACACTTGTATTCGGGGCATGTGACATAACATTTGATTTTATTTGAGATTGAAATGATATGGAAAGAGAGAGACAGGTGATAAACCCTTCAACATAAACTGCTGTCAACACGTCATTGTCTTTGGTGTCAACCCCTTTCAGTATGACATCTCCGATCAGCTTCAACTTCATCTCTCTCTTTGCTTCTCTCCCTCTCTTTCTCTCTCGCGGGCTCTCTGTTTTTCTCTGTCTCTCTCTGTCCTTGGGGGGTGTGTGTGAGAGCCACTGTAACAAAATGAGAGAGGACAGATATGATCCGTCCTCACGTGTATTCCTATCTGCTAATAGGTACACTGGAGGACTAACAAACCAAACCATCACTCTGCTGCAAAAACACTGACACAGACATTAATAACTGAATCTAAGGAAATGTTGTGTTTATGTATCATTATCAATTAAAAATGCTGAGTTTGAGGTGATGCTTCTTGAGCTTATCCCCACCACTCATACAGAGAGTGATAGACGTGCTTTCAGTAAAGATGTGAATAGATTATATGAACTCTGTCAGCATTAAGTCTGATTTGGTGCCTCTAGTGCTATTAACAGTGTTATTGAAATGATATTATATCTTCAACCATAGATTGCATGAATGCGTCTCTTGATGCTCTTGGACGCATCATTAGTGATGTAACTATAAGGGCACAAGGCGAGACCCAAATGCAGACACAGGAGGCAGATGGTTGAGTTCCGATATTTATTACACCAAAAGGGATAGGCAAAAGGCAGGTCGGGGACAGGCGAGATTTCATAAACCAGGTCAGAGTCCAAACAGTACCAGGGGATAGGCAGGCTCGAGGTCAGGACAGGCAGGGGTTCAGTGAACAGGTCCGAGTGCAAACAGTACAAGGAGATAGGCAGGCTCGGGGTCAGAACAGGCAGAGTGGTCAGGCAGGCGGATTCGGGCGTCAAGACAGGCAAGGGTCAAAACCAGGAGGGCTAGGAAAAAACAGAGACTGGGAAAAATAGGAGCTAGGAGAAACGCTGGTTTACCTGGCAAAACAAGATGAACTGGCACAGAGAGACAGGAAACGCAGGACTAAATACACCGGGGACTAATGGGGAAAACAGGAGACACCTGGAGGTGGGTGGAGACAATCACCAAGACAGGTGAAACAGATCAGTGCGTGACAGTACCCGTGAGCTCTTCTCCAGGTATGTCGACAGCGGTGGATGAACATCTGGGCCGAGGGTAAGGTGACCTCCTGCTCTTGTTCTAGGAAGAGTGGAGGCTGGCCGACGGCCCAATGAGGGTACAGAACGCCTTCCAGAACTGAGACGAGAACTGAGGACGCTGGTCGGAGACCATGTCCACCGGGAGTACATGGATCGGGAAGAAAAACAGCTTCTATCTCAAGTCCATCAGACTGTTAAACAGCCACCACTAACATTGAGTGGCTGCTGCCAACACACTGACTCAACTCCAGCCACTTTAATAATGGGAATTGATGGGAAATTATGTAAAATATATCACTAGCCACTTTAAACAATGCTACCTAATATAATGTTTACATACCCTACATTATTCATCTCATATGTATACGTATATACTGTACTCTATATCATCTACTGCATCTTTATGTAATACACTTTAACTATGCCACTTTGTTTACATACTCATCTCATATGTATATACTGTACTCAATACCATCTACTGTATCTTGCCTATGCCGCTCTGTACCATCACTCATTCATATATCTTTATGTACATATTCTTTATCCCCTTACACTTGTGTCTATAAGGTAGTAGTTTTGGAATTGTTAGCTAGATTACTTGTTGGTTATTACTGCATTGTCGGAACTAGAAGCACAAGCATTTCGCTACACTCGCATTAACATCTGCTAACCATGTGTATGTGACAAATAAAATTTGATTTGATTGGCAGAGGGTAGTTTGGGGAGAGGGATGAAATTGGTGGCCTTGGAGAACCAGTCCACTACCATCAGAATGACAGTGTTGCCATCAGACAGAGGGAGCCCAGTGACAGTAACCTGGGTTCATAAAGAGTTTTGGATCCTACAACATCAGACACTCTCGCCCAGCCGAGGTTGATCAGACCCCAACTTGTGTTCTAGTGGGATTACGATGCTTCCCATGGATCTCCTCTCTTGAGCCATCATAAGGCTTCTTCAGCTGCCTTGATGGTGTTGCTGATGGCTTTCCTCTTCTTTGCTCCATTGATGCAGAGTGTTCTGTAGGCTCTGTAGAGGGATTGCCAAACAAAAACCCTGCAGCCTACCTCAATAGGCATGCTAATTCCACTCCTGCTCCCAGCAGTCAATGACCAGTCCCTTGTACATGGCCTTCTTCTTCTTGTAAGCCTCCTCCAGATGACGTTCCCAAGAGACTGTCAGCTCCAGAATATTAATAGAAATATATTTACTAGAACGGCATCCGAACATGTCAATGTTCTTTGATGTGTGGGACAGCAGTCATATTGAGTGTGTTTCCATTTACAGTTGAAGTCGGAAGTTTACATACACTTAGGTTGGAGTCTTTAAAACTTGTTTCTCAACCACAAATTTATTGTTAACAAACTATAGTTTTGGCAAGTTGGTTGGGACATCTACTTTGCATGTCACAAGTAATTTTTCCAACAATTGTTTACAGACAGATTATTTCACTTATAACTCACTTTCTCACAATTCCAGTGGGTCAGAAGTTTACATACACTAAGTTGACTATACTCAGCCTTGTCTCAGGGTAGTATGTTGGTGGTCTGTTTATCCCTCTAGTTGTGTGGGGACTGTGCTTTGGCAAAGTGGGTGGGGTTATATCCTGCCTGGTATGCACTGTCCATGGGTATCATCGGACGGGGCCACAGTGTACCCTGGACCTCCCCCTGTCTCAGCCTCCAGTATCTATGTTGCAATAGTCTACGTGCCAGGGGGCTAGGGTCAGTCTGTTATATCTGGTGTAATTCTCCTGTCTTTTCTGGCGTCCTGTGAAGAATTGAACTATGCTCCTCCCCCCGGAGGAGGACCTGACCCTAGGACCATGCCTCATGACTACCTGGCCTGATGACTCCTGGCTGTCCCCAGCCCATCTGGTTGTGTTGCTGCTCCAGTTTCAACTGTCCTGACTGCGGCTATGGAACCCTGACCTGTTCACCGGACGTGCTACCTTGTCCTGGACCTGCTGTTTTCGAATTTCTCTCTCTTCCGCACCTGCTGTCTCGACCTCTGAATGCTTGGCTATATAAAGCAAACTGACATTTACTGACGAGGTACTGACCTGTTGCACCCTCTACAACCACTGTGATTATTATTTGATCCTTCTGGTCATCTTTGAACGTTTGAACATCTTGAAGAACAATCTGGCCTTAATGGCCATGTACTTTTATAATCTCCACCCGGCACAGCCAGAAGAGGACAGGCCACCCGTCAGAGACTGGTTCCTCTCTACGTTTCTTCCTAGGTTCCTGCCTTTCTAGGGAGTTGTCCTAGCCAAGGTGCTTTTATATCTGCATTGCTTGCTGTTTGGGGTTTTAGGCTGTGTCTCTGTATAGCACTTTGTGACATCTGCTGCTGATGTAAAAAGGGCTTTATAAATTTGATTGGTTGATTACTGCACATACTTTACTAGGGTTGGGAATTGCCATGGACTTCACGAAATGATCTTATCGTGATACTTAGGTGCCTATACGATATGTACTGCGATTCAAAATTCTATATGCATTGCCTTTTGATAACGCAATATTCCAAATACAGGATATTGCTCACTGTATGTCTGCTGCAGGGAGACAAGAGAGAGCATGAGGAAATGAGTTTTGTCCAGTTATAGAAATACAAGTGCTGAAAACATGTTGGCTCACTCACTCACACTTTAAAAAGAAGATGGATAACAAGCTATTCAATTAAAAATACCAGAGTTTTGGCGCAGGTACAGCTGAAGGGCGTTAGCTAACACTACCTTGCAACAAAATAACACTACCTAGCATTAAATAGATAATGTTGTCCAAAAGAATATTGCAATATTTGACTGTATCGACTTTTTCCCCATCACCATACTTTAGTAGTGTTTCCA
The DNA here is from genome assembly GCF_045791955.1 of Oncorhynchus clarkii lewisi. NCBI lineage: Eukaryota > Metazoa > Chordata > Actinopteri > Salmoniformes > Salmonidae > Oncorhynchus > Oncorhynchus clarkii. The sequence goes on from NC_092163.1 coordinate 42,568,923, forward strand.
TCTGCCACTACTGTATCTCCAATATAATTTCACACGTAGAGTGTTATTGAAATAACCAATGGTCACCTTCACTTTTTACAAATTGATACTTTGAGTCAAAGTATCAATATAATATTGTCCAAAATATATTGCAACGTGTAATTGTGTACATTTTTTCCCCCATCACTATACATTAGTAGTGTCCTAGTTTCCATCTCCCACTATTGTATCCCTCATCTGATTTCACACCTAGAGTATCATTGAAATTACCATTAATGACCTTTCACCTTTGACAGTTTTTTTTCTGTCACAAACGCTATATTCTTCTTGACCAGAAACTCTTGATGGTCATTCAGGTGTGATACACTGTTTGAAATTTGTCAAAGGGGTGACTGGTAATATAATATTACTGGATACGTTAGTAGTGCTTTTAGCTGTAGGAATATTATGATCTTAATGCTGGGAAGAACAAGATATCTATCTTGCTGAATGCAGTTCATCTCGCTTTTCCAAGGAGAAGAGAATAGCGTTTTTCTCTGCTAAGAGATGATGCCTAGAGTGATCCTTTGGCCACCTCAGGAGCAGAATCAGCAGGAGTATTCCTTCTAATCCCCCACTGTGTGCATATGGTGTGTGCGCGCGCGTGTGTGTGTGTGTGTGTGTGTGTGTGTGTGTGCGTATGGTAGCAAATCTAACTCATAAAATCCAAATATGCAGAAATTGATCTGACTCCAAATATGCCGAAGTGTGCATGATCATGTTGACCATTGTACATTGCACAGGAGGTTGCTGAGAGGAAGACGGCTCATAATAATGGCTGGAACGGAGTAAAATGGAATGGTATCAAACACAGGGAAACCATGTGTTTGATGTATTTTATACCATTCCACTCATTCCTCTCCAGCCATTACCACATGCCCGTCCTCCCCAATTAAGGTGCCACCAACTTTATGTGGTACCTTGTTTCCAGATGCATCATGCACCAGTGGCGTGTCCAAAACATTTTGATTGGGATGGCCAAGGTGGGGCACAGATCCAGTTTAGGGGTCCATAACATTTTGAACCTTAATCAATGCAAGGTGGATTTTTTTCAATATAATTATGATGGTTCAACTCTTTAAATGCTTCAGCTTAGGTTTGGTGCATTTCCCTGTTCAAATAAATAATCAATAATTTCCAAAAGTCTCGTTACAGTTCTTGAATTCAAGGTCAGGATTTTATACAAGGGTATTAGCATACAGCAGTAAATTCACTTTAAAGTGCCATTCAGAGTGTGAATATTACTGTGACATTCAGGGGGGCTCTTATTCTTTTTACGGGACCTCCTATGTGCACATACTTTTTTATGGGTTTTATAGTTAAGACAGTTTAACTGTAAAAATGTATTATCTTATATTGTGTCATGAACACAACCAGTAATGATGTTTTCATCTGATTGTCAAACAATACACTTCAAAAGTAGCTTCAGCACTGTAGGTTACCTGCGCTTGTTCATCTACTCCAAAATAAGTCCAGCATCTGAATAGTGCACTGTGCACCCGTCTTTGAATGGAAAGGGACATCTATTACAAACACCCTAAGTGTAATGACATTCAGCCTACAAAGTTGCATGTATTCATGGATTACCAAGGGAAGCCAGACTTCCCCAAAAATAAAAAATAAATAAATCATTGAAACAATTAAATGTTTAAAATCATTTCTAATTTGTGTTGATCCGTGTTTCATAATTTTCCTTCAGTTCACAGGAGGCTGAATCTATTTCACCAGAGAGCAAAGCAAACTCTGTAGCCCATCTGTAGCCCATGCATTGGATTCTGTCTTTCCAAAAATAATATTTAATGTCGCTCTCTTTTTGGCCAGAAAGCAATGTATCTGATTCTATCTGGCCAAAAGGAATATGACATGTCATACACTTTTTGGCCAGACAGCATTAGATACATGGGCTAAACATGCTAAAACAGAGGGGCGCTGTTTAGCTCACTCAGATGCTTTCTCCGGGGAGATTAATTAGCCTTGTTGTAGCTGTGCGTCTTGGTCAAACTTGTCAATATATTCAGAGACAACCTATCAGATCTTAGAATTTCTAGGGGGGGCAATCAGATTTTAGGGGGGGGGCCGTGGGCCACCCCCTGGACATGACTGTCATGCCTGTATGGGGCACAAAGGCACGTGCCCCCCCAGATTTGTTCTGTTTAATTAATTACCACCTTAATCAGTGTTTGTAGCTGAAAAGCTTTTTCTGAATTTTTTGTCTACATTTACCTTTGTTTCATCTGGCAATGAACACATTGGACAATAGTGCAATATTGGATACACTTGGACACCCTACCCTGCACTGGGGCCTGCACTGGGGCATTATCTAAGCAGACACCTGCCTACTGTTGCTTTCATCCTTCCACTTGACATTATGCCTCTGATGTTTTTGGACTACTGCCAAACTTGAACTCCACTTGGATTTACTGTTTTGGACTCTCCCGCAGCCCGGTGTAGCACTTGCCACCCTCCCAGCTATCCACCGGCCTGTGCTGGAAACTACATCAACTCCAAGGTGCTTCTATCCTGGCTATCATACTGGTAACACAGCCTCTGTTGCGTTTACTGTTTTGAAGGGCCCCAGCATTTAATCACATTGAGTAAGTCGCTGCTCTCTCCTTGCTGTTGTTATGTTGGCCAGTTTCGTGCCTTGGCTGTGTTTATTGTGGGTCCTAGTACTGTTTTTTAGTCTGTGTTTAGGTTCTGGCTTATTGCCTATAGCTATGGTGATCCTACAAACTGCGTGATACAATCTAACTATCACAGTGTGAAAGTGAAGATGGCACCGGAGGGGATGGCTGCCGTTTTATTGGCTCTTGACCAACTGTGCTATTTTGTTTGTTTTTTCACTTTGTTTGTAACTTATTTTCTACATAATGTTGCTGCTACCGTCTCTTATGACTGAAAAGAGCTTCTGGACATCAGAACTGCGATTACTCACCTCGAATTGGACAAAGAATTTTTCTTTAATGAGCCGGACTGGAAGGATATACTCCAAACACCTGTACAGGACCTCATCCCCGTCATTCGCTGGAGAGAAATATTGTGATTTTGCGGAAAGAGATCGGGGTGCCTTATGAGGATCAGGTGACGAATGGCTAACCTGCCTTTGCCATCTGTTAGGTAAAGTTCAATCGCTGGAAAATAAATGGGACGAACTGAAAACATGTATATCCTACCAACGGGACATTAAAAACTGTAATATCTTATGTTTCACGAGTCTTCGCTGAATGACAACATTAATAACATAGAGCTGGCAGGTTATACACTCTATCGGAAGGATCGAACAGCAGCCTCTGGTAAGAGACGGGGCAGGGGCCTATGCATATTTGAAAAACAACAGCTGGTGCACGATATCTAAGGAAGTCTTGAGGTTTCGCTTGCTTGGGATAGTGTATCTCATGATAAGCTGTAGACCACACTATCCACCTAAAGAGTATTCATCTGTATTTTTCGTATCTGTCTACATACCACCACAGACCGATGCTGGCACTAAAACCGCACTCAATGAGCTGTATACCGCCATAAGCAAACAGGAAACCTTAATCCAGAGGCGGCAGTCCTAGTGGCCGGGGACTTTAATGCAGGGAAACTTAAATCAGTTTGACCTCATTTCTATCAGCATGTTAAATGTGCAACCAGATGTAAAACTCCAGACCATTACTTCACACACAGAGAAGCGTACAAAACTCTCCCTCGCCCTCCATTTGGCAAATCTGACCATAATTTTATCCTCTTGATTCCTGCTTACAAGCTAAAATTAAAACAGGAAGCGCCGGTGACTCGTCTATAAAAAAGTGGTCAGCTGAAGCAGGCGCTAAACTACAGGACTGTTTTGCTAGCACAGACTGGAACATGTTCTGAGATTCTTCCGATGGTGTTGAGGAGCACACCACATCCATCACTGGCTTCATCAATGAGTGCATTAATGACGTTGTCCCCACAGTGACTGTACGTACATACCACAACATTCGCACTGAGCTAAAGAGTAGAGCTGCCGCTTACAAGGAGCGGGGGTCTAACCCGGAAGCTTATAAGAAATCCCGCAATGCCCTCCGACGAGCCATCAAACAGGCAAAGCATCAATAAAGGACCAAGATCGAATCGTACTACACCGGCTCTGATGCATGTCGGATGGTGCAGGGCTTGCAAACTATTACAGACTACAAAGGGAAACACAGCTGAGAGCAGCCCAGTGACACAAGTCTACCAGATGAGCTAAATAAATTCTATGCTCGCTTCAAGGCAAGCAACACTGAATCATGCATGAGAGCTGTTCCGGGTGACTGTGTGATCACGCTCTACTTAGCCAATGTGAGTAAGACCTTTAAGACCTTTTCCTTTTATACTCCTCAGCCTGGTCGTCATGCCATTACCTCGCCACCGTGTTGCCACTCTCTGACTGACTGGCCAGGGCTGCCCTGCATCCCAGTGGAGGCACATCACACACCGTAAGCCAAGCGCAAGGCAGTGGTCTTTGGTTAATGGGGATAAAATGGCTTTGGTGGATCCCATCCTGCTGAGCAACATTTTTGCCCACCTGTTTCCAGAGATTCCTTCTCCTTCATCCTCTACCCTGTCTCACAAGGGTCCAGCTCAGTGGGTCTCTACCAAAGACCCATACCTCCCGGGCACCCTCACACATCAGGCCTTGAGGGTGTCTGAGGCTCCAAAAAGGTTTACCAGGCACTTAGCACTTCATATCTGGCTTAAAGACTACTGCCCCTCTGCTGGCATAACTTTGATTGACCATTTTGACCGTTTTTGGAAACAAAAGATGCTCTACAGGGACAATGGACTCCACCCAAACCATCTTGGAGCCTGGACCGTCTCTTCATATTTCAAGGCTGCGTTAAGATATTGATTTAGAGACAGACCAAGCCCTGCTCAGGTAATACCTCCCATCCTCTCTGAGCGTTATTGTTGAACTGGTGTCTATACTGCCAGGGGTGTTGTCAGTTGTAATCTTGTACCCATTTGTTTGAACTGCACTCTTCTATCTGCCATTGTTACCTCACAAGAGGAACCACCGTGGTCTTTAAATGTGAATTCCATGAACTTGAATACCCCCTCGGTTTTCAAATAACATTGAAGGCTTTGGCTGTTGAATAATAGCAACCAAAGCCCATGTAAGTCAGTTTATAACATTCCATCATTGGTTACTCTCAGAGTTCCTCATATTGATATTGACTGTGTCCTTCGGCCCTATGGTGCTAACCTTGGAAAAGTAATTCCAATTTACTTTCCTTCTCTATAACTAATAGGAATAGATCAAATTCTGCAGTTCTATGCAATCTTATAGCCATACCAACTATATCAACCATCAAACAGGGCCTGCAACTGCCTCTTGAACGTAACTTGTTTTGAGTTGGTGTTTACATGTGACTTTAAAAATAGTAAAAGTCTTAGGTTGATGCATTTAGGAAGTAACAGGAGCCTACTTCCTAGACTGGATTACGTCAAGATCTGGGCTATGCAGATGAATCCAGATATTATGGTATTGACTGAAACTTGGATCTCTGGGGACATTCCCTCAATTCAATATTGAGGGTTATCATGTGTTCTGAGCTGACAGAGAGGGTAGAGGTGGTGGAGTGGCAATTTAAAAAATATATATATATATTTATGTCTCTTTACTGAAATCCATTTCCCTTGCCATAAATTTGAGCTAGAATTTTTAAGCCTTAGTCCGGTGAAAAATGCATCCATAACTGTCCTCCCTCGGCTAACCTTTGTGCACTCGAGGAGTTAACTAGCTTGTCTTCTTTTACTAAACCATAAGTTATTATCCTGGGTGACCTAAATTAGGATTGGTAAATGCAGGCTTCAGACAATCTGAAAACATGTGTAATGATCTAAACCTAACCCAGTTGGTGACTAAGTCTACACGGCCCAAACCTAGACATCCTACAAATTCATTTCTCATTGATCTGATTGTAATGAATACAGAAGAGAAATATGTTTCTACTGGTGTCTTCGCCCAAGATGTTAGTGACCATTGCCCAGTTGTTTGTGTTAGAGATGTAAGAATACAAAAATCTCAGCCTTCTGTCATCACAAAGAGGAACTTTAGAAATGTCAGTGAACAGGCTTTTTTACATGATCTTTATTTTAGTCAAATTTGATTGTTTTTAGCTATCCCTGAATCAGATTGAACTTTGAGCCTCTTTCCAGATGTCTTCAATAAAATTGTGGATAGTCATGCTCCCTTCAAAAAATGTAAGGGTTAAAGGTAGATCAAATGCATGGTACACTCTGGAATTATCAGAAGTCATTCATAAAAGAGATGATGCTTGGGTCAAGGCCAGGAACACAAGCTTAGGCCCACACTGGCAAGCTTTTAAGCAACTGAGGGAATCATTGTGTAAAACAAATCAGAAAGGCTAAATCGGAATATTATGTAACTAATTTCAGATTGTAATGGGATCCCAGCTAAATTCTGGAAAACTGGAAAATCCCTGAAGGGTTCTACGTCCTCCTCACTGCCACAACAAATGAATTCAGATACTGGCCTTATTACGGGGAAAAATTCCATCATTAATGCATTTAATCACCATATTATTTCAGCGGGCTATCTTTTTGACATAACTTCTAAGCCTATATTAGGCTGGATGCTGATACTGGAAATGTGCTGAATGATCAGAGAAATGATAGTCAAAGCTTTTCTTTCAGGAAGTTTACATAAACATAAGTCCTGGAGGCTTTGCTAGCAATAGACAACATGAAATCCACATGGAACGACTAATTGGATCTTGGTCTATTTAAGTGTGTAGCGCCCATTATTGTTTGCTCATTAACCCACATTTTTTATTTAACATTCTTATCAGGAAATGTTCCAAAAGTATGGAAATCAGCTCTTGTGCTGCCACTCCATAAGGGCAGGGATAGTAGTGATCTTAATAATTATCGCCCCATTTCAAGGCTTCCTTGTACAGCTAAGATTCTATAATCCTTGGGAAATGTACAACTTTGCTCTTTTTATCTGAGAAATGTATTTTAATGTAAACCAATCAGGGTTCAGGCCGGGACATAGCATTACTACAGCAACCATTTTAGTTGTTAATGATTATGTCATTGCTTTAGACACTAAAATGAAATGTGCTGCTTTGTTTGTGGACGTGTCAAAAGCTTTTGATACTGTTGATCTTGGCCTCGATAGGCCTGAGCTCCTGACACCTGTTCATGGTTTCATGATTATCTTAGTGAAAGAACTCAGGCCATTGTGATGGATGGGGTTATGTCTGAATTTCTTGAAGTACATAAAGGTGTACCACAAGGGTCAATTTTGGGACCTGTTCTCTTCACTATTTAATTTAAAAGAATCGGTCAATCTGTAAAAAAAATATCAAAAATACAAATAAAAGATATAATATTATATATGTTATTGCCCCAACTGTTGATCTGGCTGTGTCAAAACTGCATTCAGATTTTATTGCTATGCAAGAATCCCTTGCTGATTTTAAAACATGCTTAATACAGGCAAAATAAAATGCATGTTGTTTTTAAACTCTTGTAAGAATGTTTCGGATGAACTATATGTGCACTCATTAGATGGTTCTCCAATTGAACGTGTTCCCGCTCTCATGACTCATGTGAGGATCCAAAGGATCAGGTTACAGTGGATCAGCTTTACAGAGCTCTCTCTCTCTCCCACAGAGGAGGAGAGGGATGGATGTGTTGTTGTTTTTTTTTACATCTCATGTCGATCGTAAACCATAGGCAGCAGATGATTCCTTTTGGGGCCTAGTTTGGGTGATCGGAATGTCTTTGTCTTATGAAGACTTTGACACCAAAACTTCAACATTAAACAATGGACATTGAAACATTATTTCTAACATAAAGAATGTTGGTAATGATGACAGATGGAATTTGGAAAATGAATGTCTATTTTGTGATGTCATTAAAATGATCAGAAAGACGTTCAAACGGAAAATGTTTAACTTTAAGAGCTTTCACAATGTACATATCAGATTTACATCTAATATGTTGTAAAAATGATGTGATAAAATATGAAACTATTTTTGAAAAGAAAGAAATGTGATTTTAACCTTCTAAATGAGATAATGGCTTTTCATATAAACCTGGGCCCAGTCAGTATCACAAGGACTCGCTGAGAATTTAAATACAGATCAGAGAACATGAGAACGTGGTCCACATGTTGAAATGGTTAAATCTACATGACTAGAAAATGGTAAGACCCTCTGAAACTCTCGACGAGTGAAGAAGATATATACTAGACCAAACATTCACAGTCTGCAGCTGTATATGTACAGTAGTCTAAGACAATTTGGCCAATGATGAGAGGGAAGAACAGAGCCCTCTCACAACTGTGTGGGACACCTGCAGTATCCATTCTAAGAACACTCCAAGACAAATACGCATACAACTAAGAAGGGCATTGTGACTTCTGGTGGACAACCAGAGACTTGCATTCAACCACTTCCTATAGAACCATCGAGTTCAACAGAGAGACGACAAAGAAATCTATGCGCAAATACAATACAGGTCAAACGTTTTAGAACACCTACTCATTCAAGGGTTTTTCTTAATTTTGACTCTTTTCTACGTCGTAGAATAATAGTGAAGACATCAAAACTATGAAATAACACATACGGAATCATTGAGTGACTAAAAAAGGGTTAAACAAATCAAAATATATTTTAAATTTGAGATTTTTCAAAAGACACCCTTTGCCTTGATGACAGCTTTGCACACTCTTGGCATTCTTTCAACAAGCTTCACCTGGAATCATTTTCCAACAGTCGTGAAGGAGTTCCCACATAAGCTGGGGACTTGTTGGCTGCTTTTCCTTCACCCTGCAGTCTGACTCATCCCAATCCATCTCAATTTGGTTGAGTTCGGGGGATTGTGGAGGTAAAATAGCCCTTACACAGCCTGGAGGTGTGTTGGGTCATTGTCTTGTTGAAAAACAAATGATAGTCCCACTAATCCCAAATCAGATGGGATGGCGTATTGCTACAGAAAGGTAGTGGTAGCCATGCTGCTTAAGTGTGCCTTGAATTCTAAATAAATCACAGTCAGTCACCAGCAAAGCACCCTCACACCATAACACCTCCTCCTCCATGATTCATGGGGTGAAATAAAAACCTGGATATCATCCATTCACCCACACTGCATCTCATAAAGACACAGCGGTTGGAACACAAAATCTCCAATTTGGACTCCAGACCAAAGGACAAATTTCCAACAGCCTAATGACCATTGCTTGTGTTTCTTGGCCCAAGCAAGTCTCTTCTTCTTATTGGTGTTCTTTAGTAGTGGTTTCTTTGCAGCAATTCAACCTTGAAGGCATGATTCACACAGTCTCCTCTGAACAGTTGATGTTGAGATCTGTCTGTTACTTGAACTCTGTGAAGCATTTATTTGGGCTGCAATTTCTGAGAATGATAACTATAATGAACTTATCCTCTGCAGTTGAGGTAACTCTGGTTTTTCCATTTCTGTGGCGGTCCTCATGACAGCCAGTGTCAACATAGCGCTTGATGGATTTTGCGACTCCACTTGAAGAAACTTGTAGAGTTCTTGAAATTTTCTGAATTGACTGACCTTCATGTAGTAATGATAGACTGTCGTTTCTCTTTGCTATTTGCGCTGTTCTTGCCATAACTTCTTTGGGCTTGGGGGCAGTATTTTGACGTCTGAATGACAAGCGTCCCCAAAGTAAACTGCCTGTTACTCGCGCCCAGAAGCTAGGATATGCATATAATTGGTAGATTTGGATAGAAAACACTCTAAAGTTTCCAAAACTGTTAAAATAATGTATGTGAGTATAACTGAACTGTTATGGCTGGCAAAAACCTGAGGAAAATTCATCCAGGAAGTGGGATTTTTTTATGTGGGTGGTTTTCAATTGAATGCCTATTGAGTATCTAATGGGTTAGGACCCAAATTGCAGTTTCTATGGCTTTCACTAGAAGTCAACAGTCTTTAGACATTCAGGCTTGTTTTCTGAAAAATGAAGAAGAATGAGACCTTTCTATAAGTGGACTGAGGAAGCATGCAGTACTGGTTTGCGAGCGTTATTGTAGAATAATAGTGAAGACATCAAAACTATGAGATAACACATATGGAATCAAAAAGGTGTTAAACAAATCAAAATATATTTTATATTTGAGATTCTTCAAAGTAGCCACCTTTTGCCTTGATGCCACAACCATACATGGTGACAATGATGTGCTAGCCACATTAACGGCTATTTTAATCGGGTGGGGGCTAGCCATGTAGCTAGCTAACTTAGCTTCAACAATAGCTGGAGAACATTAGCATGCTAGCATCATAATATATCATAATATAGACTTAGTGTACAAAATATTAGGAACATTCCTTATATTAGGTTGCACCCCTTTTACCCTTAGATCAGCCTCAATTCGTTGGGGAATTGACTCTTCAAGGTGTCGAAAGCTTTCCACAGGGATGCTGGCCCATGGTGACTCCAATGCTTCCCACAGTTGTGTCAAGTTGGCTGGATGTCCTCTGGGTGGTGGAACATTCTTGATACACACAAACTGTTGAGCATGAATAAGCTAACAGTATAAGCCAGCATTGCAATTCTTGACACACTGGCACCTACTACCATACCCTGTTCAAAGGCACTTAAATCAATTTATCCTCTGAATGGCACACTTTCACAATCCATTTCTTAAGGCTTAAAAATCCTTCTTTAACCTGTCTCCTCGCCTTCATCTATACTAATTGTAGTGGATTTAAATGATCACATAAATAAGGAATCATCGCTTTCACCTCGTCAGTCTGTCATGGAAAGAGCCTGTGTTCCTAATGATTTGTACATTGTGTATAGCATATGTGACTTGTTTCAGGAAACTATGCGTATGTCGCGTGTCATTACTTCACAGGAGTGTCATTAGCGTTTTTTGGCAGAAATGCTCCTGGAACATGTGAACTTTCAAGTGCCTTAATAACAAATTTGTATGCCATCTTTAAATATGAATAAATTTGTTAAATTACGAGCCCAGTTGTGTCATGGTTCCTCCTAGCACCAGAGGGCGGCAGAGATTGCCCTAGAGACTTTTATTGGAAGCAGGTTATCAAAAGAGGTGTGTTTTCTGTGGTCCTTTGAAGAAGCATGAATTGTTTACCATTGTTTCCTGAGTGAGTTTTCGAGACTTAGTGTTTGTTGTTTTTTCAAGTGTACTGTGATCCTGTGGCTACCATTTCTCAGTAAAATATTATGTTTATCCTTAACCACTGATTCCTCGTCTGGTCTCTTCTCCACACCTGGGTCCAAACTTACCACTTCACAAGTTGGTTTTGCCACGGAAAAAGTCAGCAACCTTTCCGCTAGCCATGATTGGCTGAAATAATGAGTGGATGACTAAGTTTGCTTTGGATAAAAGTATCTGCTAAATATCCAAAGCAACTTATAGTCATGCATACATTTTATGTATGGATGATCCTGGTAATCAAACCCACTAACCTGGCATTACAAAGCACCATACTCTACTAACTGAGCTACAAAGAACTAGACAACTAGGCTACTAGCTGCTAAGGCTATCCTGAGCAAAAAAAAACAAGTTTTCTTAGCTACCTCTACATGTTTCCCCAAGTTCAAGGCATAGTTTTTATAGCCGAAGAAGCCCGCACTTCTGTGATTAAGAGGGGTTGGGTTAAATGCAGAAGACACATTTCAGTTGAAGGCATTCAGTTGTACAACTGACTAGGTATCCTGGGTAAGGAGCTTGGCTTTGCTTGATTGCACTGTCGCCTCTCCTGTGTTTGAAGGAGAACTGGTCACTGTAACGTGGCCAGGGATTCTCCTCATCGTCTTCTTCAAAAGATGCAGACACTGGGTCTGTGTTTGGATTGTCTCCTGACTCTCCTCTGTCTCATCCGTCTCTGTTGTTTATCACACACACCTCTTTCATTAAACACATTTTTCATTTTTCTGGGAAAAAACAGGAGCTGACAGGACAAACGCTAGTAGGCTTGACAAACAAGACGAACTGGCAACAGACAAACAGAAAACAAGTATACAGTGGGGAGAACAAATATTTGATACACTGCCAATTTTGCAGGTTTTCCTACTTACAAAGCATGTAATTTTTATCATAGGTACACTTCAACTGTGAGAGACGGAATCTAAAACAAAAATCCAGAAAATCACATTGTATGATTTTTAAGTAATTAATTTGCATTTTATTGCATGACATAAGTATTTGATACATCAGAAAAGCAGACCTTAATATTTGGTACAGAAACCTATGTTTGCAATTACATAGATCATACGTTATTTATCTCCCCAATTTCGTGGTATCCAATTGTTAGTAGCTACTATCTTGTCTCATCGCTACAACTCCCGTACAGGCACGGGAGAGACGAAGGTTGAAAGTCATGCGTCCTCTGATACACAACCCAACCGCACTGCTTCTTAACACAGTGCGCATCCAACCCGGAAGCCAGCCGCACCAATGTGTCGGAGGAAACACGAGCACGTGGCAACCTTGGTTAGCGCGCACTGCGCCCGGCCGACACAGGAGTCGCTGGTGCACGATGAGACAAGGATATCCCTACCGGCCAAACCCGGCCAGTTACGACAGAGCATGGGCACGAACCCAGAGTCTCTGGTGGCACAGCTGGCGCTGCAGTACAGCGCCCTTAACCGCTGCGCCACCCGGGAGGCCCTTCCTGTAGTTCTTGACCAGGTTTGCACACACTGCAGCAGGGATTTTGGCCCACTCCTCCATACAGACCTTCTTTAGATCCTTCAGGTTTCGGGGCTGTCGCTGGGCAATACGGACTTTCAGCTCCCTCCAAAGATTTTCTATTGGGTTCAGGTCTGGAGACTGGCTAGGCCACTCCAGGACCTTGTGATGCTTCTTACAGAGCCACTCCTTAGTTGCCCTGGCTGTGTGTTTTGGGTCGTTGTCATGCTTGAAGACCCAGCCACGACCCATCTTGTCACGTTCTGACCTGTGTTTCCTTTGTTTTGTATTTATTTAGTATGGTCAGGGCGTGAGTTGGGTGGGCAGTCTATGTTTGTTTTTCTATGTTTTGGGTTATTTCTATGTTTCGGCCTAGTATGATTCTCAATCAGAGGCAGGTGTCATTAGTTGTCTCTGATTGAGAATCATACTTAGGTAGCCTGGGTTTCACTGTGTGTTTGTGGGTGATTGTTCCTGTCTCTGTGTTTGCACCAGATAGGGCTGTTTTGAGTTTTCACATTTCTTGTTTTGTTAGTTATTTAATGTATAGTTGTCTTTATTAAAAGCATGAATAACCACCACGCTGCATTTTGGTCCGCCTCTCCTTCAGATGAAGAAAACCGTTACAGAATCACCCACCACAACAGGACCAAGCGGCGTGGTAACGGGCAGCAGCAGGAGCAAAGTAATAAAGACTTCTGGACTTGGGAAGAAATCCTCGACGGGAGAGGACCCTGGGCAAATCCAGGGGAGTGTCGCCGTCCCAAGGTGCAGCAGGAGGAACGGCAGAAGGAGCAGAAAGATGAATGGACATGGGAGGATGAGTTGGACGGAAAAGGACCCTGGGTTCAGCCTGGAGAATATCGCCGCCCCAAAGAAGAACTGGAGGCGGCGAAAGCGGAGAGGCGCTGGTATGAGGAGGCAGCACGGCGACGCGGATGGAAGCCCGAGAGTCAGCCCCAACAAATTTCTTGGGGGGGGGGGCTCACAGGGAGTATGGCTACGCCAGGTAGGAGACCTGCGCAAACTTCCTGTGCTTACCGGGGGGCTAGAGAGACCGGGCATGCACCGTGTTATGCTGTGGTGCGCACGGTGTCTCCAGTGCTGGTGCATAGCCCGGTGCGGTACCTTCCAGCTCCGCATATCGGCCGGGCTAGAGTGAGCATCGAGCCAAGTGACATGAAGCCGGCTCTACGCATCTGGTCTCCAGTGTGTCTCCTTGGGCCGGCTTACATGGCACCAGCCTTGCGCTCGGTGTCCCCGGTTCGCCTGCATAGCCCAGTGCGGGCTATTCCACCTCGCCGCACTGGCAGGGCGACCGGGAGCAGTCAACCAGGTAAGGTTGGGCAGGCTCGGTGCTCAAGAGCTCCAGTGCGCCTGCACGGTCCGGTCTATCCTGTACCACCTCCACGCACCAGCCCTCCGGTGGCAGCTCCCCACACCAGGCTTCCTTAGCGTGTTCTCGGCCCAGTGCCAGCACCACGCATCAGGCCTCAGTGCGCCTCGCCTGTCCAGCGCTGCCAGAGCCTTCCTCCTCTCCAGCGCTGCCGGAGTCTCCCGCCTATCTAGCGCTGCCAGAGCCTTCCTCCTCTACAGCGCTGCCGGAGTCTCCCGCCTGTTCAGCGCAGTCAGAGCCTTCCTACTCTACAGCGCTGCCGGAGTCTCCCGCCTGTTTAGCGCTGCCAGAGCCTTCTGCCTCTACAGCGCTGCCAGAGTCTCCCGCCTGTTCAGAGCTGCCAGTCTGCATGGAGCTGCCAGTCTGCAAGGAGCTGCCAGTCTGCAAGGAGCTGCCAGTCTGCAAGGAGCTACCAGAGCTGCCAGTCTGCAGGATGTCGCCAGAGCTGCCAGTCTGCAGGATGCCGCCAGAGCTGCCAGTCTGCATGGAGCCGCCAGAGCTGCCAGTCTGCTTGAGCAGCCAGAGCCGCCAGTCAGCATGGAGCAGCCAGAGCCGCTAGTCAGCATGGAGCAGCCAGAGCCGCCAGTCAGCATGGAGCAGCCAGAGCCGCCAGTCAGCATGGAGCAGCCAGAGCCGCCAGTCAGCATGGAGTAGCCAGAGCCGCCAGTCAGCATGGAGCACCCAGAGTCGCCAGTCAGCATAGAGCAGCCAGAGCTGCCAGTCAGCCAGGATCTTCCAGATCCGCTATTCAGCCAGGATCCGCTATTCAGCCAGGATCCGCCGTTCAGCCAGGATCTTCCGGTCAGCCAGGATCTGCCAGAACTGCCAGCCAGCCAGGATCTGCCAGAGCCCCTCAGCCCAGCGGCGCCAGAGCCCCTCTGTCCCGAGCAGCTGCCCCTCTGTCCCGAGCAGCTGCCCCTCTGTCCCGAGCAGCTGCCCCTCTGTCCCGAGCAGCCGCACCTCTGTCCCGAGCTGCCCCTCTTTCCCGAGCAGCTGCACCTCTGTCCCGAGCAGCCGCCCCTCTGTCCCGAGCTGCCGCCCCTCTGTCCCGAGCTGCCGCCCCTCTGTCCCGAGCTGCCGCCCCTCTGTCCCGAGCTGCCCCTCTGTCCATTGAGAAGGGTCGCCGTCGTTAGGAGGCCACAGAAGCAGACAATAAAGCGGACTAAGACAATGGGGGGGGTACTGTCACGTTCTGACCTGTGTTTCCTTTGTTTTGTATTTATTTAGTATGGTCAGGGCGTGAGTTGGGTGGGCAGTCTATGTTTGTTTTTCTATGTTTTAGGTTATTTCTATGTTTCGGCCTAGTATGGTTCTCAATCAGAGGCAGGTGTCATTAGTTGTCTCTGATTGAGAATCATACTTAGGTAGCCTGGGTTTCACTGTGTGTTTGTGGGTGATTGTTCCTGTCTCTGTGTTTGCACCAGATAGAGCTGTTTTGAGTTTTCACATTTCTTGTTTTGTTAGTTATTTCATGTATAGTTGTCTTTATTAAAAGCATGAATAACCACCACACTGCATTTTGGTCTGCCTCTCCTTCAGATGAAGAAAACCGTTACACATCTTCAATACTCTTACTGAGGGAAGGAGGTTGTTGGCCAAGATCTCGCGATACATGGCCCCATCCAGCCTCCCCTCAATACGGTGCAGTCGTCCTGTCCCTTTTGCAGAAAAGCATCCCCAAAGAATGATGTTTCCACCTCCATGCTTCACGGTTGGGATGGTGTTCTTGGGGTTGTACTCATCCTTCTTCTTCCTCCAAACACGGCGAGTGGAGTTTAAACCAAAAAGCTCTATTTTTGTCTCATCAGACCACATGACCTTCTCCCATTCCTCCTCTGGATGCTCATTGGCAAACTTCAGACGGGACTGGACATGCTCTGGCTTGAGCAGGGGGACCTTGTGTGCGCTGCAGGATTTTAATCCATGACGGCGTAGTGTGTTACTAATGGTTTCTTTGAGATTGTGGTCCCAGCTTTCTTCAGGTCATTGACCAGGCCCTGCCGTGTTGTTCTGGGCTGATCCCTCATCTTCCTCATGATCCTTGATGCCCCACGAGATGAGATCTTGCATGGAGCCCCAGACCGAGGGTGATTGACTGTCATCTTGAACTTCTTCCATTTTCTAATAATTGTGCCAACAGTTGTTGTCTTCTCACCAAGCTGCTTGCCTATTGTCCTGTAGCCCATCCCAGCCTTGTGCAGGTCTACAATTTTATCCCTGATGTCCTTATACAGCTCCCTGGTCTTGGCCATTGTGGAGAGGTTGGAGTCTGTTTGATTGAGTGTGTGGACAGGTGTCTTTTATACAGGTAATGAGTTCAAACAGGTGCAGTTAATACAGGTAATGAGTGGAGAACAGGAGGGCCCACACAAGCTGCTGGCTCCAGGTGGTGGGGTTGGCGGAGACCAGGCAGTGCAGGTTGGTCTCGAGGTCCTGGTTGGCTTGCTCCAACTGGCCGTTGAACTGGGGGTGGAACCCGGAGGACAGGCTGGCGGCGATCCAATGAGGGTGCAAAATGCCTTCCAGAACTGGGATGAGAACTGAGAACCCCGGTCGGAGACCATGTCCACGGCAGTCCATGGATCCAGAAGACATGCTGCGCCATGAGCTGGGCCATCTCTTTGGCAGAGGGTAGTGTGGGGAGAGGAATGAAGTGGGCGGCCGATCCACCACGGTCAGGATGGCGGTATTGCCATCAGATGGGGGAAGACCCGTGAAAAAGTGTGCAAGCGGCAACGAATGCGGACACGTCCGTGACCATGGTAGGCCAACAAAAGCGGTGTTGCACAAAGGCCAGGGTGCAGGCCTTCCTGAAGGAGTGGTCCCACTCCAGGACCGTGGAGCGGACAGTGTCGGGAATAAACATCCGGTTATCAGCCCCCCCTCCGGGTTTGACTGGGAACTCTGTGCCTCACAGAGCTACTTACCTATTCCCCATCTGAGTTCCGTCGTCAAGCATGAGGTGGGAAGGATGTTCTCGGGTTCCGGGATAGTAGTTGTGGGGCTGTAGCTGTGGGACATTGCTTCCGGCTTGACATTCTTGGATCCCGGCAGCTACGAGAGGGAGAAGTTGAACCGTGTGAACAGCAGAGCCAATCTGACTTGCCTGGAGTTGAGGTGCTTGGCGGTGCAGAGATACTCCAGGTTCTTGTGGTCAGTCCACACGATGAACGGATGTTCCGCACCCTCCAGCCAGTGCCTCCAATCCTCCAAAGCTATCTTCACCGCGAGAAGCTCCCGATTCCCCACATCGTAATTCCTTTCCATGGCGTTGAGGCGATGGGAGAAGAAAGCACAGGGATGTAGCTTGAGGTCAAGGGCAGAACGTTGGGACAGGACAGACCCCACTCCGACGTCCGAAGCATCGGCTTGCACCACGAACTGACAAGATGGGTCCGGATGAAACAGGATGGGAGCTGTGGTGAAGCAATGTTTGAGGTCCCGAAATGCCCGGTCAGCAGCTGGCGACTACGTGAACAGAAACTTGGGCAAAGTGAGTGCTGACAGGGGGAAATCCAGGGTGCTGTAACCCCAGATAAAGCGGCGATAGAAATTGTCAAACCCCAGGAAACATTGCAGCTACACGCTGGACATAGGCTGAGGCCAATCCATCACTGCTCTCATCTTCCCGGGATCCATCTGGACACTCCCAGCAGAGATGATGTAACCCAGAAAGGGTGTGGAGCACTTGTTCTTGAGGGGAAAGGGAGAAGACGAGGATGTCATCAATGTAGAAGATTACGAACCGGTTGAACATGTCACAGAGAATATAATTCACCAGAGCCTGGAACACCGCATGGGCGTTGTTGGTGAGGCCAAAGGGCATGACCAGATACTCGTAGTGGCCACTGGCCATGTTGAAGGCAGTCTTCCACTCGTCCCCCTCTCATATCTGTTCAGTAGAACCAGCTTGGAAAACACAGTGGCACTCTGGAGCGGCTCGAAGGCCGAGGAGATGAGTGGTAGAAGGTTCTTAACCATACTTTCTTTGAGTTCCCGGTAGTCAATGCATGTCTGCAGGGTCTTGTTATTTTTCTCTACGAAAAAGAAGCCTGCACCGGCGGGAGAGGAAGAGGGACAGATAAATTCAGCAGCTAGGGAGTCCCCAATGTAGGTATCCATAGCCTTGGTCTCCGGTCCCGACAGAGAATACAGACATCCATGGGGCAGTGTGGTGCTAGGGAGAAGGTCAATCCCGCAGTCATAGGATTGATGTGGCAGAAGCGACGTGGCCCGGGCCTTGCTGAACACCTCCTGAAGGTCCATGGCACTTTCCGAGCCCCCCGGAAAACATCCCAGGGCAGGTTGTGTTGATTTCAGGCAATGGGCCTGGCAGAACGGGTTCCAGCCCATGATTGCACCTGTAGACCAGTTAATGATGGAATTGAGTCGTTGGAGCCAGGAGAATGCCCAATACGACAGGAATCAGGGGGGACTTTATGAGCACGAATTGGATAGCCTTGCTGTTGTTCCCTGACACCCATAGGTGGATGGGGGTGGTGTTGTGGGTGACTCTGCCTATAGAGTGCACATTCAGTGCTCTAACGTCCATGGGAATGGAGAGGGGCTGAGTGAGCATGTTCAGCTCGGAAGAGAGTCAATGAGGACCCGGAGAGATTTAGACTGGTTTCCCCACAGCAGAATGGAATGAAAAGGGGTGCGAGCAAGAGAAACAGAATAGTTTTCAATATGGCCAACCAGAGTCCTTGCTCCTACCGCCTTCTTTAGAGGACAAAAGGACACTAAATGACCAAGAGTCCTGCAATACAGACAACTCTTCATGTCAATCCTGTTTTGCCATTCCGCTGGCGACAGCCCAACTCTGTCTAGTGGCATATGCTCAGGAAGCGGTGACTCGGCCGTCGTCGGCAGCCCTCGAGACCGTCGGTAGCTTCCAGGTTGACTCGGAGGCAAGGAGGGATCCCTCGGCGTGCGAGCAACATCGAATTTCCTCTCCCTCCATCGTTCCCGTAGTCGCCCATTGATTCGGATGGTCAAAGCGATGAGGGAATCGAGATCCGTAGGTAACTCCCGAGCAGCAAGCTCGTCCTTGACCTCCTCCGATGCGCCGTGCAGGAACATATCAAACAGTGCTTCCTGGTTCCAAGCACTCTTCGCTGCCAATGTGCGGAAATCCACTGCATAGTCAGCCACACTGCAGGAGGGAGCCCTGCCGAAGCTGGAATAGCCTCTGGTCAGTTTCTCTCCCAGAGAATGGGGTGTAAAAAACCTTTGTCACCTCTGCCACGAATCCCTCCAGACTAACGCATATGGCCGGCTGCTGAGCTAGAAATGCACGACAGGTGCTCGACTATCCATTGAGAGAGGGGGGGTTCCCGAGAAGGTGGACAACCTGCTGAATTTCTCCAGAAAACTGTCCAATGCCCAGTCATAATGTTCAGCCAACGTTTGGACCCCCTCTATAAGGCCCTGAAGCAGTTCCTCGGGCCTCCAGATGGTGGCTCCTTGGGAGGAGATGACGTCACACAGCTGGCCCAGGTCTGCTGCGTCAGTCATGGCCAGTACGTACTATCAGGATAAGGTAAGACCCAGATGTAAACTGTGTCATAGTAACAGTGTGTATTACAGCAACAGAGACAAAGGTACAGGATGGCAGGCAGGCTCAGGGTCAGGTCAGGGTGAGGTCGAAAATTCAGATAGGGGCAAAGGTACAGGACGGCAGGCAGGCTCAGGGTCAGGGGAAGGCAGAGGGATCAGGCAGGCTGGTTCAGGGTCAGGGCAGGCAAGGGTCAAAGATGGGAAAGATGGGCGACACCTGGATGGGGGTAGAGACAAACACAAAGACAGGTGAAACCTATCAGGGCGTGACAGTACCTGCTACAAGCTTTGCACATCTGTATTTGGGGTATTTCTCAGTTTCTTCTCTGCAAATCCTCTCAAGTTCTGTCAGCTTGGATGGGGGAGCGTCTTTCCACAGCTATTTTCAAGTCTCTACAGAGATGTTCGATCGGGTTCAAGTACCGGGCTCTGGCTGGGCCACTCAAGGACATTGAGACTTGTCCGAAATCCACTCCTGCGTTGTCTTGGCTGTGTGCTTAGGGTCGTTGTCCTGTTGGAAGGTGAACCTTCACACCAGTCTGAGGTCCTGAGCGCTCTGTAGCATGTTTTCATCAAGGATCTCTCTGTACTTTGCTCCAGTAATCTTTCCCTCAATGCAGCCACCAATATGCTTGAAAATATGGAGAGTGGTGCTCAGTAATGGGTTATATTGCATTTGCCCCAAACAGAACACTTTGTATTCAGGACAAAAGTGAATTGTTTGACCACATTTATGGCAGTATTACTTTAGTGCCTTGTTGCAAACAGGATGCATGTTTTGGAATATTTTTATGCTGTGTAGGCCTCCTTCTTTTCACCCTGTGAATAAGGTTAGTTGTTCTATCTTCAGTTTTCTCTTATCACAGCCATTAAACTCTGTAATTAAACTCTGTAAGTCAACATTGGCCTCATGGTGAAATCCCTGAGCGGTTTCCTTCCTCTCCGGCAACTGAGTTAGGAAAGACGCATGTGTCTTTGTAGTGACTGGGTACATTGATAAAGTAGACCAGCCAAAGATAAATGAATAATTCCACCATGCTCGAAGGGATATTAAATGTCTGTTTTTTTACCCAACTACCAATAGTTGCCCTCCTTGGTCTTTGTGGTTGAATTTGTGTTTTAAATTCACAACTCAACTGAGGGACCTTACAGATAATGAAATGTGTTTGTGGGGTATGGAGATGAGGTAGTCATTCAAAAATCACGTGTAATACTATTATTGCACACAGAGTTCTAATTTGACATTTTTTGGTATTATGTGTAGGCCAGAGACAAAATTCTCAATTTAATCCATTTTAAATTCAGGCTGCAACACAACAAATTGTGGAAAAAGTCAATGGGTGTGAATACTTCATGAAGGCACTGTTTAATGCACAATGTCTCAGGAAAGACTGTGTGGGTTAACAATACTCAGTACAGAAAAAAGTCGGACTCAAAACCTGGTGAAATTATTTGCACACAGAAATGCAAGGCGATGCAGTCACATACTGTAGCTGCTATAGGCCTCTACAAAAATAGACAAACAAGCACAGACACTGGAATATTTGTTTCTAAGAGAAAGAAAGAGAAAAACTAACACAGAGAGAAAATCAGAATTGAGGGCTTCAGGACTCCAGGGGAGTCTCTCAAGTTGGATTAATTTGATATAATGTTAATTACCTTGAATATTGCAGCCCATTTGTGTAGGCTATAAGCCAGACAAAACACGTTGAGTTCAGCAATAAATAGTGTCTGAATTTATCCTCAAGCCAACTACTTTTTTCCTCATTGTTAGGTATTTTTATGTGTAATTCTATAAAAATCTTATAAATAGCAGACAAATAGCAGCTAAATACAGTATATTGCTATAGATAGTACACTGAATAATGAAACAATCCCTAGTAAGCAAGTGTTTTAAGGGTGGACTGACTGTATTATTTGGCATTAATAGACTGGTTTTATGTACAACTGCAGTGTTTGAATTTCCAACTTTAATTACCAAACAAGTAATTATTATAAACACCAGCCAACCAGCATACCCTGTGTACAGCTTTGTGAAATGCCAGGCTTAACATGAGAAAATTATGACCAAATAGGCCTGCCAATGAACATTTACACATTAGCTAAAACAAAGCTATAGGCTACATGCCCTGGCAGTGGCGTCACAGAAAGCCAATAATCGATTTGATA
The DNA here is from genome assembly GCF_045791955.1 of Oncorhynchus clarkii lewisi. Classification (NCBI taxonomy): domain Eukaryota; kingdom Metazoa; phylum Chordata; class Actinopteri; order Salmoniformes; family Salmonidae; genus Oncorhynchus; species Oncorhynchus clarkii. Next base: position 42,590,739 of record NC_092163.1, read on the forward strand.
GGCAACTGTCAGCGATTGGGTGCAGAGTGAAAGCGGAGTCAGGCGCAGGACACAAGTATGGATTAATCCAACTGAGTTTACTCAAAGAATAAAGTGAAATTCCAAAATGGAACATACAACACAACTCTAACACAAACACAACCACTAACGACATAAACAATCATGGACAGAACAGAAATGTCTGTCAGATGGTTAAATAGGGAATGTAATGAGGGGATGTAAAACAGGTGTGTGTAATCAGACAAAACAAAACGAAACAGAAAAATGGATCGGTAGTGACTAGAAAGCCGGTGACGTCGACCGCCGAACACCACCCGAACAAGGAGAAGGGCCGACTTCGGCGGAAGTTGTGACAGCAACTGCATAGTCATGTCGCAATTTCAGCACCATGGACAGAGGTCTGTAGTCTATACTTTGTGAGTGGCTGTCTGGCGAACTCCATAGAACTCCAGTCCATAGAAACTGCATTACCCAAGTGGATAGCCTTCAAAATTGTACTAAACCATATGGTTTTAAAAATGTAGCGATATAATGTTAATTCATAACATACTTAAGTACCCCTGCCTGTGTGTTGCACTAAGGGTTGAGCAAAGTGCAAACTCATGGTAAGATCTTATTCAAAAATATTCACAGCTGTAATGGCTATCAATGGTGCTTCCACAAAGTATTAACTCTGGGGTGTGAAAACATATGCAATCAAGACATCTTTATTTATTTTTTATCAGTTTGGAAAATGTTCTATAATTGTCTTTCACTTTGAAAATGTGGAGTAGGTCAGCAGAATGTGAAGACTGCGCAACGGGTGTGCAGACTTTCACTAGGTACTGTGTACTAAGATATGCTATACTATTCTTTGTTCTGTGCTGTGCTTTGAGCGAAACCATACTGAATCTGTACCCTCTGGCCTGGAAGATGAGCCATGAGATCATTAATTCACCATTAATGAATTAATGAATTCATAGATATTAATTTGGCTATGATAAAGAGTAGAATGTCTCCTAATGTCTTCCAGTCTCTATCATCACACTCTCTCTGCATCTCTTCCCTCTATGCTATCTTTCTCTAGCATTTATTTTGACACCCTTTCCTAACTCGCTCTCTCATTGTCACACCCTCACTCCCTTTCTCACACTCTCTCTTTCTCCATTTCCCCTAATCTCCTCCATCTCACCCCTCTCTGTCTGTCTCCCACTCCAGCTCACTCTCCTCTCACTCTCACTCTCTCTGTCTCTGTGATGAGGGTAAGGCAGCTGTTCCTGAGAGACCACCCGTTGTCTCTCACCATGAGGCTCATGTCCAGACATATACTCATCCTGCATCTTCACACAGCCTATTACACACAGAGAGAGAGGTGGGGTGGAGGGAAAGAGAGGGGTGGGAGGTAGTGGGAGAGAGAGGGAGATAGAGATAAAGGAAAGGTAAAGGAACGAGAGAGGAGGGAGATATATCCCATCCTGAATCTTCAGGCAGCCCATTACATCCAGCCAGACACACTGAGAGACACAACACCCCGTCAGTAATCACCCAGGCCAGCCACGTCCTACTCACTGTGCAGGGGGAGAGTGAGCGAGAGGGGGGAGAGCAAAGGGGAGGGATGTAGGAAAAAGGGAGACAGAGCAGAGCGAAATGGAAGGTGGTGAGTAGAGAGAGAAGGAGTAAGTGATGTGAGGGAGATAGATAAAGAGAGGAGGGTGAGAAGGAGAGAGAGATGGGGAGGAAAGGAAAGTGTACAGACAACACAGAGGGAATTAAATGACTGGGAGACCATAAATGCCAGTTTTATGCAAATGGTGTTTGTATATTCTGGACTCCAGCATATATATATTCATAAGCAGCAGTGTTAAGGTATTCTCAAGATCACCCATTCGTTACACACTCAGACAGATGAATAATACAAGCCAGGCTGGGTAGAATCCATCTCCACTTCAGTTCGTTACTGTTTCTAACCCTGAGTGTGTCTCAAATGGCATCCTATTCCCTATATATGTTCAAAAGTAGTTCACTATGTGGGAATAGGGTGCCCTTTGTGACACATTCCCTGTCTGCTTTAGGCTTTGAATGGGTGTCTTTCTAGACACACACAACCTTCGGTTGATATTTAACTCATATACATTTGTCAGTCGTAGAGTACACTAATGTCATATACAGTGCCTTGCGAAAGTATTCGGCCCCCTTGAACTTTGCGACCTTTTGTCACATTTCAGGCTTCAAACATAAAGATATAAAACTGTATTTTTTTGTGAAGAATCAACAACAAGTGGGACACAATCATGAAGTGGAACGACATTTATTGGATATTTCAAACTTTTTTAACAAATCAAAAACTTAAAAATTGGGCGTGCAAAATAAGTTCAAGGGGGCCGAATACTTTCGCAAGGCACTGTATAATCAACTAACATGTCATTTGTCTTGCTGGTCCCCCTTTTCCTCCTCATTCATGACAGTTACAATATGCTAACTCTCTGTTCGCCAGCATATACCTTGTAAAACTCAGTAATGAAAAGGACTATGAAGGTATATATACAGTAGCAATAGACATATCCATGTATCCAACTGTATCATATTTTTTTAATGTCTTTATTCTTTAAAGGATCATCTTAGAATATAATACATATTGTATACCTCCCCCACAGACACTCAAACGATCCTCAATCAGCCATCTCCAAAGTTTGATCCGTCCATTGTTTTTACCATCACACGCTTCCTGTAGGTTGTTCGGTTGAGTTGCTTTACCTCTCCTCGGTGAAATCAAGGCAAGTTGGTGGGTGTATTTTTTCTGAGTCAAACTTCAAAGTGCTACAACCACCCACTCTGATACTGATACAAGCCCTGGTTACAAGCTATACCCAACCAGATCTATCTTCATTTATAATATGTTGTTGCCAATGTTTTTACATCTAAGATCGGTGCACTTATTTATACATGGTTTTTCCATAGTTCCATTTTGACATAGCTTTTTAAGGTTTATTCAAGGATTTACCACAAGTGGGTTCCGAGAGGGACTGTTTTCATTTCCACCCCTGGGTAAGTGTACTGATGTTGTCTATTTTGGCATGTGATGTGATGACCATACCTGCGTCCCAAATGGAACCCTACTTCCTATCTAGTACTACGTAGGGGATAGAGTGCCATTTGGGACGCAGGCCATGATAACAAGGTTGACACTGATCCAGAGGGAGATGGCATTTTAAGGGCCGGAAGGCGGATAATATGAAATATGAAACTGATTTGTACATTTTTGCTGCTCTGCAACAATATGTTTCTCCTGAGAGTTTTGTTGGTACTGTTTTTAGTAAACAAAATGAATAAAAAAATACAGAGCAAAACACAATTGGGTCGTTCCACGAAATAGGTGCTTTTGGAGTCCCTTTGATATTTAAAGTAGAAATTATACACCAATAATGCAGTTTTTAAAACCTGTTAAATAAAGTGCACGTTAATATAGACCAAGTGGAGAATTGAATACATCTGATTTGTATATGAATAAGGTTAGATCAAGTTCCAAAATTCAGATTTTATTTTTTACATGTCCCTCTATCAACCCTGTGTTACTTCTAGGAAGTAATCCAAAAATGTCTCCAAGATTCACCATCATTGTAAAGGCCTAGTTATTGTGCCGCTTTGACAAAGTCATTTCTGGAGATGATCATTTATTTAATTTGAATAGTGATGCATTTACATATTTTAAGGACAACCCTTATGCGAACAATTCACCCATTTTAAAATAATGGACCGTTCCACCAAGTTAAATGATTCACCGTAGGAGACATAGTTTGTCTTCTGAGCAGCATGGTGGAAAAGATAAGTCTTCTCTCTCTTCTTGGTCTACTTATAACACCTCAACCCTGTTCGCTCAATTTATGTCAGGAAAACTTACATTTGATTAAACTTTCATTATGTGTGGAACATATGTATAATTCCTAATTTCATGAACACCATGTGGTCCCATGCTCTTCACCACATAAGTCATTTCTGATCTTCACCTAAAACCTCAACCCTGTCATCGTCAACCCAACGGTAACTCTATCAGTTTGATATTATATGTGTGTTGATTTGATTACTTAAGAAAGAGAAATCGATTTATCTCAAACGTGCTTTTATATAATAGTTAGGCTAGGTAGTTGCACAAGTGTCTGTAACATAGTTGACAGACTGTGTGGTACAAGTGCAGATAAAATGCTCTTAGTTCATAGGACTTTAATGCCTGAGATGGGAAATGTGTTTCTCCGTAGGGTAAACATATCCTCCATGCAATTGAATGTTGAAAGAACAGATCTTTTAAAGAAAAAAAAATGTAAAGGCACCCATTTCGTGGAACAACCCAGTTACACAATTTCTCTAAGGGTCACAACATACGTAGGTCATTAGTACTATTCACTTAATTGCCCAATATTCACTTGTCAGCCTCGGAGAGCAAGACTCAAAGTAAGACCTGGTAAGGCAGAATGAGAAGCCCCATACACACTCAAGTTGTATAACTGATGTACAACGCATTTGACATGGCTGTGTTGATACAATGGAGAGTTTATCTGCACAAAAATAATTGCACAAGTGGTTTGGAGATACCGCATGATGGTTGTGTAAATATTTCATCCCAAGAATATCAGTTGTGTATCATAACCATGGTGTCAAATGGGTTGTAGATTAGTTGTACAACCTGAGTGTGTACGGGGCCTGAAATAAAACATCTGATCTGGTACAAGTTGTACTAATCCGATGATACGAATGGCACCCTAGTTCCTATATCGTGCACTACTTTTGACAATAGGGACAGGGGTGCTATTTGGGACAGAGACCGATGGTGTGTATTTACATTTCTAATCTAAATGCTAATAATTATTTTCTAGATTTGGAACAGTGCAGCCCATGAGGGTATATTGTACTACTGTAGGTAAATTATTGTGTGTATCGTGTGTATCATTATGCTAAAATACTGCTCTGGGAGAAATGTGTGTGTGTGTGCGTGCCTGTGTGTGCGAGGACCTCCATTCTGTATGTTCGTCTTCTCTCATATTTGCGGTCACATGTTTGGTTGTTGCTTTTTCTCCCCCGCCACTTACAGAGTGGGTTTATACAGAATTCGATATATAGTGAATCTTTCCTCCTTGTTTTGGTTTGTTTAATCGACCCCCAAGACATATTATATGTTTTTCACAGGCTTGCATCATCACTGTTTAATAATGAATTGAATCTGTTCATAAGGTGTGTCAGATATCCCAATTGTTTTTAACCTCAAGATAAATGTTGTTTCATGTTAATTGGCCCTATGGTATATTGCTATCAATAGGTTTTGCTATCAATTCAGCTTTCCAAACATAGATATTTATTTGGGTGATGTTCACATTTATTGCTTATAAAAAGATACACAGTTCCAATACAAAATATTACACTATAAAAGGAGCAGAATCTATGAGCATGTAATGTGATACGGTAAGAACCGTATGCCGTCTCCTCTCACTTGTGCTAACACTTCCTGGTCACGTGCGACCTATATACATGCGACCAGTGACCCATGAACCCATATATAGTGCCCCAAAACAAGTTAAAACATTCCTAGAAAGACAACATATACACAGTCTGCACTTTCATCAGAATAGTCATAAATAATCTAAGATAAATAAAGAAATCTGTAATCATTGTTGACCTTTTTTTGCTGAGGATGTCTTAGTCGCACAATTGAACTCATATCAAATGTTTGTGCTGTGCTTCTCAAGTGAAAAAATGTGCATGAAATCTAGTTGTCTCTCATTGAATGATAACCAACCCTTAATTGGAGTAGTACTGTTGACCAATCAACGACAAAGGGGCGTAGACTTCGACTATCAAACTTCGACTTGCCTCAAGAAAAAACAAAAATTGTGCACAAACAGTCACTAAAAAACCCAGTTGAAAACCAAAATGAACAAAACAAAGTCACAACATGTCTTCGTAATATATGCACAAGCTTTTTCGACTGGGAAGCGTGCAACACTCTTAAGAGACCAGATCACAGCGGTGTGGAATCCATCACCAACATTGTCGTCATCAGCAGGGTCGCTGGCCTGTGGAGCATCGCTGCAAATCAGCAACCCCATGCCGGCCCCAATATGACCCTGCTGTCCAAAGTCAGACGGCCCCTGTTTCACATGATCCAAAAACTCAAGGCTCGTAGACATTTTGGATTTAAACCAGTCAGTCTGCATGTGGTCTGATCTTTTCCATAGATCTGTCCATTTTCTTTCATGTTCAGATAATACCTTCTATAACACATTCGATTACATACCTATAGGCAGGTCAAAACGGCTCCTACAGGTTTTGTCGGCTTGGTAATAAAAAGAGAGTTAGAAAAGTTAGAGAACTGATTGATTGTTGTAATTCTCTGAACTATGTGATTACAATGATGAAGTCTACTGAGTATGGTGTAAAAAAGTGAAGTGAGGTGTAAAAGGAGTGTTGTATTCCAAACGTTACCCCATATCCTATATACTGCATTACTTTTGACCTGAACCCTATGGGCCCTGGTCAAAAGTAGTGTGGAAAAACAGGAATAGGGTGCCATTTGGGACATGAGGAGCAGGGACCCAAGTGTAGAGTCCAGGGGCAGGCCATTGTCAACTCAATTATACTGTAATTATACATTGAAATGAAAGAACACATATGACATGTGAGATGGATGTTTCGGTAAATAAATGAGTACAAGCAGAGATCTGTTTTGCATCAAACATTTACTTGCAATTTTCATGACCCACATACCACAACAGTCATTCATTCTTCTCCAAATGCTGGAACAACAGAGAGAGAGAGAGAGAGAGAGAGAGAGAGAGAGAGAGAGAGAGAGAGAGAGAGAGAGAGAGAGAGAGAGAGAGAGAGAGAGAGAGAGAGAGAGAGACTTACAAACGCCCGCAAACACTCACGCACGCACGCACTCACACACACAGTCGGTGCGTCTCTTTTGGTTTGTAGCCTAATACAACATCTAGATGTTTCATCAGAGACTGAGTGACCACTGTACAGGAAGTCTTTGATAACAGACTGTTCTCTATAATTCCCCACTACATTAATTGACATGCTCCTATCTAACGTCCCTACTCTCCCTCCTCCTCCCCAGAGATCCCTGCCATTGTAATGTTAAACTAAAAGTCTATTTCAGGAGGAAATTGGTCCCTTTGTGTTGGCAGAGGGGGAATTATGCAACGAACATGGACTAACTTCTAGTCATTTTAATTACCTCTCTCTCTCCAACTGAAAATAAACTGTTCTGTTTGTCCGGAGGTGTGTGTGCGTGTGTGAGTGAGAGAGAGAGAGAGAGAGAGAGAGAGATCTTAATTGGAGATAGAATGATCTTTGTTTTCATATGTTGCTTCCTGTCCTTGTTTCCAGATTTTCTCTTAATTGGTTGTGTGCTCATTGACGATCTGCCAACAAAAGACGACTGAAGAGGGGAAAGGAAGACGGAAGGAGAGAGAGGGGATGAGGACTTCATGAACACCTCCTCTGTGACAGATCATGCAACAGTTATTTGGCTGATGTTACGTACATCAGCCAAATAATTCAACAAAAGTGCTAAAAAATAGCCTGCGGGCTCTGGACCGTTTGAGACAATATCATGAAGTTTGTACGGTCAAAGTATGTTGTCTATGAACAATTCTAATAGGGAGTGGTAAACTTGTCAAAGGGTGGTGCACTTACTTTCATGTCATTGAACTAGTTGTGTATTTTGGTTCAGAGAACAATTGGTGTGCATTTCCTTTTCTGGCTTCTATAGCAGCCTACACACACACACACACACACACACACACACACACACACACACACACACATAAACACTCTTCTCCTGACTGTGTTCGGGAGATTCCTGTGGGGATCCATCACACCTCATCGAGTTCCACATGGATAGCTCATCCAAACAGCCACACCACTGAATGGCCCAAACAGCCCTCTGTCCATCCGCCACCTACGAGCTGTAGGCCTAACTCCTTCTCTCCCTCTCTGTTATTTCTGAAGCAGAGAGTTATTGTAGCTCAAAACAACTAACCTAATTTGTCACACAGAAGAAAAACTCTCCTCTCAGTAGTACAGTCAAATAGAAAGTTTGTTGTTGAGAATGACCACAGCTTACAAAGATCAGCAATACTCCCCTCTCAGCTTTCTGACCATAATGTGCAGTTACCTTGACAAGTACACTCACTCAGACAAACTAATGTTGTATATTAATAATGTGTGTGTGTGTGTGTGTGTGTGCGTGTGCGTGTGCGTGTGTGTGTGTGTGTGGTGTGTGAAAAATGGATGACATAACGCCCCTACTCACAACCATAAAATAGTATGTGATTTATATATTGTTACCATTAATCCATGCTGGGCTAAAGAATAGAGCTACCCATTAGACAAAGCTGGAACACGGATATGGACGAATACAAAAAAGCCCGCTACGACCTCGGACAATATAGGAGGAATGTGGATTCCTATTACACCGGTTTCAATGCACATCATATGTGGCAGGGCTTGTAGACGATAATGAATTACAAAGCAAAAACAAGCCAAGAGATGCCCAGTGATGCAGAACTCCCAAATTAGCTAAATGCCTTTTATGCTTGCTTCAAGCAAGGAATGCTTGCTTCCGAGTCTTGCATGAAAGCCCCTGTTTTCGGGATGACTGTGTAATCTCGCTCTCTGTGAGTTGTGAGTAAAAATGTTAAACAGGTTAACATTCGCAAGGCAGGCGGAATACAAGGGCGCATTCTCAAAGCATGTGCAGACCAGCTGGCAAGTGTGTTCAGGGACATTTTCAATCTCCCCTTGTCCCAATCGGTAATCGCAACATGTTTCAAGCTGACCACCATTGTCCCTATTCCCAAGAACTTCAATGTAACCTGACTAGATTGTCAATGGCGCCAGAGGAGATGGCTGCCGTTTTACGGGCTCTTAACCAATTGTGCTATTGTGTGTGTTTTTTTGAGTTAATTGTAACTTATTTTGTACATAATGTTTCTGCCACCGTCCCTTATAACCGAAAGATCTACTGGATATCAGGACAACGATTACTCACATCGTACTGGATGAAGGCCCACATCCCCGTCATTCGCATGAGAAAGAGACTTAGATATTGGGGGCGTAGGTTGGTGTGCCTTGTAAGGATCTGATGGCGAGTGGGTAATATCCTACCAACGGGACATTAAAAACTGTAATATCTAATGTATCACCGAGTCGTGGCTGACTGAATGACGACATGGACAAAATACAGCTGGCGGGGTTTACTCTGCATCGGCATGATAGAACCGCTGCCTCCGGTAAGACTAGGGGTAGCGGTCTGCGTATATTTATAAACAACAACTGGTGCACAAAATCTAATATTAAGGAAGTGTGGTGGTTTTTCTCACCTGAGGTAGACTATCTCATGATAAGCTGTAGACCACACTATTTACCAAGAGAGTTTTCATCTATATTTTTCGTAGCTGTTTATTTACCACCACAAACCAATACTGGCACTAAGTTGGCACTCAATGAGCTGTATATGGCCACAAGCAAACAGGAAAACGCTCATTCAGAGGCGGCGCTCCTTCTGAACAGGTAATCAAATGGCTAACCAGAATATTTGCATTGTCGCCTCCCTCCCCCCTCTTTTACACTGCTGATACTCTCTGGTTATTATCTATGCATAGTCACTTTATCTCTACCTACATGTACATTTTACCACAATTACATAGACTAACCTGTGCCCCTGCACATTGACTGTGTACCGGTACCCCCTGTATATTGCCTCGCTACTGTTATTTTTCTGCTGCTCTTTAATTATTTGTTATATTATTTTACAGTTGTTATTTATCTGTTTTTTACTTAACACTTATTTTTCTTAACTGCATTGTTGGTTAAGGGCTTGTAAGTATTTCACTGTAAGGTGTAACCTGTTGTATTGGGCACGTGACAAATACTATTTTATTTTATTTTATTTGATTTGAAATGACTGTGGTACTGACAGCTGTAATTAAGAAGTGCTTTGAAAGGCTGGTCATGACACACATCAACACCATCATCCCAGACACTCTGGACCCCCTCCAATTCGCATACCACCCCAACAGATCCACAGATGATGGAATCTCAATTGCACTTCACACTGCCCTCTTCCACCTGGCCGATGAGGTGGAAATGACTATGTGAGAATACTGTTCATAGATTACAGCTCACATACTGGGCACAGACGTAAATTCAACATGTAGTTTTGACTTGCATTTGATTGAGTTGTCAACTAACGTGAATTCAATGCGAAAAAAATAAATCAACATGTTATTGGATTTACGTAAAATAATTATAATAATGAAATGAAAAAAAATATGAAATTCCCTTACGTTGATGACTTTTCTCCAATGCAATCAGTTCATGTTGTTTCAATGTCATCACATTTAATGTTTTTGAAATTATGTGGAAACAACATTTATTCAAACAGTTTTGTCCCAGTGGGCAGTGTTCAACACCACAGTCCACTCCAAGCTCATCACCAAGCTGAGGGCCCTGGGAATGAACACGTCCCTCTAACTGGACTTCCTGATGGGACGGTCCCAAGTGATGAGGGTAGGCAACAACACCTCCGCCACGCTGACCATTAACACTGGGGCCCCTCAAGGGTGTGTGCTTAGTCCCCTCCTGTACTCCCTGTTCACCCACGAGTGCATTGCCACGCACGACTCCAACACCATCATTAAGTTTGCTGATGACAGAACTGTGCTAGGCCTGATCACCAACTGCATCATTGGGGCCGAGCTCCCTGCTATTCAGGACTTCCATATCAGTCGGTGTCAAAGGAAGCCCTGAAAATGTGTCAAACATTCCAGCCACCCAAGCCATAGAGTGTTCACTCTGCTACCATCCATCAAATGGTACCAGAGCACTGGCTCTCGGACCAAAATCAAATCAAATCAATTTATATAGCCCTTCGTACATCAGCTGATATCTCAAAGTGCTGTACAGAAACCCAGCCTAAAACCCCAAACAGCAAGCAATGCAGGTGTAGAAGCACGGTGGCTAGGAAAAACTCCCTAGAAAGGCCAAAACCTAGGAAGAAACCGAGAGAGGAACCAGGCTATGTGGGGTGGCCAGTCCTCTTCTGGCTGTGCCGGGTGGAGATTATAACAGAACATGGCCAAGATGTTCAAATGTTCATAAATGACCAGCATGGTCGAATAATAATAAGGCAGAACAGTTGAAACTGGAGCAGCAGCACGGTCAGGTGGACTGGGGACAGCAAGGAGTCATCATGTCAGGTAGTCCTGGGGCATGGTCCTAGGGCTCAGGTCAGTTGAAACTGGAGCAGCAGCACGGCCAGGTGGACTGGGGACAGCAAGGAGTCATCATGTCAGGTAGTCCTGGGGCATGGTCCTAGGGCTCAGGTCCTCCGAGAGAGAGAAAGAAAGAGAGAAGGAGAGGATTAGAGAACGCACACTTAGATTCACACAGGACACCGAATAGGACAGGAGAAGTACTCCAGATATAACAAACTGACCCCAGCCCCCCGACACATAAACTACTGCAGCATAAATACTGGAGGCTGAGACAAGAGGGGTCAGGAGACACTGTGGCCCCATCCGTGGACACCCCCGGACAGGGCCAAACAGGAAGGATATAACCCCACCCACTTTGCCAAAGCACAGCCCCCACACCACTAGAGGGATATCTTCAACCACCAACTTACCATCCTGAGACAAGGCTGAGTATAGCCCACAAAGACCTCCGCCACGGCACAACCCAAGGAGGGGGGGGCGCCAACCCAGACAGGATGACCACATCAGTGAATCAACCCACTCACGTGACGCACCCCCTCCAGGGACGGCATGAGAGAGCCCCAGTAAGCCAGTGACTCAGCCCCTGTAATAGGGTTAGAGGCAGAGAATCCCAGTGGAAAGAGGGGAACCGGCCAGGCAGAGACAGCAAGGGCGGTTCGTTGCTCCAGAGGCTTTCCGTTTACCTTCCCACTCCTGGGCCAGACTACACTCAATCATATGACCCACTTAAGAGATGAGTCTTCAGTAAAGACTTAAAGGTTGAGACCGAGTTTGCGTCTCTGACATGGGTAGGCAGACCGTTCCATAAAAATGGAGCTCTATAGGAGGAAGCCCTGCCTCCAGCTGTTTGCTTAGAAATTCATGAATTTATCACTGCTAAAGTGAAAGTCATCCTCTCTTGGGAATGCTGCTTTTTATTTAGCTTTGCGACAGTATCAAAAAGGAATTTTGGGATTGTTCTTATTTTCCTCAATTAAGTTAGAAAAATAGGATGATCGAGCAGCAGTAAGGGCTCTTCGGTATTGCACAGTACTGTCTTTCCAAGCTAGTCGGAAGACTTCCAGTTTGGTGTGGCGCCATTTCCGTTCCAATTTTCTGGAAGCTTGCTTCAGAGCTCGGGTATTTTCTGTGTACCAGGGAGCTAGTTTCTTATGAAAAATGTTTTTAATTTTTAGGGGTGCAACTGCATCTAGGGTATTGCGCAAGGTTAAATTGAGTTCCTCAAATAGGTGGTTAACTGATTTTTGTCCTCTGGCGTCCTTGGGTAGACAGAGGGAATCTGGAAGGACATCAAGGAATCTTTGTGTTGTCTGTGAATTTATAGCACGACTTTTGATGTTCCTTGGTTGGGGTCTGAGCAGATTATTTGTTGCAATTGCAAAAATAAAATGGTGGTCCGATAGTCCAGGATTATGAGGAAAAACATTAAGATCCACAACATTTATTCCATGGGACAAAACTAGGTCCAGCGTATGACTGTGACAGTGAGTGGGTCCAGAGACATGTTGGACAAACACAACTGAGTCGATGATGGCTCCGAAAGCCTTTTGGAGTGGGTCTGTGGACTTTTCCATGTGAATATTAAAGTCACCAAAGATTAGAATATTATCTGCTATGACTACAAGGTCCGATAGGAATTCAGGGAACTCAGTGAGGAACGCTGTATATGGCCCAGGAGGCCTGTAAACAGTAGCTATAAAAAGTGATTGAGTAGGCTGCATAGATTTCATGACTAGAAGCTCAAAAGACGAAAACGTCATTTTTTTTTTTGTAAATTGAAATTTGCTATCGTAAATGTTAGCAACACCTCCGCCTTTGCGGGATGCACGGGGGATATGGTCACTAGTGTAACCAGGAGGTGAGGCCTCATTTAACACAGTAAATTCATCAGGCTTAAGCCATGTTTCAGTCAGGCCAATCACATCAAGATTATGATCAGTGATTGACTATAATTGCCTTTGAAGTAAGGGATCGAACATTAAGTAGCCCTATTTTGAGATGTGAGGTATCATGATCTCTTTCAGTAATGACAGGAATGGAGGTGGTCTTTATCCTAGTGAGATTGCTAAGGCGAACACCGCCATGTTTAGTTTTGCCCAACCTAGGTCGAGGCACAGACACGGTCTCAATGGTGATAGCTGAGCTGACTACGCTGATTGCGCTAGTGGCAGACTCCACTATGCTGGCAGGCTGGCTAACAGCCTGCTGCCTGGCCTGCACCCTATTTCATTGTGGAGCTAGAGGAGTTAGAGCCCTGTCTTTGTTGGTAGATAAAATGAGAGCACCCCTCCAGCTAGGATGGAGTCCGTCACTCCTCAGCAGGTCAGGCTTGGTCCTGTTTGTGGGTGAGTCCCAGAAAGAGGGCCAATTATCTACAAATTCTATATTTTGGGAGGGGCAGAAAACAGTTTTCAACCAGCGATTGAGTTGTGAGACTCTGCTGTAGAGCTCATCACTCCCCCTAACTGGGAGGGGGCCAGAGACAATTACTCGATGCCGACACATCTTTCTAGCTGATTTACACGCAGAAGCTATGTTGCGCTTGGTGATCTCTGACTGTTTCATCCTAACATCGTTGGTGCCGACGTGGATAACAATATCTCTATACTCTCCACACTCGCCAGCTTTAGCTTTAGCCAGCACCATCTTCAGATTAGCCTTAACGTCGGTAGCCCTGCCCCCGGTAAACAGTGTATGATCGCTGGATGATTCGTTTTAAGTCTAATACTGCGGGTAATGGAGTCGCCAATGACTAGAGTTTTCAATTTGTCAGAGCTAATGGTGGGAAGCTTCGGCGTCTCAGACCCTGTAACGGGAGGAGTAGAGACCAGAGAAGACTCGGCCTCTGACTCCGACCCGCTGCTTAATGGGGAAAACCGGTTGAAAGTTTCTGTCGGCTGAATGAGCGACACCGGTTGAGCGTTCCTACAGCATTTCCTTCCAGAAACCGTGAGAAAGTTGTCCGGCTGCGGGGACTGTGCCACGGGATTTATACTACTATCTGTACTTACTGGTGGCACAGACGCGGTTTCATCCTTTCCTACACTGAAATTACCCTTGCCTAACGATTGCGTCTGAAACTGGGCTTGTAGTACAGCTATCCTCGCCGTAAGGCGAGTACAGCGACTGCAATTAGAAGGCATCATGTTATTGTTACTACTTAGCTTCGGCTGTTGGAGGTCCTGACGAATCGTGTCCAGATAAAGCGTCCGGAGTGAAAAAGTTGAGGAAAAAAATTATATATATATAAACGGTAATTAAAAAGTAAAAACCGTAAATTTGTCAGGTAGCAAAACAGGTTGTCAACAAAACGCACAGCAACTCGAAAACAAGTCTGCAAGTTGTGACCGGAAATGACCAGAACTGTCACCAACAGGCTCTGAGACAGCTTCTACCCCCAAGCCATAAGACTGCTAAATATCCATAAGACCGCTAAATAGTTACATAATTAATGGTTAACTGGCCTATCTGCGCTGAGCCTATCTTGCACTAAGTCTATACACGCTCAAAAGACTATTGACACACTCACACATACACTACACTGGCACTCACACAAACCCACACACATTCACATACACTACATACACACGCACACATATGCATACCGACAACACAAACACGCATGCAGACACAACGCAAACAGAGATACACACACATATACTTACACTTTTACATTCAACATTTGCTGCTGCTACTGTTCTTCATTTTACTCTTATTAATATCTATCCTGATGCCTAGTCACTTTGCCTTGCTTTTTTGTACATATCTACTTCAATTTGTTTTTAAACTACTTTTCGTTTCATAATTGCATCATTGGGAAGGGCTTGTAAGCAAAGTGCATGTGACATTACAATTCGATTTGATGACACACTGTACAATACTGTCTATTATACTGTAAAAAAAAGTCAATGCTACCATAATCAGAATGAATGGATGAATGAATTCCATTCATTGAGGGGAGGAGTTTGTATTTCACAGTTGGCTATTTTACTGCAATTACAAGGGATTGATGCAAGCAGGTTGGCTGTTTGATGAAGTGTTTACACATTACAGCAAATGAATATTTGGTGTTTTACATCACTTGCACTTCTTGAGATCTTAACAAAAGCTTACAAACTGGCAGCAACTACGGGGCAAGTCAGACATCGCAAAATATTAAATCATTTAAGGTTTAAGACTTGCTGCCACTCTAATCTGTCCCCTGTGCTGTACATTCTAAATTGTTTGGGCACTATAACGACATACGAGTTAAGTTGGGACTGCTCACGGGTGCAACAAATATAGCCTCTTACAAGGCACACCTCAAAATATGTTAATGAGACAGAAACAACATTACCATGCACCCACTAGTAGTTAAAAGGTTTTTGGTGCTCCGAAGATACGGTACGGTACTCTGTGGTGTGGAATTACAGTACCATTAGAAATGCAGCAATTTTCACCAAATGCATCATCATTTGGTTAAAATTGCTGCATTTCTAATGGTACTGTAATTCCACACCACAGAGTACCGTACCGTATCTTCGGAGCACCAAAAACCTTTTAACTACTAGTGGGTGCATGGTAATGTTGTTTCTGTCTCATTAACATATTTTGAGGTGTGCCTTGTAAGAGGCTATATTTGTTGCACCCGTGAGCAGTCCCAACTTAACTCGTATGTCGTTATAGTGCCCAAACAATTTAGAATGTACAGCACAGGGGACAGATTAGAGTGGCAGCAAGTCTTAAACCTTACAGTATAATAGACAGTATTGTACAGTGTGTCATCAAATCGAATTGTAATGTCACATGCACTTTGCTTACAAGCCCTTCCCAATGATGCAATTATGAAACGAAAAGTAGTTTAAAAACAAATTGAAGTAGATATGTACAAAAAAGCATTTGGTGGATATCGGATTTCCTGAGATGGGAATATGCCTAGATATTAATTTATTGGAAAGGTATTCCATAAAGGACATTCATTAATATGTACAGTTGTATAGATCCAAGACAAGTAGATTATTATGGCAAATTTCAAATAGTACTTTGTGCATAACAATAACCCAGTGCAGGCTACATTCCAAGAACAACTGCTACACAGCAAGCAATTTGCGCGCGAGACAACAGAGCATATCAGTCAGGGGGTGGTGCGTCTGTTTCGAAGTTGACCTGATGAACTCGCATACAGAGAAGGATATCTCTATCGCTCGCTCTCTCTCTCTCTCTTTCTCTCTCTCTCTCTCTGCCATTGAAGGCATTTAATTGGAAATACATGAAGCAAGAATGTAATAATCGCATTATTAAATGGCACGTGATGTTTAAATTGACTAATGAGAATTAACTCAAACGTTCAGAACTGTCCATTCTGGTTTTGAAGAGCGCTTGCAGATCGAGATATTTAGGAGCATTTTGAATTACATAACTTCATACTTTGCTATCTACTCTGGTCAGTGTGTCCGTTTAAAGTCATAATAGCCAACTATATCCTACACTCAGCGCCTTGGAATTTCGAGCACAACTATGTGGTCAAGAATGTCGAGGAATTTCCCACTCCTGCCAATCTGATCTAGATTTCAGAACCAAGGACAGTTCACACCTGCTCCACCTGGGATACCGACGCGCGACGTTTCCTCACTTCCCGACTTTAACAATGCAACCAGGTAAGAAATTAACTCTGCTGTTTTAGGCTAGGCTACTCACTGTCACAGCATGCCAGTTTTATCAGAAATACTTGTGCATCAATATAGAATTGGCTAATCCGTTATTCACATGGTTTAATAGTGCCTTTCCTACAGGTCTATAGCAACTGTACAATACAATTTTACCTCCATATCGATGTAGGTTTTAACATTGTAGCCTTCTATGCTATTTGGCTAAATTATGCCGTTTATGGAAATAGCCTACAAATAGATTATTTTCCATTTGAAAAAATATGTTGAATTTAGAAGATCTATTGCATACAATAGCAGGCTATATTACATACTGGAAGAGTAGGCTTATTAGTATTACAAATAAATGTAATATTGAATCAATTGTTTATAAGCACATGCACAAGTTGTCACCACTCCCACCTCATCTGTAGTCCATGCTCTATTGTTCTGCACATTATCAATCTAAAGCAAAGTTTGACAGGTCAAGAAGAATGTGACATAGTATTGACTATGTTTTAACATGAACAATCCTAGATCGTACCTTGTATATTACTAGGGGCTATGTATTGCTCATTGGTAGGCTATATAGAAATGGTATTATTGCATTATATTTCACTTTTTAGTGATTTAGAAAATGCTCTTATCCAGAGCGATTTACAGGAGCAAAAGCCTATTTAAAAGTCACGATGATAAGTTGGTCTTAAGAGCAGGGAAAGGATAGATGTTATTGACCGTGCAGAGCTGGAGATGCAGGTGCTAGCCTACGAAAAGTGAAATATTCTAATCAATCAACACACCAAAAAACTGCATGTGCCATGCAAGCATGACCATCCTCCATGAGACATCCGAGATCTGTCCTAAGATTTAAAGCTGACCATAGCAGCATATAGTGTAGGCTACAGTAGGCCCTACCAGGCGCTATATTAATGTATCGTTAGATCACATTATGTGGTGAACAGGTACTGAGGCAACTTGGATTTTGTCTGCCCTCTCTACCTATAGCATAGGCTACTAGAGTCTGTCCTCATTGTTAATTCTGCGTTGTGAAGTAAAAGTTGTCACAAATATAAATAGTAAAGTAAAGTACAGATTCCCCCCAAAACGACTTAAGTAATGCTTTAAATAGTATTTTTACTTAAGGACTTTACACCACTGCATATAGGTGGCCCAAGGATTCAAACCCACAATCCTGGCATTGCAAGTGCCGTGCTCTACCAACTGAGCCATACAGGACCAGAAACAGACGCAGTTCCTCTATAGGCTAACATATTTAACTGGGAATAGAGATTCATCTAATTAAGCTCTATCCTTCTTCATGAAACACCATCAAAACCACCCTCCTTCCTGTTTTGAAGTCACACCCATTGTGTGTTGTTTCTCTGCTCACTTTACAGGACCAATAACCCCATTCATCTCATGTAGAAAGGAGTCAAAAGCCTCTTATCACCCGAACAAAAAGTAGATCGTAGTTGGATTACTTTTGGGGGGATTGAGCCCAAAACCCTCCTGTGAGAATTTGACACTCAGTCACTAATGTTCTATATTGTAGCATACAATGGCTATTCAGTCAAACTTTCTAGTTTGAATAGGCTTCCGTTTACTGAGTGCACTTTTTCGATACATCACAAAAGAACACCAGTTGGCCTTCTGAATGTCCCCCTGTGAGAACTACTTGAAATCTGAAGTACCTATCAGAGTTAGATTCAGCTATGGAACTTTTTGAGGTCATTTTGAAGCCCATTGAGTCTTGGGCATTCTCACGCTGTACTGATGAATATTCCATAGCAACGCAGAGTTGAGTGCCGGGGGAAGGTCTTGAAGTTAACGTTTTTGGTTCAAGTGAGGAGAAAGGGAATTGACCAGCATGTTGTGGTGTGTGTGTCCGTGTGTTTGAACCGAGAGATGAAATGGATCACTGAAACACAATAGTGACTTGGAGTGATAGAAAAGCTGGAAAGGTGCTATGTCACATGGGTTAATCTAAATCATGATTATTTCAGAGTCACAAATAGATACCACCTTTGGGTATATCTGTCTAGAATAAGACATGTTATCTCTTTATGATTGCAGGTGTTATTGCCATTCATCGACACAAGGTGTCTACTGTTAGTGTTGCCTTAGGGTGTAAGTCCTTGATACTTATTGTATGTGTTATGTGTTAAATATTTATATCCATCTTAGCACGCGTTGTTTAATTGTTTATTTATTGAAATGTTAAAACAAGTTAAGAACCTATAGCCATTATTTTAAATATTACAGACTGAGCATCAATCATACTTATACCAATGACATTATATAGAACTCATTATATTCACACCAGCCATTCATACTCATACCAATGGTGATACCCATTATAATGCCAATGTTATGATAGACACAATCAGACATGTTTAATCTATGGAGGCTGTATTTGAGCAATGCCTTGAGCAGCTGGGCTCTCTGTCTGAGGGCAGACAGGGCATAGGCTCCTTCTGGCTACACCATGTGTTGTGTGATGGTGTTCAGGTCTGTTAGGGAGGGTTACTGGCTGTGCTGTCTGACATCTCACCACCTGATCAGGGTGCCTCTTAACACAGCATGGGGACATCTACCAGCTAACAACATTACCGTCCATATGAAGGTGCTATCATGCACCACTTACCAAGATGACTAACTGCTAACTGTTTGGTCTGAAAGTCTAGCTCAGTAGAACCTATTCTAGACTCTTCTACATCAATATGTTCACAAGTGTCTGCTGCCCACAGTTGATGAAAACAGAAGCTTCAATCGGGAGTCTTTGTACAGTAAAAGCCAGTGAACTGTACTGTACCAATGGATCTTAAGGACCTGTGCTTGGTTGAAACATGTGCTCAAAGCAACATTTGTACTTAGTCACTCAATAATTTGAGAAATGTCCGTTATTTGGATCCAAGGGAGAGAGGCACATTGTATTGGAGGCGGCTGACTACTGTACTGTATGCTGCTAGAGGGACCTGCGTTGAAGAGACCTGCAGCTTTTCAATGCACGTGATGGGAGGCTGGTGTGTATTTGGTACTGTGTGTGTGTGTTAGCTTGCTAGCTGAGGGTTCAAAGTGGAGCAATTATGCACACTGTCTTCTCTTTTTGAACTCCTGCTTCACTGGGAATCATTGTGCAGAGATAGCTGGGTAGGGAGGGAGCAGCTCTCTTGGCTGCCAAGTGCTATTGTGACGGTCGATTCGGCCACGAGACAGATTTAATGACGTGACCATGGCCTGATAGAAAATTCCTCAGAACTAAGAGGAGGCTGAGCAAGAGTTGACAGTTGTCGTAGCAGCTCCAACTCATGTCAAATGACTCTTGGTCCCCTTGGTTATTTGCTGTCTCCTGTTTAAGGGGAAAGTATTATGAGCTCTACTAAGTGGGAAATGTTTTCCTAATATTGCCAGAGATATCATTTGATATCTATCTACCTCCCATACTTCAAGCTTGTGTATCCCCACATCTCTTCAACACACATCTGGGGAACTTGCAGTAGGACTTTATTTTCTATCAACAGACTAAGATCCACTCTTAGATCAAAACGTTGTATAACTAAGCCTAATTAAATGTATGTGGTGATGCCATTGTGTCCGTGTTCTATATCTGTAGGATTTTTTTGGGGCGACTATGACAGTCAGTCCTTAGACCATACCTTGGCCTAGTTCCTTTTGGCCCCCTTCTTGGTCTTCTTGTTTGGCCCTGATTCCTCCATTAAACTCAGGCTCTGCAAATGGAGAGTCCCTACCAAGCCCACCTGGTACAAGGGACAGTCGAGTGGGAGAATTCGATTGCTAACATCAATTAAACCGTTTTGGGTCACCTGTACCCTGTAGCTCCTGTTGGAAGGCTTTACGACAACAGACTGTGGCTCAGTCCCAACAAGTTCTCCTTCCTCTTGAAGTGTGCACTCGTTCACTACTCCCCACAAATTGTAAAGCGTGGATTGGTGTAGGCATGGGCTAGAGGAAGTTTCCATATACCAGTCACATCCCTTCAAATCCATAAAGGGAACTGAACAAGTACACCGTTCGAGAGAAAGGAGATACTATTGGTACACACGCTATGAGACAGGAAGAAGGATATGGCTGGCATATTTGTATGCTTCATGATCTCACCATACCAGTCATAGCCATACTAAACACCTGCTCCACTAAAGTACATCAAACAAAAGTTCTGGGTTTTGCCTTGACAGGTCTAAACAGCTATAAAACAGAATAGAAGGTAGAAGAAAATGTAGCATTGTAAAATAGTTAACTCAGTCTACTTTACCTTGTAGAATAATATGAACAGTTGATTTGGACAGAATATTTGGTTGTTTATGAAGTTTTTGCCATTATAAGTGTTCCCCTCACACTATTTTTATTGAGCGTGGATCACTGTCTTGCCAATGGAGCACAGGCAGTTTCAGTTGTTTTTCTCTTGGAGGGAGAGAAGAGGTTTCATCAAAGCACCATATGGTCTACAGTAGTGTCGGGGTTGTGTTTCTGTAGAGATGGCAGATTCAGCAGCAATCATTGCACTTGTTCCTGCTCATTTGCTTCCTTGTCTGTTGCTGGGGTATGACTGAACAATATCCCATTGAACACCATCACACACACACGCACCAGGGGGGAGAAGCTATACGGACACTCCTGGTGTACAAAGTGATGATGTATGTCGCGCTGCTGAGAGCCGAGTGAACCAAATCACACAGACCAACTTTCTCTGGCCAAAGACTGAACTGACTAGCCTCTTTCTCACCAGGGGCCCACCCACAGGAAGAGTGACAGGACATGCTATAGGTGGCATACTATGACCACAGGTTATTACTAACTATAGTCATGGGTGCTGAGAGATGTAGGTGTGCACATTCCTTTTGTACTAAGTTTTTGAAAAAACGTATATGTTTAACATTGACCAGTTTACTGCGATAAGGTACCTGTAGGTAGGAAACGTTTAAGATTAAGACATGTATCTTTACAAATAGTATTACATGAACTCCTCTATATGTCCACTACCAAAGCTTGGCAAAGATTATCAACATCTTGCCGTATCCTTTTAGCAACGGCAAAACTGGTTGAAATTATGTATTTTCAACCAGTTTTGCAACAGCATATACAGTATGAGTGAGATGGTTGATTGAAAACCCAGGCCACACCTTCAACTAACAGCTATAGCTAGTATCTCCCATCAGTGATGAGGTGGTGTGTCCAGCAGCTAATGGGACTGATTACCTCAGCTTCCCTTAACAAAGTTCTCAGATGGCCAATCATAGTTTAAAATTGAATGTCGATTGTGAAATAAAAATCACAAAAAAGTAGTGTTGTCACGATGCCAGAATTTTTACTTTGATACCGATACCAGGTATAGTATCACAATACTCGATTCCATTACGATACTCAATACCAAAACAATACCAAAACAATACCAAAACAATATCACTGGAAAAAAAAGAAGGCATATTAGCCAAAGTCACAGAATGGCACTTGATCCAAACAGTTAAGCTCAGCTACTGCTCTGTTCAATCGCTGGGCATCTTTTGAGTTATCATTACATTACAATTTTTTTACCTCAACATTTCATACAATCAATTTTACTTTGTATTTACCAATCTACATAACAACATAATGGTAATAATTTATTTGAATTAAAAATCTATATTGATATACTGGCTAAATCAAGATGAAGCCTAGGCATATCCACAATACACACAATGTGTGTGCCTGCATTGAGTTATTGAGCTTGTTTTGGCTGATTCCATGGGACTACAGATAGCAAACAATCTGTTTCCCTTCCTTATTGTATATTTGCATACAAATAGCCTATTTTATACAAATGTGTGCTGTCTCTTTAACCAGTAATATCGTCATTCACAAGGCTAGAGTGGGGCGGCCTGTCGGAACACAGCCAGTTCGCTCAGGCAATAGATCATCTTTGGGAGAGATGTGAGACAAAGACCGAATAAGTGAATGAATAAAGTTTTTGTTGTCAATCAGCTTTGAAGTCAGCATACAAGCTTGGCACACCTCTATTTGGTGAGTTTCTCCCATTCTTCTCTGCAGATCCTCTCAAGATCTATCAGGTTGGATGTAGAGCGTCGCTGCACTGCTATTTCCAGGTCTCTCCAGAGATGTTCGATCGGGTTCAAGCCCGGGCTCTGGCTAGGCCACTCAAGGACATTCAGAGACTTGTCCTGAAGCCACTCCTGTGTTGTCTTGGCTGTGTGCTTAGGGTCGTTGTCCTGTTGGAAGGTGAACCTTTGCCCCAGTCTGAGGTCCTGAGTGCTCTGGAGCAGGTTTTCATCAAGGATCTCTCTGTACTTTGCTCCATTCATTTTTCCCTCGATCCTGACTCGTTTCCCAGCCCCTGCCGCAGAAAAACATCCCCACAGCATGATGCTGCCACCACCATGCTTCACGGTAGGTGTAGTGCCAGGTTTCCTCCATGTGTGATGTTTGGCATTCAGGCCAAAGACTTCAATCTTGGTTTCATTAGACCAGAGAGAGTCCTTTAGGTGTCTTTTGGCAAACTCCAAGCGGGCTGTCATATGCCTTTTACTGAGGAGTGGCTTCCGTCTGGCCACTCTACCATTAAGGCCTGATTAGTGGATTGCTGCAGAGATGGTTGTCCTTCTGGAAGGTTATCCCATCTCCACAGAGGAACTCTGGAACTCAGAGTGACCATTGGGTTCTTGGTCACCTCTTGGTGGTTCCAAACTTCTTCCATTTAAGAATGACTATGGTACCCTTCCCCAGATCTGTGCCTCAACAAAATCCTGTCTCGGAGCTCTACGGAAAATTCCTTTCGACCTCAATGCTTGGTCTTATATAGACAGGTGTGTGCCTTTCCAAATTATGTCCAATCAATTGAATTTACCACAGGTAGACTCCAATCAAGTTGTAGAAACATCTCAAGGATGATTAATTGAAACAGAATGCACCTAAGCTCAATTTCGAGTTTCTTACAAAGGGCCTGAATACTTATGTAAATAAGGTATTTCTGTTTTCGCCTCGTCATTATGGGGGTATTATTGTGTGTAGATTGATGAGGAGAAGAACAAATATTTAATCAATTTTAGAATAAGGCTGTAACGTAACAAAATGTGGGAAAAGGGAAGGGGTCTGAATACTGTCTGAATGCACTGTATTTTCCCATTCATTACAAAGACCCCCATTGCTTTGTTTGACAAACCCATGCATCTCTCTCTCTCTCTCTCTCTCCAGTCAAACAGGTATTTTCAACCCCTAATATACAAGATATGACCTCAACATGATACGAATTTATATCAGCAAACCTCTTGTCATTTATATCAGCAAAACTCTCTGCCCACTACCCCTCCCTGCCCACCCACCACCATCCTCTTTTTTTGCCCATCATGTTTCCATGGCAACCCCAGTTAGCGAAGAAGAGAGCTCTTCCAAGTGTGAGAATATCTCCCTATTATACTTCTTGTATTGTATGGTGGTGGTATGGTTCACACTCCATGATGCTATACTATAAATATTTGATTAGGTTTTTCAGTATGGATTTGTCTTCGATTAGAATAATGAATAACGAATAACGGAGTATGCTATAACCACTGTCCAAGGCCAGAGCTCTTTTATACAGTATTCATTCACTTCTACCTTTCATTCAAAAAGTGATCTCACTGTGGTTTTCCACACGGTTTCTCCTTGCATGTGGTCCTTGGAGATGGTTCTTCACTGAACTAGCTCCCAGTACACACACAAAAAATTGTGCTTAATAGTACCAAATAGGGTTCTTTAGCTTGTAACCATAGCGGAACCCTTTTTTGGTGCTACTGTAAATAGAACCCTTTCTTGAAGTAAAAAAATAACTATGCTCATGAGGTTCTAAATGGAACCTGTATGGTGCTATAAATAACCTTTCCTACGGTTCTATAAAGAAGCATTAAAACAAAAGATTAAAGCCTTAAAACCCACTTTTATGGGTCTTGAAACTTCCCATTAGCACTTTATGAAATGGTCACATTTGCACTTGTTTTTAAGGACACACCTCAAATATTTCCACCCCTCCCACCTCAGTTCAAGCGAGCTGATGTTAGACAGGTAAATTGACAAACCTCGTGTTATGACTGGAGAATACCAGTTTTTACATGACGAAATAGAAAAATTAACGTGAATTTGACACTTGTGCTTCCTTAGCGCCAGCCAGAAATAGAGCCCTTTATCTGTTGTAACGTTCTTTATCCTCAAGTCAGTGTTCACTGTTTATATTCTTAATCTCCCAGTGATGCAATTAGTTAGAACAAATCGTGTCAAGTGCTGGACGCACTCGACAGAAGCAGAGGGCAACACATGATACAGTATATTCACTAAATAAATGTATTATTGTAACGGCTGTCGTCGGATGAAGAAGGAGACCAAGGTGCAGCGTGGTAAGTGTTCATGATAAATGTAATACTCAAAACACTCAAACAAAATAACAAAGAGGGAAAACCGAACAGCTGCCTCTGATTGGGAACCACACCAACATAGAAATAAAGAAACTAGAATGTCCACCCTAGTCACACCCTGGCCTAACCAAGATAGAGAATAAAAGCCTCTCTATGGCCAGGGCGTGACAATTATGTACCCGTGTGCATGTGCTGTGTATGTACTGCGAAGTCAGTCAAGTGAAAACAGAGGAAGTATGTATATAGTGTAGATGTACAGTATGTGAGTGAGTGCAAGTGGGTGAGTGTGTCACGTTCTGACCTTTATTTTCTGACCTTTTATGTTTCGGCCTAGTATGGTTCTCAATCAGAGGCAGGTGTCATTAGTTGTCTCTGATTGAGAATCATACTTAGGTAGCCTGGGTTGCACTGTTTGTTTGTGGGTGATTGTCTATGTTGATGGCTTGTTTCAGCGCAGCTCGCATTAGGTTCACGGTTGTTATTTTGTTTACTGGTTTTGTATAGTTTTCAGTGTTCAGTACTTTCTTTATTAAAGATTTACCATGGACACTTACCACGTCGCATATTGGTCCTCTGATCCTTTTCGCCTCTCCTCTTCAGATGAAGAGGAGGACGACCGTGACAGAGTGTTTCATGTTTCAGAGAAGTCAAATGTGTCATAAGATTAAATGTATCTTATCAAATCATCAAATCAAGCTTTATTTATACAGCACATTTCAGACATGGGATGCAACAAAATGTGCCTCATAGGAAAAAATATGTAAAAAAACAAAGCAGAAATATTTACAACACAACAAACACAAGATAAAAAACAAAAGAATGACACAAACTGAACGACTAAAAAGCACCCTAAGAAAAGCTAAAAATATTCAATTTAAGATCTCTTTTAAATATGTCCACAGTTTTGGCCCCCCTCAGGTTCTCTGGCAGGCTTTTCCAGATGCTGGGGGGATAATAACTAAAGGCTGCCTCTCCAAGCCTCTTGATCCTAGGTTTTGGATAGTTAAAAGGCCAGTGCCAGAGGACCTGAGGGACCTACTGTGTACATAACTTAAAAGCATGTCTGACATGTATTGCTGTGCACAATCGTGGATTAGTTTAAAACCAATTGAAGAATCTTGGTACCCGTGCTGCAGAATTCTGTATGTTTTGCAGTTGACCAATGGCTTTCTTGGGTAGAACAGACCGGAGAGCATTACAGTAGTCAAGCCTGCTTGTAATAAAAGCATGGATGAGTCTCTCTGTCCTAGCCTGAGAGAGAAACTGCACACGTTGGCAATGTTCCTCAGGTGGTACATTTTTTTTTGTCACATTCCTAATGTGCGATTCGAAATTTTGTTCTGAATCTAAAACTCACACCTAGGTTTTTTATCTTTATTGCCCATGAATTAATATGTGCGGCCAGATTTGCGCTCTGTGCTTTGGCACCAACAACAAAGTACCTTGGACTTGTCTTGATATAGTTGGAGGAAGTTGCAAGCCACGCAAGTATTTAAATCACTAATACAGTCTAATAATTTATCCCAAAAATTCTCTGGTGACACTTAAATATAAAGTTGTGTATCGTCTGTGTAGCAGTGAACATCCTTGCTGTGCTTTCTGATAGTGCTGTTCAGATCTAAATTGGTTTAGGACCTATTTATTTGGTCAAGATTTCTCTGTCACCGTATACTGTGAACATAACTCAGAGAAAATACATATCACATGTGGCGTTCCACAAGGTTTGATTTTGGGTCCAGTACTGTTCAGTTTACATATGTTACCCCTTGTAACATATATAAACTGAACAGTACCGGACCCAAACTAATCCACCTCTCCAGTCTGTCCAGAAGGACATCATGGTCAACAGTGTCGAATGCAGCACTTAAATCTAAGAGTACAACAAGGACAGAGAGCTGTTTGGCATATCGGTTGGCTCTAAGATAATCTCCCACTTTAACTAAGGCTGCCTTCTTCAGATATGCTATTAAACACTGTTTTGAAGAAGGTGGTGGGGATAGGATCAAGAAGGCCAGTAGAAGTCTTAAGTTGTAATATCACTTTCCTGAGCATGTCTGTGTCAACCAGGGAAAATACATCTGTAGTGCCTTTGCGTGGTAGGCTAGGGAACAAATCATCAAACTTCTCATCAGGTTTTGCTTGACTGATACCCAGCCTACTGTTGATTATCTTATCTTTTAAATATGCCGCAAAGTCATCACATTTAGATGTGGAGGGAAGTTCAAATAGGTTTGAGGTGGTAGGATTTATCAGGCCATCAATGGTCGAGAAGAGCACTCTCAAATTATTCTGATTAATAGTGATCAAGTTAGAAAAATGAGCACGTCTGGCATTTCTAATTGCCTTGTTATATAAGCCAAGTTGCTCTCTCAGAATATCATAATGGACCTGCAACTTTGACTTTCTCAACTTCCGCTCTGCCTTTCTGTAATTTCTCTTTAATTTATTAATTTCCTCACTCATCCAAGGGTCTCTCTGTTTGAATGTGGCCCTTTTCAAATGTAATGGAGCTATGGCATCAATGGTTGCCCTTAATTTTCTATTAATGTTATCAACTAAATCATCACAAGAGGAAGGCAGAATAGGTGGTGGAGAATTGTTCATACATAAAATCTGTAGCAACTTCAGAGGTAGGATAGTGTTTCTTAATAATGTGTTCGGTATTACCCTGTGCTATGGGCAACAAGGTAGTAAAAAATACACCGTGGTGATCAGATAAAGCAACATCAACAATAGAGGATATGTCAATAGAAAGTCCCTTGGTAATAAACAGGTCCAGAGTATGGCCGCAGTTATGGGTGGGCCTAGTAACATGTTGGGAAAAGTCTATAGTGCTCAAAAGATTCATACATTTAACGGCCTTTTAGTCAGTCTCTTTCTCAGCATGAATATTAAAATCGCCCAACACAATGATTTTATCATAGTTCTCAAGGACACAATTCAGATAAATCATTATATAAAGTGTGGCAGGACTTTGGTGGCCGATACATGGTTATAGCCAGCACTGGATGCTGACATTTAAACAGTACAGCATGATGCTCAAAAGACCAACAGTCGCCAAATGAAATATCCTTACAGCTGAGAGTATTAGTAAAAATAGAGGTTGTCCCCCCCCCCACCCTTTTTCCATTTTCTGAGAGAGTATGAAAATCTGTAGTCCAGGGGGAGTCTTCAATTATTCGAGGAACAACAGTCTGATGACAGCCAAGTTTCAGTGATCAACATGCAATCAACTTTGAGCTCAGTAATGAGGTCATTCGCGAGAAAGCTTTTACTAGTGATTGCTCTAACATTTGAAAGCCCTATATTCAATGACTGTGGGCCACTCTGCCCCTGGGGAATCTGCCTTGAGGTAACCAATGGAATAACAACCAAATGATTAACGTTATAAACAAGTTTTCTGACAGTCTCCAGTATAACAGAATGGTAGGAGATGACAGTTTGTATAAACTCACCAGAAGGTGGAGTTAAAGTAACATAAATTTGGTTACTCACAACAACCATAGCGCCATTTCAACAGGAGTTGCTTATGCTTTCCAAGTTCTGTGTTGCTTACATGCTGACCACACCTCTCGCGTTACATGCACAAGTGTTGCAAAATATATTTACACATGCAGTTGAAGTCGGAAGTTTACATACACCTTAGCCAAATACATTTAAACTCAGTTTTTCACAATTCCTGACATTTATTCATAGTAAAAATTCCCTGTCTTAGGTCAGTTAGGATCACCACCTTATTTTAAAAATGTGAAATGTCAGAATAATAGTAGAGAGAATGATTTATTTAAGATTTTCTTTCTTTCATTACATTCCCAGTGGGTCAGAAGTTTACATAAACTCAATTAGTATTTGGTAGCACCTCCTTTCAATTTTGTTACTTGGGTCAAACGTTTCGGGTAGCCATCCACAAGCTTCCCACAATAAGTTGGGTGAATTGTGGCCCATTTCTCCCGACAGAGCTGGTGTAACTGAGTCAGGTTTGTAGGCCTCCTTGCTCGCACATATTTTTCAGTTCGGCCCACAAATGTTCTATAGGATTGAAGTCAGGGCTTTGTGATGGCCACTCCAATACCTTGACTTTGGTGTCCTTATTAAGCCATTTTGCCACAACTTTGGAAGTATGCTTGGGGTCATTGTCCATTTGGAAGACCCATTTGCAACCAAGCTTTAACTTCCTGACTGATGGCTTTAGATGATGCTTCAATATATCCACATAATTCTCCTACCTCATGATGCCATCTATTTTGTGAAGTGCACCAGTCCCTCCTGCAGCAAAGCACTCCCACAACATGATACTGCCATCCCCGTGCTTCACGGTTGGGATGGTGTTCCTCGGCTTGCAAGCCTCCCCCTTTTTCCTCCATAACGATGGTCATTATGGCCAAAAAGTTATATTTCTGTTTCATCAGACCAGAGGACATTTCTCCAAAAAGTAAGATCTTTGTCCCCATGTGCAGTTGCAAACTGTAGTCTGCCTTTTTTACGGTGGTTTTGGAGCAGTGGCTTCTTCCTTGCTGCGCGGCCTTTCATGTTATGTCAATATAGGACTCATTTTACTGTGGATACACATACTGTTGTACCTGTTTCCTCCAGCATCTTCACAAGGTCCTTTGCTGTTGTTCTGGGATTGATTTGTACTTTTCGCACCAAAGTCTGTTCATCTCTAGGAGACAGAACGCGTCTCCTTCCTGAGCGGTATGACGGCTGCGTAGTCCCATGGTGTTTATACTTATTATAGTATTATTGTTTGTAAAGATGAACGTGGTACCTTCAGGCATTTGGAAATTGCTCCCAAGGATGAACCAGACTTGTGGAGGTTTACCATTTTTTTCTGAGGTCTTGGCTGATTTCTTTTAATATTCCCATGATGTCAAGCAAAGAGACACTGAGTTTGAAGGTATGCCTTAAAATACATCTACAGGTACACTTCCAATTGACTCAAATTATGTAAAATTGCCTATCAGAAGCTTCTAAAGCCATGACATAATTTTCTGGAATTTTTCAAGCTGTTTAAAGGTACATTCAACTTAGTGTATGTATGTCAACTTCTGACCCACTGGAATTGTGATACAATGAGTTATAAGTGAAATAATCTGTCTGTTAACAATTGATGGGAAAATTACTTGTGTCATGCACAAAGTAGATGTCCTAACCGACTTGCCAAAACTATAGTTTGTTAACAATACATTTGTGGAGAGGTTGAAAAACAAGTTTTAATGACTCCAACCTAAGTGTATGTAAACTTCCGACTTCAACTGTACATGTTATTCAATCATTGCATCCACACTGCTCGCACACGTCAACGAGCGTCTGCGTAGCCAGGCTCTAAAATAGAACTTGGTTCTATTTGTGACACTTGACGCGCTGCAAGTCCCCCCTCTCCCATCTCCTCATTGGTTTTTAGGAGCATATACCCACGTGAGTGATTGAACGGTGAACTGAGGTCCACACTCCCGTCCAGTTGGTGGTGGTAATGCACCTTAAAGTTGGTTGCCAACCGCAATATAAAGTCCAAAGAAGAAGAAGAAGACTGAAGGAGGAGAGATTACTAGAAACTAACTTGGTTTACCCTTTTATCTGTGGATTAATTGTCAGAGTAGAGGACCTTGTGCGTTTCAGGTAGAATAAAAGCCAATGTTAATGTCCCAGGATAAATTATCTAGCAACAGCAAGCTTGCTAGCTAAATTGCCATGAATGTTGAATGTTTTTTTAATGTCCCCAATGTAATATAGTTGGCGCAGAGTTCATCTTGATATTTCAACCTGCGTGTCCTGATCACGTCTGGTGTGGATGGACAAAATCAACATGTGCGGTTAGGGTGAATCACGTCTCTTTTAAAACATTCTGGTTGCTCCCACAGTAAATGAAAGTTGTCACAAAGAGATTCCTGTTGTTGCAAAGTTTCTTCAGGTACTTGTTCAAGGCAAAGAGTTGGCTGAAACGTTACGGACACCTTTGATAGCACGGGAGGGGGCAAGAGATAATTATTATCTTCCCTGTGCTAGTGTAAAATGATCGCCTAAAATGAAAGTCGTTATAATCTACGTGAGTGATGATGGTGTCAATGGAGTAGTTGGCCAGAACCGTGGGCAGAAGGGAGTTGATGTCATGGACATGGGCTCCTGGGTGACCTTGGTCGGTCCACAGATCGTAGGCAGGCCAAAATCTCTCACCATAGGGCTGCCTACATTGATGGTGGTCGTGATGGAATCCGATGGGTAAGTGACCTGCTGAACTATGGTGGCCGTTGGAGAGGATGCCACTGGGCGGCCTGTTGGTATACACGCAGGATACATGCTGACTCCCTGGGCTGGTAGGTCCGTCTCAAGCGGGGCAAAGCTGTTTGATAGCTGGATTGCATCTTCTCGGATAGATGAAGGGTGGCCAGACTTCCTCCCCGATCTCCTACGCCTTGCGTGTGTCCAGTCTCCCATCTTATGTCTCATGGAGTTTACTGTAGGATCTCATGGAGTTTTCATGTTAGATTGTAGTATAAGGCGTCAATATAAAGATTAGCCAAACAACCTCTCTTAGAAGATTAATATTTAATATCCAACTGCTAGCTTCACATAGAACAAGTCATACAAAGGATAGTTCAAAAGACCACCTGGGAACGTGAATGAATACCAATAACCTTTTCCGAGGTCAAGTATTACATAGAGTGATTATGTCCGCTCCTGGTGAGGGACTATCTTGAGCAATGTCCACAGGGGTTGCAGCCTGATTCAAAGGGGAACAGGCAGGAGCATCAGGGGACAAAGGGAAAGTCTGGTGCCCTGGGGGGACCCTGGTGGAGTGCTTGGAGTCTCAGGAGTAGCTGACAGTGGGGCTGCCTGTCTCAAACCATGCCCATGAGATAGTGGGTGAAGGAAAGGTAATGGTGCTTAGAGGGCAGTGAGAAGGGGGTATGGGATTGGGCTGAAGGTACAAAACCCTGCTAACACTTGTGGCTGCCTAAGGGGTGGGACATTCTCTGCAACATCACCATAGAGTGGTTTCAGTCTATTGTGATGGATACATTTCGGGGTAGTTTGAGGTGATTTCAAATCCAGTACCCTGCATGTTACACCAGGCTGTCCATCTGTGTCGAACAGATGTAGGATTTTGGATGGGCCCTTCCAACATAGGGATAGTTTGCAGTGCAGCTTTGCTGGATCAGTCATGAAAACCAGATCCCCAACTTAAAATGGTTTGAAAAAAGTTCCCTTGTCGTATTGCTCCTTCTGTTTTTTTCCTCCGAGCCAGCTGTAACTGGGAGTTGGCATCAGCGAAGGCCAACAATAGTCTGGATGTTACAGAGGAGGCGTACTGTGATGGGGACTTTGAGGAGATGTCAGACGGGCTGGGCAGCATGACAACTCACTGCCATTGGCATGTTTCTTCTTGACCACGTAGTTGTAAACATTGAGTTCCAGTATGTGATCAGTTACGACCTTGAACGGATTGCCTCCCAGATAGTGTATGAAATATCAGATGGACCACGCTATAGCGTAGAGTTCCTTGTCATATGTGGACCAGTTTCTCTCAGATGGGTTGAACATGTGACTAGCATAGGCGATCACTGATTCTCTGCCATTCTGCACTTGACTGAGAACAGCACCAACTGCCATCTCGGATGCATCACAGTGAATGAGGAAGGGCTCGGGAAAAGTCAGGGAATGACACGATAGGTGGCACTGAGAGGGTCTGTCTCAAGTATTTGAAAACCTCATCTGCCTCCCTTGACTACTCAAAAGGAACGTCCTTGAGTGTGAGCTTGTGCAGTGGGGCTGCGATTTGGGCAAAGTTCCAAACCTCATGTAATAAGTGCACAAACCCACAAATGCCCTGACTTCTGAAGGAAAGGATGGGAGAGGTACATTTTTGACATGCTCCACATTTCTGGGATCTGGTCTCAAGCCCTGGGCAGACACAACTAGAATTGCCACTTGGCTCTGAGCAAAGGTGTGTTTTGACGGCTTCAGCTTCAAACCTGCTGACTTGAATCTCTGGAAAACATGTGTTCTTTACAGTTCCTGCTGAACACAATGACGTCATCCAGGTAAATGAGGCACTGGTTCCAGTGACAACCACAGAAGACAAGTTCCATGAGGTGTTGTAACGTCGGCGGTGTGTTGGACAAGCATGACTTTAAACTGGTAGACCCCACTCCCTGTGTTAAAGGCTGTCTTGTCCCTGTCTGTAGAAACCATGGGAACCTGTCAGTAACCAATGGATAGTTTGAGCCTTGTTTGAGGGATGACCTGGCACTTGACCCACAGTACCAACTAGTACTAATTTCCCTGGTCTTGAGTGTGTGAATTATCAAACAGATGTCTTCATTTTTGGGCCATCTCCTATTGTTGTTCTTGTGGTCGTAATGACTGTGTCCCTATCCCTGTCTGTAGATACATACTGATGGGTGTCTGAGGTCTGTTGTAGCCAGAGCTGCTGTAGCCCCGTTCATGACGTCCAACATTGTTATGTCTGTAGAGTACTGTCTGTCGTCTTGGGAAGGTTTACCACAGCCATCATGCTGTCCACCATCGCTATCACGTTGCCCTTATGGTTGGTGTGAGTAACGTTGCACTGTGTACCTAGGGCAGCTAGGTGAGCGTTTCCTCTGATGAGATGAGCTGTAGTCTGGAGTAGGTGAGTAGGTGAGCTACCGTTGACTGGGACGGCCTCTTGAATCCTGTTGTGGGTCATCCTGCCTCTGTTGTTGCATTGACAAAACCAGTTTCATCACCTGTTGTTCTTCACGTAGTCCTGAAAAATCACTTTGCAGTACCAGTGATGATTAATAGGGCCTCTATTAATTTTGATTAGCCATCCCATGAAGCTTCATCACATGAAGCGGTGGGTGTGGTTTCACCAGGTGAAGCCTGGCATGAGGGGTTAGATGTGGCAGGCATGTTAACCATTAGACTTGGGGAGCTAAAATTAACTTCATCCTGTACTCTCTGGCTAACAATTACAAGTGTCTGTTCCAGAGTAGCAGCCCCATGTTCATGGCACTTAGCCCGAAACACCAGATCCAATCCAGCTACAAAATGTCTAAAATGTTCAATTTGGATGGCAGCAATATTGTAGCCTGGAAAAGCTTCCTGAGTTAGACGTGTGCTTTCAGCTGCATAAACGTCTAATGTTTTTCATGGGAGTCTGGGCCTAGCGTTAACTCTGAAAAAGAGCTAAGTATTGCTTTCCACCAAAAACATCAAACTTTCCAATAGTTTCCCCATAGAAAATTGAGTTGCTTGTGGCAGAGAAATCCAGTTTGGTTGGAAGGATTGTGGCTAAATCATTGTCTGTTGTGTCAGCACAAGCTTTGACAGCTAATTCCCCCCCCCCCCCCCCCAAAAAAAAAATCCTTAGAGTAAAAACTCTCCTTGTCCTTTCCATCACCCTGAAATGGTTGGAGAAGATCCACTTTATAATATATCACTTTGTTAACAGCAGCAAGCTCTCGCCTTTCCTCTCGCCTCTCCTATCCTCCTCCGAGTCTGACATTCTTGAATTATTGATATATCTTGAATCAGATATCAAATTGAATTATTCTCACATTTTAGCTGTTTAGTCTGTTTGTTATTCCACTCACTTGTAATTGTATAGTCCTTTCGTAAGTCTGTTTGGTTGCATAGTTTTGAATGTATTTTATTTTTACAGGGACAGTACACATTAATCAACGTTTTAGTAGAAGTTACCCGTTTTTACCCGCTAGTTCAAAAGACCACCCGGGAACATGCATGAACCCCAATAATCTTTTCCCAGGTCAAGTATTTCAGAGTGATTACGCCCTCTCATGCCGAGGAGATAATAACAGTACATCACTTTCTACACTAGTATGAAACATGTGCTGCCCTTTTTTTCATGTTTTATGTGGAAGTCTTTCCCACTGCTATTGCTACAAATACAGTCAATAAACTTGCCAAGGTGGAAAATGCTAACTTAGGAATGTGATATCTATCAACAAGTGACACGTGACATGCACACAGATGATAGATTGGACTGCCCAGAATTGGACTTTCTATCATGTTTCGATGAAGAGCACAAACACATGGAAAGGTTAACATGCTCAGGGAGCATTATAATTGACAGATTAAGTTGTGCATCCGAAATGGCACCACATTCCCTACCTAGTCCACTTCTTTTGCCACGAGCCATGTGGGTCATGTTCAAAAGCAGTGCACTATAGGGAATATGGTTCCATTTAGGATGCAGACAAGGCTATCAGGCTAACAGGAACCACATGAACCAGTTGTACTTTAACTGAAGCATTGTCATTTATTATTATTTTTTTAATTATGTGCAAAATGGTAGAAAGAGGAAGGGTGGGAGAGAAACTCAGAGGTAGAGTCTGTGTGGCTGTGGGAGAGAGAGAAAGACAGAGGTAGAGTCTGTGTGACTGTGGGAAAGACAGAGAAAAAGAGATGATGAATTAGGAAAAAATGGGAGAATAGATTGGGATAGATTGGGGTGCTGGGAAATCCAGGCAGAGGAGTGGAACGTGACCAACCACCTCGATTAGGTCTTAAGTAGCAACATTTGAAATTGCGTTTTTTACATTGGATAAAAGTAGAGTATCAGAGCTACAAATTATATGTCATACACTGCAGTTGAGGAACAATTGGACAGTAATTCTGCTTTGAAAGTGAATGAACTTTTGAGAAAATGGCCCTTGGATGTTTTGGTACACCTCCTGGAGAGCTCTTCTTTGTCTACACATATTCAGCATCGTTTACACCCTCTTAAGCCTTAGCCTCACCCATCTCTTTAAGGATTCACATGTGAGGCCATGTGCTAAACAGAATGAGTAAGATAGTGTAGTAAACAACCAAACATTTCAAAACTAAAAATTGTGAAAGTCCTAGCCCACAATAAGAAAAACTCCAAGTTAAAATACACTTCTAGCCCTTGGTCTATATCCTAATCTGACCTTGCTGCAGGTTGTGTTGTTCTTCACATTACCATCTATGGTAAACACACAAATAAAATCACAATTATTTGTCACAGTGAAATGGTTACTTCTATATTTGCATAGTAGCAATATAAAAAATAGAACGTTTTCAGATAAATATTTTATAATTATTAGATGATGCTTACCAAGACACTAGGGGTGTGCCGAGTAGTCGGACAAAGTATAATAACGGATATGGGCAATTTTCTGGATACAGTTATGATCCTAGTATTTTTTTCGGGTGCCAGCAAGGATGTTTCTCATGTGTTAGTCAGAGAGTTTCGGAGCCATACTGTACTGTCTTTGAGTCACTCGTTTGCGTGGTCTAAATAACTCAACTGGCTTGATACTTGATACTGCTGCTGTTGATACTACTGCTCTGATTGGATAGAGTGAAGATCTGTTTCTCCTCATAATTTCAGGATCACTTTTCTTTGCATGTTTTCGGTCTGATCATTTAGATTGTTACTGCCTGCTACTATGATAAATCACATTGCGAGGACATTTGCTATCAAGCTATCAATGTGCGTAATATCTAATAAGTTGGGCAAGGGTAGGGAAAAAAGCTAAAATGCTAATGCGCATTCTGACTGAGTGACAGCAAACTTGGTTGCCTGCAACAAAATGAGGACACAGACATACATACGCATTGACACCTACGCGAGCTGCATCTTTTTTTTGCAGTGAGAACATGCAGGGAGATAAATTACCATTAACTATTTAGGCATATTAAAACCCTTCAGTTTTTTCTGATCACATGTATCATCCTATCCAACTGTCACGTGTCAATTTACAGATACGATTACGAATATGAGAATGGCCATATCAGCACACAGCACCAGACACACTTGTCTAAATTGATGGGACATGAAAGAAATGCGATAACCACCCCCCAGCCACATTTAGCTAAGTGGTTGGGTCACTATTGTCTAGACACATACACATGTTCGTGAAATACAATATATGGCCGTAATCACCCACAGGCACACCTGGCTAACTTGATGGGTCATGTAATCATCTGGCAAAGTGGAGTATTTTCTTAAGACATGTAGCTAGCTAAACAATGAACCATACTCCCAACCCATACTACTTGCAATACAAAACTGATTGTCATAGCTAGCCACCATTTATGAAATGCTCTAGTATGTATCTACAGGTAGTTAAAGCTAACCAACTAGGTTCAATGTGAGCTAGCTAGCTAACGCTATGCTACAACTAGCAATTCAAATGGATTAGCTAGCGAGCCAGCAAACTAACGTTCGCTAGCCAGCGAACAGTACACTTTAACTTGCAATGAAAATGACTTTCTGACCAAATTAGAAACGTATAATTACCCGTGTACATGGGTGAATGCTTTATGGCAGACTGGAACCCATTTAACTCGGTTTTGTTTGTACAGCTTGTTTGGCCTGCGTTATGTCAAGTCACTCCGGTTCACATTGACTGTGTGCAGAAAGTAGTCCATCAAAACTTTTCCCCACTAATCTTGGTCGATAGTGCCTGCTAAACTCAGGGCAGCAATGTTGTTGAGAGGAGTAGCAACACTTTTTCAGTTCTCCATGGATAACATTATATCTTTAAAAAAAGTAGTGGTAGCAAAGATTATCTACACATACTGCGGAGCTCACATTATAGACAGAAGCATGCTAAATGGCAGACCAATCTGAACTCATCTATCTGCACGTTCAGCCCATCCATTATCTCAGCCAATCATGGCTAGCAGGAAGGTTCCCTGTCTTTTTTCGTGGGTAAACCAACTAAGCTCGTAATTTAACAATTTTATTAGTATTTACAGATGACATCCTAATTTTTTATTAAGGCAGATGAAAGTTCACATGTTCCAGAAGCCATTTCTGCCAAAAAACACATTTTGATAAATAAATTACATTCAAATGCCTCTTCTGTGAAGTAGTAACGTGCGACATATGCCTAGTTTCCTGAAACGGGTCACAAATACACACACACAGACACACACACAGTGGCTTGCTGAGGACGGGCGACATACTCACTCATCTGTTGAGATGGCTGACAGTCTGGTTATGTGGCACAAGATAAGTTGCTGGGGTGAAGTGCATCTTGAGGAATTTGCCGAGAGTCACAACCACCTGCAGCCAGTCTTTAAGATTGAGAGCTCTTATAGAAGGGCTGTAAATCAACATGTAGAGGTTGTTCAAAGATGTATGGGAAAAATGAAGACATCTATTCCCTTTACACCTTAAAGGGATACTTCAGGATTTTGGCAACGAGGCCACTTCCCCAGAGACAGATGAACTTGTGTATACCATTTGTATATCTCTGTGTCCAGTATGAAGGCAGTTAGAGGTAGTTTCAAAAGCCAATGCTAACTAGCGTTAGCGCAATGTCTGGAGGTCTATGATACCCATAGACATCCAGCCATAGCGTAAGCGCAACTAACTCTAACTTCCTTCATACTGGACACAGAGATAAAAATGGTATTCACAAGTTCTTCTGACTCTGGGGAAGTGGATAAAGAGCCTTGTTGACAAAATTGTGACGTTTCCCTTTAAACTAGACTGGAGGTAGTGAGGAAAGTCTGGATTTTCACACGATCCTGCCATGAGTAGGAGAAAATAGCATCTGTGAACCTCAATTTGGATTGTTTGGAATAAATGATGTGCTTTTATTTTGGAGGGGGCAAAAATGCTATTTTAATTTCAAATTTGTATCAGTCACTTTTATAACTGAAGTACCATAACATTACTGGAAATGTAACATGAACAATTATATATTATTCATTTTCCTCTCCTCCACTTGCAGTGAATAACCAAGATGACATGAGTGTCAAGAGTAGGCTCTAGAGTGATCCACCTCACCCGGCCTCCTACACCCACTTACCCACGACCCACTACACTGACCCCAGCTGACTACCTTACCATGCCCACCACCGGCCTCCTCTGCCCTGGGCTCTGGGCCAAGGCTGCCCTTTGGTGGTCCCTTCACCTGCTCCTCTTTGACCTGCTCATCTCCGAGGCCCTGGCGAGCCCTAACAACAGATTCCCCCCTTCCACCAAGAGGGAGATCACCATCGACGGGGACCTGGTGATCGGCGGACTGTTCCCGGTGCACGAGAAGGGTGAGGGGGTGGAGGACTGTGGGAAGATCAACGAGCAGAGAGGGATCCAGAGACTGGAGGCGATGCTTTTAGCGCTGGACGAGATCAACGCAGACGAGAGGCTGCTGCCAGGCCTCAGGCTGGGAGCCCACATCCTGGACACCTGCTCTAAGGACACCTACGCTCTGGAGCAGAGCCTGGAGTTTGTACGAGCCTCCCTCACTAAGGTGCACGAGCCGGGGTTCATCTGTCCAGACGGATCCAACCCCATTCAGGATGATGTCCCTCTGGCCATTTCTGGAGTCATCGGGGGCTCCTACAGTGACGTTTCCATCCAGGTATGTTTCTCATAGAAATCTGTTCATTAACTGGTTATGACTGTGTCCAGTTATTTCTATACCGTCTATGGTCCATACAGGTACCTTTACACCTCGTCATCTCACACTCCACCCATAGGAGTCTAAGCCCCCACCCCTCCATATGTAATAAAAATGTAATAAATAATACTAATGAATCCTCATACAATGTGATATTTGATTATGTTTAATATATTACACATGACAAACAGTTGAGGTTAAGGTAGGCTACCATTACCCACCAGCAAATAGGACAACTTAGTTTTGGTCAGTTTCTTTCAGTCATCGCAGGTTCCGAAGCGAGCCTTGGAGGATGCAGCTATGCAGTCTTTTTAGCTATTAGCCACACAGTATTATTCACTTTGCACATTAGGTATCAGGTGTTGAATTCGTCTTTTTTCTGTGCCTATGCCTGCATATACCTGCTGGTAGATAGATGTGAGACGTGCTGGTAGATAGATGTGAGAAGTGCTGGTAGATAGATGTGAGAAGTGCTGGTAGATAGATGTGAGACGTGCTGGTAGATAGATGTGAGACGTGCTGGTAAATAGATGTGAGACGTGCTGGTAGATAGATGTGAGACGTGCTGGTAGATAGATGTGAGACATGCTGGTAGATAGATGTGAGACGTGCTGGTAGAGGCGTGCTGTTAACGTGAAATCAGTATTCAGAGAGGCAGAAAGAGATGGAGCTAAAATAGAGTGAGATTAAATTCAGTTCTCGGCTTTCGCTGATGATTCAAAGCTCTCTGTAACTAATTGGTCCCAGCTGAGATGATGTCGTATTCCTGTTTCATGAGTCAGTACTCCAAATACTGTGTTTGTGTGTCATTGTGTGTGTACATGTGTGTTTATGTTTATGAGTGGGTTGCTATGTCTGTAAGTGTCTACACTATGTCTTTAAGATGGTGTCATGTTGGATAGGAAGTGTAATATACTGGGGGGAAAACACTTTTAAAAAAAGAGAAGACAACAGTTACCGGAAACAGGTTGTATCCCATCCCCACCTACCTCCACTTGCCTCTAGTTCCAGTTCTGTACATTTTGTTTGGCTTTGGTCGGGCTGGAATAATTATCCACCTGGGAGGCTTGCAGTAGATGCCCACATTAGCTGTTTGAAGCACTGCTCCTCTACGGCGTTTGTTCACAGAGACCTCTGTCACTTTGTCAGTGCACTAACCTCTGTATGCCACACGGAGAACTTTGACCTTTCTTGAAACCTATGAAGAGAAGCCCCTACGTCCTATACATAGCTACTCAATTAACACTGGATGCAGTTTATCACAGTGCCATCCGTTTTGTCACTAAAGCACCTTATACCACCCACCACTGCAACCTGTATGCTCTAGTCGGCTGGCCCTCGCTACATATTCGTCGCCAGACCCACTGGCTCCAGGTCATCTACAAGTCCATGCTAGGTAAAGCTCCGCCTTATCTCAGTTCACTGGTCACGATGGCAACACCCACCCGTAGCACGCGCTCCAGCAGGTGTATCTCACTGATCATCCCTAAAGCCAACACCTCATTTGGCCGCCTTTCGTTCCAGTTCTCTGCTGCCTGTGACTGGAACGAATTGTAAAAATCGCTGAAGTTGGAGACTTTTATCTCCCTCACCAACTTCAAACATCTGCTATCTGAGCAGCTAACCGATCGCTGCAGCTGTACATAGTCTATCGGTAAATAGCCCACCCATTTTTACCTACCTCATCCCCATACTGTTTTTATTTATTTATTTACTTTTCTGCTCTTTTGCACACCAATATTCCTACCTGTACATGACCATCTGATCATTTATCACTCCAGTGTTAATCTGCAAAATTGTAATTATTCGCCTACCTCCTCATGCCTTTTGCACACAATGTATATAGACTCTCTTTTTTTTCTACTGTGTTATTGACTTGTTAATTGTCTACTCCATGTGTAACTCTGTGTTGTCTGTTCACACTGCTATGCTTTATCTTGGCCAGGTCGCAGTTGTAAATGAGAACTTGTTCTCAACTAGCCTACCTGGTTAAATAAAGGTGAAATAAAAAAAAATAAAAAAACACCTGTTCTCCACTCCCAGGGCTAACTGTAATTACCCATGATGCACTAGGCGTAAAGGAGAGGAGGCCTGTGTGAATAATTGAATAATTCAGAGACAGGACATTACACTGGGAGTGATGTTGTTAGGTAAGGATCATGTCAACGATGGACCTGATAGAGAAGTGTACAGTGTGCGTGTGTGTCTGTGTGTATTTGTGGGTGTGTATTGCTGATGATGAAGTGATCCCACAGACAGAACATGTCATCATGGAGTGTTACAGCATGTCAGCTTCAGAATCCATTAGCATCATCTTATTCAAGACATGTAAGGATGTGAATGAGATCAGTATATGATCACACATCATATGAACTGTGACTTTGTTAAGTGCCAATCCTCTGTGAAATCTAGTTTGCATCTAAAATTGTACCCTTTTCCCAATGTAGTGCACTACCTTTGACCAGGGAACAGAGGAGACACAGACATAGCTCACATCGATGCGTCAATTCTGGAATGATTTATCAAGTGCAGTATTCCCTTTTGCCATGCTTCTTAGCAAGTGAGTTAAAACGATCAAAATGATGAAGGAACAGAACACACATCTTATAGCAACTCTGTGTTATAACAAATCCCTTGATAGATGGCTCTCTGTCAGATGTGAGGCACAGTAGCTTGTGGATGCTTGATGATTAAGCTTCTGCTCATTAAGTCATGAAGTTAAATTGTATTTTATGCCTAGCAGTTTATGCCTGGCGAAGACTGAGGATATTGAGTCAATCAATAGTTGATCAAGGAGATTGTAGCTAGGACAATTGAACTATATGGTCTATAGAGGTGGGGTCTAACAGAGAGAGTTCTGTTCCCTTCTTAAAGAATCCGGAAAAGGATCATTTATGTTGTCATCCCTCCATAAATAATACAAACAGAGTAAAATTACTGTTCCTTTGGATCATTCAGTATGCATGTTTCCAGTGGATCTGCATTCTTTTTTTCCGATTCTGCATTCTGTATTGAAGTCGATTGAACTTTTAAGGTCTAATTAATGCTTTTGTTCAGAGCTTGCATAAAATACATTTCTGGGGAAGGTCTATACAGATATTCTATATTAATTTGACCAGTTTCTCACAGCACAAAAAGTATTTTGCAGCAACAGGAAATGCATTTTTATGTGGGTTATAATTAATGTACATTTTTGTACATGTTTTGTTAAGATAAATCAACTCTGGCATTTTAAAGTGGAAATTACAATCTTTAGAAGGCTTTTTAAACCTCAAATACACTACAATTTGCATGTCCTGCCACATAGTGATCAAATTAAAACAGTATACCTGTAGCTCTCTGTCTGGTAGAGAAACACCAGACAACACAGCAGGGATTGTATTATACACTTCGGTTGAGTCAGTTGAGGCCGCAGCAAACACAAGGCCTCCCTACTGAGAGAGTAGAGCTTTATGGATCTGCGTGGCCATCTGTGGCCCCTTTTGTGGTCAATGACAGTCAGTGACAGGAAAGCTGAAAGCGATTGGATACTTCACCGTGATTGGGAAAAA
Source organism: Oncorhynchus clarkii lewisi (assembly GCF_045791955.1). Classification (NCBI taxonomy): domain Eukaryota; kingdom Metazoa; phylum Chordata; class Actinopteri; order Salmoniformes; family Salmonidae; genus Oncorhynchus; species Oncorhynchus clarkii. The sequence goes on from NC_092163.1 coordinate 42,633,952, forward strand.
GAGCCAGGCAGGGATACTTTACAGGACTGTCGCACACAAAGGTTTGGAAAATGTTTATTTGTCACATGCTTCGTAAATAACAGGTGTAGACTAACAGCAAAACGCTTACTTACGGGCCTTACCCAACAATGCAGAGAGAAAGAAAATAGAGAACTAATAGAAAAGTAATCATATGTCAAAGTAATAATAAATACACAATGAGTAACAATAACTTGGCTATATACATGGGGTACCAGTACCGAGTTGAAGTGCAGGGGTACGAATAATTGAGGTAGATACATCTAGATGGGAATAGAGTGACTAGTCAACAGGATCATAAAAATAAATAAAGTAGCAGCAGCGTGTGTGTGAGTTAAAAAAGTTTACGCAAAAAACGGTCAATGCAGATAGTTAAATAGTTAACCAAATAGCTACCCGCACTAGGTATTTAGCAATCTTATGGCTTGGGGGGGTAGAAGCTGTTTAGGGTCCTGTTGGTTCCAATTAGAATACATGATAACTGTACTGTCATAATGCCATAGGGGTTCAAGGTTCTGTTGGCAGTGACCTATAGTTTCAGGTCCCCTTCATTGACTCACTCCTTTGTGAGTAGTGAGGACTGAGGAGCCTGTGGTGAGGTTTGTCGGAAGGAGGGCGGCTGCTTACGCACTCAGTCCCACTGTGTCTCAGAGGCAGAATTGTGTGTGTGTGTTTTTTTATGCTGACGTACACTGTCCCACTGTGCTTCAGACTCAAAAGCAGAGTTTACTGTATTAGAGGACGGGCACCACCAGGGCCGGTGGAATGACGCCACTGGAGAGCTATGGCCTTAGAGATACAATATAACACTCATCCATTCAATTCTGTGATGCTGTCTGCATCCTTCAGAGGAGCTGCTTTGCTTTTCCCATCTGTGGGGTGCAACAGGGCCACAGAGAAACTGAGAATCTTGGCAACAGACCTCTCCACCTGACTGTGGTGGGGGAAAGACGCAACGACACTGCCCCAGTCTAGATGCCTGTCACTGGGGCCAAGGGCTGCCTGTGAGGGGGTTGTGTGATGTGCTGGCCATCTGGTGGTGCATGTATGCATGGGCGTCAGGACCAGTCATTCACAGCCTCCGCACGGTGCCATTTGGGACACATCCATAGGCTATAACAGGAAACTCAGACGGAGAGCACATGGGACGGCATCCTCCCCGTTTAGATGAGCTGTTTTTTCTCTCATTGATGTGAAAACGCTTTATCGCCATCTGGGATGAGGCTGGGGGCAAAGCATCACTGATGACTAAATTACACTTAGTTCAGGTGACAGATGATAGGTAGCTGACAAGTTTAATTGCGTACTGGAAATTATGCTCTTTAGGCTTTATAAATTGTGCTGTTGCTTAACAACCACCACAAGTAGAAATTGAATCCGTGTGGAATTGACTTATGCATGGTGCAAATGATAAGGATATACCCTATACATTTCATAGTGTATCAAAAAATATTATCTTTATATTAGCTATGCTGCTACTGTTTACCCACCACAACTAGACATAGAATTGTACGCATGATGCTTATTGTGGTCAGACTTGTATTTCTACATGTTCAGCACATTCCTTCTACTTGACAGCGATGTCTACTAAGATCGGTCTGTTTGAGCATTCTGTGGTCGTGCTTTGTATTCAGACAGAAGGCTTTGTGTGAACTCCTCACAAAACAACACCTCACTCCATGTGAATATTCTAGAAAGTCTCTCTATTTTTCACCTTAAATAAACCTCAGATATACCAGCCCCATATCTGCATGGTGTCCTGTAGATCAAAATAGGAACATATTGCATGTGAACATTCAATGTCTTAGAGCAGGTGTTAGATATCAATCCATAATTTCAGCAAATTAGAAAAAGAGACTCGGCACACCCAATCACATTACTAAAATCTATTTTAGAACTCTCATAACTTGAGGCAATATGAGTTGTTTGAGGAAGGAGGTCCACTTTGATTTGGGGTGTTGTTATCTCAGGGTGGATAATAGTAATTATGAGGTAGATGTTGGAGTGTAGGGGCTCGAATCACTCCGTAGTGCTAAAGTTCCGTGTCGTAGCCTGATTGACATTTAAATACAATGTTCCTGCATTTGCAGAGAATGCATTCACGGTAAACGCTGCATATGTCAGCTAAATCTGAAATTACCTTTCAATTTCAATCGCACTACAGCGCTGATCTTCAGCTCTATACGGATTGAATCGAGCCCTAGGTTTAGAGTGTGCTATAGTGTTGTATAAGTGTTGATTATGTGTCAGAGTGGCTAGAAAGGTGGATGAATCTCTCACTGTGTGTGTTTGTGTTTCAAACTGAGCTGAGCATCACACAGAGATTGCAATGCAGGGTAAAAAAGACTTCTCCTTTGGTGTTTTTCATGTGCGGTATCATTGCCATCTCCCTCTCTCCCTTCTTCCCTCCCTCCCTACCTCACCTCCTCCCACCTTCTCCTACCTGAACCTGTGATTTTAAAACTGTACATTTTTGCAAACTGCGGTGAGGCACGCTAATTAGTGCGGCAGAATGTCGTTTAGAAGTGAGGGAAACAGTGGAGGTTGAAAGAAGTGGGATTCAAGAAGCCCATGCGTACCACACAGAGACAGGCGTTGTTAATGCCAGACAATCTACGTATATCCACGTGCGCTCACACAAACTTGCACGCACGCATACACACACACACAAACCTTGTATTCCTCCCATTTCCCAGAGAACTGTTATTTTCTTTCTTTCCTTCTCTCTCACAAGGTGACATTAATTAAATGTTCATTTTTTTTGTTCAGAACCTCTGGGTGTTCCACACTGCATTTTGAATGTAATTATATGCATAAATATGGATGACAAGCTTATATCCTCTGATATCAACTATGATGAAATAAAAAATACCTGGAGTCGTTTCAGACTTTTTTACAAATGCAATGCGGGAGAATGGGGAGAAAATAGCATTACACAGGCTCTGCAAACAAATGATGCAGAACAATGTGTTTGTGTGTGCAGGCATGCATGTGTGCGTGTGTGTGTCGGGGTGTTTTTGTGGTCACTCACTCTGAGCCTTGCATTGTTGTTGGTGTGGAGGAAATTTTAATAGAGGTCATTAACATGTGGTTGATTTGGCTGTGGGTGAATTCCTGGTAAAGAGCACTGTCAGCCGATCCAATAACATCTCACAGGCTGCGTCTGATTGTGTGTGTGTGTGTGTGTGCGCCAGTGTTTGCCACTCTTTTTACATTTAGTCTAGTCTTAGTTATTTTAACTAATAGGTCACTAAGTTGTCACATTAATCTATCGTAAACATAAATCACTGACTTCCATGTGCACAAACATACATATCCTTGTCTTACCAGCATATGTTCCGGCATAACATTCCATGATTCCCTTCCCAACAGCCAAATTGGTAGAAGAACACATTACTCTGCAGCAGATAAAAATCACACCCCTTGACAGGGCTCCAGACTAACATTTTCCCCTAGTGACACTGGTGCCACTAACTTTTTCAGTTGGTGGCACCAGCTCATGATTTGGTTGCAGCAATTTTTTTTCTGCGGCGCCACACAATATTAAAAAAACATTTAATCACCTTATAAAGTCATCCACAGTGCCTGACACTGTGTAATAGACTACTGAGATGGTAAGCTATTCAATAAATAAGTTGTTTCATCTGTCCAAGTAGGAATGAATGATTCAACATATTTTGATGTACAACCTAATCCTGTGATTGCCATGAATTGTAGGTTGACAATAGGGTATTATTAGGGTTATATTTTAATGTCAAAATGGGACTCCAGAATTTTCTGAATTGTGTTGTTGAATTTAGATTAATTTTTCTCCATCTTTATGTGCACTAATATCATAGGCACATTTATTTTGGGGCTAATTCACCACCATGAGGAAGTGAAAACTAAAAACAAATTTGCTAGATTGCTAACACTAAATATAATACCCACTGCTAGTAATCATGTATTAATCTAACAGTAAATGTTATTTGCTAAAAATACTTTGCTGTTGGAGCCTGCTACCCTATGCACTTGCAATGGCTGATGCGCAATTTACCATTTCGTACGTTTCATATCGTAATTAGCAGTAGACTTTGGGCAAAAACGCAAAAAGAACAGCTTTAAACTGTATAACTGATCAATGCACCATCATACCAGGTAATTTCATGCGTAAAAAAAAAGGGATCAATACGATATTTGGTTACAGAAGTGTCATTGCTTATGGATCTCTACAGCTTCGGTCCAATAACAAATCCTTTCAAATGATGTCAACACATACTGGAAGAGTTACTGGCTAGCTAAAGTGGCTAGCTTAGCTAACAAACTAGCTAACAAACTAAATGTTGGTCACGGTGCGCATGACCAGAATGATATATCGAAGAACCACCAAAGGCACACCCCATTTCTGTTAGAAAATGTAGAAAGGGGCGGAAAGGGACCGTTTTTAATGCCCAAAGTCAACATTTAAAGCAATTTCAAATCTCAGTTGTTGAATAGTTTCTATTGAGCTCAATATTAAGATGACAAATAAAAATTATACCCACAGAAAGCTGAAACCAACAGTAGTTGCTTCCAAAGCTATGTATTTCCCATAATTGGATATAGAAACGTTATACAATTAGAAGGCTTTTTTCTCTCTCCCAGAGCACACATCAAGTGGCTCATTCAACACAGCAGCAGGCCCCAGCAAGACAGGCCTCAGCGAAACAGGCCCAAGGTCTGGGAAGACACTTTCATTACAGAAATAATGAGGATAATGCACTCACTTTGAGTGAGGTGGTCATACAATGAAGGTTGCCCGCACTGATGTGACCAATTAAAAATGTAACTCGCAGAGCCAAGTCAAAGGATCGCAAAATGTGACTAAATGGTTGCCGTCTGGAGCCCTGCCGCTTGACATACTGTAGGTAAATTGTAATCAACGTTCTGTCATAAGTAGTGGTCTGATAGGTTGCAGCAAGCTAATTAGCCAGCATTATCAATCTGTTATTACCTGAGCGTATATATTGGAATGATGCGCTTTCAGATGTCTCGAGGTTGGTGTATTTTTCCGTCAACTTGTGGGTGAAAATGCAGTAATAAACAAAACTTCTCAGTGGAAACGTTGCATTCGGTCTTGTTTGAATCAAGACAATGAGTAAAGTGGCTCCAAACATTGGCCCTTTTTTCTACCGGGAGCTTATACTACCTGAAGAGTAGCCATGGGGTGTACCTTTGTTGCATCAATGATTTGTTGCCACCAAATTGGAGAGCAGATGCCGGTTAGAGAGGTGACTAGTGAATGAGAAACAAGATTCTCTGGTCTGATGAAACCAAGATGCAACTCTTTGGCCTGAATGCCAAGTTTCACATCTGGAGGAAACCTGGCATCATCCCTACAGTGGAACATGGTGGTGGCAGCATCATATTGTGGGGATGTTTTTCAGCGGCAGAGACTGGGAGACTAGTCAGGATCGAGGCAAAGATGAATGGAGCAAAGTACAGAGAGATTCATGATGAAAACCTGCTGCAGAGCGCTCAGTACCTCAGACTGAGGCGAAGGTTCACTTTCGAACAGGATAACGACCTTAAGCACACAGCCAAGACAACTCAGGAGTGGCTTCGGGACATACCAGAGTATGTCCTTGAGTGGCCCATTCAGAGCCTGGACTTGATCCTGATCGAACATCTCTGGAGAGACCTGAATATAGCTGTGCAGCATCGCTCCCCATCAAACCTGACAGAGCTTGAGAGGATCTGCAGAGAAGAATGGGAGAAACTCCCTAAATACAGGTGTGCCAATCTTGTAGCGTCATACCCGAGAAGACTCGATGCTGTAATCGCTGCCAAAGTTGCTCCAACAAAGTACTGAGTAAAGGGTCTGAATCCTTATGTAAATGGGATATTTCAATTTTTTATAAATTAACAAACATTTCTAAAATCCTGTATTTTGCTTTGTCATACAATCTTGTGTGTAGATTGATGAGGCAAAAAAAAAAAGCGATTTAATCAATTTTAGAATAAAGCCGTGGAAAAGGTCAAGGGGTCTGAATACTTTCTGAAGGCACTGTATAATAGGGTGGTTTTGAACATGATGAACCAGGCAAAGCTGAGCACCATGGCCTTAGACAATGGGTACACAGCCCATATTGGCCATAGAGATTGTCATAGAGAGAGAAAGATTCAGATAAAGAAAAAAAGTAACAATCTACAAGGTTCACATAATCTCCTTATCAATCAAATGATTGTCATATCTGACATTGACTGACAGTACACAGTTGAGTCGAGTTTGTGTTTTCCCATGGTAGAAGGCTGTATGTATCATTACACAAGGCAAGACCCAAATGCAGACACAGGAGGCAGATGGTTGGAGTCTTACCCTATTGGAATAATACATATTGTAAGGCAAGAGAATAGTCGTGGACAGGCAAAAGGGTCAAAACCAGTTCAGAATCCAAAAGGTACTGAAGGGCAGGCAGAATCAAGGTCAGGGCAGGCAGGATGATCAGGCAGGCGGGAAAGTAGTCCAGAGTCAGGCAGGGGTCAAAACCGGGAAGACTAGCAAAAAGAGAACAGCAAAAGGAATACAGGAAAAACACGCTGGTTGACTTGACTAACATACAAGATGAACTGGCACAGAGAGACAGGAAACACAGGGATAAATACACTGGGGAAAATAAGCGACACCTGGAGGGGGCGGAGACAATCACAGGAACAGGTGAAACAGATCAGGGCGTGACAGTATGGAGAGGAGAGGCTAAAAGATAAGGGCTTGATTTGCTCTCTTCTACACGTCATCTGTAGTGGATCTGTATCTCAGCTTTCTTCCCTCCTTCCTCTCCATCCTGTATTTATACTTGTCTAAGCTGGGGGGGAGTCTATGTCTAAGCCAGGGGGAGTCTATGTCTAAGCCAGGGGGAATCTATGTCTATGTCCCAGGACATAGACATGTCTTATATGGGCAGAAAGCTTAAGCTTGTTAATCTAACTGCACTGTCCAATTTACTGTAGCTATTACAGCATAAAAATACCATGCTATTATTTGAGGATAGTGCACAACACCAAAACACTTTTATCACAGCAACTGGTTTGATACATTCACCTCTGAAGGTAAATAATGTACTTACATTCAGTAATCTTGCTCTGATTTGTCATCCTGAGGGTCCCAGAGATAGAATGTAGCATCGTTTTGTTTGATAAAATCTATTTTTATATTCAAATGTATGAACTAGTTTCTAAAGTTTGAACCCCTGCTGTTTCTGGTTGGCAGATCGACTGTACCGACTTCAGAGGAGTCCCAATTTGCTTGTGAGGGTTGTAGAGCAAAAACGGAGAACACCATTGTGTTTGTGAGAGTCTCATCGTTCTTTAGAGGGGTCATAAACCGTTTGGACACTAGAGACAACTTTGTGAGGAGACCAATTTTTGGGAGGTCTCATGGTCTGACAAATACCGCTCTAGCTCTGTTACCGTTCACTGCAGAGGTCTCATGGTCTGACAAACACCGCTCTAGCTCTGTTACCGTTCACTGCAGATGTCTCATGGTCTGACAAACACCGCTCTAGCTCTGTTACCGTTCACTGCAGAGGTCTCATGGTCTGACAAACACTGCTCTTGCTCTGTTACCGTTCACTGCAGATGTCTCATGGTCTGACAAACACCGCTCTAGCTCTGTTACCGTTCACTGCAGATGTCTCATGGTCTGACAAACACCGCTCTAGCTCTGTTACCGTTCACTGCAGATGTCTCATGGTCTGACAAACACCGCTCTAGCTCTGTTACCGTTCACTGCAGAGGTCTCATGGTCTGACAAACACCGCTCTAGCTCTGTTACCGTTCACTGCAGAGGTCTCATGGTCTGACAAACACCGCTCTAGCTCTGTTACCGTTCACTGCAGATGTCTCATGGTCTGACAAACACCGCTCTAGCTCTGTTACCGTTCACTGCAGAGGTCTCATGGTCTGACAAACACCGCTCTAGCTCTGTTACCGTTCACTGCAGATGCGGAAGTGCGACATCAGCAGATGCGGTCGATTGAGACGCATCCAATGCAAAACAGATATCTCTAGTTTAAACTGATGAGTTTTTATAGGCATTGTTTTATTATGCTAATTAGATTTCTGCGGTGGTGCGGACATCGACTCTAGGGGGTTAACTAGAACTGGAATCTTCTTTGTACAGTATATAGAAACAGGTATGCACCTGTAACTGGAACTCTTACATCTCAAACAGTGATGGATCAATAGATACATGTATAGATGCATTCTGTCCATGTAGTCTCATGTATGTATAGGGAATCAATTCATAACTGGAACTCTTACTGTTAAAGGACTGCTATGATTCCACTCTTACATAAACAATTCTGTAACCTCAAAATACAATGTTCATTAGTCTTGCTGTAATGCCTGCATTACTATACTGTCTCAAGGCTCAACTCACTCTGGACCTGACCGGAGTTAAAGCAGCAATGAGGGGGGAGCTACTCACTCAGCTAGCATTTTAAACTCTTTCTGAATAATACAGTCTATCGGAATCATATTAGCAGAGTTTAAGTACAAATTGAATGACAACATTCTGTCAATTAAAGGTTAAGCAGGTGAAGGTTTGACTTTTGGAAAAAATATTTAATTGAAGTACCCGATAAGGGTCTAATGCAGCGGAGTTGTTTGTAGTCGTACCTTGCAAAGAGAGGGAGAAAGTGTGAATGAAACAGAGAGAGAGAGATGGAGCAAGGGAGAGAGAGAGAGAGTGTACGTGAAGGAATACACAGACAGTTACTGTCACACACTCCAGTGGTATGCTGATAGGTTTTCTGAAAGATATTTTTTGGGGGGTGGTATCTGGTGACAGTTAAATGACACTTCCCTGTAGGTCTGAGAGTGCTGGAGGATGTGGGACCCATGCATGTGTGACCGCCTGGCTCAGGGTAGTCAGCTATATAAAGTCAAATAATGTATAAAAATGGCCAGCATTGAGAGCTTTCGATGTCATTGTTGGTTCATGCAGCCTAGTACACTCTTGTGCTTAACCCACCATGACCCTTCATCTAATGTCCTAAGTATGAGCCTCAAACTTGTAAAACACAGCATTTAAAACTTCTTAAGGACCGAACGAACCCTTTTTTTCAATTTTCACCTATAATGACATACCCAAATCTAACTGCCTGTAGCTCAGGACCTGATGCAAAGATATGTATATTCTTGATACAATTGAAAGGAAGCACATTGAAATTTTGTGAAATGTGAAATTAATCTAGGAGAATATAACACATTAGATCTTATAAAAGATAATACAAACAAAAAAAACATGTTTTTTCGTTTATTTTTTGTTACATCATCTTTGAAATGCAAGAGAAAGGCCATAATATAATATTGCAGTTTAGGAGCAATTTAGAATTTGGCCAATAGATGGCAGCATTATATGTGCACAGTTTCAGACTGATCCAGTGAAGCATTGCAATAACTACAGAGAACATACAGAGAACATACAAAAATGATATGGTAATAAAACAATTTTTACACACACCCAGGAAGGTCATAAATGATAGAAAACTAGCTTCACTACAGAAAAGACACTAACCTTCACACATCTAGATGGCCGGGCGGGGTGGGTGTGGGACCAGAAACAGCAGGGGTTCAAACTGTAGGACCCAGTTCTTACATTTGAAAATTATAATGGATTTTATCAAACAAACTATACTACATTTTATCTCTCGGACCCTCAGGATGACAAATCAGAGGAAGATTACTGAATGCAAGTACATTATTTACCTTCAGGAGTGAATGTATAAAACCAGTTGCCGTGATAAAGGTTTTGTTGTGCACTCTCCTCAAACAATAGCATGGTATTTCTTCACTGTAATAGCTACTGTAAATTGGACAGTGCAGTTAGATTAACAATAATGTAAGCTTTCTGCCTATATAATACATGTCTATGTCCTGGGAAATGTTTTTGTTACTTACAACGTCATGCTAATCACATTTGCGCACATTAGCTCAACCATCCCGCTGGAGGGGCAATGATCCCGTAGAGGTTGAAAAATATCTTAAATTTTTTTTACCCTGTACCGGAACAGTAACATACATCCATTATGTTTTTGTCAATTTGACCCACAATTTGACCTTGGTCTATATAATTTTTTTACGGTTTGTACTACAAACCAGATCCTTTCTGCACATGAATGGTGCAAACATGCTGGTCACATAGATATTCGTATAATTTCTCTATGATTCTCAAAGACTGAGCAGCACAGATCTGAAGTAAATTTGAACCACAATTTGACCTCCACAATTTGACCTTGACCTTGGTCTACAGTGGTTCCTCCTTTAAAAGTTGTGACCTTACACCGGGGGACTAGGAGGTGCCCAGTGTCACGGCTTCATTGCTCCAGACCACCACAAGGGGGAGTTAGAGCACTCATTATGCATTTGGGTACCAAGGTTTTTATATGACCAATCATATCGAGTGGTTCCAATGATGAGATTGATGCGAGCCACCCATCCCTGGTGACTTCCTTCAGTAAAGATGGCTGACAAAACATGGGGGAAGCAATTGGAAGTAGTTATAATGTCATAACGAGTCAAGCTAAAAATATACAATTGAGAAGAATATGTTAAGAATATGAATAAGTAACCCTTTCACACGTACCATCACATGGGTGTGATTGCTCTACAGTGGTCCCTGAAGCGTACGATCACACCCGTGTGATTAGAACACTCATTTAGAATGCTCCTTTAGAAGGGCAGTTTCGAATGACGCAACAATCAGCGTTTGAGCTGGCCACACTTTTTTCAGAAACTATTTACACAAACACAGTCCTTACAAAGTTATGTCCAGAATGTCAGCAGTTTATTTTGGGATGCAATGTTCAGATATTCACAGAAGTATATATATAGCATAACGCAATCATCTTAACCGGAAAAATGTAGGCTACATTTGTCCTAGCGCTGAGGAAAGATTGACCCAACACAAGCAGTCATATTTTCTAACTCTCGGCTGACATAAACTACAATATGAATTAGATAATAGCAATTACTATGTATAATTAATCACATCACGGGTGAGCTCACCATTGATCGAAATAACTAGGTAAAACACTTTATAGAAATCGAAAGTAATCCGACGATTAGTTTCAGCGCGCAGCCATGCATTTTTTCCTCACAGAAACCGAAGATAATAGGAGAAGACGAGATGAGTTTGGTCTGTTTATAGTATGCATGTTGAAGGGGTGTGTCATCTACCGTCGTTCACATCCCACCATTAATTTCCGGAAGTCCTCAAAAAATGAGTGAACTCTTACTCACCTAGTTTTGTTATAACATCTTTGGTCAAACAGATGTGAAACCAAGAATGCATTGTATGTCAACAAACATGGCTACACAGCTGGAATTAGCTTAGCTCTTCATAATCAGTACAACCTTCAAAAAAGTATATTACACACATAATACGTGCCCATTACAATCTGTGCAAGAATCGGAATGCATGATTTGTCACCTAGAATTGAAAACATGTGAATAAAACTGTAAATACACAAATAATTGCCACACAAAACATTTTCTGATTGTGATTTATTGATACAAGTGGCAGTCAACCACGTAACCTCCCACTCTGCGCCATTCAGTGTTGTTGTTTATGTATGTAGCTAGTGAGCTAAACTGTAGCATTAGCAATGTCTTTCAAAAGAAGACAACTCACAAATGTGGAAATTCTGGAGATTTTTTTGAAAGTCAGGAATCAGATTCTGACAGTGAGGAGCTGCCCCCCAACCTTGTAGCCATTGAGAACCCTGAATCTGAATTTCCCTTGTCCACTGAGGAAGTACCAGGTCCCTTTGAAGATGCTGGTGGTGATGGAGGCAGACCGACAGTGGATGAAGTACAGGAGTTCTGTGGTAGCTGGAAGGCCACCAGTCATTTCACCCCTCCTGGTCCTGCTGTTTGCTTTGACGAGTCCCAGTCTGGAGTGCAACGCCCCTTGCCATTTCCAACTGAGGCAGAGTGCTTCAAGTTGTTTCTGACAGAGGAGCTGATGGGAAACATAGTAGAGGAAACCAATCACTATGCCTTTGAGCTACAGGAGAAGAGAGAGCCAGGAGTGAGGGGGAAACTCGTGCCAAACTTTGTGCCATACAAGGACCTATGCATTGATGAGTCCCTGATGTTATGGAAAGGTGGGCTGGCGTTCCGTCAATATATTCCCTCCAAAAGGCACAGGTTTGGAGTCAAGTTCTTTGTCATGTGTGACGTGAAGACAAGATTTGAACTGTTAAGGAGTGTACGTTAGCATACAAAAGCTGTCCTCATTCTTCAGCTCCAAAGATGTCCAGCTCCAGTTATGATATTGGCAAATAATGTTTGTGGTTTCTGAAAGTACAGAATAAAGAGGAATTATTCATTAGAATACAATATAAGGATATAGCAATAAAACAATACTACAAAGAAGTAACATAATAAACACTGCTATAAAAAATAGTTTATTGCATTGACAAAATCACAGATTTGAGTTATAACAGTAAGAAACTAACTTTTGACCTCCACAAGGGGCAAGGCAGGGCAGAACAGAGCTATGCTGAAAAGACCAAATTAACAAACCATGGTCATATTTTTATTTTATTTAACTAGGCAAGTAATTTAAGAACAAATTATTATTTACAATGATGGCCTACACCGGCCAAACTCGGACAACGCTGGGCCAATTGTGCACTGCACTATGGGACTCCCAATCACAGCCAGTTGTGATACAGCCTGGATTTGACCCAGGGTGTCTGTAGTGACGCTTCTAGCACTGAGATGCAGTGCCATAGACCACTGCGCCACTTGGGAGTCATAAGGCCAGGGTAGCTTCAAAATACAACACAAGCTAATAGTTCTCTGACGCAACTAGCATAGTTTTACAGAGCTAATAGAAAAACGAAGCTACGTAAGCGCGATTCACTATAACACCATAAAGGTTATAAAATGAACAACGTTGCCTCACGTGTCCGCGGTTTGTTTGAAATTTTGTTTCAACAAGTCCAAATAGATTTCTATTTACTCCTCAGATACCCTAAAATGTAATCAAACTGTAATATTTATTTCAGAGAGAAGTATGTTCGATAGGAAACCGATCAGGTGCGTAATGTCTTCATGGCGTGCAAACACGAATTTCCAAGACTGTCTTTCTACTAAAACTGATATTTCTTATTTGTTTTTGAAGTTACAAGCCTGAAACCTTGAACATGGAACATAGACTTTAACATAGACTGAGCCAAACATTTGGCTCTGAATTTGGAACAGTTGGGTCCATCAATTCAGGGGAAAAACATATATGAAAGAGAACATTCTCATCTACTGGAAAATAAATTTTTGGGAGGTTAAAATCATATATGTATTATCTTGATGTACTTACTGTACTTCGTTTACTCTGAACATAAATGGTGTAGGCTTAATTGAACATAAGGTAAGGGTTACAAGGGTTACATGGTTGCAAAGACAGGGAACCTATAAAAGCAAGTGTTTTTTTTATTTTACTAGGCAAGCCAGTTAAGAACAAATTCTTATTTACAATGACGGCCTACCCCGGCCAAAACCTAACCCGGATGACGCTGGGCCAATTGTGCGATGCCCTATGGGCCTCCCAATCACGGGCCAGTTTTGATACAGCCTGGAATTGAACCAGGGTCTGTAGTGATGCCCCTGGTGCTGAGATGCAGTGCCTTGGACTGCTGAGCCACTCGGGAGCCCACCGATTAGTATAATGAATGTTGGCTACAATATCTAACGTATTGATTGAGTTTGTCATTTGAACACCAAGATCAATTTATTCTAATTAACTTCAATTATGTGTTTTATTTTGTACTTTCTTTTTTTAACTAGGCAAGTAAGTTTAGAATAAATTATTTTATACAATGACAGCCTAGAAACAGTGGGTTAACTGCCTTGTTCAGGGGCAGAATGACAGATTTTCTGACCTTGTCAGCTCAGGGATTCAATCTAGCAACCTTTCAGTTACTGGCCCAATGCTCTAACCACTAGGCTACCTGCCACCCCAGCTAGCCATCATGATATGTTAAAGTTTAGTTCTTTCAGTGGATTCATATTTCAGTCGACCCTCTGCTCCTGCTCTATATTCAGCTAGAAGGAGGACATGGAATGGACTTACGCTGTTGTCCAGAGGGATCATTGCATTGCGCCTGTCTAAATAGATCATATTTACTCCATTTCCTCTCTAGGGACAAAGTGTGCCTGCTGCTCCCCCAGGCCTGTGGTCTACAGGGTGTTTTAAATGGAACTGTCAGAGTCGGTTAAGATCAGGGTTAATTTCAGTTAACTCCATTGAGTTAGAAAGATAGCCCATCCCCTATCTTTGCCATGATCACGACTGTGACAGCATGGGCAGCCACATTGAGGTTTTTCTGGTAAGTGCGTCCTCTCTATCCAACTCTATGGTCAGTTTATAGAGGCACGCTCTAGGGAGACGCACTCCACAGTATGTTAGCGTTACCATCACCATACTAACTGGTCTATTTGGTCTCTCCAGCATGTACAATGTCCGTCCACTTTGATGCCCTGACGTTTATTTATGCAACAGTGTCCTTGAAATTAAATACCCAGATATGTCTTGGACAAAATCGCTCAATCAGCTGTAAGCTCCCAGATGCCGTCCATGGGACTGAAGGAATGTTGTCTACAGTTTAGGCAATCTATTGTAAGTTAAGTCTTATTTTTCTATGTCAGACACACATGTCGAGACTTCTGTAGGATCATGCTCTTTAGCATCTCATAATGTACATCTGATTGAAGACAGCACAATGTCCAATCATTTCATACCACATAAACCACAATTACGGCCACATATGTCCTCTGAAAAAGTAATCAGTGTCAGTGTTGTATAGAATTGGAGAACGAAAAAGGCCACATATTTGCTTTGAAAAACATACAGCTGAAACACAGCATACAAATACTTGTATTTTATGTTCCACAGAACATTGTTTGTGTAAGGATGTGCATGACGTATCAAATACTGGATTAATTTCCCTATTTAAAGATTAATATCTGGCTACTTAAATTCTCATGAGCTGGAAACTGGGAAGCGAATGAAGGCTGGTGAAAGAATGGGAATCTAAATGTGGATTAGTGTGAAGAGGAACTGTTAAATGAGCTCCAAGGGAATGGTAGGGCTATTGAACCCTCTAGGCATCGTGAGGTGCCTGGGAGACAGTGCTCGTTAGTTACAGTAGTGTTAGAACACACATTGGCACAAACTCAGAAACCCTGAGGCGGACAAGGAAAGCTGGAGAGATGGAGAACAACATAAAATAAAATGTCACATACAAGTATTTAGCAGATGTTATTGCAGGTGTAGCGAAATGCTTGTGTTTCTAGCTCTAACAGTGCAGTAATATCTAAAAATTTCAGAACAATACACACATCTAAAGTAAAGGAATGGAAATTAAGAATATATAAATATTTGGGCGAGCAATGTCAGAGCGAAATAGACTAAGATACAGTAAAATAGGATAGAATACAGTATATACATGTACATATGAGATGAGTAATGCAAAATATGTAAACATTATTAAAGTGACTAGTGTTCCGCTATTGAAGTGGCCAATGATTTCAAGTTTATGTAAATAGGGCAGCAGCCTCTAATTTGCTAGTGATGGCTATTTAACAGTCTGATGGCCTTGAGATAGAAGCTGTTTTTCAGTCTATCGCTCCCAGCTTTGATGTACCTGTACTGACCTCGCCTTCTGGATGAAAGCGGGGTGAACAGGCAGTGGCTTGGGTGGTTGTTGTCCTTGTTGATCTTTTTTACCTTCCTGTGACATCGGGTGCTGTAGGTGTCCTGGTGGACAGGTAGTTTGCCCCCGGTGATGCATTGGGTAGACTGCACCACCCTCTGGAGAGCCCTGCTGTTGCGGGTGGTGCAGTTGCTACACCAGGCAGTGATACAGCCCAACAGGATGCTCTCAATTGTGCATCTGTTAAAGTTTGTGAGGGCTTTAGGTGCCAAGTCTGTGTGGGTGGAACATTTCAGTTTGTCAGTGATGTGTACGCTGAGGAACTTGAAGCTTTCTACCTTCTCCACTGCGGTCCCGTCATTGTCGATAGGGGGGGTGCTCCCTCTGCTGTTTTCTTAAGTCCACGATCAGCTCCTTTGTTTTGTTGAACGTTGGGTGACAAGTTATTTTCCTGGCAAAACACTTGCAGGACTCTCACTTCCTCCCTGTAGGCTGTATCATCATTGTTAGTAATCAAGCCTACTACTGTTGTGTCATCTGCAAACTTGATGATTGAGTTGGAGGCGTGCGTGGCCACACAGTCATGGGTGAACAGGAAGTACAGGAGGGGGCTGTGCACGCATCCTTGTGGGGCCCCAGTGTTGAGGATCAGTGAATTTGGAGGTGTTTTTCCTACCTTCGCCACCTGGTGTTGAATGCTGAGCTATAGTCAATGAACAGCAATCTTACATAGGTATATTCCTCTTGTCCAGATGGGATAAGGCAGTGTGCAGTGCGATGGCGATTGCATCGTCTGTGGATCTATTAAGACGGTAAGCAAATTGAAGTGGGTCTAGGGTGTCAGGTAAGATAGAGGTGATATGATCCTTGACTAGTCTCTCAAAGCACTTCATGATGACAGAAGTGAGTGCTATGTTGCGATAGTCATTTAGTTCCATTAGCTTTGCTTTCTTGGGTACAGGAAACAATGGTGACCATCTTGAAAATGTGGGGGCAGCAGACTGGGATAGGGAGAGATTGAATATATAGATAAACACTCCAGCCATCTGGTCTGCGCATGCTCTGAGGACAATGCTAGGGATGCCGTCTGGGCCGGCAGCCTTGCGGGGGTTAACACGCTTAAATGTCTTACTCACATCAGCCACAGAGAAGGAGAGCCCACAGTCCTTGGTAGCGGGCAGCATCGGTGGCACTGTGTTATCCTCAAAGCGGGCGAAGAAGGTGTTTAGTTTGTCCGGGAAGCAAGACATCACTGTCCACGATGTGGCTGTTTTTCCCTTTGTAGTCTGTTATTGTCTGTAGACCCTGCCACAGATGTCTTGTGTCTGTGACGTTGAATTGTGACTGCACTTTGTCCTTATACTGAAGTTTTGCCTGTTAGATTTCCTTACGGAGGGAATAACTACACTGTTTGTATTCGGCCATATTCCCAGTCATCTTGCCATGGTTAAATGCGATGGTTCACGGTTTCAGTTTTGCGCGAATGCTGCCATCTAATCATGGTTTCTGGTTAGCGTAGGTTTTAATAGTCACAGTGGGTACAAAATCTCAGATAGACTTCCTGATAAACTCAGTCACCGTATCAGTGTATTCATTTATATTAACCTCGGAGGCTTCCCGGAACATATCCCAGTCCGTGTGATCAAAACAATCTTGAAGCGAGGATTCTGATTGGTCAGACCAGCGTTGAATAGTCCTTAGCACGGCTACTTCCTGTTTGAGTTTCTGCCTATAGGAAGGGAGGAGCAAAATGCAGTCATGATCAGATTTGCTGAAGGAAGGGCAGGGGAGGGCCTTGTAGGCATCCCAGAAGTTGGAGTAGCAGTGGTCTAGTGTTTTAGCAGTGCGAGTACCACAGTCAATGTGTTATTCGAACTCCGGCAGCGTTTTTCTCAAATTTACTTTGTTAAAAATCCCCAGCTACAATAAAGGCGGCCTCAGGATATGTGGTTTCCAGTTTGCATAAAGTCCAGTGAAGTTCTTTGAGGGCCGTCGTGGTATTAACCTCGGTATTAACCTTGAGGGGGAATATACATGGCTGCGACTATAACTGAAGATAATTCTCTTGGGAGGTAATACGGTCAGCATTTGAGTTATTCTAGGTTGGGTGAACAAAAGGACTTGAGTATGTTATCACAATCTCACCAGAGTAGTTAATCATGAAACATATACCCCCACCCTTCTTCTTCCTGGAGAGATATTTTTCCTGTCTGCTCGATGAACTGAGAATCCAACTGGCTGTATGGACTCACAGTATATCCCGAGAGAGCCATGTTTCCGTGAAACAGAGTATGATACAATCCCGGATGTCTCTTTGGAAGGAAATCCTCGCCTTGAGCTCGTCAACTTTATTATCCAGAGACTGAAAATTAGCGAGTAATATACTCGGAAACTGTGGGTGGTGTGTGCGCCTCCTTAGTCGGACTAGAAGACCACTACCTCTCCTCCGCCGGCAGTGTTTTGGATTAGCGTCTGGAATCAGTTCAATTGCCCGGGGGGTACGAACAAAAAAGGAAAGTCCTATTCCTGGTCGTAATGCTGGTAATGCTGGTGAGTTACTGCTTCTCGGATGTCCAATAGTTCTTCCCGGCTGTAATAACACACAAAAAAATCTGGGCTAATAATGTAAGAAATAACACGTAAAAAAACAAAATACTGCAAAGTTTCCTAAGAGCTAGAAGCATGGCAGCCCTCTCTGTCGACACCATTTTTCTTGCTGAAAGGAAGAGGATTTTTGCTACCATTCTCTTGTGGACAATGTGGCACTCAATAAAAAAAGGGCAACGATTGTGACAATGATTACAATTTCAAATGCTCATTCAACATGATCTGCTTTCAGAGTGGTGCATCACACATAGTAATGTCCCTCGTTGCTCTCAGCAGAATACACTTTCCCTAGCGCCCACACTGTAGATCAATAGATCTTGTTCAAGTTATTTGGGGCATAATGAGCTTATGGTGTCAGAATATTGACTGTAGATTCCAACACACACGCACACACACACACCTCAGTCTGTCTTTCTGGGGGCTTGACTGTATCTGGCCCAGCTTTAAGCTGCTGGGAAAATGGCAAAACAAGTGTCTAATGTTCTTATCTCATTGATTGTTTTGTTGTTGTTATCATATAATTAAACAGATATGGCTGTTATCCACTTATGGCTCCTGCTCCAGGTAATGTGGATAGCTGACATGGTAAACAGGGTTAGAGATATGTGAAAGGGGCATTGGCTGGAGGCCTCCTCATCTCACCAATGCAAGTCAAATCCTAAGGTAGGCTCCTGATAGACAGCAGAAGCTGCAACGGTTGTCGTCGGGAGAAAGAGAGGACCAAGGTGCAGCGTGGTAAGTATTCATTGTGATTTAATAAAGAATGAATACTGAAAAAAAACAATACACGACAAACGAACAGTCCTGGACGGTGCAACAAAACACAGAACAGAAAATAAACAGCCACGAAACACAGGTGGAAAAAGGCTACCTAAGTATGAGTCTCGATCAGAGACAACTAACGACACCTGCCTCTGATTGAGAACCATACCAGGCCAAACTCAAAAACCAACTTAGAAAAACGAACATAGACAACCCACCCAACTCACGCCCTGACCATACTAAAACAAAGACCTAAATAAAAGAACTAAGGTCAGAACGTGACAGAAGCTGCTTTAAAGAAGCTCCTCTGAGGAATACTGATACAGTAGAAATAGGCATTTTTGGACTGGGGCTGCAGAGATAAAGAGATCAACATTTTTGGAAGCAGAAGATTTATTAGATATATATATATATTCATGCTTCCCAAATTGCACCCTTTCCCCTATATAGTGCACTACTTCTGACTAGAGCCACCATATAGGGAATAGGGTGCCATTTAAGACACAACTATAGACACATTTGGACTGGGGCTGCACAGTTGATATCACTCCCTGATAAATTAGCTCTGAAAAGAGAGCACAGGTTGTGCTGCAGTGGTTTTGTTAATTTCCTTTAAAGCTACAATATGTAACGTTTTGGGCGACTTGATCACATTTACATAGAAATGAGAGTTATAGATCTGTCATTTGCTTTGAAAACAAGTCTAAGAAGTGAGATAGCTGTTCTATGTGCTCTGTTTCTATGCTTCCCATTCTGAAGTTTGATTATGTGTCTTTTACTTTCAGTTTTGTACACCAGATTTAAACAGCTGACAATACAATATTTTTGGTTACGGAAAATATTTCACAGCGATTTAGATGCTACAATGATTCTCTACACAATTACCCTTTTACATAAACTGAAGATTAGGCGAACTCTTATATTAGAATATTAGCAACCAGGAAATGGAGGAGCGATTTGTGCATAGTGCACCTTTAATATATATATATATATATATATATATATATATACAGTGCCTTGCGAAAGTATTCGGCCCTTGAACTTTGCGACCTTTTGCCACATTTCAGGCTTCAAACATAAAGATATAAAACTGTATTTTTTTGTGAAGAATCAACAACAAGTGGGACACAATCATGAAGAACGACATTTATTGGATATTTCAAACTTTTTTAACAAATCAAAAACTGAAAAATTGGGCGTGCAAAATTATTCATCCCCCTTAAGTTAATACTTTGTAGCGCCACCTTTTGCTGCAATTACAGCTGTAAGTCGCTTGGGGTATGTCTCTATCAGTTTTGCACATCGAGAGACTGACATTTTTTCCTATTCCTCCTTGCAAAACAGCTTGAGCTCAGTGAGGTTGGATGGAGAGCATTTGTGAACAGCAGTTTTCAGTTCTTTCCACAGATTCTCGATTGGATTCAGGTCTGGACTTTGACTTGGCCATTCTAACACCTGGATATGTTTATTTTTGAACCATTCCATTGTAGATTTTGCTTTATGTTTTGGATCATTGTCTTGTTGGAAGACAAATCTCCGTCCCAGTCTCAGGTCTTTTGCAGACTCCATCAGGTTTTCTTCCAGAATGGTCCTGTATTTGGCTCCATCCATCTTCCCATCAATTTTAACCATCTTCCCTGTGCCTGCTGAAGAAAAGCAGGCCCAAACCATGATGCTGCCACCACCATGTTTGACAGTGGGGATGGTGTGTTCAGCTGTGTTGCTTTTACGCCAAACATAACGTTTTGCATTGTTGCCAAAAAGTTCAATTTTGGTTTCATCTGACCAGAGCACCTACTTCCACATGTTTGGTGTGTCTCCCAGGTGGCTTGTGGCAAACTTTAAACAACACTTTTATGGATATCTTTAAGAAATGGCTTTCTTCTTGCCACTCTTCCATGAAGGCCAGATTTGTGCAATATATGACTGATTGTTGTCCTATGGACAGAGTCTCCCACCTCAGCTGTAGATCTCTGCAGTTCATCCAGAGTGATCATGGGCCTCTTGGCTGCATCTCTGATCAGTCTTCTCCTTGTATGAGCTGAAAGTTTAGAGGGACGGCCAGGTCTTGGTAGATTTGCAGTGGTCTGATACTCCTTCCATTTCAATATTATCGCTTGCACAGTGCTCCTTGGGATGTTTAAAGCTTGGGAAATCTTTTTGTATCCAAATCCGGCTTTAAACTTCTTCACAACAGTATCTCGGACCTGCCTGGTGTGTTCCTTGTTCTTCATGATGCTCTCTGCGCTTTTAACGGACCTCTGAGACTATCACAGTGCAGGTGCATTTATACGGAGACTTGATTACACACAGGTGGATTGTATTTATCATCATTAGTCATTTAGGTCAACATTGGATCATTCAGAGATCCTCACTGAACTTCTGGAGAGAGTTTGCTGCACTGAAAGTAAAGGGGCTGAATAATTTTGCACGCCCAATTTTTCAGTTTTTGATTTGTTAAAAAGTTTGAAATATCCAATAAATGTCGTTCCACTTCATGATTGTGTCCCACTTGTTGTTGATTCTTCACAAAAAAATACAGTTTTATATCTTTATGTTTGAAGCCTGAAATGTGGAAAAAGGTCGCAAAGTTCAAGGGGGCCGAATACTTTCGCAAGGCACTGTATATATATATATATATATATATATATATATATACACACTACCGTTCAGAAGTTTGGGGTCACTTAGAAATGCCCTTGTTTTTGAAAGAAAAGCTCATTTTTTGTCCATTAAAATAACATAAAATGTATCTGAAATAGAGTGTGACATTGTTAATGTTGTAAATGACTATTATAGCTGGAAACGGCAGATTATTTTATGGAATATCTACATAGGCGTACAGAGGCCCATTATCAGCAACCATTACTCCTGTGTTCCAATGGCACGTTGTGTTAGCTAATCCAAGTTTATCATTTTAAAAGGCTAATTGATCATTAGCTGAAAACTGTTGTGCTGATTAAAGAAGCAAGAAAAGTGGCCTTCTTTAGACAAGTTGAATTTCTGGAGCATCAGCATTTGTTGGTTCGATTACAGGCTCAAAATGGCCAGAAACAAAGGCCTTTCTTCTGAAACTCGTCAGTCTTTTCTTGTTCTGAGAAATGAAGGCTATTTCATGCAAGAAATTTCCATGAAACTGAAGATCTCGTACAACGCTGTGTACTACTCCATTCACAGAACAGAGAAAACTGGCCCTAACCAGAATAGAAAGAGAAGTGGGAGGCCCCGGTGCATAACTGAGCAAGAGGACAAGTACATAAGAGTGTCTAGTTTGAGAAACAGACACCTCACAAGTCTTCAACTGGCATCTTCATTAAATAGTACCCACCCAACACCAGTCCCAACGTCAACAATGAAGAGGCGGTCTTCTAGGCAGAGTCGCAAAGAAAAATACATATCTCAGACTAGCCAATGAAAATAAAATATTAAGACGGGGAAAAGAACACAGACACTGGACAGAGGAAGATTGGGAGAAAAAAATGTAAGTTTGAGGTGTTCGGATCACAAAGAAGAACATTCGTGAGACACAGGAATTATTTTAAAGATGCTGGAGGAGTCAGATGGCGTCAAGCATGGTGGACGAAATGTGATGGTCGAGCGGTGCTTTGGTGCTGGTAAAGTGGGAGATTTGTACAGAGTAAAAGGGATCTTGAAGAAGGAAGGCTATCATTCCATTTTGCAACGCCATGCCATACCCTGTGGACGGCACTTAATTTGGAGCCAATTTTCTCCTACAACAGGACAATGACCCAAAGCACAGCTCCAAACTATGCAAGACCTATTTAAGGAAGAAGCAGTCAGCTGTTATTCTGTCTATAATGGAGTGGTCAACCCTATTGAGCTGTTGTGGGAGTAGCTTGACCATATGGTACGTAAGAAGTGCCCATCAAGCCAATCCAACTTGTGGGAGGTGCTTCAGGAAGCATGGGGTGAAATCACTTCAGATTACCTCAACAAATTGACAACTAGAATGCCAAATGTCTGCCAGGCTGTAAAAGCTGCAAATGGAGAATTCTTTGACGAAAGCAAAGTTTGAAAGACACAAATATTTTTTCAATTAAAAATCATGATTTATAACCTTGTCAACATCTTGACTATATTTCCTATTGATTTTGCATCTCATTTCATGTATGTTTTCATGGAAAACAAGGACATTTCTAAGTGACCCCAAACTTTTGAACGGTAGTATACACTTGTATATATACAGTTGAAGTTGGAAGTTTACATACACCTTAGCAAAATACATTTAAACTCAGTTTTTCACATTTCCTGACATTTCATCAGAGTAAAAATTCCCTATCTTAGGTCAGTTAGGATCACCACTTTATTTTAAGAATGTGAAATGTCAGAATAATAGTAGAGAGAATGATTTATTTCAGCTTTTATTTATTTCATCACATTCCCAGTGGTTCAGAAGTTTACATACACACAATTAGTATTTGGTAGCATTGCCTTTAAATTGTTCAACTTGAGTCAAATGTTTTGGGTAGCCTTCCATAAGCTTCCCACAATACGTTGGGGGAATTTTGGCCCATTCCTCCTGACAGAGGAAGGTTTGTAGGCCTCCTTTCTCACACACGCTTTTGCAGTTCTACCCACACATTTTCTATAGGATTGAGGTCAGGGCTTTGTGATGGCCACTCCAATACCTTGACTTTGTTGTCCTTAAGCCATTTTGCCACAACTTTGGAAGTATGTTTGGGGTCATTGTCCATTTGGAAGACCCATTTGCGACCAAGCTTTAATTTCCTGACTGACTGACTCAAATTACGTCAATTAGCCTATCAGAAGATCCTAAAGCCATGACATTTTCTGGAATTTTCCAAGCTGTTTAAAGACACAGTCAACTTAGTGTTTGTAAACCTCTGACCCACTGGAATTGTGATACAGTGAATTATAAGTGAAATAATCTGTCTGTAAACAATTGTTGGAACAATATGTTGTGTCATGCACAAAGTAAATGTCCTAACCGACTTGCCAAAACTATAGTTTGTTAACAAGAAATTTGTGGAGTGGTTTTAATGAGTTTTAATGACTCCAACCTAAGTGTATGTAAACTTCCGAATTCAACTGCATATATAAATGATGTGCCGGTTGAGATCACCTAACCCAAGGCAGGAACTGTGTATTGTCACGTCCAAGCATACACAAGCTGCAGCCATTGTCACTGTGAGAATAATTTACATGATAAATATGGTGATTATAGTTCATTTGAAATTTAGATGAGGATAAAGCTCTCTTAGGCCTTTTTCAACAGTAAGTGTAGGTGGTAAATGTCTGGAACTAGCTGACATAGTTTTGCCGTCCCTCCACCTCTCTCTGTATAGGTGGCCAACCTCTTCCAGTAGTGAAAATGGCGAGATCATTCAATTATTATTAGATTTGAATTTTAGATTAGATGTGAGATTGCAGTATGTTAAATGTCTGAGACTAGCTGGCATGGTTTATCACTCTCCCTCCCTACTTCCCACCCCAGGTGGCCAACCTCCTGCGCCTCTTCCAGATCCCTCAGATCAGCTATGCCTCCACCAGCGCCAAGCTCAGTGACAAGTCTCGCTATGACTACTTCGCCCGCACCGTGCCGCCAGACTTCTACCAGGCCAAGGCCATCGCCGAGATCCTGCGTTACTTCAACTGGACCTACGTGTCCACCGTGGCATCCGAGGGCGATTACGGTGAGACAGGCATCGATGCCTTCCAGCAGGAGGCCCGCGCCCGCCAGATCTGCATCGCCACCTCGGCCAAGGTCAGCCAGTTGTTGTTTGTTTGTTTGTTGTTGTTTCCACTTTCACAGTGAAAATAATTAATCATTACAAAGGTGTCATACTGTAGCAATATTTACCCAACACCTACGGACCTAGTCAAGGGGTTCAGAAATCTTGACGTAATGGTTAAGGTGTTGGTTTAAGAGTCTCTGGACCCGGGTTAGAATCCAAATCTGGGTTACCCACCGATTTCGCTGCAATACTATTGCATGGTATTAAATTAAATTTGATCACGGGGCGACGACAATGGGGTTTCTAAAGGCAATTTTACCACGTTAGCAGAGATCCCATTCACTGTAAACACTGCAGCTCAATTGGAAATTGCCTTTAAAAGGTGATTTGTAGACATCCCACGATCAGATTAAATCCTGACATTGGTTGATTCCATTTAGAATAGTGTTGTATCTTTTGCTGCCTTGTTGTTATAGACTATGTCTTATTCGAGCACATGATGGTTCAAAGCTGGTGCATAATCAACAGGTGAGCCGCTCGATGAACCGGTACAGCTTCGATCAGGTGATACGCTCGCTGCAGCAGAAGTCCAATGCCAAGGTGGTCATTCTGTTCACACGCAGTGAGGATGCCAGGGAGCTGCTTGTGGCTGCCGCCCGCATGAACGTCACCTTCATCTGGGTGGCCAGCGACGGCTGGGGGGCGCAGGTAGGGCCTTGGCCTCCGTTCAAAAAGAGTTGATTACCGATTTCCTAACAGTCAAAATCGACTCCTTCACAATTAAGGAATAAATTCCTTTATAAGAATGATTTCCATCATTCCATCATTTGTTTACCATGAAATGTAATGTTTTGAGAGTTTGATAAAGGGTGTATTTTCATTCCAATTACTGAGAAAATGTGAATGATTTGCAGGAGAGTGTTGTGAGGGGAAGTGAGACAGCAGCCGACGGGGCCTTCACCATCGAACTGGCCTCCTACCCCATCCGGGAGTTTGCCGACTACTTCACCAAGCTGAACCCCTACACTAACACACGGAACCCCTGGTTTAGAGAATTCTGGGAGCACCGCTTCGACTGTAGTCTTACAGAGCCTGGTTGTAGCGAACACAGTCTGCGGGACGGCAAGTTTGAGCAGGAGTCCAAGATCATGTTTGTAGTGAACGCAGTGTATGCTATGGCTCATGCTCTACATAATATGAGGCAGGCAGTTTGCCCACTCAATGCAACCAAGATCTGTGATGCCATGAAGCCAGGCACCGGGAAGAGGTTCTATAGGGATTTCATCCTCAAGGCCAAGTTCGATGGTGAGTGAAGCAGTCTTAACAATAGAAATATAACTCCCAGAAGGGGATATCCCCATTTAAGTAAATGTTCCATGATGGGTGGACCGGAGGCCATATGCAGTGCATCCAATTCTGCGGGTAATGTAATAAAATGTGTACAGCCTTAACAGCCATATAAGGTCAGGTGACTTGATTATGGGCTGTATCACAATGTTAGCCTATATGCACCCTTCATTCACTGCACAGGTTTAGATATACAGTACCAGTCAAAGGTTTGGACAGACCTACTCATTCCAGAGTTTTTCTCTATTTTTACTATTTTCTACATTGTAGAATAATAGTGAAAACATCGAAATGAATAAATAACACACATGGAAACATGTAGTAACTAACAAAGCGTTAAACAAATCAAAATATATTTTATATTTGAGATTCTTCAAAGTTTTCTTTGATGACAACTTGGCACACTCTTGGCATTCTCTCAACCAGCTTCATGAGGTAGTCACCTGGAATGCATTTCAATTAACAGGTGTGCCTCCAAACATTTGGCTCGTACTGTAATTTATTGTTAAACTGTATATGTACACCACCTGACCAAAAGTATGTGGACACTTGCTCATCAAACATCGCATTCCAAAATCATGGCCATTAATATGGAGTTGGTCCCCCCCTTTGCTGCTATAACAGCCTCCACTCTTCTGGGAAGGCGTTCCACTAGATGTTGAAACGTTGCTGCGGGGACTTGCTTCCATTCAGCCACAAGAGCATTAATGAGGTAGGGTACTGATGTTGGCCGATTAGGCCTGCCTCGCAGTTGGCGATTCACTTCATCCCAAAGGTGTTAGAAGGGATTGAGGTCAGGGCTCTGTGCAGCGAAGTCAAGTTCTTCCACACCGATCTCGACAAACCATTTCTGTAGGAACCTTGCTTTGTACACAGGGGCATTGTCATGCTGAAACTGGAAAGGGCCTTCCCCAAACTCTTTCCACAAAGTTGGAAGCACAGAATCGTCTAGAATATCATTGTATGCTGTAGTGTTAAGATTTGGCATCCGCCAAACCCAGATTCGTCCATCGGACTGCCAGATGTTGAAGTGTGATTCATCACTACAGAGAAATCATTTCCACTGCTCCAGAGTCCAATGGCGGCTAGCTTTACCCCACTCCAGCCGATGCTTGACGTTGCACATGGTGATCTTAGGCTTGTGTGCTGCTGCTCGGGCCATGGAAACCCATTTCATGAAGCTCCCGACGAACAGTTCTTGTGCTGACGTTGCTTCCAGTGGTAATGTGGAACTCAGTAGTGAGTGTTGCTACGCGCTTCTGCACTCGGCGGTCCCGTTCTGTGAGCTTGTGTGGCTTACTACTTTGCGGCTGAGCCATTGTTGCTCCTAGACATTTCCACTTCAATATAACAGAGCTTACAGTTGACTGGGGCAGCTCTAGCAGGGCTGGAATTTGATGAACTGACTTGTTGGAAAGGTGGCATCCTATGACGCTGCCACGTTGATAGTAACTGAGCTCTTCAGTAAGGCCATTCTACTACCAATGTTTATGTATGGAGATTGCATGGGTGTGTGCTTGATTTTATACACCTGTCAGCAACAGGTGTGGCTAAAATAACCAAATCCAGTCATTTGAAGGAGTGTCCACGTCCACATACATTTGTATATATAATGTACCATTCATGTCATCAGAAATAATACATTTAATCTATTCTTACATTTCTTATTTTCAATGTGATAACACAGAATGTAAGAACAGACCGGAAGCAGCTCAGAATCACATAGTAATCCTGTTATTACCTGAGCTAGTCCTAGAATGATGTCTAATTATAATTGAGTATTACATGTTTTATTTAATCATCAATATTGGTACATTGGGGCAATTTGAAACAAATGCAGATCTGAATTGACCGTGAGATTGGTTTCGCAGTTTATGTTGTGTCCCTGTTGAAAAGGGTTTGGTGATGATTTGATTTGCAGTGGGATCAGTAACAAATAGGGACTCAGTAAGATGCGTAGTTAGAGTAGGCAAACAGTGTGCACTATTTTGAGAAGATGCCTCATGAATATATGTTGCATTAAATAAATGAATTAAAAAGCAAATGGATAAGATAAAGGAAACATTGACACAGCATCTCAATTGTGATTTCTTTGTGAGATAACTAAATGACTGGAGACTCATATTAAAACTCAATATCTAACTAAAATGGAGAGTTGTTCTTTCTTCTGAAATGTCATCATTGATATACAGTATTTCTGTTTCTCGTCAGCTCCCTTCAGACCTGCCGACACGGAGAACATTGTGCGTTTTGACGCCTACGGGGACAGTCTGGGCCGCTACAACATCTTCCACTATCACAAACAGGATGATAAATACGTGTATAGGAAGGTATGTAGCTCTTCATCCAGGAGTGCTGAACCACGGCTGACCCTGTGTGTGTGTCTGGGGAAGGGAAAAAGGAAGAAGAATAAAGTATCTCTCCTTTCCTCTTCAGGTGGGTTACTGGGCCCAGGGCCTGATCCTGAATACCAGCCAGGTGCCATGGAGGGGCCCAGCCGGAGTGCCCCCCACCTCCCAGTGCAGTGATCCTTGCAGGAAGAACGAGGTGAAGAGCATGCAGCCTGGAGATGTGTGCTGCTGGATCTGCATCCCCTGCCAGGTAATACATCCACAAGCAAGGAGAGATTCATTTCTTTTTTCATTGTATCGTTTATCCTCCGATAGTCAGCAGCTCTCTTTGAGGGTGTGTTCCGCCCGGAGCCATTCATTTCTGCCGGTTGAATATGCACTACCTTTCTTGGGTGGCGTTAGGATGAAGGTTAAGTTAAGGGCTAGGGTAAGTGGATAGTAAGTTGAAATATTGTTGATAGTTAGTTAAACATCTACAAACTATCTATTTCCCCTGCCAGCCCTACCAGTACCTGCTGGATGAGTTCACCTGTGCAGACTGCAGCTTCGGACAGTGGCCCCAGGCCAACCTGACAGGCTGCTTCGACCTCCCAGAGGAGTACATCCACTGGGAGGTATTGTCACTGTTTTACCTTATTTTTCTCCTCTTTTTAAAATATGTGTCTGAGTTTTGAGACATTTAAGTGTGAAATAACACTTTAAATAAAACTTCATTTGATTTAGGATGCCTGGGCCATTGGGCCCGTCACCATCTCCTGCCTGGGCATGTTGTGTACCCTTTCCGTGGTGGGCCTGTTCTTCAAGAACAATGACACCCCTGTGGTCAAAGCAAGCGGCCGGGAGCTGTCCTATATCCTCCTACTCGGAGTCCTAATGTGCTACAGCATGACCTTCATCTACATCGCCAAGCCCTCGATGGCCGTGTGTACCCTACGTCGACTAGGCCTGGGAACCTCCTTCGCTGTGTGCTACTCGGCACTGCTCACTAAGACCAACCGCATCGCGAGGATCTTCAGCGGGGTGAAGGACGGGGCCACACGGCCACGGTTCATCAGCCCAGCCTCCCAGGTGGCCATCTGCGGCGGACTTATCTCCTGTCAGCTCCTGGTGGCTGTGGTCTGGCTCCTGGTAGAGATGCCTGGTGTCAGGAAGGAGGTGGGCGTAACAGAGTTGGATTCCTAACATCACTCCCTAGCCTGAAATGTTTCCACACAAGCTATCAACTCATTAGCTTTTGTCAAGTGGGGGGGTCATGTATGTTTGCAGAGCAGATGATCCCTGGTTCCAGCCCAGTGAGGGTCAGGGAAGAAAGCTATACTGTTAATGAAGCACAGTGATATTATTGCCCATCACATGAGCATAGAAATATATAATAATATTCTATATTAATATACTATATACACTACTCTATTTCCTAATATGGTTCTGTTCTATTTAATTATATGGAGGTGAGCCCCGAAAGGAGGAATATAGTCACCCTGAAGTGCAACAGCAAGGACTCCAGCATGCTGGCCGCTCTGGCCTACAACTGCGTCCTAATCGTCCTCTGCACAGTCTACGCCTTTAAGACCAGGAAGTGTCCAGAGAACTTTAACGAGGCCAAGTTCATTGGGTTCACCATGTACACCACCTGTATCATCTGGCTGGCCTTCCAACCCATCTTCTACGTCACAGCCAGCGACTACAGGGTGAGTGGTAAAAATATACTCCAATTAGGGTTGTAAAATGCTGGTAACTTTACCAAAATGTCTAGATTTTCCAGAAATCCTGGTTGGAGGGTTCCAGATTTCCTGCTTATTCCCCTTCTGATTCTGGGAATATTCTAACCAGGACTTCTGGACAATCTGGGAATTTGGAGAAAGTTACTGGAATTTTGCCACCCCAACTCCAATATATTGTAATGAAATGACGGAGTAGAACGAGGTAATTGTACCTATCAACACTAGGGTCATTACGATATTAATGACAAGGTGGGTATATTTTCATTGTTTAAGAAATCTATAAGTCTTTGAATGTGTCTTTAATGTACCAATGGATCTAGGTGACATACTGTACATAAATTCCTTTTGATCATCATCATCATTTTGATCATTCCTCGTATAGTCATTCTCCAAATGACGTTCCTTATCTAATCTAAAACTCCAGTATTGCCATTTATATACATTACATTATGATTTGAAAATAATGCTTTTTTTTTCTCCCTTCTAACATCGACAATGAAATGTGCAGGAGATTTCCCCCGGGGAATTTAGATAGGAAGACTCTTCCCACTGGGCAAAAACTAGTTGAATCAATGTTTCTACGTCATTTCAACCCAAACATTCTATATGAAAACGTTGAATCAAGGTGAAAAACTGATTGGATTTGAAAAAAGTCATCAACGTTAGGGACCTTCGTATTTTTAACCTAAATCCAATGACATGGTGGAATGTTTGGTTGATTTCACATTGAATTCACGTTAGTTGACAACTCAACCAAATGTAAATCAAAAGTATATGTTAAACTGATGTCCATGCCCAGTGGGTTGTTCCCAGCATTCCTCTACAATATTGCCACGGCTTCGTTTTCCAGTTCTCAGCTGAGATCAGTTCAAACAAGGGAATAGCTGGGCTTCTTAGGGCCTGATGCTAAGATTGTCTTAGTCATCTACAGATAGCCATCTGCTTAACTGAACTACTAATCAACTAATGAACACCCAGACCCAGTGACCCAGTGTGCCCCTTCTCAACACCCAAATGACGAGCCCAATATGACACCACAATACAGCCTAACAGGATAGATGACTTACTGTATATATTATATCTATATAAAAATATAGCTTAAAGGTGCTTTCATCGCCCTGTTTCAGACCTATGCAGTCTTTGTTGGCATGTAAGCAAGATAAAGAGAGACAATATGTATACAACTGACACAAAAGTTTAGTCCAGGGTGTATGATAACTGGGACCCAAGGCTGAATCTAGTCTAGTCTAATGCCTGTCCGGTTGGTGTTGGTGTGCCACTGGGCTCTGGGAGGAGAAAGGAGAGGGGGAGGAGGAGGGAGTCTCATATTGGTCTTGCATCAGAATCATGAGTCTCCCCAGGCTATCTCCTCATCATCTCTATGGTGTTCTATGTACTAGCAAAAAACACCTGAGTTGGAAGAGAAAAGTTTGAGAGAAGGGGTGAGAAAGCAGGCTAGAAAGGAGTGAGAGACTGGATGAACAGTATTAGGATGAGTGTACATATTGAATATAGATGATGAGTGTTCATATTGGAGCTGTGGTAGACAGAATAATTAAGCTAGGAAGAGGTTTTGGCTATGCAACAGAACACTTTGCTCTCTGTGTGCCATTAATAATGACAGCAGTTGGGCTCAGCGTCCTGCATTTCAACATTGGAGATGTTCTCACATGAAAGACAAGCTGTGTTGTTCATTGAATTTCAATGAACCTGGGGTCTCATATGGACATGGACATTCAATATTCCAGACGGTACTTCCATCAACCGTCAAATGGCAGACTTTTTCTCTCTCTCTTTCTCTCCTGATTTCTAAGTCATCTTCTCTCTCTCTCTCTTAAAGCTCAAGGCTATTGATCTAGTCCAGTGCCATGGTTCGTTAAATTATCTTGTGTTAAAATACGCATTGAATAGCTCCTAGGTAGCTAAATGCCTACTGTATCTTTATATACATGCATATATATATATATATATATATATATTATCAAACCTGATGCTTGTTGAGGTCAGCGAAGGGCCATAGACAGCTCTTGGAAATTCACACTCAACTGTGACTTGGACAAAAGCTGCGTCATACTGTCATAGTGTTATTTCATCAGGGTGAAATGGAGTTCAAATTCAACAGAAACAAATCTGAAAGCCTTCCATCATACTATTATGGATTGTGCATGCTGTTAATGTACTACATAGATGTGCTTTGATGCTCAGAGTCAGACCATACTGTTGTGCGAACTGGTGATCTTTGCATGCGGAAACAGCAGTGGTACGAGGCAGCCTATTGGTTGGGAAGACTGAGTAATCACAGGTTAGGTGTCAGAGCAGATTAACGATGGGCTCATGATGACAACCCAGGGCCCAGATTCACAGAACCTTTTAAAGAAGACATTTCTTCTTGACTGCCATGTTTTCTTTAACCATAGGCTTAAGACGAAAGTTAAGCAAAGTTGCTATTCCTTAAAAAGGTTCTTGGAAATATGCTTGCGCTATTTCTTATGTTTCTCCTTAAGCAAAAAGTGAAGAAGAAATTTGATTCTTAGTCTTAAACTCAGGGCAGTGAGAGAACAAGTTCATGAAAGCAATTGAACGTTTAATTCACTCAGAAACTTAACCTGAAAATTTCAGTATTGATTATTTTAAACCCAAGAACATGTTTTAGAACAGGAATCTCAGTAAGAAATATACTAACATTATTGCCATTGCTAGTTGGATAGCTAGCAAAAACAGTTGCCTAGCAACAAATATTTTAAGAAGATATTGGAGAAGTTCGTAAGAAATTCATTACATCTTAAGATATTGTTGAAGAATTTCACTTACAAACTATCACATGAACTTCTTTTTTTTAAGAAGCTTCTTAAGTTTTTGCATAAGAAGTGTTTTGTGAATCTGGGCCCAGGCTCTGCCAGGACAGACAGCAGTGGCAGTCATTAATGGGCACAGTTGAATGAGATTTCCATCAGTTTGGTCCACCAGAGCTGCTGAGAACAGCTCAACTGGTTGGCAGAAATGGCAGATAGCAAAAGACCACTACAGTCACTGGTCTTGAAATAGAGCTCCATCTCTGTCAGGAAAAGACTAAAAGACCCCAGCCCTATCAGTATATTCAGTGAATCCTGATGATTCAACCTGTCTCCTCTATCTCCCTATACAGGTTCAGACCACCACCATGTGTATCTCTGTCAGTCTGAGTGGCTCTGTAGTGCTAGGCTGTCTCTTCGCTCCTAAGGTCCACATCATCCTATTCCAGCCCCAGAAGAATGTGACCACACTAAGGGTGCCTGCCAACCGCTTCGGGGCCACGGTCACCACAACATCAGCCTCCGTCCCCAGCTCGTCGAAAGGTAGCTATCACTGGCAAATTTGAACGTTTCAGTCATTGTTGGTGAACATGACATACATCTCATGACATACAAGATTTGGTTATGGGTTCCAAAAATAGTGAGCCATCATCTGAAACATACATAGGTCTACTGATATTTATGATCACAGTGGTAGAGGTGTCTGTTGCGTTTGGCAACTATATAGGCGTATGCAGAACACTACTAAAATGTACTAAAACCAGATCCCTAAGTTAAATATTTTAGCTTTAATCAATGTGAAAAACAAGCAAGTTATTTTTTATTTTCTTTAAAAGAAAATGTATTTTACATTTTTACTCTCTATTTTGTATTATTATTGTTGCATCAGCCTCTCTCTGCCTGTGTGCCAACAGCGGTAACAACGGTGTGTAACGGTCGTGAGGTGGTGGACTCCACTACATCCTCTTTGTGAAGAAGCTTGAGCTGCTTGTATCATTCCTCCGTTCTCCAAACACAAGCTACAGTGCCATCTGAAATCACCCCCTCTCATCCAACAAAGCTGCTGATGACATAACGCTCATGCCATATCTCAAGTCCCATTTACAGTAGAGACAAGTAGAGGCTCTCTCTAGTCAGACAGAGGACTGTGAAAGCTAAATTATGACTATACATACCAGTATTACGTAATGTATGAGTGTAAATCCTTTTGGTATAGATTTAACAACATTGCATTGATTTTATTTGGTTTCAGGATAGACTTGTCGTTGAATGCACTGCTGTATGAAGGGTTGCAAAGGGAGGGTATATTACTGAAAACTTTCTAAGTTTACCAGTAAACTAGCTGAATTTTGGTCATTTTCAGGTTTCTTTTGGAATCGAGTGGCCTTTTTAGTACTTCAGATTATCACAGGTGTCTGTAATTATGAAATAATTCAATAAGTTGATTTTAAAATAAAAAAAATACAAAGACAAGCAGTAAAACATTATCCTAAATATAAACCATCAACTAAGTGAACACCATTGGTGTTTAATATGATGGTTTCAGCATGAAATATCCTTTATTTATGTTTTACACACTTATTTTACTCTTTCAATGTCTATGTTGTAAATGTTTTGGAATCAAACTGGTGGCAGTTGTGAAATAAGTCAATAGTTTGAAGAGTTAATGAAAACAATTGTTGATTAGATGCTTTTTTCATTAATTAGGCTATATTTTCCTGAACTTTATGGTCTATCCACTAGAAACTCATGGACAATATGCACACAGATATAAAAAATGAATACTATATATTATTTTTTATTTTTTTTTAAGTTATTCAAGTATAAATTAACAAAGATCAGTTTTCCATCCCAAATGTGTGTGTGTGTAAAGTACATGTAGGAAAAAGAATTGCACAACAGTCCTGATGGAAAAGGCTAATTTGTTAACTTTCCAAATGTCAACAAAACACACTAGACAAGGTGGAATCTTTTTGTGTGCGTAAAATTAATAAAAATTAATTATGTGAGGAATTGTAATGGAAACTCCTTTATGCGCAAATATTGTAAACTTGGGAGTCACACGATGGTATGTTGTTTGGTCCTCCTACTACAACTCAGGAAAGCATGCAGTTTATTAGGCTACAGATTAATTAAATTATGAACGTCACAGGGTGGTGAAAGTGGACAGTCATGAGCTTGATGCTACTTTCCAATAAATATCGAGGGACTTATTCTGGTGACACGATGATCAATGCTTGGCTGCTGTTTGACAAATGAAAATAATCTCTCTACTGTACATAATAATATCATCATGTAGGCTATACCTGCATTGTACCTGCCAGCTGTTGGCTAGAGCATGTGCCAAGACCAGAGTGGACACATTCGCTATATAACGCAAAATACATGCTGACAAAAAAATCAGAAGAGTTGAAAATAAGATGGAAACCCATTTAACATGGGAATAGAAATTCAACCACAAAAGTAATTATGTGCACTACGTCATCGCACACATCCTTTTCCCCACAAGTCAATTTGATGGAAATATGACCATATTGTATGCGCATATTGTTTTTATAGAGATTTTAGAATATTTGCATTAAGATCTGTCGCAATTGGCTGGAAACATAGCTATAGATTGAAATAGATTATGTTAATTACCAAAATTCCAGTAGCTTTGGTCAATTACCGGTAGCTTTGCAACCCTAGCTGTACGCCTTACTGTCAGTACAGAGAATCCGTATTGTGAATAAGGTGGTTCATGGTGTCATACAGTTATGTGAATACAATATCCAAACGTTTTACTTCTCTTCCAACTACTAGAGTTAGTATTATTAACACAAAACACTTATTTTGAATTAATTTTCCCCCTACCTCTTAAACTACATTGAAAAAAATATATAAATGCAACATGTAAAGTGTTGGTCCCATGTATAATGAGCTGAAATAAAAGATCCCAGAAATTATCCATAAGCACAAAAAGCTTATTTCTTTTAAATTTGGTGCACAAATTTGCTAACATCCCCGTTGGTGAGATTTTCTCCTTTGCTAAACTAATCCATCCACCTGACAGGTGTTGCATATCAAGAAGCTGATTCAACAGCATGATCATTACACGGGTGCACCTTATGCTGGGGACAATAAAAGACCACTAAAATGTGCAGTTTTGTCACACAACACAATGCCACAGATGTTTAAAGTTGAGGGAGCGTGTAACTGGCATAATGACTGCAGGAATGTGCATCAGAGCTGTTGACAGAGAATATAATGTTAATCTCTCTACCATAAACCAACTCCAACAACAATTTAGAGAATTTGGCAGTATGTCCAACCGCAGACCACGTGTATGGCTTCGTGTGGACAAGCGGTTTGCTGATGTCGTTGTGAACAGAGTGCCCCATGGTGGCAGTGGGGTTATATGTGCTGGCATAAACTAAAACAATGAACACAATTGCATTTTATCAATGGCAATTTGAATGGACAAAAATACAGTGACGACATCCTGAGGCCCATATTTTAAGGTATCTGTAAACAACAGATGCATATCTGTATTCCCTGTCATGTGAAATCCATAGATTAGGGCCTAATGAATTCATTTAAATTGACTGATTTCCTCATATGAACTGTAACTCAGTCAAATCATTAACATTGTTGCGTTTATATTTTTGTTCAGTATACATTTGAATGACATGAGATTAACCATAGTGAAAGTGATGATTAAAAACTAGGCTACTATCAGCATGGACAATGTTTTAACGTAGACTTTGGTGAACCAGTTTGTGCTTTCTTGTAATTTATGTAAATAAAGTGTTATTTTTTATTATTAAAACAAATTGTCAGTGTTTATTTTGTTCACAAAACTCCAGAGACACCAGCAACGAACTGTAAAGAGCCACTACCTCATCTTAATAACCTCAGAAATATAATCTCCTTAAATGTTGCAGGTGTATCAGCATTCTGGATCGACCATCAATACTGAGCAAAACACTGATTATTACCCAGCACCGAGTGTGCATATTCCAATGGTTAAAGGATGCACAGAGGTACTCTAACCAGAAACGTTAAGTCCCCTATTTAGGGGACTTTGAGAGGTTCTGGACCGGTTCCAACTGACATTTGTGTACAAAGCGCTCCATGAACATCGCAGTGTCCAGTGCCTTATAGTGTCAGAAAACACCATATGTCTGCATTGCACTACCACTGTCAGCAGAGTTGACTTGAAGTGTCAGGTTTCACACCCTACATTCACGTAGGGAGGTGACGTGTCACATTTTACGGCTCATCCTTTTCTGGGATCCCTCTGAATAATGGCGCTAGAGCCTGGGAGATCTATTAAAAAGGGAACAGTCTAGCAATTTCAGCAATTGTGGTTTCATCTCACTTAGAGCTCTCAACATGAAGAAAAACACTAAATTATTTTGTAGAATTGAAACAACCATTCCTCTTGGTCACAGAGGGAGGAAAACACGTTGTGCGTAAGGCTGAAGTTGTAACAAGTCTGCAGACATTTAAATGTTGTTTCTGCATCGCTCAGAGGATGCTTGGCAGAAAATGCTCGGTCGTCAGCCATATAAAAATGGGGCCAAATTTGGGCTGTCACTAAATATTATAATAATATTTTACTATACAGTGATATCTTATAGTAAGTCTTTATAATTTCATTGTTACTATATTTATAAAGCATTTCAGGTCATTTCAAGCCCTATTCCCCCACTTTTGAATAGAAATAGAATATTTTTTTAAACATTTGTACTGGGTACAAATTTGTGTCCTCAAGTGAGTACACCTCAGCATTTTTTTATTATTATTTTCACCAGGTGAGTTGCAGATCTTCCTAGAACGATGCAGCATTACTTGTTATTGTTTATGGCCATCTCGGGTATGTCTATTTAGGCAGAAATATTTTTTTTGCCAATAAAGTCCAAAAGGTCTTATCCATCGCAACCTCAGTGTGAACACTTAGCGCCTTCATCACCTAAAAATCTAGCTAAATCTATGTTCACGTCGAGGTAAGCAACACTTAAGCATGCATGAGCGCACCAGCTGTTCCGGAGAGCTTCCGGACAGAGTGATTGATCACGCCGATGTGATTAAACAGGTCAACATTCACAAGGCCTTGGGTCCAGATGGATTAGCAGAATGTGTACTCCGAGCATGCGCTGACCAACTGGCAAGTGTCTTCACTGACATTTTCAACCTCTCCCTGACAGAGTAATACCTACATGTTTCAAGCAGACCACCATAGTCCCATGTGCCCAAGAAAGCGAAGATAACCTGCCTAAATGACTACCGCCCCATAGCACTCACGTCTGTAGCCATGAAGTGCATTGAAATGCTGGTCATGGCTCACAACACCGCCATTATCCCAGAAACACTAGACCTACTCCAATTGAGCCCTCTCCTGTACTCCCTGTTCACCCACGACTGCGACTGCTTGGCCACGCACGCCTCCAACTCAATCATCAAGTTTGCGGACGACACAACAGTGGTAGGCTTGATTACCAACAACGACGAGACGGCCTACAGGGAGGAGGTGAGGGCCCTCGGAGTGTGGTGTCAGGAAAATAACCTCACACTCAACGTCAACAAAACTAAGGAGATGATTGTGGACTTCAGGAAACAGCAGAGGGAACACCCCCCTATCCACATCGATGGAACAGTAGTGGAGAGGGTAGCAAGTTTTAAGTTCCTTGGCATACACATCACAGACAAACTGAATTGGTCCACTCACACAGACAGCATCGTGAAGAAGGCGCAGCAGCGCCTCTTCAACCTCAGGAGGCTGAAGAAATTTGGCTTGTCACCAAAAGCACTCACAAACTTCTACAGATGCACAATCGAGAGCATCCTGGCGGGCTGTATCACCGCCTGGTATGGCAACTGCACCGCCCTCAACCGTAAGGCTCTCCAGAGGGTAGTGAGGTCTGCACAACGCATCACCGGGGGCAAACTACCTGCCCTCCAGGACACCTACACCACCCGATGTCACAGGAAGGCCATAAAGATAATCAAGGACATCAACCACCCGAGCCACTGCCTGTTAAACCCCGCTATCATCCAGAAGGCGAGGTCAGTACAGGTGCATCAAAGCTGGGACAGAGAGACTGAAAAACAGCTTCTATCTCAAGGCCATCAGACTGTTAAACAGCCACCACTAACACTGAGTGGCTGCTGCCAACACACTGACACTGACTCAACTCCAGCCACTTTAATAATGGGAATTGATGGGAAATGATGTAAATATATCACTAGCCACTTTAAACAATGCTACCTTATATAATGTTACTTACCCTACATTATTCATCTCATATGCATACGTATATACTGTACTCTATATCATCGACTGTATCCTTATGTAATACATGTATCACTAGCCACTTTAAACTATGCCACTTTGTTTACATACTCATCTCATTTGTACATACTGTACTCGATACCATCTACTGTATCTTGCCTATGCTGCTCTGTACCATCACTCATTCATATATCCTTATGTACATATTCTTTATCCCCTTACACTGTGTAAAAGACAGTAGTTTTGGAATTGTTAGTTAGATTACTTGTTATTACTGCATTGTCGGAACTAGAAGCACAAGCATTTCGCTACACTCGCATTAACATCTGCTAACCATGTGTACGTGACAAATAAAAATTTGATTTGATTTGAATTCGCATACCGCCCCCACAGATGATGCACTCCACAATGCCCTTTCCCACCTGGACAAAAGGAACACCTTGGTGAGAATGCTGTTCATTGACTACAGCTCAGCGTTCTGCACCATAGTGCCCACAAAGACCATCTCTAAACTAAGGACCCTGGGATTTAAACACCTCACTCTGCAACTGGATCCTGGACTTCCTGATAGGTAATGGTAGGCAACAACACATCTACCACGCTGATCATCAACACTGGTGCGCCTCACAGGTGCTTGCTTAGTCCCCTCCTGTACTCCCCGTTCACCCACGACTGTGTGGCCAAGCATGACTCCAACACCATCATTAAGTTTGCTGATGACACAACAATTGTGTCATCAGCAAAGTTGTGGTCGGTAAATCCGACCACAACTCTATCCTCCTGATTCCCGCTTACAAGCAGAAAAAATGGTTAGATGAAGCCGATGCTAAACTACAGGACTGTTTTGCTATCACAGACTTGAACATGTTCCGGGATTCTTCCGATGACATTGAGGAATACACCACATCAGTCACTGGCTTTATTAATAAGTGCATTGAGGACGTCGTCCACACAGTGACTTTACATACATACCCCAATCAGAAGCCATGGATTACAGGCAGCATTTGCACTGAGCTAAAGGGTAGAGCTGCCGCTTTCAAGGTGCGGGACTCTAACCCGGAAGCTTACAAGAAATCCTGCTATGCCCTGCGACAAATATTCAAACAGGCAATGTGTCAATACAGGGCTAAGATTGAATCATACTACACCGGCTCTGACGCTCGTCGGATGTGGCAGGGCTTGCAAACTATTACAGACTACAAAGGGAAGCACAGCCGCGAGTTGCCCAGTGACACGAGCCTACCAGACGAGCTAAACCCCTTCTATGCTCGATTCGAGGCAAGCAACACCAAGGCATGCATGAGAGCATTAGCTGTTCCGGACGACTGTGTGATCACGCTCTCCATAGCCAGCATGAGTAAGACCTTTAAACAGGTCAACATACACAAGGCTGCGGGGCCAGATGGATTACCAGGACGTGTGCTCAGGGCATGTGCTGACCAACTGGCAGGTGTCTTCACTGACGTTTAACATGTCCCTGATTGAGTCTGTAATACCAACATGCTTCAAGCAGACCACCATAGTCCCTGTGCCCAAGAACACAAAGGCAACCTGCCTAAATGACTACAGACCTGTAGCACTCACGTCCGTAGCCATGAAGTGCTTTGAAAGGCTGGTAACGGCTCACATCAACACCATTATCCCAGAAACCCTAGACCCACTCCAAGTTGCATACCGCCCAAACAGATCCACAGATGATGCACTCTATTACACTCCACACTGCCCTTTCCCACCTGGACAAATGGAACACCTTGGTGAGAATGCTATTCATTGACTACAGCTCAGCGTTCAACACCACCCTCAAAGCTCATCACTAAGCTAAGGAACATGGGACTAAACACCTCCCTCTGCAACTGGATCCTGGACTTTGACGGGCCGCCTCCAGGTGGTAAGGGTTGGTCGCAACACATCTGCCACGCTGATCCTCAACACTGGAGCTCCTCAGGGGTGAGCGCTCAGTCCCCTCCTGTACTCCCTGTTCACCCACGACTGCATGGCCAGGCACGACTCCAATACCATCATTAAGTTTGCAGACGACACAACAGTGGTAGGTTTGATCACCGACAACGACGAGACAACCTATAGGGAGGAGGTCAGAGACCTGGCCAGGTGGTGCCAGAATAACAACCTATCACTCAACGTAACTTAGACTAAGGAGATGGATTGTGGACTACAGGAAAAGGAGCACCGAGTACGTCCCCATTCTCATCGGCGGGGCTGTAGTGGAGCAGGTTGAGAGCTTCAAATTCCTTGGTGTCCACATCAACAACAAACTAGAATGTTCCAAACACACCAAGACAGTCGTGAAGAGGGCATGACAAAGCCTATTCCCCCTCAGGAAACTAAAAAGATTTGGCATGGGTCCTGAGATCCTCAAAAGGTTCTACAGCTGCAACATCGAGAGCATCCTGACCGGTTGCATCACTGCATGGTCCGGCCCAGTACGTCACTGGGCAAAGCTGCCTGCCGACCAGGACCTCTACACCAGGCGATTTTATTTATTTATTTTACCTTTATTTAACTAGGCAAGTCAGTTAAGAACAAATTCTTATTTTCAATGACGGCCTAGGAACAGTGGGTTAACTGCCTGTTCAGGGGCAGAACGACAGATTTGTACCTTGTCAGCTCGGGGGTTTGAACTTGCAACCTTCCGGTTACTAGTCCAACACTCTAACCACTAGGCTACCCTGCCGCGATGTCAGAGGAAGGCCCTAACCCCCCCCCAACCCCTCTTTTATGCTGCTGCTAGTCTCTGTTTATCTTATATGCATTGGCACTTTAACTATACATTCATCTACATACTACCTCAATTGGCCCGACCAACCAGTGCTCCTGCACATTGGCTAACCGGGCTATCTGCATTGTGTCACACCACCCGCCAACCACTCTTTTTACGCTACTGCTACTCTGTTAATCATATATATGCAGTCACTTTAACCATACCTAGACGTACATACCTCAAAAAGCCTAACTAACTGGTGTCTGTATAAAGCCTTGCTACTCTTATTTTCAAATGTCTTTCTACTGTTTTATTTCTTTACTTACCCACACACACACACACACACACACACTGACACTATTAGTTGAGCCTGGATGTAAGCATTTCACTGTAAGGTTGTATTCAGCGCACGTGACAAATAAACTTTGATTTGAAGGCCTGATCACCAACAAGGATGAGACAGCCTTTAGGGAGGTGGTCAGCTACCTGGCAGTGTGGTGCCAGGACAACATCTCCCTCAACGTGAGCAAGACAAAGGGGATTATCCTGGACTACAGGAAAAGGAGGGCCAAACACACCCCCCCATTCACTTCGAAGTGGCTGTCATGGAGCAGGTTGAGAGCTTCAAGTTCCTTGGTGTCCACATCACCAACAAACGAACATGGTCCAAACACACCAATACAGTCGTGAAGAGGGCACGACAACACTGTTACCCCGTCAGGAATCAAAAAGATTGGGCATGGGTCCCCAGATCCTCAAAACTTCCTACAGCCACACCATCAAGAACATCCTGCCCGGTTGTCACACCACCTGGTATGGCAATTGCTCAGCAGCCGACCATAAGCCACTACAGAGGGTAGTGAGTATGGCCCATATATCACTGGGGCCAGGCTTCCTGCCATCCAAGACCTATATACTAGGCGGTGTCAGAGGAAGGCCCCACATTTTTTTAAATCAAAGACACCAGTCAGAGACTTCTCTCTGCTACAGGACAGCAAGCAGTATCGGAGTGCCAAGACTTGCCTAGTTAATAAGTAAAAACTTTATTTTACACAAATAAAAGTCCAGGTCCAAAAGGCTCCTTAACAGCTTCTATCCCCAACACTTCTGAACAATTAATCAAAATGGCCAATTGGACTATTTACATTGACCTTTTGTTTTTATGCTGCTGAGCTATGCATAAGTCACTTTACCCCCCCCATCTACATGTAAAAAAAATGCATCAACTAACCTTTCTCCCCGCACACTGACTCAGTACCCCCGGAATATAGCCTCTATTTTATTGTGTTACTTTATTTTATACTTTTAGTAAATATTTTCTTAACCATTTCTTGAACTGCATTGTTGGTTAGGGGCTTGTAAGTAAGCAGTCTACAGTAAGGGCTACACCTGTTGTATTCGTTGCATGTGACAAATATGTTTTTTTACGCCCTATGGTAGGAGAGGGGGCTATCGGCTAGGCCACCAAAGCTATGGTCCGTGCACCACCTATATTCCAGAGATTGGAAATATGCATTTTAAACCATTTCATCTGCATTTTATATTTAAAGTAAAGAGTGTTTTGATTCAATAGTGAAGGAGCATGCCACTAGTTTTTCCACACCTAATACATTATTGCAACAGTTGGTAGAAAATTGTTTGTCAGATGACAGAAGTGGAACGCTGTTTGGCTAGCAGCCACAAGTAAACTGGCTTACAATGAAAAGGCAAGATTTGTTTTTTGCAAAAATCATGAATGTCCATCAATTTCTAATGTTTATGATAGCATGTAGCCAGCTACATGTCTTAATGTTTTGCTTGTAGATAATCTTGCATTTGAACTTTCTACCAGAGAAAAACAACACCTGAGGAAATGACCCGCTGGAGATCCAATCAGAGCAAATTTCATACAAGTGGAGAAGTGTAACTGAAGCACAAAACTACTCCTTTTACATTCATGAGTTGTAACAAACCCTGACTAAAGTTGAAGCATTTTAGATCTGCAATTACAAAAATGCAGCAAGATGTGTTGTAGCTTATCTTTTTTGCATGAAGAACACAGAATCCTGCATTAACTCAACCTCTGGTGACACAAAAGTTGTTAAATAATTTCATTTTCAAATAACCAAATCCCAGGGGATTTTTCAATCTACAGTCCACAAGCTGTGTAGCTGAGAGAATACAGGTACCAACAGCACAGACTGATATTAGATGCAGACAGAACACAAGACTTCAATGAGATTTAAAATAGAATGAAAGTTGTTTTCTAACAAACCATTTACTGTAGTTAATTGATAGGCAGTAATACAAATAGTA
Source organism: Oncorhynchus clarkii lewisi (assembly GCF_045791955.1). Taxonomy (NCBI): domain Eukaryota; kingdom Metazoa; phylum Chordata; class Actinopteri; order Salmoniformes; family Salmonidae; genus Oncorhynchus; species Oncorhynchus clarkii. The sequence continues at coordinate 42,678,235 of NC_092163.1, forward strand.
TTTCTGGAAAGAATTTAATTTACAAAATCAAATGTCATACATATCATATTCTAAGGCATACACAGATCAGCTACTCCCCATTCACCTCTTCTTGTCGTCGTTTCAGAGGAATAATGTAGAGTCCGTTCTTCGCTTCTTTCAGTCTCCACCATCGACCAAGCCTGAAAACAACCACCGTTTTAACAAAAACAAAGACGGTTGACAAAACAGAGCTAATGCATGAATAAAGTTATGAGTAAAATTATGCGGTACATAAGATGCCATTTAATCTTGTAATAAGGAAAGAAGGTAATTCCATCACTGCCACTGAGGCAGTCTTAAGGATTTGAGGGTGAAATAACAGTGCCACCACGTGGACAACGGTCCTCATTGCAACAACTTCCATACAGAATACTGAAAACAGGTGTGTTTAAAGAAAGGGTAGACACTGATTACATGATCAATCAACAAGTCAGTCTATAATGCTAGTAAGTATGCTCTGGGCTATATCTCTGTAGGAGAGGCATGAGTGAGTACCTACCTGTGCTCCTGTCCTACTCCTGCCACCAGGAACTTCCCAGAACTGGAGAACTTTAGACTGTTGACAAAACCAATCTACACGAAAAGAAAATGAATATGCTGTATTGAGAAGACAGATGTTTTAGTGCAGAACTCTTACTAGGCAATTCCTCATACACATACATAACTAGGCCCAATGCTTAATGTTTGAATTATAGCCAATGGCGCTACCCACATATTGTTATGCTACACAACACAAGGTGTATTAGGTATGGAGCAGTGTAGCTGGGACTTGCTTACCACAGGGACGCTGAAGAGAGGCTCCAGATGACGGAACCCCTGACCACATTTCCACAGCTGCACCTTAGAGTTGTGGGAACCTGCAGAGTGACGAGACTACCGTTGTTCAATTACAGAATCATCAATTGGACAAGTAAATATTAGCGGTCAATTCCGAAATTATGTCCAAGTCTGCTATGAATGCGAGCATGCTGATTTTCCTACGCACACTACGTAGATTTACAGTATGCATTATATCAAGGAGGTGGAAGTTTGGGGTTGATTGTTAATTAAATAACTCACACAGGGTGTGTGTATAGAAGCGACAGTGTATAGTAAGGTTGGTGAATAGGACTCTCACAGCCGAGGCAACGTGTCAATAGTTCTGCCGTGCTTGGTGTATACACTGAGTATACAAAACATTAAGAACACCGGCTCCTTCCATGAGACTGACCAGGTGAAAGCTATGATCCCTTACTGAAGTCACTTGTTAAATCCACTTCAAATCAGTGTAGATGAAGGGAAGGTGACAGGTTAAAGGACTAACAATTGAAGTCGGAAGTTTACATACACTTAGGTTGGAGTCACTAAAATTGGTTTTTCAACCATTCCACAAATTTCTTGTTAACAAACTATTGTTTTGGCAAGTCGGTTAAGACATCTATTTTGTGCATGACAATTTGTCCAACAATTGTTTACAGAGATTATTTCACTGTATCACAATTCCAGTGGGTCAGAAGTTCAGACTAAGTTGACTAAGTTGCTTGTAAAATTCCAGAACATGTCATGGCTTTAGAATCTTCTGATAGGCTAATTTACATCATTTGAGTCAATTGGAGGTGTACCTGTGGATGCATTTCAAGGCCTACCTTCAGACTCAGTGCCTCTTTGCTTGACATCATGGGAAAAATCAACATAAATCAGCCAAGACCCCAGACAAAAAGTCTGGTTCATCCTTGGGAGCAATTTCCAAATGCCTGAAGGTACCACATTCATCTGTACAAGCAATAGTAAGCAAGTATAAACACCATGGGACCACGCAGCCTTCATACCGCTCAGAAAGGAGACGCGTCTCCTAGAGATGAACATACTTTAGTGCGGAAAGTGCATATCAATCCCAGAACAGCAAAGGACCTTGTGAAGATGCTGGAGGAAACAAGTCCACAAGTATCTATATCCACAGTAAAACAACTCCTATTTCGACATACCCGAAAGGCTACTCAGCAAGGAAGAAGCCACTCCTCCAAAACCACCATAAAAAAAGCCAGACCACGGTTTGCAACTGCACATGGGGTCAAAGATTGTACTTTTTGAAGAAATCTCCCCTGGTCTGATGAAACAAAAATAGAACCGTTTGGCCATAACGACCATCGTTATGTTTGGAGGAAAAAGGGGGAGGCTTGCAAGCCGAAGAACACCATCCCAACCGTGAAGCACGGGGGTGGCAGCATCATGTTGTGGCTTAGCTGCAGGAGGGACTGGTGCACTTCAAAATAGATGGCATTATGAGGGAGGAAAAGTATGGATATATTGAAGCAACATCTCAAGACATCACTCAGGAAGTTAAAGCTTGGTCGCAAATGAGTCTTCCAAATGGACAATGACCCCAAGCATACCTCTAAAGTTGTGGCAAAATGGCCTAAGGACAATAAAGTCAAGGTATTGGAGTGGCCATCACAAAGCCCTGACCTCAACCCTATAGAAAATGTGTGGGCAGAACTGAAAAAGCATGTGCGAGCAAGGAGGCCTACAAACCTGACTCAGTTACACCAGCTCTGTCAGGAGGAATGGGCCAAAATTAACCCAATTTATTGTAGGAAGCTTGTGGAAGGCAACCAGAAATGTTTGACCCAAGTTAAACAATTTAAAGGCAATGCTACCAAATACAAACTGAGTGTGTAAACTTCTGACCCACTGGGAATGTGATGAAAGAAATAAAAGCTGGGGGGAAAAAAAATGTTATTCTGACATGTCACATTCTTAAAATGTGAAATGTATATTGATTGTTGAAGTTATATCTATGTCAGAACGATAAAAAAATTGCCTTATTTAATTAGAACAGTGCTAACTCTGACAACTCAATATTAGGAAAGAGTTAATGTTTTGAAAACTCAGTGTAGAACTGTGTTATAAAGCTGGTGACTCTCATAGCCGTTGGTACCTGAGGCTACGGTGTCAGAGTTCTGCAGAGCTGCCACGGCCGCTACCCAGTAGGGCTGCTCCAGTCCCGAGTCGCCATGCCGACCGTGGGCTGCCTTCACCATGCTAAGAGGCTTCTTCTTGTTCACACTCCACAGGGAGACAGAGCTGGAGGGAGGACGAGAGAAAGCTTTTTAGACTAATGAAAACATTTGTAAGGAACCATTCCCTCACAAACTGGTTGCAGAACTGCTACAGAGGTGGAGTACGATGACACCTAGTGGAGTATAAATCAATATTTACCCATCATTAGCGCCTGTTATCATGTGTTCCTCGTTAATGAGCTGGATACAGTCGATGGAGCCCCTGAGAGAGAGAATAGCGAAAATGAGTGGAAATAGCATTACCAGTATGTTAACACACAAGGATAATAGACACTCTCCGAGACCAACAAAGACTAGGCCTATACAGTGTTGTGAGACTGACTAACACAGAGAAGGAGACCAGGGGGACTCACTCATGGCCATGGAACACTAGCTGGGACTCCTCAGCGATCTTCCACACCCTCACAGTGCGGTCCCTCCCCCCTGCAGTCACACAGCGCTCCCTACTCCCACTGTCCAGCCCTGTGATCACATCCTGGTGTCCAAACCTAGGGAGACACATGGTCAATAAAACACACAAACCACATGCCAAAACATAGATTTTACTATTCAGCTACTTACAGTGTTTCCACATAGGCGTTTTCATCCACGTTCCACACCTTGATGGAGCGGTCATGAGAAGCACTGTACAAGTCATGGGTGCCCCTCCTGAATGATAGGCCCTGTGGAGGAGATGGCAACGTTTGTGAATGTAAATATGAAAGGGTGAGAAAGCAAGAATAAAAGCAGATGGAAAAAATGAATATACAGGAAGGTGTGAAAGGGAGTATATTTTACCGATACTGGGCCTCTATGTCCTGTAAACTTGTACAGGTTGCTGCCTCCCAGATCATGATCAACTTATTCATGTCTCCAGTAGCCAGGTATTTGCCATCCGATGATATAGACATACATAGGACATGGGCCGTATGTCCCACATGGCGATCCTCTGTTCCTTTCCTCCCACCAGCTATCGTATGAAGTCTCTTACCACTCTCAACATCCCCTGCAGTTAGAGAAGACAACGGGAGAATGCATGAGTAAGTTCACTTTGACTGTGTTGCATTCTAGGTCACATGCAACTGATTTTGAATATCCTATTTCAGTACAACAAACATTTTTCAGATTATTTTGGCGAAGAGAGTCAAATATATTCTCCAGACTCACATTTGTTGATGGAGCAGTCTTTGGAAGCGGAAAATACGTGTTGGTCATCGGGAGAAATGACCAGACAGGTGACTGGCAGCTTGTGGCCCCTCAACAGACGAATCTCTGACACATCTGGTGGCAGGAGCTGGAGACCATGACAACATAGGGACACATGAAGAGGACTGACCATAGAAAACTCATAGCACACATGTTCCAGTATCCATAATAGTATACCACTTAGAATGCAATATATACATAGTTTCATTCTATGTAGTAAAAGAGTGAATGATGGGCATGCACAGGGCGCTTTTACGGGAGACACCAAAACAAAGGTACTCACATCTTTTGCAACCATCCGTTGGAGCTGTCCTTTCTGCTCAAGCTGAGGGGGAAAATCTATGAGATAAATAGCAGCAACCAAACTCATGTGACATTTACTAGGGCTATATACAAGCAACACAATGATGTAGCTAGTTACACTTACCACTTCTTCTTGAAGTCTTCCAGCTATCAGGTCTATCTCAAAGGACTCCTCCTCTGCCTTCTTTTCTTCTGTTGATAAGACATGACGAACACAAACCAGTCAAGCATCAGATTCATGAGATGTCATTAAAACGTTGACGTTACCCATTTTAAGAGAGCTTTGTTGAAATTGATAATAAGTTTTCAGTAGCTCTTCCCTTACCCTCATCCCTCAATTGGTCGAGGTAAAGTTTAGCTAATCGTAGTTTTTTCTCCTGTGGGGTCTCATCAAACTCTTCCTCGACATTGGCCCTCCGTTTTCTGTGCAGTGAAAGGCTACATAAAGAAATTGATTCAACTCATGGTTTGTCCACGCATAAAAGGAATTCAGTTTGTTAGCCAACTTAGCTAGCCAGCCAGCCAACTACACCTCGAGTAAGTTAGCATACCCTTCTGTTTCAGAGTCGCTGGAGATTTCTTCATTGTGCTTTGAATTTCGTTTTTTCTTGAGTTTGTTTCCTGTGTCTGTATCATTCTAATGCACCAACACAAACAAACATCAACGATTAAACGAATGCTACGTGTTAGATAGCATTGTAATACGTAGGTCGCAAACTAAGTGCTAGGCTACGTGTGGCTAGTTAACGTTAGCTCCGTACCTTTCGTTTTGAACCTGCTGAATTCTCGTTCTTTTTGAAAACTTTTGGCGGTCCTATTTTCTTTATAAAGAAAGACGACATGATAAGAATATATAGATTGACTAACTATGACGCACTGTTACAACCTTTACACTAGTTGGCACACATTTCGTCCATGGAAATCAACACTGAACCCACATGGATACCACAAACCCAGTTTTAAAATAGAGGATTTAATTGGATAATATTGAGGCACCGGTATTGAGGCACCGAGTTGTCCCGCCCCCAAGTACAGACCTCTCATTGGACAATCGAGCAAGTAGGAACTAAATTCCAGATTTGATTGGCTAAGAATGCAGGTAAAGTCATCAAGAAAAGTGTGCGAAGTAGGGCTGGTCATTCCGGCTCTTTTCAGTGCGCCGGCTCGTTCGGCTCAGCTCATAAAAAAGAGCCGGCTCTTTTGGCTCCCAAACGGCTCTGTATTTTTTCTAGTCAAAAAATTTGCGATAGTTTGACTGTGATTGGTGTTAAAACAATTCTAATTAAATGATTAAATGAAATCATACTCTACCTTAACCACAATGTATTTAAAAATGCATTGGTTTGTTATGAAAAATAATGGTATTAAACATTTGCATTTAAAGTAAAACGTTTTAATGTATATAAACAAAGTGCACATACATCTAACCATTAAAAACGAATACAATCTGAACAGAATAATGGAATATTGCACCATATCAAAGAAAAATAAATAACAATTTGCAAAACTGCAGCATCCAACAAATTGAAATAATTGTAAAAAAAGAAGGATGCTATTACACATGTGCATTTAAAGTCTAACTTTGTTAATGTATATAAACAAAGTGCATATAAATGTAACAATTCAAAACGAATACAATCTGAACAACATAATAATATAATATTGTACCATATCAAAGAAAAATAAATAACAATGTGCAAATCTGCAGCATCTCACTTAAAACATTAAACTGGTATTTTCAAACTCTCCTCTTTATTGCCATGGTATAACCAGCAGCACACAGCAATGATGACCATATTTTCCTTTAATGAGAGATTTGCATTCAGAAATGCAAGTTGCCTCACTTTCGAGGGGCTGATGCGATTTCTTCTCTCGTACAGTTGTGGAATAAGTGATTTTGAAAGGGTTTTCCTGCTTGGAATTGTGCACATTGGATTTAGACTATTGCAATAATGTATAAAACCTCTGTCCTCCACGATCGAAAATGGCTGGAAATCGGTGGCAATCATTTTTGCCAATGCAGTATCAATTTGGCCTTGTTTTGCTACAGACATAGACGTTTGGCATAAACTGGTCCATAGCAGTCTGCGTTGCTGTGGGTCGCGGCGTAGGCCTACTTGACTTGAGTGGATACGTCTCCACGTGTGGAGGTGCTGGCTCCACCACTATCACTAGTAGTCCTACTTGACTGAGTGGATACGTCTCCACGTGTGGAGGTGCTGGCTCCACCACTACCACTGCTAAGCGTGTGACTGTGAATGAGTTGGCTCGGGCCTCCCTCAAGCACCTTGGTTCAATGGTTGACATTGCGTGTCTGATTGACAGGAACAACAGGTGAGGCTGTTAGTCTGAGTAGACAGTCAGAACGAATGTGTGCGCTTGAGCATTTAGGCCTATATTATTTGTATTTATTTTTTCGTTCTTTGAATTAGTTAATTATTTTCATTAAAATATTTTAATTATTAACATCTTAATGTTTTAAATATTCTTCTGATATGCAACCCGGCTCCCAACGTTCACCTACAAGATCCGGCTCTGACTCTTCACGAATGACGCATCACTAGTGCAGGGGCAAAATCCCCCCCTTCCCAAAAAGTTGTGATCCTGACACATTTTTCCTTGCAGAATGCAGTTAAACCAAGTAAATAATTAACATGATTAAATCATGTTTTTAAAGGAAGGTTACATGTTAAGCACAAACCTATAATAATTGGAATTATCTCGTTTTTTTTTAAGAAGCACATTTTCTCACTGCCATCAAACACACACTGAAATTCTTATTGCGAACAAATACACACTTCCTCTAGCTACTAGCTAGTACCAGCTAGTACTTTTTTTTATGTACTTACAAATGTTTGTATCGATTGTCACTGTCTTAACTTCTTGATCCTACTTGAGACGCAGACGTCTCAAGTAGGCACCTGGAAATGCAAATGCGCTACGCTAAATGCTAAATGTACTCGTTAAAACTCAAACGTTCATTAAAATACACATGCAGGGTATTGAATTAAAGCTTAACTCGTTGTGAATCTAGCCAACAAGTCAGATTTTTAAAATGCTTTTCGGCGAAAGCATGAGAAGCTATTATCTGATAGCATGCAACACCCCAAAATGCCTGAAGGCGACGTAAACAAAATAATTAGCGTAGCCGGCGCTACACAAAAACACAGAAATAAAATATAAAACATTCATTACCTTTGATGAAATTCTTTGTTGGCACTCCTATATGTCCCATAAACATCACAAATTGGTCTTTTTCCCGATTAAATCCGTCCATGAATGCCCAAAATATCCATTTGTATAGCCTGTCTGCATCAGGAAAAAAGCTCTCTTCCAACACGCAACGTCATGTTTAAAAATTATATAACTTATAACTTAAACACTTCAACCTACTTTTATAACCCAACTTTAGGTATTTGTAAACGTTAATAAGCGATCAAATTGATCACTGGGCGATCTGTATTCAATAGCAGCTACTCAAGAAAATAGTGTCCATTTTTCAATCTTCCAAAATCGATTGTTGTAGGCTGGATGGAATGACGGATCTATTGGTAATGTCTCAAAGGATTTTTGTCAATGAAAATGACGTTTTTGGCGACATCGTGTGGAAGTAGGAATTGCATCCGTCTCCATATTAAATTTGGTTTCCTTTAAACAATACATGAAAGGGGCGCATGGATACTTTTTTCAGCTTTCAGTGACCAGTTTTTCTTGCGCTTTTCGATGAAACACAGGCTCTGTTATAGTCACAGCCGTGATTTAACCTTTTTTAGAAACTTCAGAGTGTTTTCTATCCACACATACTAATCATATGCATATACTATATTCCTGGCATGAGTAGCAGGACGCTGAAATGTTGCGCGATTTTTAACAGAATGTTCGAAAAAGGAGGGGGTAGGATGAAGAGGTTTTAACAACAACATTTTATATACGGGTGGGTGGGTAACTTTAACAGCAATCTGGTGTGTTAAAATCTGTAATGTGTTGTTTGAGGTAGGCACATTTGTCCAATTATTAGGAAATACCCAAAACTGCTAACGCAGAGTTCACATCCTGATAACGACCCACGATATGGAGTCCACAAAGATTATTCATTATGGCTGCTGAGAATGCAGTATCATCCATGTAGCAATAACCAATTTTAATTTAATCCCAATGTAAAACTAATGGATTTAAAAGTTGATGGAAGAAAGTAATGTAGAGCTTCAATATTTATATTTTATTTCTTCAACTACACAATTGAATTATAGTGCTTCAGATCTGATGAAAATATGTTTTGTGTATTTAGTCAAATGTACTTACTTTCTGTGCCTGTGTTATATATTTCATCAGGGAGTTTTTCCACCTGGAAACATGGCATCCAAGCCGGCAGCAACAACAACAACACATTCCATCATTGTCAACACAGGCTCTTCTGTCAAAATGATGAAGATTGGATCATTCTCTGGATGATTTTGGTGAGGTAATAGAGGAGAAGTACTGAATACCGGAATGGACATTCGGCCATAGAGATGAGAAAGGTTATCTTATTGATGATCAGTTACAAACAGTTACTGCAGATGACCACCCTGTTACAATCTTGGCTAGTCCATTTTTTTTCAGATGTCATTTAATTTACTTCACGGAATCCCTACCCCTTTTCCACCCTGCAGTATCAGTAAGGATTATTGCCCATGTGCAATACCAGTACTAGTTGAACTGTACTGTATTTTACACCATGGTGTTGTACTTTGTTTCTCTCTCTCTGGGAGAACCAATCACTTTCTGGGAAGAAGATGATCAAAGTCCTGGAATGAGAACCGACACCACAACTCTCCTGATGAAAATGGATAATCTCCAAGCAGAACTGAAATATGAGCGCAGATGCAGACAGCTGGCAGAGAGGGAACTGAAACAGATGAAAGGTACATTCTAAAATTACACTCATTCCAATTGAAGTACTGAATCCTATTCAATAAGGTGTTCACAGTTGCCCAAAATGTAAACTTTTGGGGGGGTTTACTAGATTATTAAGCTTCATGCGTGTTAAACTTTTTAAAAAAAATACTTATCATGCCAGATACTGAAAATATTTGAAACACCATGGTCATTGTACTCAGTTATTTTTTTCATTTTTATTTCACCTTTTTTTAACCAGGTAGGCTAGTTGAGAGTTCTCATTTACAACTGAGACCTGGCCAAGATAAAGCAAAGCAGTGTGACACAGACAACAACAGAGTTACACATGGAATAACATGGAATAAACAATAAACATTCCAATAACACAATAAACAAATCAATGACGCAGTAGAAAAAAAGAAAGTCTATATACAGTGTGTGCAAAAGGCATAAGGAGGTGGGCAATAAATAGGCCATAGTAGCGAAGAATTACCTTTTAGCAGATTAACACTGGAGTGATAAATGAGCAGATGGTTGTGTGCAAGTAGAGATACTGGTGTGCAAAAGAGCAGAAAAGTAAATAAAAGCAGTACAGGGATGAGGTAGGTAGATTGGTTGGGCTATTTCCAGATGGACTATTTCCAGATGGACTATGTACAGCTGCAGCGATCTTGCAAAGATGCACTTAAAAAGGTTAATCAATTAGGGGGATTGCTGATTAGCTATTTCCTATCTTTATAACATGGCTTGGCTAAATACTCAATTCTGATTGGTCAAATGGGTGTTGTTGATTATTTTCTGATACTTTGTCAGAGATGAAGAACCTGCCAATGTACTCAGTTATTGTAATGGCTCTCCTCTTCGTCTGATGATGAGGAATAGGAATCACCGGACCAACACGCAGCGTGGTAAGTGTTCATAGTAAATTTAATTAAATAAACTGAACACTGAATGACAAAAAAACACCAAAAAAAACCAAAGAGTGTGAACGACACGAAACAGTCCTGTAAGGTGAAAAAACACAAAACAGGAAACAACTACCCACAAACACAGGTGGGAACAGGCTACCTAAGTATGGTTCTCAATCAGAGACAACGATTGACAGCTGCCTCTGATTGGGAACCATACCAGGCCAAACACATAGAAATACAACACACAGAACAAAACATAGAATGAAAAACATAGAATGAAAAACATAGAATGAAAAACATAGAAAGCCCACCCCAACTCACGCCCTGACCCAACCAAAATAGAGACATAAAAAAGGAACTAAGGTCAGGACGTGACAGTTATCTTGTCCGTACTCACAAACTTTTTAGACCTGAGGTTTAGACCTTTGGTCTAAAATGGATAGCTGCTAGCTTTTCTCATAGACAAACCTGCCACAATTATTCACTATGCCAAGTACAACCAGCTGATCTGTAACCTCAGTAATTTTAAATGGTAGACCCAGGCATGAAAGTAGATTTTCTTTCTTACTGGTACGGGCATCATCAAATTACATATAGAATCCCTATTAATTTAGTATGATCTCGGTGGGCCTAGTAAAGATTTGTCATATAACTTGTATCATGTATTACCTTTTAATATGTCTCTGTCGTAACCGGCCGCGACCGGGAGGTCCGTGGGGCGACGCACAATTGGCCTAGCGTCGCCCGGGTTAGGGAGGGCTTGGTCGGTAGGGGTTTCCTTGTCTCATCGCGCACCAGCGACTCCTGTGGCGGGCTGGGCGCAGTGTATGCTAGCCAAGGTGGCCAGGTGCACGGTGTTTCCTCCGGCGCATTGGTGCGGCTGGCTTCCGGGTTGGATGTGCGCTGTGTTAAAGAAGCAGCGGCTTGGTTGGTTGTGTATCGGAGGACGCATGACTTTCAACCTTCGTCTCTCCCGAGCCCGTACGGGAGTTGTAGCGATGAGACAAGCTACTACAACAATTGGATACTACGAAATTGGGGAGAAAAAGGGGTAAAATTCAAAAAAAAAAAAAAATTCAAAAAAAAAAAAAAAAACAGTGCACTGTGCGCTCGCAATTTCATGGATAGAAAGAGACATCTGTTACAAAAAAATGAAATGTGTAATGACATTCACCGATTGTCATTAGGCACACAACACTTGTAGCCTAAATTTATGCATCAACTGCCGTACACAAGCATCTCGGTCTTGGCCACTTATCTCCACCTTAGTGTTCTTGTCGAACCACAAAGCAATTTGGAGGCTATACCGCCAGTTTTCAAGTCAATTCACTCAGCTGGCATGCGGTAATGTTGAGTAATGGTGTAATTGCCAATCGTTTTCTTGCCTATTTGTTTTAATTATTGTGATAGGCTCACGTTTTACCGGTACGGGGTACCTCCAAAATCTATTTTGCTGGGACGCCATACCGGGCCATACCGCCTTACTTTCACCCCTGGGTTGATCCACCATCCAATCACATTTGTTAAGAAGGTCAACGTGGCCACCAACCTTCAAGGTTTACTTTGTTACCCTTGGTCTAACAAGTGGAGTGTGCCAATATTGCATAATGCTTCCTTGACTAGGCTACTGACGTTACACAAAATTCAAAAGGCAGCTTGAAACTTGATTGCTGACTAGCAAAACATGTTGGGTCTATGTCAACAATGGACTAATGAAACAAATACCAAAAGATTGTTTTTGGGTGGAATTTTGCTTTAAGGATGCTTTCGTGAAAAAGTGTTTGATCACATCCAACTATGTTGATAATTTTAATTTGCTGATATGGAATTTGTTACCGGATATAATCAAGGTGCTCAGCTGGTCGTACTTAGCATAGGGCCTATTTGGTCAGGTTTGCCTATGCGAAAAGCTAGCCATTTAATACCAAAGGTCTGAACCTCGGGTCTAAGCAAAAGTTTGCGAGTATTACTCTCTTCTCTAATACTTTGACAGAGATTAACTACTTGATGACCCAAATGAGAAAAACAGCCCATGATCTGAGGACTGTTCTGACAGCAGGGGAACAATGTGAATAAAGTTGTCATCCCACAGAGCTGTGAGGGACAGAGCATCTCTTATGCCAACTTGCCAGTTCATGTGTCACAGATGGTGTCATAGGAGGTAGAGGTGAGGTCACAACATCGAGGCGATTCCACATTGTAGTTGCTGCTACAAGCACACTAAAAGTATCCTGTGGGGAGTTCTCAGGCAAACTATTTACATACTTTGCCTGAGAACTCCCCACAGGGCTATGACTCCAACCGCAATGAGACAACCTGATTAAATAATCGTTGAATAACATAGACAGCAATATGAAAGATACAAGGTACAGTACTTAAAAGGGCTCTCATGATGCCAGGGGGGAGTTGAGGTTTCTGGGTCTACACTTTAGCAATGTTACACCTCCTGCCCTACAGACTGTGTGTGCCCAGAGTTTCCTTATCAAACAGCACACTTAGCATGGCTGAGATGTAATTTCTGAAGTCCATGATCTCTGAGATCCCCTTGTACAGGTTCCCAGGAGGAAGATGTAGTTAGCATCCTGATAAAGTTCAAGACAAAACAAAGTGTTTTGAGTACATTGCATTGCATTTATGACCAGCAACGATTGGATATTGTGTATCTCCTTTCATCATAAGTACCCCTATCCTGGTTATACCAGACTGCGCTTACCATTGTTCCCAAAACAATGGTTTGTGTCACGCCTGCTCCCGCTGCCCTTCATTACGCACACCTTTCACCATCATTACTCGCAGCTGCGCAATATTGGACTCACCTGGACTCCAATACTTTGTTGATTACCCCCTCTTTATCTGTCTGCTCCTCACATTATTCCCTGTGTCAGAATTGATGTTGTTATTTTTCCCCTGTTGAGACGCTGTTTCTGTCCTTTTTCATGTCCGTTGTTCATTAAATGATCTCCCTGTATCTGCTTCTCATCTCCAGCGTCTATCCTCACGGAATGCTGTGTGGGCACCTTGGCAGGTGCCCACCCTACGTCATTCTTCAGCCGGCCATCAGGCTCCCACGCCTCAGCCGGTTCATCAGGCTCCCATGTCTCATCGGGATCGTCAGGCTTTCACGCCTCAATCGGATCATCAGGCTCCCACGCCTCAGCCGGTTTGCCAGGCTCCCACGCCTCTGCTTGTTCGTCAGGCTTCTATGCTCCAGCCGGCTTGTCCAGTGCCCCTGCCTCGGCTGGCCTATCAGGCTCGCCCAGGTTGGATGCCGGGTGGGGATACTGTCACGTCTGCCCCCGCTCCCCCTCTCTGGCGCTCGAGGGCTCCAGGTTGCCCTTCATTACACACATCTGTCACCATCATTACGCACCGCTGCGCAATATTGGACTCACCAGGGGCTCCATTACTTTGTTGATTTCCCCCTCTTTATCTGTCTGCTCCTCACGTTATTCCCTGTGTGAGCATTGATGTCGTTTTTTTGCCCCTGTCCAGATGCTGTTCCTGTTCTGTTTCATGTCCGTTGTTCATTAAATGCTCTCCCTGTACCTGCTTCTCGTCTCCAACTTCGATCCTCACAGGTTTGAGCCAGTCACATGTGTTTGTTTACAAAGAGGCACAAGGACTTGTATGAAATTCACTGCTAATGCTTGCCAGCTACATATCTTAGAACTATTAAGTTAACTATCTAAGCTGTGCCAAATCAATTCTCTCCAGCTGGGTTTTGCTAACTTGCTAATGTTAGCTAAGTGGCTAACGTTAGCTTGCAAGATCAAGCTTCCTGGTAACAGCAGCAGAGATCATCCCCTCCTAGATTAAGATAATATTTATTTTGTGCATGCCGCAAACTGCGTTTTGAGATACTTGCATAACTTAATGAGCATTTACCTCGGATTCGGTACAAGAAACTATTTAGTACTTGTTAGCATTCTTGTAAATTATGTTTTTGGGGCTTTTTTTCAGTTTGAAAAAAAAAATGGTGCCCCTTGTGTACACCATGTGTAATACTGAATATCCCGGAATGGCACAGGCACAAAATGAAGGTTTCAAATCTGGATACCGCCCAACGCACTTCAGCGAGGAGGCTTTTCTAATCGACCTGGCTGGGTATCCTGAAAGGATATTGATCTCATCCCGTCAGTAGAGGATGCCTGGTTATTTTTTTTAAATGCCTTCCTAACCATATAAGCATGCCCCATTCAAGAAATTTAGAACCAGGAACAGATATAGCCCTTGGTTCTCCCCAGACCTGACTGCCCTTAGCCAACACAAAAACATCCTATGGCGTTCTGCATTAGCATCGAACAGCCCCCGTGATATGCAGATGTTCAGGGAAGCTAGAAACCATTATACACAGGCAGTTAGAAAAGCCAAGGCTAGCTTTTTCAAGCAGAAATTTGCTTCCTGCAACACTAACTCAAAAAAGTTCTGGGACACTGTAAAGTCCATGGAGAATAAGAACACCTCCTCCCAGCTGCCCACTGCAGTGAAGATAGGAAACACTGTCACCACTGATATATCCACTATAATTGAGAATTTCAATAAGCATTTTTCTACGGCTGGCCATGCTTTCCACCTGGCTACTCCTACCCCAGTCAACAGCACTGCACCCCCCACAGGAACTCGCCCAAGCCTTCCCCCTTTCTCCTTCTCCCAAATCCAGTCAGCTGATGTTCTGAAAGAGCTGCAAAATCTGGACCCCTACAAATCAGCCGGGCTAGACAATCTGGACCCTTTGTTTCTAAAATTATCTGCCGAAATTGTTGCCACCCCTATTACTAGCCTGTTCAACCTCTCTTTCGTGTCGTCTGAGATTCCCAAAGATTGGAAAGCAGCTGCGGTCATCCCCCTCTTCAAAGGGGGGGACACTCTTGACCCAAACTGCTACAGACCTATATCTATCCTACCCTGCCTTTCTAAGGTCTTCGAAAGCCAAGTCAACAAACAGATTACCGACCATTTAGAATCTCACCATACCTTCTCTGCTATGCAATCTGGTTTCAGAGCTGGTCATGGGTGCACCTCAGCCACGCTCAAGGTCCTAAACGATATCTTAACCACCATCGATAAGAAACATTACTGTGCAGCCGTATTCATTGATCTGGCCAAGGCTTTCGACTCTGTCAATCACCACATACTCATACTCAGACTCGACAGCCTTGGTTTCTCAAATGATTGCCTCGCCTGGTTCACCAACTACTTCTCTGATAGAGTTCAGTGTGTCAAATTGGAGGGTCTGCTGTCCAGACCTCTGACAGTCTCTATGGGGGTGCCACAGGGTTCAATTCTTGGACCGACTCTCTTCTCTGCATACATCAATAATGTCGCTCTTGCTGCTGGTGAGTCTCTGATCCACCTCTACGCAGACGACACCATTCTGTATACTTCTGGCCCTTATTTGGACACTGTGTTAACAACCCTCCAGGCAAGCTTCAATGCCATACAAATCTCCTTCCGTGGCCTCCAATTGCTCTTAAATACAAGTAAAACTAAATGCATGCTCTTCAACCGATCGCTGCCTGCACCTGCCCGCTTGTCCAACATCACTACTCTGGACGGCTCTGACTTAGAATACGTGGACAACTACAAATACCTAGGTGTCTGTTTAGACTGTAAACTCTCCTTCCAGACCCACATCAAACATCTCCAATCCAAAGTTAAATCTAGAATTGGCTTCCTATTTCGGAACAAAGCATCCTTCACTCATGCTGCCAAACATACCCTTGTAAAACTGACCATCCTACCAATCCTCGACTTCGGCAATGTAATTTACAAAATAGCCTCCAATACACTACTCAACAAATTGGATGCAGTCTATCACAGTGCAATCTGTTTTGTCACCAAAGCCCCATATACTACCCACCATTGCGACCTGTACGCTCTCGTTGGCTGGCCCTCGCTTCATACTCGTCGCCAAACCCACTGGCTCCATGTCATCTACAAGACCCTGCTAGGTAAAGTCCCCCCTTATCTCAGCTCGCTGGTCACCATAGCATCACCCACCTGTAGCACGCGCTCCAGCAGGTATATATATCTCTCTGGTCACCCCCAAAACCAATTATTTCTTTGGCCACCTCTCCTTTCAGTTCTCTGCTGCCAATGACTGGAACGAACTACAAAAATGTCTGAAACTGGAAACACTTATCTCCCTCACTAGCTTTAAGCACCAACTGTCAGAGCAGCTCACAGATTACTGCACCTGTACATAGCCCACCTATAATTTAGCCCAAACAACTACCTCTTTCCCTACTGCATTTATTTTATTTATTTTGCTCCTTTGCACCCCATTATTTCTATTTCTACTTTGCACATTCTTCCACTGCAAATCTACCATTCCAGTGTTTTACTTGCTATATTGTATTTACTTCGCCACCATGGCCTTTTGTTGCCTTTACCTCCCTTATCTCACCTCATTTGCTCACATTGTATATAGCCTTGTTTATACTGTATTATTGACTGTATGTTTGTTTTACTCCATGTGTAACTCTGTGTTGTTGTATGTGTCGAACTGCTTTGCTTTATCTTGGCCAGGTCGCAATTGTAAATGAGAACTTGTTCTCAACTTGCCTACCTGGTTAAATGAAGGTGAAATAAAACATTTAAATTAAATAAAAACCTAATATGTGTACACTACTGTTACCATAGCACATTGTTGTCACCTTATTACCACTTTGTTAGATGCTCTTAATTATCTTCTTTCATATATTCCATTACCGTTAGTTCACTCCTCTGTAAATGTGTGTGGTATGTGCCTGTCTTGGGTGTGAAATTAAGTGTGGATTTGATCCCTGTCTCCTGCTGGTCGTTATCAGTCCTCTTACTGGGACTCTGGGGCAGTTGTACCTATACTAAACCGGCACCTCTTTCGGAGACCGCATATTAAAGCCTATTTTCATATCAAATGCTAAAATATATTGATAATACATGTTAAAATTATTTTCCACAGCAAGTGAGGATAACATTTGGTGAGGATTACAGTGCGATCTGAGCTGCCGTCAGAACAAAGTTGAATAATGAAGACAAACTGTTGAAGAACAGACTTGAGATCCATTAAAACATAACCATATACCAGGTTAGAATCACACAATTGTTGACATTGCAAGTACTGTAAATGCAGTGTTTTATTCCTCCAACAGATGTCAGTATGTAGCAGTTTAGTTGTGGGATGTCACTTTTGATCAGAAGGATTTTGACTATCAAATCAAATCAAACTTTATTTGTAACATACACCTGTTGTATTCAGTGCATGTCACACCCTGATCTGTTTCACCTGTCTTTGTTCTTGTCTCCACCCCCCTCCAGGTGTCACCCATCTTCCCAATTATCCCCACCTGTGGTCTCTGTTTGTCTGTTGCCAGTTCATTTTGTTTGTCAAGCCTACCAGCGGTTTTCCCCTTGCTCCTGGCTGTTTCTAGTTCCTGTTTTCTAGTTTTCCCGGTTTTGACCATTTCTGCCTGCTCTGACCCTGAGCCTGCCTGTCGTTCTGTACCTTGTCATATCACACTGGACTATTGACCTCTGCCTGCCCTGACCCTGAGACTGCCTGCCGTTCTGTACCTTTTGGACTCTGATCTGGATTACCGACCTCTGCCTGCCCTTGAACTATTGTTTTGCCTGCCCTCTGTTCTAGTAATAAACTTTTGTTACTTCGACACTGTCTGCATCAGGGACTTCTCCTGAGCCTTGACAGTACGAACTGGCCATGACTGACCTAGCAGACTTGCACCAGCTCCACAATGCCATCTCCTCCCAAAGAGCCACCATTGGAAAGCCCGAGGAGATGCTTCGTGGTCTGATGGAAGGGTTCCAGACCTTGGCAGAACGCCATGACCGAGCGTTGAACACATTGCTGGAGCAATTCCGCTGGTTGTCTGTTAGGCAGCCTACCACGACGGTAACCTCCCAGCCCCTCAGTAACCTGGCTGTTAGCAGCGCCCTTTCCCCGGCCACCCCGGTTTCCCGGGAACCCTGCTTACCTCCCCCAGAACGATTCGATGGCGAGTCGGGGACCTTTCGGGCGTTTCTCACTTAGTGTTCCCTCATCTCCACTCGCTCATCACCTTGACCATTCGGATCGATGGGCGACTACGGGAACGAAGGAAGGACAGGAGATTCGATTTCACTCGCCAGTCCAAGGTTCCACCTCATCTTCCTGTGGGCTCGGAAGTTGCCAGGACCTTCGGGAAGTGTTCAGTAAGGCCCAGGCCACTTCACTTCCGCCGCACCGACCCTATGACTGCGGGATTGACCTTCTGCCAGGCACCACTCAGTCCTGGGGACGACTGTACTCTCTGTCGGGTCCGGAGACCAGGGCTATGGAGATCTACATTGAGGACTCCTTAGCTGCAAGGTTCATCCGTCCCTCTGCCTCCCCCGCCGGTGCAGGGTTCTTCTTTGTGGAGAAGGACAAAACCCTGCACCCGTGCATCGACTAAGAAAGTATTTACTAAAATAAACTGAAGTAAAAATAAATAAAATGTTAATGTAAAATAAGATTTAAAAAAAATAATTTAAATAACAAATAATTAAGGAGCAAATTTGAATCAATCAATCAAATGTATTTATAAAGCCCTTCTTACATCAGCTGATGTCACAAAGTGACATTTTCATAGCCTATCATTCAGAGTATCTCTACCGCTCCTGCTGTCTCTAGAGAGTTTAAAACAGCAGGTCTGGGACAGGTAGCACATCCGGTGAACAGGTTCCATAGCCGCAGGCAGAACAGTTGAAACTGGAGCAGCAACACGGCCAAGTGGACTGGGGACAACAAGAGGTCATCAGGCCAGGTAGTCCTGAGGCATGGTCCTAGGAATGATTTAAGAGTACTGTAGATTATATATATATTATAGATTTGATTTGATTTGTGATATATTCACTCACATAGCCTTAAAAACACATTGTGCCTGTTATATACATTACTTTCCAATTCCCACTCATCTCACAATATTCAGTTTGGTCTTCACTGATGCTATTAAATTACTTTTTGCAACTGTTTTCCAAATATAATAAAACATGTTGAACCCCTAACTGTGTGTGTGTGTGCGTGTGTGTGTGTGTGTGTGTGTGTGTGTGTGTGTGTGTGTGTGTGTGTACTCTTAGGACCCAGGGGAGTCCTGGAGGGACAAGAGGAGGACAGAGAAGTGTGTGTTTAGGCTGATGCATACCATTCAATGTGTGACAGTCACAGCCATATACTGACTGAGAGATGAGAGAAAGAGACAGTGTGGGCGGGACAATGAGGGTGGGCGTAGTTTCACAAAAGAATCCTCACCAATGATGTGATTCTAACGTTGACTGGTGCCTAGCCCCTCCCCCATCTAGCCAGCCAGCTGTGCTGTTTCTGAGTTCCCTAGTCTGCACATCACCTATCAGTCTATCGCTCCTCTACTCTGACACCAGTCCTACCCAGGAGTCCTTCCCACAGGACATCCGTCCATCAGGGATACTTATCAATCGTGGACCAGGAGCAGAAGGAGCAGAGTGCCAAGCTTTAGTGAGCCATCCTTGGTGTCAGATCTAGATGTTGATCGGTACTGAAAGAGGTCTGGAGGGTTAGGGAAGGGTACACCTGTTGTCTTAGCATCTGTTGGCACCGACCCAGACTTCAGAGCCTTATGGCAGGCCTGGATACATAAAATACATAATGGAATTCCAGTCCACCTGGGAACAGAAAACCCCCTGGACAATCCACGTAGTTCACCCTACATAACTCAAGAGGAGTGGGAGTTGGACTGGAGGATTTTATGTTTTTATGATAAACATCCATTCACAACTCATGTCAGGTGAGTTATGATTTAATGATAAAAACATTGACTTGAATCATTTAAAACAAAAATGTTTCTTTCCTGTGTGTGTAAGCAAGTCCAGGTCAACCAACTAAATTTGGTGCCTGAAATAAATACTATAAATACTAATAAATACCACTTTATAGTGGTGCCTATGTTGATAACACTTATTGCGTAATTTGAAATAAGATAAGATAGCGTACATGTTGAAATAAGATAAGATAGCTTACATGTTGATATAAGCTTGGGTAGCCTATTATTTAGCCGGAGCTCAGTGTGTTGAGTGTGTTAGGTTCTAATTCCCAGAAGAGGAAAAACTCAACGGACATTATGAAAGCTTAAACCAAGTAAAATTTTTCCCAGAGGGTCAATACAGCTGCATTAGACAAAACATGTTTCCACCACCACACGTATATATACTCCAGTTTAGATGCACTCTTCCTTCTCTCCAATCCTTACATCTATTATTCGACAGGAAGACAAAGTAATAGGGTAATAAACCATTGTTTCTCCCTTAAGGGGATCTGACCTGACCTCAACCCCCTTGATGCCTAATCCAAAGATCTCCACCTGTATCCCCTAGCAATCCTGTGACTTCCTCCCGCCCACCCAACATTCCAAAGCCATCTGACTCCTACAGATAACCATTAACTTCTGATGTAAAAACCAGTCTCTATCACTCCTCATATACTATACCTCTGAGTATAACAATGTTCCAAGTTTAACCCAGAATCTAACTGTTGTTAATCGATGCACAACAACCTCTTAAAGACTGTTGTATTCTGATCATCAGGAGGATGTCTCACATCCAAAGAGGTGTGATTTATTTGTGGCAGATGTTTTCATTTCAATCAAATTGTACTAGATCACTCATTCAAATCCACAATACCCTCTTGGTCTCCTGAAACTGACAGTCATTTTTTTTCAATTGTCCTGGGCTAGACATTTAAGAAAACCATACATTTTGCCAGACAAAATACTTATAATAGACTTTTATAAAAGTAATCTTCCTGAGAAAGAAGTGATATTGAACCAAATGCTATTGCATGGCTTAAAATGGCCAGTTCAGAAGCCTAACTTATGCATTTAAAGGAGATGCCAAATGCTGTATGTAGGCTTGACACTAGGACAGGATGAAAACGGGGACATCCTTACATAATGTACACAAAGACGTACAGACACTGACTCGTCCTTTTTGTACTGTGGATAAATCTCATTACTAACATGGCTTGCCAATCCGCCGGACGGCCACCAGAGCCGATTACAGAGGGAGAGAGCATCAGTAGAGCAGCACTAGTCTACCAGCAAGCACATGGAAATAGGACACAACAGAACAGCATGCATAGTCATAGGTTCTGGGAAACTGATGATGCTCCTTGCACAGCCGTGTTTCAGGTGACTGTGTGTGTGTGTGTGTGTGTGTGTGTGTGTGTGTGTGTGTGTGTGTGTGTGTGTGTGTGTGTGTGTGTGTGTGTGTGTGTGTGTGTGTGTGTGTTTGTGTGTGTGTGTGTGTGTGTGTGTGTGTGTGTGTGTGTGTGCATGAGTGGGTGTGTGAGTGAGTGAAACAAGCAGGAACAGCAATACATTGAAGGTTGGGGTTTTTGTGGTTGCGTCCCTCTTATCTTCATGGCACACACATGAAGGGGAGCAGAGCATAATATGTGAGCCATTTGTGTGGGGATAAAGTTGCTTTGAAGTCACCCACACACTTGATATCACTGTCCCTCTGACATATGACAGACCTTAAAAAGGTTTAGATGCACAGCTACAGTACATAAGAAGGCACTCAATACGCACATACAGTTCTGATAAACAGGGGCAAGTGAAATGTTAATGTGACGAGGCCTATGTTGTACATTGTTGTTACCAAAAGCTGAACACAGTGTTCATTGAACTATATTGTATTTGATAGAGATGGAGATCAAGTCTGTTCTGGTGAGAGGTTGTGTGTCTTTGATGGCCCTATGCAGGCCCTACGCAGTCAGGGTGACACTGGGCACATACTAATCAACAGTGCCAGTCCCCCGCAGCTGCATGGCTAAAACAAGCAAGCTCATTATCTTCCATTTCAAAAGGTTAGGGAACGATAGAAGGATGGAGGAGAAAAGAGAGAGGGAGAGTGTCCTCTCCTCCATGAATTATTCCTATTGATCAGGTCCCTATCCTCCTATCCTCTTACGGAGAGAGAGAGATGGGGGGGGGGGGGGCGAGAGAGAGAGCATCCTTTCTTTTATAAATAGTCCCACAATCCAAAGGGAAATGTTACAGATGTCCTTTTCTATAGATTTAGGGTCGATAGTAGTGGACACCTGTGTCAATCAACTGTGTTGAAACTAATGGGCAGTATCAACACAGAGGGGTTAAATCTATGGATATTTGTGAACACAACGGATAGGCCAACAGTGAAGTGTCTACAAAATGAAAGCAAATTATATTCCTAAACAATAGAAAAATGTCACTTCCGTTGTGGATTTGATGTTAAATAGTTGTTATTATCCCTTGAGAGTATTAAGTGGGACATTGCAATAATGAAAACGGAACAGGGCTTAGCATGCAGAGATAATCTCATCATTCTCTTGCAATGGTGAATTATGATGTCAGTGTTTGTGTTGTTTTTGCCAATGTGTATTTCAAGGTGAAATACACATTGGTCTACAGAACTTGGCTGATGATGTTTTACTGTCAATACAGAAATATCCCCAAAAACACAACCAGTCCATTGATGATGTCTTCCTTTTTCTTCCAACAGGGAAACGTAGTTTAACCGTTTGACTCTTAAGCAGAAGGAATCCTCTGGCTCACCACACCAGTGAAAGATGGGGGAGTCTAGGCCTAATGGAACGCTTTTTATGTCTGTTCTGGAACTCTCATTGTGAACTATGGAACACTCTGGTTCACCTCTGACCCCTGACCTCAATGATACGACAGCCAATGAGAGCCTGTGGTGGGGGCTGGGGGCGCCCCTCCCTTCAGCCCCTAGCAGACAGCTGGGCACATTGCCCAACTCCCAGACACGCTTCAAGGACCTGACAGGGATATTCTTCATGGTGACCCTGAACGTGGTGGCGCTGCTGGCTAACACAGCCGTGCTGGTGGTGGTGGTCAAAGCCCCGCACCTCAGGTACTTTGGTACTTTTTGATTTGATTTATTTGACCATTTAAAAACATAATTCAACCACAATTGATAATCATCAAGGATAACACATAAGTGAATACAATGCGTAATCAACAAGAATAACACAAAACAGTTTTGCAACTTATTTCCATTGTGGCCATCTTGTTTTGGCTGGCAGGCTGTTAAAAAAATACACCAGATTATAAATGCATGAAAACAGATACACTGTACATCATAAAAGGAACTTGGGTCCCCTATGACTTTCTAATGTACTGATAATGTATGCACAATCTCCTTGTTTCTATTGCGTATACTATTAAATAATTGAGTTGTATCTTCTGGAATGTATATATATATATATTTATTGTACTTGTTTCACCAGACATCAGTGCTAAAGTTCAATTTGTTCTAATGAACACATACAGAAAAAAATACATTTCAATATATTAACATCACGTAAAATGTATTTCAAATACATGTACATACATTTGTATCTTTGCTCAAATGCATGTAATGCCTGACAATACTCCAGAAACGCATGGCTATGACATCTAGTCCACAGGGTGGCCAAAGTGGTTCCTAATTCGACTTCGTAAATGACTGTAGGTCATTTTTGGGACCACCAAGCCAAAACATTGGCAGTGATATCATTTAAATTGTGACGGTGTGTAAAAAAACAACTTTGATTTCACCTCATTTTAACATTATAGTACAGTAAGTGCATCTCCCCAGGCTAATTAAATAGGCTAAGGGAGAGGTATAATTTACACAATAGTTACCCTGAGGAAAATGGGGGAGGGTCATGCTTTTTCAATTTCAGTCAGGGGGAGGGTTTAGTATTTGTATTTATTTTTTTTGTCTAAGGGAGGGTCATGTCATTTGTAATAGATTAAATGTCATATTGCTCAGGGTTTGAGAGTTAGTTGCTTACTATAGAATTTCATGTGTGCCCAATGATGCCCCTCATCCTTATCTATAGCCTATACCAGCCTTTCTCAAACCCCAGCGCAGTTCTGTGGAGGAATGCTTGCAGGCCTGCAGCATATTTGTCTTGAATATGATGTATTTTGTGTTGTTGTGGTCTGCAGCTTATTTGACTCAAATAAATACTTAGACGTAGACCTACTTGCCCAATGCGCTGAACTATGCATGACACAGTAAGCGAATTGTGTCACCATGACTAAGTATAGCTACACAAAACACACACACACACACAAGCTAACCTTGCTGTGCAGCCTGCATGCTCTCTTTCTCTCTGGATTTTATTCAAATGAGACCTGCCTGCCAAAACTAGTCTCTGGGATATATCAGACTTGCCTAAGTAACAATGCTATGAAGTTATCCAAAATCTGCAGACATTTAGAAACAAAGTATCCACATCTCAAGCATGAACCAGATTTTTATTTTTACAAAAAAGAAAAGTCCAACCAAGCAAAAATGCTGCACAATAATTTCACAGACAATGAGAGTTTACTGAAGGTGTCTCTCGTCAGAAGGCATGGACCAAAGCGCAGCGTGATAAGTGTTCATGATATTTATTGATCAAAACCCTCGAACAAAATAACAAAGTGAAAAAATGAACAGCTCTGTAAGGCAAATAAATTATACAGAAAACAACTACCCACAAAACACAGGTGGGGAAAAGGCTACCTAAGTATGATTCCCAATCAGAGACAACGATAGACAGCTGCCTCTGATTGGGAACCACACTCGGCCAAAAACAAAGAAATAGATAACATAGAAATAAAGAAACTAGAATGCCCACCCTAGTCACACCCTGGCCTAAACAAAATAGAGAATAAAGGAGGCTCTGGAGGCTCCAGACTGCGGATCAACGCTGGAGGCTTCGTGCCATGGATCCTCACTGCAGGTTCCGTGCCATGGATCATCACTGGAGGCTTCGTGCCATGGATCATCACTGGAGGCTTCGGGCCATGGATCATCGCTGGAGGCTTCGGGCCATGGATCCTCACTGGAGGCTTCGGGCCATGGATCATCACTTGAGGCGTCGGGCCATGGATCATCACTGGAGGCTTCGAACGTGGAGCCGGAACAGGTCTCACCGGACTGAGGAGACATACTGGCAGCCTAGTGAGTGGAGCTGCCACAACACGTCCTGGCTGGATACCCACTCTAGCTCGGTGAGTGTGGAGAGCTGGCACAGGACACACTAGGCTATGACGGCGCACTGGAGGCATAGTGCGTAGAGCCAGCGCAGGACACACTGGACCATGGAGGCGCACCGGAATTCTAGAGCGCAGAGCTGGCATAACTTGTCCTGGCTGGATACTCCCCTTAGCCCAGCAAGTGCGTGGAGCTGGAACAGGCTGCACTGGGCTTTGCTGGCTGAAACGGGGACACTATGCGTAGAGCTGGCGCAGGATAACCTGGGCCGAAGAGACGCACCGGAGGTCTAGAGCGCAGAGCTGGCATAACTTGTTCTGGCTGGATACCCCCCTTAGCCCAGCAAGTGCGGGGAGCTGGAACAGGCCGCACTGGGCTTTGCTGGCGAACCGGGGACACTATGCGTAGAGCTGGCGCAGGATAACCTGGGCCGAAGAGACGCACCGGAGGCCAGGAACGCTGAGCCGGCACAATCCGTCCTGGCTGAATGCCCACTCTAGCACGACCACTGTGGGGAGCTTGCACAGAGCGCACCGGGCTGTGGATGCACACTGAAGGTATGGTGCGCAGAACCGGATAGGCATGGTGCACAGACCGGTCACTCGCTCCCCACGGTAAGCACGAGGAGTTGGCTCAGGTCTGAACCCTGACTATGCCACCCTCCCTGTGTAACCCTCCCCGTGTACACCCCCCCCCCCCCCACACACAATTTTTTGGGGCTGCCTCTCATGCTTGCCTCGTTGCCGTGACTCCTGGTATCGCCGCCATTCCTCCCTTGCTGTTTCCGCCTGTTTCCATGGCAGGGTCTAGTCCCCTGCCATAACCTCCTCCCATGTCCGTGAAGTCCTCCACTCACTCTTCTCCCGGGCCCAGGATCCTTGCTCCTCCTGGCCACGCTGCTTGGTCCTTTGGTGGTGGGTAGTTCTGTTACGTCCAACCAAAATACAGAATAAAAGGCTCTCTATGGCCAGGGCGTGTCAGAAGGCTTCATATTTCCTCTCTCATAACATTTTCCAGGCTCCTTTCACTATAGTTGAAAATATGGTCATGCCCTCAGTTGTGGATCCTTGCCAAGAGGTTTTAGACCCAACTGCTGCTACAAAGATCAGTGTAATCCCACTTTCCAATGACACTGTCACACGTAGAATCCAGGATGTGGCAGATTATGTTGAATCACATGCAGGTTTTAGACAGAGCCCACACTTTGCAATCCAATTAGATGAGACGACTGACATTTGAAATGCACGCTTCTTGTATATATTCGCTACATGTATGAATAATTTCCTTGTTGCAAAGAGTTGCCTCAAAATACAACTGCAGGTGAAATAGTCAATGTTCTGAATGAGTACATAAAGGGTCATGAATTACATTGGGACCATTGTATCGGGATCTGTAGGCCTACCGTCGAGACAGCTGCTCAACCTATCCATGCAGGAACACGCAAGTAACATTTCCCAAGCAAATGTAAAAAATTGCTGATTTCAAGAAAAAATTGGGCATCTGGAGAGACCGAGTGTATAGAGGCATTTTTTATATGTTCCCCTTATTCTCAACTCTGGCTGACGTGGGTGATGTGGATATGGATCACATGGGTAAATTGATGGGGACACATCTAAGCAAAACTCTGCTCAAATTCGAGGACTACCTTAAAGTTGGTTGCCAACCTCCATATAAAGTCTACGGAAGAAGAAGAAGAAGAAGAAAGAAAAAGACTGATATCTGTAGATTAATTGGCGGAGTAGAGAACACATGATTTTGGGTCTAAATTCTACAAAGATCCAGAAAAAAAGGACCTTGTGCATTTCAGGTAAAATAACAACCCAATGTTTATATGGGGCTCCCAAGTGAACAAGCGCTCTAAGGCACTGCATCTCAGTGCTAGAGGCATCACTACAGACCCTGGTTTGATTCCAGGCTGTGTCGCAACCGGACGTGATTGGGAGTTCCATAGGGCGGTATACAATTGGCCCAGCGTCATCCGGGTTATGGTTTGGCCAGGGTAGGCCGTCAAATAAGAATTTGTTCTTACTGACTTGCCTTGTTAAATAAAATGAAATACATTATATCGCAGGACAAACTCGCTAGCAATATCAAGCTATGACGCACGCGCTTGCCCGGTCTAGTCAGCATGCCACAGCTTATCACCGGTTCTTGATGATAAACTATTGGAGCTGTCCTGTGACCAAGGCCTGCACGCTCATTTTAATGAGATGTGTCTGTCCACGTTCTGGCTGTTCAGCAGCAGAGAATACCCGCAACTCTACAAGATGGCAGTGAAGACATAAAACCCCCTTCATTCTACCTACTTATGTAAGACCAGTGTCTCCTCTCTTGCTGCAACAAAATCAAAATATTGCAACAGACTAGCTGTTGAAAACACCTTGACACCTCTATGGTGTCCCTGGCACAAAAGCTTTGAGAAAGGCTGGCCTATAAAATGGGCTTAGGCCAAGGCTATACGAAGAGCATGCTTGGAGAAGCACATGGCAAAGTTATATTTCATAGAGTTTGCCCTGCTGGGATGGTGTATATAAAACTAGACTACAGTACATCACACACTGCAATGGATAGGCGTTCCCAATCATGAGCCCCAGCCTGCCCTGCTCTTGCTGATGTAAACCCTTTTGTGCCGCCTAACCAATGACTATGCTCTGTACGGTGGCACTTTAGGAGGCAAGTCAATTTGTCCAAAAATGCTATATGTGCGCACAGTCTAGGCCTACTGCTACCTTGTTAAGCTGTAAAAATGGGAAGGAGGATCGGAGGTAAGGTTGCTATTGCTATAATTGATTTGAATTAAAAACAATGTTTCATTGCCCATAATGAAGCAATTAATCAGAGTTTTTATTGACCTCACAGTAACCCATATTCTAGTAATATACATACATTACTATGAAGTGGCAGCCGTGGCGATGGACAGCACATGGGTGCTGAAAGTAGGCTAATTTGAGAACACCTAATAAATTTAAACATTCTTCATTTTAGTTTTAATGTAGGCTACTAACAACAGGAGGGCTTTGTGTTGTAGCCCATTTCTTCCTGTTCAATAAATAAGAGGTAGGCCTACCTGTTGGACAGGCAAAATGATAGTCTACTATCCATAGATTGGGTCAGCCAGGTCCGTCAGTCATCATGCACTCCTTAAATATCTCAGTGTCAGTGAAGAGCTTGGTGTGTTAAGTTAAAACCAGGGCTTGAATTGAGGAGGTATGTGAGGGTACTGTGGTTTTTGTTAAAGTAAAGGGCTAAAAGCATAGGCCTACCCTTTGTTAACTTAAGAATTTGAAAACAAGTTTAATGGACCTGATTGTATAAAGCGATCAAAAACAACACTTAAGTCCGCAATGCTTTACACTAAAAACAAGCTGTAAGATGCAGGGGAAAGTCACAACTCTGATGCATATGGGATATATTTGGTTTGTCTCTACGGCATTCAGAGGCTGTGCTACAACCTTCTTTAGCTGAGGACAAGGAGACAAAAAATGTACTTTGCTTGGAAGTCACTAATTGACGTTTGACATTTAAAAGGCTATTAAAAACCTCTCAAGGATCGGACCATTTTTTTAAAATGTTTGCCTAAAATGGCATACCCAAATATAACTCCCTGTAGCTCAGGACCTGAAGCAAAGATATGCATATTCTTGATATCATTTGAAAGGAAACACTTTGAAGTTTGTGGAAATGTGAAATTAATGTAGGAGAATATAAATCATTAGATCTGGTAAAAGATCTAATCTGCCCATCATCTTTAAAACGCCAGAGAAAGGCTACAATGTATTATTACAGTTGAGGCACAATTTAGATTTTGAACACCAGATGGAACCAGTGTATGTGCAAAGTTTTAGACCACGTACAGTTCAAAATGTTGTATCACATCTGCCCAAATGTGCCTAATTGGTTTATTGATACATTTTCAAGTACATAACTGTGCAGTCTCCTTATACAATAGCATGGTATTATTTCATTGTAATAGCTACTGTAAATTGGACAGTGCAGCCCATATTAGATACAGTGCCTTGTGAAAGTATTCGGCCCCCTTGAACTTTGCGACCTTTTGCCACATTTCAGGCTTCAAACATAAAGATATAAAACTGTATTTTTTTGTGAAGAATCAACAACAAGTGGGACACAATCATGAAGTGGAACGACATTTATTGGATATTTCAAACTTTTTTAACAAATCAAAAACTGAAAAATTGGGTGTGCAAAATTATTCAGCCCCCTTAAGTTAATACTTTGTAGCGCCACCTTTTGCTGCGATTACAGCTGTAAGTCGCTTGGGGTATGTCTCGATCAGTTTTGCACACCGAGAGACTGACATTTTTTCCCATTCCTCCTTGCAAAACAGCTCGAGCTCAGTGAGGTTGGATGGAGAGCATTTGTGAACAGCAGTTTTCAGTTCTTTCCACAGATTCTCGATTGGATTCAGGTCTGGACTTTGACTTGGCCATTCTAACACCTGGATATGTTTATTTTTGAACCATTCCATTGTAGATTTTGCTTTATGTTTTGGATCATTGTCTTGTTGGAAGACAAAGCTCCGTCCCAGTCTCAGGTCTTTTGCAGACTCCATCAGGTTTTCTTCCAGAATGGTCCTGTATTTGGCTCCATCCATCTTCCCATCAATTTTAACCATCTTCCCTGTCCCTGCTGAAGAAAAGCAGGCCCAAACCATGATGCTGCCACCACCATGTTTGACAGTGGGGATGGTG
The DNA here is from genome assembly GCF_045791955.1 of Oncorhynchus clarkii lewisi. Lineage (NCBI taxonomy): Eukaryota > Metazoa > Chordata > Actinopteri > Salmoniformes > Salmonidae > Oncorhynchus > Oncorhynchus clarkii. The sequence goes on from NC_092163.1 coordinate 42,708,325, forward strand.
TGTTCAGGGTGATGAGCTGTGTTGCTTTTACGCCAAACATAAAATTTTGCATTGTTGCCAAAAAGTTCAATTTTGGTTTCATCTGACCAGAGCACCTTCTTCCACATGTTTGGTGTGTCTCCCAGGTGGCTTGTGGCAAACTTTAAACAACACTTTTTATGGATATCTTTAAGAAATGGCTTTCTTCTTGCCACTCTTCCATAAAGGACAGAAGGCATATTTTCGAATGTTGAAGTCATTCTGTTGATTTACTTCTGTTTTTTGGGGTTGTTGTCCTGTTGCATCACCTAACTTATGTTGAGCTTCAGTTGGCAGACAGATAGCCTTACATTCTTCTGCAAAATGTCTTGATAAACCTGGGAATTAATTTTTCCGTTGATGATTGCAAGCTGTCCAGGCTCCCTCCACCATACTTTACAGTTGGGATGAGGTTTTGATGTTGGTGTGCTGTGCCTTTTTTTTATCCACACATAGTGTTGTGTTCCATTCAAACAACACAACTTTAGTTTAGTGGAACATCCAGGTGCTCTTTTGCAAACTTCAGCAGTGGACAGCAGTGGCTTCTTCCATGGGTTCCCCCCATGAACACAATTCTTGCTTAGTGTTTTACATATTGTAGACTCATCAACAGAGAAGTTAGCATCTTCCAAAGATTTCTGTAAGTCTTTAGCTGACACTAGGATTCTTCTTAATCATTGAGCATTCTGCGCTGTGCTCTTGCAGTCATTTTTGTAGGATGGCCAATCTTATGGAGAGTAGCAACAGTGCTCAAATTTCTCCATTTATAGACAATTTGTCTTACATTGAACTGACTTTTAGAGATACTTTTGTAACACTTTCCAGCTTTATGCAAGGAAGCAATTCTTAATCTTAGGTCTTCTGAGATCTCTTTTGTTCAAGGCATGGTTCACATCAGGCAAAGCTTCTTGTGAATAGCAAACAAACATTTTGTGCATGTTTTTTATGGGTGCAGTGCAGCTCTAACCAAAATCTCCAATCTCGTGTCATTGACTCAACTGCAGGTTAGTTGACTCCTGACTCCAATTAGCTTTTGGAGAAGTCATTAGCCTAGGGGTTCACATACTTTTTTCCAAACTACACTGTGAATGTTTAAATTATATATTCAATATAGACACCAGAAATACAATAATTTGTGTGTTATTAGTTTAAACACACTGTGTTTGTCTATTGTTGTGACTTAGATGAAGATCCAATCAAATTTTATGTCACATTTTTTGCAGAAATCCAGGTAATTCCAAAGGCTTCACATGCTTTTTCTTGCCACTGTTTTTAACAAGATACATCAAGAAGTATCTTACATTTGAACATCACGCACATCACAGCCATCATAAACAAGTTGCTAAATCAATCAAAACAATTGCCCACCTTAGTGAACAATTTTAACATCAGGGGTTTAAAACGCCTTAGTGGCACCAGGGAATCCACATGTAATGCATTTTGTAAGTGATCCCAAAAATCTGGGGCATGAAATTAAAAAAGGATTTACCTAATTCCGTGGATACTCCGAGGAATCTGAAGAGTTAACCAACCCTGTGAATGGGTTTGGCATCTCATTTTTTATATGTTAGCAATGAAGTTAGGTAAGTTGGAAGCTTGTGTAGAAGGGCTTTGTAAATAAAAAGGGAGTAATAAATTGATCTACAGGACTTTAATGAGGACCAGCCAACCTTTTGATGAGGGATACAGTGGTGAGTATTAAAACTGTCACGAGTTATAAAACAAATGGCAGCTTTAAAATAGCCTGTTCGACAGTTGGGGCAATGGCATACATAACAGTGTCATCTGCATGCAGATGAATATGACACGTTTTAACAGATAGACCAACATTATTTACAGTTGAAGTTGGAAGTTTACATACACCTTAGCCAAAAACATTTAAACTCAGTTTTTCACAATTCCTGACATTTAATCCTAGTGAAACTTCCCTGTCTTAGGTCAGTTAGGATCACCAATTTATTTTAAGAATGTGAAATGTCAGAATAGATATCGAAGGCCTGGGAAAGGGTATCGAAGGCCTGGGAAAGGGTATCGAAGGCCTGGGAAATGGTATCGAAGGCCTGGGAAAGGGTATCGAAGGCCTGGGAAAGGGTATCGAAGGCCTGGGAAATGGTATCGAAGGCCTGGGAAAGGGTATCGAAGGCCTGGGAAAGGGTATCGCCTGGCAAAGGGTATCGAAGGCCTGGGAAATGGTATCGAAGGCCTGGGAAAGGTCAATAAATAAGACAGCACAATAAATGTTTTGATCCAAGCAATTTACCACATCATCTAAAACAAGTGTGGCAGCTGTAACTGTGCCCTGTCCAGGTCTAAAACCGTATTGGTGCACGTTAAGAATAGAGTGAGAAGTTAAAAGAGTTCTTAGCTAAAAGTTATTCAGGGATTCTAAAACTGGAAAGGCAATACATTTTGGAAATTGGACAGTAGTTAGAAGGATCTCCTCCTTTATGTAGGGGGAGGACGTATATAGGTCAGTGGTTCTGCAATATGTGGGGCAGCAAGAAGGGATGAAGTGAATCAGACCCAATGTTTTTTTTAACATCCATCTTTAGCAAAGCACTTAGTACATCATAGCCATCAAAGGGTTGAAATGAAAATAAAGTATGTGAGTCTGAGGTGACTAAAAGACTCCCTCTATGGGATTAGATTATCATTTTAAACGCGTGGCCAGCTGAAGCAGAATGGTTAATATGAAAAGCATCTCAAATTGTAATTTTGTTTAGAATTTCTTTTCAAAGATTTGACCACTTTTCAGAAATTGCCTGGATTACCACCACTCTCTGATACACAATTCAATAAATTTGTTGATTTAGCTTTCTTTTTTAAAATTTTTACCAGGGATAGACACTTATTTCTGAAATGTCTGAAGGACTGCCAATCAGATGTAGAATCAGTCCGTCTAGCCTTAGCCCAAGCTACATTTCTTTCCTGTAATTCCTCAGACAATTCATGAGTAAACCAAAGATTACATCGTTTTTTTACCCTTAGTTTTATGTACGGCACACATTTATCTGCAACATTGTTAAACAGAGTAATACAAAAATTAAGGGCCTGATCCAAGTCATTGATAGTTGACACTACCCCCCTGTCACTCAACCCCATCTCAAACAAAAAATATAGCTCATTAAAATTCCTAAAATGTATCTTTGTAGTAATGCGTGAGTGAGATTTAAATTGTATACTCATTGGCAAATATCCCATTTGCTGTCAATTAATGAGGGGCATTTGTTAGAATAATATCTAATTGAGTCAATTTGTCTAGGTATTTAAAGACGTTGTGAGTTGTTCAGCTCAGTTAGATTTAGCTCAATACAAATATATTTCAGCCCATCACATACTGGCATCAACCAATCTAGATTAAGATCAATCACTATCTGTAATTCTGATTAAACAGTTGGACAGTTAGACAGCAGGTCAGACAATTTGTTAAGGGCACATATGGAGGCCGAGGAAGAGCAATAAATTACCACTAATGTCAGAGTTCCACATTTAGGACTAGACATTCAAAATGCTTAGGGACAGAGGTGGTGATGGATACAGACACATTTGGATTGCTCTGTATGTATACGGCGACACCCCCTCCTCTGCCAACTCTACCAGACCTAAAAATGTTATAACCTGTCAGATACACATCAGAGTCCGCAATGGACTTCTTTAGCCAAGATTCAGTTATAACCAGAATGTTTGAGAAGCAAAGATTCAGTTATAACCAGAATGTTTGAGAAGCCAGAGTTACAATCAAATACATTTTAGAAATCAAACTTCTGGCATTGACATGAATCAGTCTAGTGGATAGGGTGCTGCGGGATTTCTATTACAAACATGCCATGTTCAACAGGTAACCCCTTACTAGAAAATACCATGGGGTTGGCTTGAATTGTAATAGATACCAGATTGCCTGGAACAGAACCATTAGGCCTATGCCTCGACCTATGCTTAGTTGGTGACCCCTTATTTGAAAATACCATAGGGCTAACTTGAATTGGCATAGATACAAGATCGTCTAGAACTGTACCATGGGGCCGATGCTTTGATTGAGGACATGGGTTAAAACAAGAATCAATGATGGTTACTTGTTACGGGCCTGCAGTATGATGATAATGCTGCTAATTTACCTGAGCGGGACTTAGGGTGTATATCGCTTCTTCTCTGGGGATTAATAAAGTTAAAATCATTCAATTCAGGAAGTTTGCCTTTGTGTGCCACCTGTGTGCGGTGGACCTGCTGTGTGCCGTGCTGCTCATGCCCTTGGGAATTGTGTCCAGCTCGCCGTACTTCGCCAGCGTGGTGTTCACAGTGCTGGAGTGCCAGGTGTACGTCTTCCTCAACGTGTTCCTCATCGCAGGTAAAGTACAAGGGACAGACACAATTTAGGGCTGCATCCTAAATCGCACACTATTCTGTATATAGTGCACTACTACTCACCAGGACTTTGGTCAAAAGTAGTGCACTATACAGTGGATGGGGTGCAATTTCTGATGCCTATAAGCAATCAGTTGTTTGATTTAGATTTGTGTTTTTTATGTTCAAATATTAATCTCTCATTTTTTGTCTTCTGTTTCTTTTTATCATATTCATTTGATTGTTGTACTGTGTGTAGCGATTTATAACGTTTGATTTGATATGAATTACAGCCTCCATCTTCACCATCACGGCCATCAGCGTGGAGCGTTACTACTACATTGTCCACCCCATGCGCTACGAGGTAAAGATGACCCTGAAGCTGGCCACAGCCGTCATGGTCCTGGTCTGGGTAGCCTCAGCCCTCCTGGGGCTGGCCACTGTGTTCGGCTGGCCCAGCTACGGCAGCCTGAGCTCCATCAGCGCCGCCCACTGCTCTCTCCACTGGAGCCACAGCGGCCACCGTCGGGCCTTCTCTGTCCTGTTCACAGTGGCCTGTTTCTGCCTGCCCGCTGCAGTCATCTTTGCTGTGTACTGTAACGTCTATAAAGTGGCCCGCGTGGCGGCTAGACAGCATGGACCATTACCGTCCTGGACGGCCAGCCATCTTAAACACCGCTCAGATTCCATCAGCAGCCAGACCACTATCATCACCACCCGCAACGCCCCCAGGAGGCTCCACCAAAAAAGGCCCTTTGGTGGGGGCAAGGCCGCCTTCACCCTGGTGGTCATTGTGGGCCAGTTCCTGCTCTGCTGGTTGCCTTACTTCGCCTTCCACCTGCACCTGACTATCAACAACCCGCCCAAGGTCCCACCTGACCTAGAGGAGGCCGTCAATTGGCTAGCCTACTCCTCCTTTACCGTCAACCCATTCTTTTATGGGCTGCTGAACCGCCAGATCAGGGAGGAGCTGTGTAAGCTGCGGCGCTGCTACTCCACCCGTCTGGCCCTGTCCAGCGGCCACGAGGGCTCGGCTCACGAGAACTTCCTGCAGTTCCTCCAGAGAACCAGCTGTACGGTGGAGACCAGAGCCAGCTTCACCTGCACATCCAGCCCCAGGAACACCCTGGACCAGACAGCACAGCAGACAGCGGACTTCAGGATACCTGGACAGATACCGGAGGAGTTCAATTAAAACGCCCCTGATATACTAACCTGGACCCCAGTGTTACTGTATGGACACAAGCACCTGACTTACTGAGTTAAAACTGTTAAAACACCTTTATATTGGGCCACTGGAACCTTATTGACTTCGGTAATGGCTGCACCACAGGAATACTAGAAGCAGGAACAGCCTGGACAAGACTGGGCATACAGCTGGGTTCAGGATACCAGGGCAGATACCTGAGGATTTCAGTTAATCAACAATATTCTTAGATACGTATGCCACTGGCACCTACTGTAGTTGACTGCTGTAATGGCAGTGCAAACTTCCCCAGGATCGCTGACCTAGAGCAGCAAAATTAGCCTGGGCGTAATTTCCCAGAGCCGTCGTAGCGTTAAGTTCATCGCTAAGAACCTTCTTGCGATGTATCATTAGCAGCGAAGGTTTTTCCCAGAGCCTTCATTAGGAAAACTTTGCACATCTACGAGGGATCCAGACCACTTGTAGAGGAGCCAAAGTGCATCGTTGGATGCTTTTTGCCCTTCCACGTCACTTTATTCATAGAAGATCAAGATGTTTAGGCTGTCTGTCTGACTGTGACTGACAATAACTTCAGAACGAAGTTGACTACAGATACAAAGTTACCAAAGTATTAGCACATTTTACAAACAAGCGAAGGATAAAATGGTGCTTCAAATGAAAACCGAGATGGCTGCATTAAAAGATCCATAGCCTATAACGGCCCATATAGCCTATTTCAATCATATTGAAATAATTTCATATTCAATCCCACTGGGCACAGATGGTTCAACCTAATTTATTTTAAATTACGTGGAAACAACATTGATTCAATCAGTGTGTGTCCAGTGGGATCAATTTAGTTATATTTTGCCTCAATGTGTTTCATGATGTGTGACAACATTTGTACAATGATGTGCCCAATCTGTGATTCAGTGCATTATTATCGGGTAAGCATAATACGCTGCCTCAATAGCTTATTTACAGCCATGGGTGGTAATATCTCTCTAGTAGCTGATCTGTTTTCAGTATTGTGGAATAGTTCTCATGTTAAGATATGATTTAAATGGAGAAAGCTGATTCCGAGAGCAGCGCTGCTTTTCTTTGGATCCTATCACTATCGACACGTGGTCTAACGACGCCCTTAGCGAACATTCTCTTAACGTGGTTGTTTAGGAAACGCAATTAAAAAGTTGGTTCGTAAATAACGATACATCTGATGTGATCGTCATAATGCTTAAGTTACAGTACATCGCAACTGGGAAACGAGGCCCCGGTCCCAGATCTGTTTGTGCTGTCTTGACACTCCTATTGTTATGCCTGACAATGACTGTTGTTTCCACGTCATTTCAACCAAAATAATAAATGTGATGACGTTGAATCAACATGGAAAACTGATTGGTCCAATGAATGACAGGGTGGCATTTTTGGTTCATTTCACATTGAATTCACATTAGTTGACAACTTAACTAAAATGTAAGTCAAAACTAGATGTTGTACTGACATCTGTGCCCTGTGGGAGACCACATCAATGTCAGTCCAGTAGAGCAACCGTACACACTGCCCTTAAAACACACAGAGACAGGCCTCCTGAGTGGAGCAGAGGTCGAAGGCACTGCATCGCAGTGCTAGCTGTGCAACTAGAGAACCTGGTTCGAGTCTAGGCTCTGTCGCAGCTGCAATGCATGCTGACACGGTTGCCAGGTGTACGGTGTTTCTTCAGACACATTGGTGTGGCTGGCTTCTGCGTTAAGCAGGCGTTCTGTCATGAAGCAGTGTGGCTTGGCTGGGTTGTGTTTCGGAGGACGCACGGCTCTCGACCTTCCGTACGGGAGTTGCAGCGACTGGACTGTAACTACCGATTGGATAGCATGAAAAATGGGTAAAGGAAACACACAGAGACAGCACTTGAAGGGACTACAAGTAGTGTGTTTCTTTTGATGTTTCCATTATATTAATTTGATTGAGTTTATTGTGTTGTTGCATTCCGAGATCAGTCCAGCATATACCTTAAGTGCATTAAGTCCTGAAAGATACAGTTGTCTCAATTATTATTTGTTCTTTCTTGCTACAACTACCACAAATTGTGGGACTAATTCTACTACCAACCATTCAATCACCTATATTAGTACTAGTGTATTCTACTACCACTACTACTACAAGTACAATGTTTGAGTTGAGAGACAATACAAATTAATACTTGAATAATGTTATTTACACTGTACTATACATCCACTGTCTGAACAACTCTGAACAAATTATTTATTATTTATTCCATGTTCAATATGGTGAACATTCAACACTCTCTAAGTGTAACAGGTGAGTTATTTCTATTACACAATGTCAAATGTGATAATTTAACTATTTGGTTCTCAGTTGAGGTTTAATTGCAATATTCTTAACTATGTGCAGTTTGTTTCTCACAAAACAATGTGTTATTATACACTAAGTGTACAAAACATTAGAAACACCCTCCAAATATTGAGTTGCGCCCATTTTTGCCCTCAGAACAGCCTCAATTCTTCGGGGCATGGACTCAACAAGGTGACAAAGACGCCAATGCATCCCACAGTTGGGTCAAGTTGGCTGGATGTCCTTTGGGGTAGTGGACCATAGTTGATACACACAGGAAACTGTTGAGTATGAAAAACCCAACAGCGTTGCAGTTCTTGACACACTCAAGCCGGTGCGCCTGGCACCTAATACAATACCCCGTTCAAAGGCAATTCAGTCTTTTGTCCTACCTATTCCCCATCTGAGTGGCACACGTACGCACTCCATGTCCCAATTGTCTCAAGGCTTAAAAATACTTCTTTAACCTGTCTCCGCCCATTTATCTATACTGACTGAAGTGGATTGAATAAGTGACATCAACAAGGGATCTTAGCTTTCACCCGGATTCACCTGGTCAGTCTATGTCATGGAAGGTGTTCCTAATATTTTGTACACTCAGTATATGTTATCATAAGTTGCATTGCATTCAATAGGCTACCTTTTACATGTGATGGCAGAGACCGCCCTATCAAAGGGGATTTCTTTCTACATGGACTAGTTGTTTTTGCTTTAACTCTGCAAATAAACTTCTGAAGGAGCTGTTTGCAAGAAATTATGATTATGTTGTTCTGAAAAGCAAGTACTTTACTTCATATATATGGGAAAAAATCCATTGCTTAACAGCTCTCAAGTGGTCATCTCTAACACCTGTTTCACGTGTGTAGAGCTCGCCAGCTGAGTTAGCCATGGCTCGTTGGTCAAAGCCTATGGGGAAATGAATGAGGTTTAACACAGGCTTAGGACATCTTATGCGTTTTATTCTATGAGATAATATCAGCCAGTTACATGACTTCTATGAATTATGAAGCATTTATGTGCTTGTTTTGATTACATAAATGCTTAAAAAAAAAGTGACATTAGCTGACGAAAAAAATGTATATAAGATATCCTAAGCCTGTGTTTACCACAGAACTTATTTTTGTTGTTAAATCCAACCCCCCCCCCACCCCCAACAAAAGAAACATTAATTTCACCATAGGCTTTGACCAATGAGCCATTGAAGAGTTAGCCTCCGTTAGAAAAGCCATTACTATGGCTCTCTATACACCCACAGATTAATAAAGACAAATGACTTATATTACTTATATTACTGGTTCCATTATGTTTATTCATAGACGTTGTGTATAAATTATCGACTGACATACAATGAAAGGATAGTACAGCCTCCATTGTGTTTTATGCAATGCAAGTACAAAACTGTTTACAGTTCAAGTTAAGGTGTCAAATGAGGGGAAATCAGTTCCCCTATCACTCCCACAAAGCACAGAGAGAGATTTGATTTAAGGGATAACATTATGGGATAGAGACAGACATGGATGATCAACACAGAAAGAACATTTTGAACTACATTTTTAAAAGCCTTTTGTGTCCCCATGTCCCAGATTCGAACGAAAAGGGGAATCTGCGAACAGATAGATAAACGAATAGATAAATAAACAGATTAGTGGAATAGCTAGATACACTGTATATGAATGAGCTCCAGTTCCTGGTCCAGCTATGCCCACTCATGCAGGCTGGCTGGGTTGCCATGGGAATTCCCAGGAAAGACAGGAAGTTGGAGCATCTTGGGTGTTTGGAGGGAATTTAGGGCAAGACTTTCGCTTGTGACAGCCAGACAGAGGAAATGCATCCTAAACAGATTCATACACACACACACCTGCTGAACACAGACAAAAACAAGGTCAGAGTATTTTTTATTGAGGCTAAATGTTTTATTTAAACTTTATTTAAATTGGCAAGTCAGTTAGGAATATATTCTTATTTACATTGAAGGCCCCTTTTTCAGGGGCAGAACAACAGATTTTTACTTTGTCAGCTCAGGGATTTGATATAGCAACCATTTGGTTACTGGACCAAGGCTCTAACCATTAGGCCACCTGCCGCCCCAAGGGCCAAATATTGTAAAGTCTTAAAACCGTGATAACACAGTGCCAGATTATGGTGCTCTGCTGTTTGGTGTGCAAATATATTGAAATGACTATCACCTCTGCAGGAGAACATTTACAGAAATGGAGTATCCAGAATTAACAATGATAGGCATGGTATTCAGGATGGAACCTCACCACTGGACACCAGCAAGCTCGGTCTCTGGACCCAAGCAAGCTCTGTGCATGCACACATATGTGTACTCACACAGAGGGAGTAGTGCTCCATTTTAGGATTACAGTGTGCTGGCATAAAATAAGACACAACTCGTATTAAGCCGAGGATTAGTTCCCTTTATACACACACACTCTCTACATCTATACGCACATGCACACACACATTAAAACAAACGATTGCCTTAGTGTTCAACCGACACCAATTTGCATCTCATATTATCCCTTTCTATCTGGAATTTACATGAGCGGAAGTAGGTCAAAATGCTTCCATTAGTGTCGTATTATGGACCATGCACAAAGTTGAAGTTATGGACAGAGAGAAGATTTGATTCCCGATTTCTAAGCTGAGCTTAACATATTTTCACATGATTTTGAGGTTTATTGTGGTTTAAAACATGTTGATTTGATATGTAAGAGCACAATCCAACACAATGGATTTATCATATACCAAAAACAACCACTGCACAGCTGAACCAAAATCTTCTCATCCATCCTTTTCAACCAAATTGGCCATTGGAGGAGAGTTGTTCAAATGAAAGATGATGGATGATGGATGATGGACACAATACATTTCAAAATGGTTTCCCAAAATGGAAAAGATGTAGAAGAATTTGTGTATGTTCTACCTGTTACTTGTATGTAATACATATGGCAACAAATACACTTTACAAGATTCATAGAAGATTCCGTAATATCTCAATTATATGGGTGGTTAACATTTAGGCATAATAGAAATGTTGCATGTATTATATAAAAAAACATAAAAGAGACCTTTAAGGTATGCCTTCTAAGGTCTCATGTACATGGGACATTGACATTTCAAAGCACTTACGTAGCACTGTCTGATGTCATTGAAACATACAATGTGACATGTTGAAAAAAATAAGCAAAGTCCGCTGGAAGGAGGAGCGGGATCAGGAGAAGTAAGGGGAAAGCAGAAGAAGGGGGAGGAGGAGGAGATGAGAAGGAGGAGAGGAGGTGGACTGGAGGAGGGGTAGGGGGGGGAGAGGAGGAGGAATTGAGGAGGACAGGAAGAGGAGAGAGGGGGACAGGAGGAGGAGAGAAGAGGAGGAGGAGGAATGACTTTGATAGTAGCAGTGAATCTGCTTTCAGATTTCTCAACAAATCAAATCAAATTTTATTTGTCACATACACATGGTTAGCAGATATTAATGCAAGTGTAGCGAAATGCTTGTGCTTCTAGTTCCGACAATGCAGTAAATAACCTAACAATTCCACAACAACTACCTTACACACACAAGTGTAAAGGGATGAAGAATATGTACATATAGATAGATATATGAATGAGTGATGGTACAGAACGGCATAGGCAAGATGCAGTATATGGTATAGAGTACAGTATATACATATGAGTTGAGTAATGTAGGGTATGTAAACATATAAAAGTGGCATTGTTTAAAGTGGCTAGTGATACATGTATTTCATAAAGATGGCCAGATGCAGTAGATGGTATAGAGTACAGTATATACATATGAGATTAGTAAGAGTTGAGTCAGTATGTTGGCAGCAGCCACTCAATGTTAGTGATGGCTGTTTAACAGTCTGATGGCCTTGAGACAGAAGCTGTTTTTCAGTCTCTCGGTCCCTGCTTTGATGCACCTGTACGGACCTAGCCTTCTGGATAATAGCGGGGTGAACAGGCTGTGGCTTGGGTGGTTGTTGTCCTTGATGATCTTTATGGCCTTCCTGTGACATCGGGTGGTGTCCTGGAAGGCAGGTAGTTTGCCCCTGGTGATGCGTTGTGCAGACCTCACTACCCTCTGGAGAGCCTTACGGTCGTGGGCGGAGCAGTTGCCGTACCAGGCGGTGATACAGCCCGACAGGATGCTCTCGATTGTGCATCTGTAAAATTTTGTGAGTGCTTTTGGTGACGAGCTAAATTTCTTTAGCCTCCTGAGGTTGAAGAGGCGCTGCTGTGCCTTCTTCACCACGTTGTCTGTGTGGGTGGACCAATTCAGTTTGTCCGTGATGTCTACGCCGAGGAACTTAATAGCATGATAGCACATTGGTAGTAGTCAGTGAGAAAAACAAAGCTAAGCAGGGCTTTATTTAAAACCCTGGATGAGAGACCAGATGCATAGCTATATCAACTGTCCAGTAGGCAGTGGCGCTGCCAAGGGGTGGTCAGGGGGGTGCCACTGGCCCCACGAGTCGCATATGCATAATATGCTTTTGAGTATGCATAATATGCCTCTATCTGGTATTTTACATGAGGTACTATTCATTTAAATCAATAATGCATATTTTTCATAACAGTTAATCTGAAAGAAAATAACAAATGCATAGCCAGCCAGCTGCTTTTGACCGCCCGTCATTGCGTCACACTCCAACCCCTGTCACCCCTCCCCCGACCTGCTGCTGCTGAGCAGAGCTGGCAGCTGCCTGCAGAGTTAAGTTGAGACCACCAGCCTGCTAAAGGGTACAACAACTTATTCTAAAAAAAATTATGTATTCAGTAAACTGTTCATTTTTTTGACGGTGTCGAATTACCTAGCTAGCTAGCTGGCTTACGTTAGTTAGCGAGCTAGCAAAGTTAGATAGCTAAATTAGGCATTGGGGGAACTTAGCTAGCTCATTTATTCCATAAGGTTACTCTGCAGCTTAGTTAGTTATCGTAGCTTTCTAGAACGATTTTCAAACCACCTGATGAACTTAGGGCTGCCAGAGCATCTAACGTTAGCAAGCTGACGATTAGTCTAGCGATTAGTCACTGTTGCTGTGTCAATTTGCAGGCAATGAAGAGAAAGTCCACGGATCTCTCCTTGCTTTAAGAAGAAAAGTAGTACAGGGGAGACGCAGCAGAGGGTTAGCGTTAGTGAGGATGCAGTCGAAGCCAATGAACAGGCAGAGGCAGCGAGAGAGCATGACAGAACAGAGGCAGAACATGACAGCAATGAACAGGCCCAGGCAGCATCAATGACAGAGCACAGTGAAGAACAACAGACAGCAGCAACATGGCACTAAAGTGCGGAACAGGCAGCAACTCGAGCTCGAGCTATTCAACCCGTTCCTGGACCCACAGGTGAAGTGTGTGACAGTGCCCCTGATAATGAAATGGATGGCTAGAGACTAATCTAGCTAGAGACTTATCTGGATAAATGTATGGTTATAGCGTGTCTACATTTAGTTATGAGTCATTAAATAATCACATAAAGCCTTCTGATTCATGTTTATTGGTATTTGAGTTTGAATAGTCTGAATAGAATTGTCTATAGGCAAATATTACAAATGTAATTGGTAATTACTATGGAGAGTGGCTCGCTACTCATGTTATTATTATTATTATTATTGTTATTATTATTTTAAAATCTGAATAACTGATTTTGCCTCTTGTTTCATCCTAGATGTATACCAGTCAAGAGCAGAGGGGCCCAAACAGCCACATCTGAAGTTTTTCCCTTGGACCCTTCAGGGGGATAGAAGACGGAGCTTCATGAAAGAGCTGGAGTACTCTCAGAGTAAAGACTCTGCCCACTGCTATGCCTGCCAGCACTTCAGTCTCCCCTCCTCAGGTGATTCAGTGTTTATATCTGAAGAGGGGTTATTATAAATTACATTTTAAAAAGGAAACTTACTGAGATGGGGGGTTTCGTAGGCCATGCCAAATCAGAATCACATACTAATGCTATGTTAGCATGGGCAGAATATGAAAAGTCGAATGCAAGCAAATGCTCTCTCTCAGCCTCCTTAAATGCAGAATATAATAAATTAGTGAGGGAAAAAAAGAGAGCACATTAAAGCTGTTGGAGAAACCCTGCACCTCACAGCTACGCAAAACGTTGCACAGAGAGCACATAAAGAAACGGAGGAATCAGAATAAAGGACATTTCCTCTCTATTATGGAGCTGCTAGCCAAGCATGATCACACAGTCTAAAGAAAAATGACAAGTCAAAGAAATGCAACACACCTTGGCCATAGAACACAAAACTAAATAATTGATTGCTTGGCTGAAATGGTCCGCATAACTAGTGAAGTTGCACAAAGTGAGGCTTTCAGAATTATGGTCGACGAGACCAAAGACATTAGCAAGAAGGAACAGATGTCCTTTGTATTTCATTACAATGGGTCAGTATGTACTACACAGGTATGCAAGCACACATTAAATCAGAGGCCCCATTAGCTTTTTATGTTCACTGCAATGCACATTGCTTAAATATAGTATTAGTTGACAGTGTGAAATGCATCCCTGAAGCCCATTGTTTCTTTTCTCTTTCGCAGAAACTGTATGTCTTTGTGTCAGGGTCATATGTGCACCAAAGGTGGCTAGGGGTACAGAGGGAGATGTTTCAGGGGGCCCCGAGAGAGAGTTACAAAGGCTGATAGAGACATGGTGGGCATGGAGGTACAATGCTTGCAAGACAGTGGGGGACAGACTGCCAGCCATCATACGTCTACTGAAAGAAATATCTGAAGAGAGAAATGGTGACAGAGCCATAGAGGCAAGAGGTCTATTAACCCAAATAGATCTAAAGTTTGTTGGCCTCGTAACAATGCACCAATATTTTTGGTGAGATTAAACATGTCAGACATTTTACAGTCCCCACAACTCAATTTGGGCACGGCTGTTAGCCTTGTTGATTCTCTTGTTGACACATTGAACAGTTATAGAGAGGTCTATCTCTTTAATGAGATTTGGGACATTACTGTGACCCTTGCCATTTTTGGACATATATAATGTAATATTTTCGTTTACAATAAAGCTGTATTGAAAATAGTTGGAGGCCTCTGTGTGGTGTTTCTAAACTTGAGTAGGCTTGTTCCCAGTAAATGTTTTGCTCCTCAATGTACTCCATCAAATTGAAAGTGTATATTTGTCTTTTTAAGCAAAAGGACAACTAGCCTATTTGAAGAACAATGAATCGCCCGGCACATGTACATGACATGACACATTAAAACAGGATTGTTGTCGAACTCAAAACATGAAACGTACCGGTATTAGTCTATGCGCATCAGATAATTAGTAACATTCACTGTAAAATAAGAAACCAAAGTATATCAGTGTGCGATACTCTCATATTGACATAGTCTTCAACTAGCCTATATACTACAACAGCATAATAGAATTTCTGAAATTCAGTTATAGCTTTTGGTTTTAGTGTGCCACCCCAAGATTTTCAGTGGCCCCATCTGGTACCCATATGGAACATTTCTGGGGTGCCACTGCCAGTAGGATGTTCTGCTTAGCCTTAACCACAGAAAAAAAAACATATATTAAAATGTATATACATAGTAATTGTCATGTTTTTGTATATGTTGACTTAATCCTAACCCTAAAAGAATGTGAAACCTATAAGGAGATTTTGTAGAGGTTACGTTCTCAGAACATACACTTTTCTTATAATATCATAGATGACTCGTATAATTAATATATTTTGTCTCAAATATGTCATACCATATCTTTGTAGGTAATTCACCACAATAATGTATTCAATTGTGTGCGTCATATGAGGCATATAAGTCATGACGTATACAAATTCACCACTGACATACAGTGAGTGTACAAAACATTAGGAACACCTGCTCTTTCCATGACATAGACCGACCAGGTGAATCCAGGTGAAAGCTATGATCCCTTATTGATGTCACTTGTTAAATCCACTTCAATCAGTGTAGATGAAGGGGAGGAAACAGGGTAGCCCTTTCCTGCAGTCAATGACTAAAAGCTCCTTCTTCGGCCTCATGGGTGGAATGTTATTAATATTTTTCATAATGAATAAAAACGGACAAAAATCCAGTGTTTCAATGTCAACAGTTTTGTTATATTTCTGTCTTCTGTGATTTATATAAAGGGTAATACTGGGATGCAAACTCAAAATGGAATACATTTCAACTCTATATCTGACATGGTACGGATGTAATTATTTTAAGCCCATAACCATGTGTGTGTATAATTTTGTTTTAAAGTAGATTTGTTTAAGACTACCAAGAATCAATCTGTGTTGCCCTGATTTAGCCCACTGCAGATTTTTAAGCCTTGAGGCAATTGAGACATGGATTGTGTATGTGTGCCTTTCAGAGGGTGAATGGGCAAGACAAAAGATTTAAGTATCTTTGAACGGTGTATGGTAGTAGGTGCCAGGGGCACAAATTTGAGTGTTCAAGAACTGCAGTGCTGCTGGATTTTTCACTCTCAATAGTTTCACGTGTCTACCAAGAATGGTTCACCACCCAAAGGACATCCAGCCAACTTGAAACAACTGTGCGAAGCATTGGTGTCAATATGGTCAGCATCCCTGTGGAATGCTTTCGACACCTTGCAGAGTCCATGCCCTGACAAATTGAGGCTGTTCTGAGGGCAAAAGGGGAGGTGCAACTCAATTTTAAGAAGCTGTTGGTAATGTTTTGAACACTCCGTGTATAAGGCAAAACATACCAAATCTTACCAGATCCTTATTAGAGTAATTATTTGATTTTTGTACAAATAATCGTCTTCTGCCCTACAAAATTATTATTTGATTTTCATTATTATTTTCCATATGGGTCAAGTTGCAGTGAAGTAGGTGATCTAACGATGTGTCCTATTAGATCCTGTGCCGAGTTTTTACCACACGGGCCTTGATGAACACAAACACACCACTCTGGCCCTAATGAATATAGATTTGTTTTATTCACAGTGACACGCTAATTAAAGTGAACAGGCTCACAATCAGAAACCTTCCATCTCTACAGAACCACATTGCCTTTCAAAGCCAGGATACACAATCTCATCAATGACCTGTCCCTTTCTCAAGGGAAGATTCAAAGTCAATCAAAGAAGTGCACACACACTCCAAAGAAGAATCCTGTTGGGATGTGAAAGTTCATAGAATTTTGCTAATTAAGGGAAGCTTTGCCTTTGGCCTTTTTTCCGGTTGTGCCAGTTAAAGCCAGTGTGAGGCTACTTGAGAGGCTTGGAAAACAAGAACAAACTATATGTTGCCCCCTTTGCTCTGTCCACTGTCCGTCTGTCTTTGACGTAATGATAATATTGAGTTTTGTGGCTTTCGCAGAGCCTTCTGGAGAAATTATGAGTGAAACAGACCTGAAGAATAAAAGCAGAGGGATGGAGCTTGTGGTTTGATGAATGAGCCTGTCCCAAGGCGTGTTCTTCATGATTTAATTACACTGGCTCTGAACAGTGAGTGGGACACACACACACACACACTATCTCTGCTACTTAAAGACATGCTCGGGTACTTAGGCGACTAGTAAATATTTTTTAAACCTCCCACTTTGGGCTGGATGTGTAGTCTGTACCTACATAATCTATGAGATGAATTACTGTCTTACCTCAATTAGCCATGAAATTACTATTTTGAAAGTGACTTTTTTTAAAAGCTTTGCAGCGCCATTTTCCTTACATATTCCCCCATGTGGGCGAGCCCCCCAACAATTTGAGTGTCAGCCAAAGAGCTTCAGCCCCTCACCGTTTGAAAGTTATAAAATGTACATTTTGTACTGTTAAAGTCGACCCAATACATATATTTATTCCCAAGTCTTTGCCAGCCATGTCAAAGTTTGGCCATCCAGTGGGACATCATGACATTATGACATGGGATTAGAGAGTTGGAGTGGGGTGTCTGACCTGCTGTGATGAAACTATGGAAACAGCCCCCACCAATGCATTAAACAGTTCAATGAGAGTCCAATCATTTGTTTAATACAGGCACCTACAGTACAAACACACCTGTGACCCTTTTCACCGGCTCCTTTTGTTTCATATTATTGCTTTGATTATCACTGATGTCTGTCCAGGACCAGGTCATGACTATTCACCACCCAGGGATGAGCCCACATTAGGAGGGAGTCAGGTGAGCCAGAGGCGCGAGGGGGAGAAGAGATGGAGCAGCATTGGTTCTGTCAGATACCTCCTTTTTGAGGTATCTGACACACACACACCATCCAGGTCAACAAACAAGGGTAGGCCATCTGCCAGGATGCTCAGCCTGGGTGTTCACTCCATTACCATACCTCCTGGTCAAGTAAGTAGACACACATGAAACTACTTCTCAGCCATCAAACTGATTAATCAGCATGATCAGTACACATGTGCACCTTGTAGTGGGGACAATAAAAGGCCACACAACACTATGCAACAGATGTCTCAAGTTTTGAGGGAGTGTGCAGTGACCCATGTCGCAAGGATATGTACACAATTCCTGGAAGCTGAAAATGTCCCAGTTCTTCCATGGCCTGCATATTAACCAGACATGTAACCCATTGAGCATGTTTGGGATGCTCTGGGTCAACGTGTATGACAGCGTGTTCCAGTTCCTGCCAATATCCAGCATCTTCACACAGCCATTGAAGAGGAGTGGGACAACATTCCACAGGCCACAATCAACAGCCTGATCAATTATATTTTAGATGGAGATGTGTCGTGTTGCATGAGGCAAATGGTGATCACACCAGGTACTGACTGGTTTTTTGACCCACGCCCTAACTTTTTTTTAAAGATACCTGAAACCAACAGATGCATATCTGTATTCCCAGTCATGTGAAATCAATATATTAGGGCCAAATTAATTCATTTCAATTGACTGATTTCCTTATATTAACTATAACTCAGTAAAATCTTTGAAATTCATGATTGCTGCGTTTATATTTTTGGTCATGTTTCACTTTGTAGTGCAGATAAAGTGTCATGAATATGACTGTGCTGGTCTTGATGATTGGGGGACAAAGACAAATCTTTACGGCTGCCTTGTCTTTGATAACAGTAACAGGTTGGCTAGTTAGTGTGAGGGACTCATCTCGCCAACTCCCAAGCACACTGCCCTGATGAGGCTGCTCAGCTCCTGTCCTATTAATAGCCATGTGTGGATGATTTGATAATGGGTCCAAAGGTTGGATTTGGAGAATAAAGGGTTTTCTCTAAAAGCATGTTGTGAAACCCACCTTACAGCAGGAGGAACAGAGAGCAGCCAGGTCGTTTAAGATTGAAGTCGAAATTGGAAGTCTATCCATGTCCTGAGGATGTTGGAAACAAACATTGTTAGGCACAGACAACAGCACAAAGGACAAAAGGTAGAGACAACAATACATTACACAAAGCAGCCACAAGTGTCAGTAAGAGTGTCCCTGATTGAGTCTTTGCATGTAGAGCTGGAGATACAACTATCATTACGACTGGATTTTATTTTGTGTTACGAGAGCATTTGCCGTGACCTAACGAATGTTCTGGGAACCTTCACAGAACCAATTTTGGTTTGCTGGGTTGTCTTCTTCTCCCAAGTATACTGTACTCAGTGATAAACGTTCAAAGTTAAGGGTTCTGGTTGGATTAACATCCAAAATGTGACTTTACTCTACCTCATTAAGGCCCATGGAAGCAAGGGGTTCCCAACCATTTTTATCCACCACCCTTCTGAGGCCAATCTCTGAGCCTTGGACCACCCCACGCCAGACATGAGCCCTGCAATTAATAGGCTCTCCTTTTCATGTATGAAAGTGCACGGTAACACTTTATTTAAAGGTACACATATTAGCCACTAATTTGTAGTTTATAGGTATGTATATAAGTAGCTTATAAGTAGCTTATCTGTATAATGTCTTATTAGCCATATATTAGGCCTTAATTAAGTGATTTGTAATTCAAACATTATAAGTCATGTACAAATAAGGATATTCCGTGCTTAAACACTCATATTAAACAGCAACGGTAGGATAATTGATGGGTTATGTTTAGGATAATGTTTTGTGATAATGTGCTCCCTATTGCCCTTCTTGGCTCCTGGACTCTGTCCACACATTTCAAGCCTGCTTTGAAACAATGACTTATAAATGACCCAAGACCAGCTCAGTTAATCCCTACCATTGTCACAATGGGTTGTCATAATGCTGCATCAAATGTACATTATCCTAGGGGCGTTGGCAGACACAATGTAAGTAACCTAATTTATGTCCCCCTAATTGCCATGTATACCTCTGTTTATCCAACAGCTATTGGATGCACTAATCATGAGCGTATGAACCAGAGTTACACTGTTAGCACTGAGGCGGTGTGCCTTTGTGGGAAGACCACTTTGTGCAGCTCATGCTACACTATCAAGTCTACTTCTGATAAGCTTCCCAGTAAAGCATTGAAAACAATCAAGCAACCCAGAAAAGTGCTACAAATAGCCCATATTAACATATGCAGTGTGAGAAACAAGGTATGAAGTCAATGACTTGCATGTAACAGATGACATTCATATTCTGACTATCTCTGAAACTCACTTAGAAAATACCTTTGATGATACAGTGGTAGCAATACATGGTTATAACATTTACCGAAAAGACAGAAATGCCAACGGGGGTGTTGCGGTCTATATTAAGAACCACATTCTTGTAAAGCTTAGAGACAATCTAATGTTTAATACTGTTGAAGTGTGGCAGGGTAGCCTAGAAGTTAGAGCGTTGGACTAGTAACTTAAAGGTTGCAAGTTCGAATCCCCCAGCGGCCAAGGTACAAATCTGTCGTTCTGCCCCTGAACAGGCAGTCCGTCATTGAAAATAAGAATTTGATCTTAACTGACTTGCCTAGTTAAATAAAAGTAACATGGCTAAAGGTTAATCTGCCTCACCTAAAGTCCATTCTTGTGGGAAGCTGCGATAGACCACCAAGTGCTAACAGTCAGTATCTGGATAATATGTGTGAAATGCTTGATAATGTATGTGATATCAACAGAGAAGTATTTTTCTGGGTGATTTAAATATTGACTGACTCTCATCAAGCTACCCACTTAAGAAAAAACTTAAAACTGTAACCAGTGCCTGCAGCCTGGCTCAGGTTGTCAGTCAACCTACCAAGGTATTTACAAACAGCACAGGAATGAAATCATCAATATGTATTGATCACATCTTTACTAACGATGCAGAATTTTGCTTTAAAGCAGTATCCAAATCCATCAGATGTAGTGATCACAATATAATAGCCATACCTAAGAAAACCAAAGTTCCAAAGGCTGGGCCTAATATAGATAAAAGTTCTGGGCCTAATATATAAAAGGTCATATAAGAAGTTTTGTAGTGATTCATGTGTTGATGATGTAAATAATATTTGCTGGTCTGTGGTGTGTAATGAGGAGCCACCAGACGCCGCACTTGACACATTTATGAAATTGCTTAGTCCAGTTACTAATGAGCACACATCCATTAAGAAAATGACTGTAACAATGGTTAAATCCCCTTGGATTGATGAGGAATTTAAAACATGTATTGTTGAGAGGTATGAGGATAAAGGTATGGCAAACAAGTCTGGCAGCCCAACTGATTGGCAAACGTACAGCAAATTAAGAAATCACGTGACTAAGCTAAAGAAAATGAAAGAAAAACTATACTATGAAACAAAGAGAAATTATATAAAGAATGATAGTAAAAAAGCTTTGGAGCACTACTGGAGACAAAAGCTCCATCATTCATTGAATTAGATGGCTCATTTATCACAAAACCCACTGATATTGCCAACTACTTTAATTTAATGACTTTTTCATTGGCAAGATAAACAAACTTAGGGATGAAATGCCAGCAACAAACACTGACACTACACATGCAAGTATATCTGACCAAATTATGAAAGACAAGAATTGTACTTCTGAATTCCGTAAAGTCAGTGGGGAAGAGGTGACATTTTTTGTTGTTGTCTATCATTAAAGACAAGCCACCGGGGTCTGACAATCTGGATGGAAAATTACTGAGGATAATAGTGGACGATATTGCCACATCTTCAATTTAAGCCTACTAGAAAGTGTGTGCCCTCAGGCCTGGAGGGAAGCTCAAATTATTCCGCTACCCAAGAATAGTAAAGCCCCCTTTACTGGCTCAAATAGCTGACCAATTAGCCTGTTACTAACTCTTAGTAAACTTCTGGAAAAAATGGTGTTTGACCAGATACAATGCTATTTCATAGTAAACAAATTGACAACCGACTTTCAGCACGCATATAGAGAAGGACACTCAACATGCACAGCACTTACACAAATGGCTGATGATTGGCTGAGAGAAATGATGATGATGATAAAATGATTGTGGGGGCTGTCTTGTTAGACTTCAGTGCAGCTTTTGACATTATCGATCATTGTGTTCCGTTAGACAAGTAACTCTTTATCCACATTATAGCAGGGGGTGTAAAGCCCTAACACATCAGTTTTTCCAGCAGCAGACTGAGGGTGTTCTTTTAATGGAAGCCTCTCATACATAATCCAGGTATAAGCAGGAATTCCCCAGGGTAGCTGTTTAGGCCCCTTGATTTTTTCAATCTTTACTAACGACATGCCACTGGCTTTGAGTAAAGCCAGTTTGTCTATGTATGTGGATGACACTATACACGTCAGCTACTACAGCGACTGAAATGACTGAAACATTGAATAAAGTGCTGCAGTTAGTTCCGGAATGGGTAGCAAGGAATAACTTAGTCCTAAATATTTCCAAAACTAAAAGCATTGTATTTGGTACAAATCATTCACTAAACCCTAAACCTCAACTACATCTTGTAATGAATAATGTGGAAATTGAGCAAGTTGAGCTGACTAAACTGCTTGGAGTTGCCCTGGATTGTAAACTGTCATGGTCAAAACATATTGATACAACAGTAGCTAATATGGGGAGAAGTATGTCCATAATAAAGCACTGAACAACACTGTCAACAAGGCAGGTCCTTCAGGCCCTGGTTTTGTCGCACCTGGAGTAGTGTGGTCAGGTGCAACAAAATTGCAGTTGGCTCAGAACAGGGTAGCACGGCTGGCCCTTAAAAGTCCTCGGAGAGCTAACATTAATGACATGAATGTCAATCTCTCATTGCTCAAAGTGGAAGAGAGATTGACATCATCATTACATGTTATCTATCGTAAGAGGTGTTGGCAAAATGAAGGTACCGAGCTGTCTGTTTAAAATACTAGCACACAGCTCGGACACCCATGCATACCCCACAAGACATGCCACCAGAGGTCTCTTCACAGTCCCCAAGTCCAGAACAGACTATGGGAGGCGCACAGTACTACATAGAGCCATGACTACATGGAACTCTATTCCACATCAGGTAACTGATGCAAGCAGTAGTATCAGATTTTAAAAGCAGGTAATAATACATCTTATGGAACAGAGGGGACTGTGAAGTAACACAAACATAGGCAAAGACACATGCACAGACACGGCCATACTAAGATGGCGCCGCAGAACATGGCTGACGTTTTACATTCTCCCAACCAATTGTGCTATTTTGTTATTTTCTTAGCATTTTGTGTAACTTATTTTTTTACTTATTGTGTACATAATGTTGCTGCTACTGCCTCGAATTACCGAATTTAACTTCCGGACATCAGAAATGTGATTACTCACCGCGGACTGGAAGAAACTTTTTCCTTTAACGAGTCCGACAAGAAGGACATCCTGCTTTCACCGAAACAGGCCCAGATCTACGCCTTGTGCGTGAAGAAAAGACGCCGGAAACGGGGCCGCAGATGGGGCATCCTTCTGAGAATCCGGAGGCGAGCGAGTAAACTCCCTCTGCCTTCCATTCTTCTTGCTAAAGTGCAATCATTGGAAAATAAAATTCATGACCTACAATTAAGATTAATCTACCAATGGAACATTGAAAACTATAACATCTTATGTTTCACCGAGACGTAGCTGAACGAAGATATGGACAATATAGAGCTAGCTGGATTTTCCATGCACCTCTGGTAAGACGAGCTCTCCCCCGCCCTCCATTTGGCAAATCTGACCACAATTCTATCTTCCTGATTCCTGCTTACAAGCAAAAACTAAAGCAGGAAGTACTAGTGACTCGCTCAATACGGAAGTGGTCAGATGACACGGATGCTACACTAGAGGACTGTTTTGCTAGCACAGACTGGAATATGTTCCGGGATTCATCCAATGGCATTGAGGAATGTATCACCTCAGTCACCGGCTTCATCAATAAGTGCATCGATGACGTCGTCCCGATGGTGACTGTACGTAAATATCCCAACCAGAAGCCATGGATCACGGGCAACATCCGCATCGAGCTGAAGGCTAGAGCTGCTGCTTTCAAGACTACTTATAAGGACGCTTATAAGAAATCTCGCTATGCCCTCAGACTAACCTTTAAACAAGCAAAGCGTCAATACAGGATTAAGATTGAATCTTCTACACCGGCTCTGACGCTCGTCGGATGTGGCAGGGCTTGAAAACTATTACGGACTACAAAGGGAAACCCAGACGCGAGCTGCCCAGTGGTTCTACAGCTGCACCATCAGGAGCTGGTTGCATCACCGCCTGGTATGGCAACTGCTCGGTAAGGCGCAACAGAGGGTAGTGCTAACTGCCCAGTACATCACTGGGGCCAAGCTTCCTGCCTTCCAGGACCTATATAATAGGTTGTGTCAGAGACTCCAGTCACCCAAGTTATAGATTGTTTTCTTTGCTACTTCAAGCGGTACCGGAGCGCCAAGTCTAGAACCAAAAGGCTCCTCAACAGCTTCTACCCCCAAACCATAAGACTGCTGAACAATTCATAAAATTGCCACCGGACAATTTACATTGAACCCCCCCTTTGTACACTGCTGCTATTTGGTCCACCGACATGTACAGATTACCTCAACGAGCCTGTACCTCTGCACACTGACTCGGTACTGGTGCCCCCTGTATGTAGTCTCGTTATTGTTATTCTTATTGTGTTACTTTTTATTATGACTTTCTATTTGAGTCTACCTGGTAAATATTTTCTTCTTCTTGAACTGCACTGTTAACACTTGTTGTATTCGACGCATGTGACAAATAAAGTTTGATTTGATGCATACACACATGATAACATATGCACTATACACACACGTACACATGGATTTTGTGTTGTAGATATGTAGTAGTGGAGAATGGGCCTGAGGGCACACACTTAGTGTGTTGTGAATTCTGTAATGAATGTATTGTAATGTTCTTAAATTGTATTCCTGCCTTACTTCTGCCGGACCCCAGGAAGAGCAGCTGTTGCTGGATCCATAATAAACACAATTACAAGCAATGAGGGTGGAAGCTGTTGACTCTCTGTTTGACCAGGAGAGGGCGACAATCAACTGTGACGATTTGCTGTAGCACAGTCTGTTGGGTATCCTCGTGTCTCTCTCTCTCTCTTCATCGCTCTCTCTCTCTCTGTCTCTCTTTCTCTTCATCTCTCTCTCCTCATCTATCGCTCTCTCTTCATCTCTCTCTCTCTCTTTTCATCTCTCTCTCTCCCCCTCTCTGCAGTGGCTTATATTGTGGTACAACTGCCCAACACAACAATGCTGCTGTCTACTGATGTCTTTCATGTATCCAGGACAAGTAAAGAAGACTGTGAGGCTGGGCTGGGCTCTGTGGAGGTTGGGAGGCTGGGCTGGGTTGTGTGGAGGCTGGGCTTTGTGGAGGCTGGGCTGTGGGGAGATTGGGCTTTGTGGAGGCTGGAAGGCTGGGCTGGGTTGGGTTGTGTGGAGGCTGAGAGGCTGGGAGGCTGGGCTGTGTGGAGACTGGGCTGTGTGGAGGCTGGGCTGTGTGGAGACTGGGCTGTGTGGAGACTGGACTGTGTGGAGGCTGGGCTGTGGAGATACTGGGCTGTGTGGAGGCTGTGCTGTGGAGAGGCTGGGATGTGTGGAGGCTAGGATGGGTTGTGTTGCGACTGGGAGGCTGGGCTGTAGGGAGGCTGGACTGTGTGGAGGCTAGGAGACTGGGCTGGGCTGTCTGGAGGCTGGGAGACTGGGCTGTGTGGAGGCTGAGCTGTGGAGAGACTGGGCTATGTGTAGGCTAAGCTGTAGAGAGGCTGGGCTGTGTCGAAGCCTGGGCTGGGGGGCTGAAACTATGTGGAGGTTAGGTGGCTGAAGCGGTGTGGAGGCTGGGCTACAGCCACTCACTGCATTATTAATGGATCCTTTTTCCGGCATCATCTCCCTCCCTCCACCTCTACCCCCTCCATCTCTTCAGCCTGAAAACTGAAAGGGGGAGAAGAGGAGAAGCGGAGGTGGAAATCAGCCAGTTTCCACAAACCTCCATGACCCAAAAGAAATATGATGAACAGAGATGATGATTCACACTAAGTTCTGAAATGCACAACATTGAGATGAGAGCGAAAGGAGTTAATGTTGTCTTAATAACTGTACATAAGACCAGCCAAGGCCCTGGGCAGGATGGGATGGGATGCTATATTTAGAAAACAGCTGACAGCAGGCTTGAGGCTCAGGTTAGAGGAGAGGAGAGGAACTTTGGTGCTTCCAGTTCCACTTCACATTAAAAAGGAGCAGAATGCAGACTCTTATAAAAATGTATCTTTAAGCCCTTCCCTTTTGAAGAGAGTAAAACCAACAGCCATCTGACATCTGAGGCAAACGAGTCTAACACACGAAGAATGTGCAGGGTACATATTTTTATGGTTTGATATCGACACACATGACTTGTGTAAAAACGTCAGCCAATGACTTGTGTGTGTTTCTTTTCTGTTTATGAGGGAGACTGAGTGAAAAGGACAGCACGGGGTAGCTAAGAGGAGTACTGATTGGTCAGGGGCTAGCTAAGAAGAGTTCTGATTGGTCAGGGGCTAGCTGAGAGGAGTTCTGATTGGCTGCCTCAGCAATATGTGGTTAAAATAATGTATCCAGAAAGTAATGGAAAGTACGACAGAGGTGGAACTGTCATTATCAACCTAGACACCACCTAGTGATTTGTAGAAATGTTGAATGCATGTAGTAACGTTCATAAGGGGTGTGTGTGTATTTACTTTCAGAGAGAGAGCGAGAAAGAGAGAGAGAGAGACAGAGATAGAGAGACAGAGCGAGACTAGGTTCACCCAGCCACATAACAATACACACAGGCACAAACGACCTGAGAGCACAGCAGGAAAGGGTGGCCATAGCACTCAAGGGAGTGACTGAAAAAGCTTCTTCTACTTTCCCCAATGTACAAGTGGTTATATCTACCCGGCTACCACGAAAAGACTTCCACCCTGCTACCATACGGCGGGTAAACGCAAGTATTTCCTGTGACTGTGCCTCAAAACCAAATGTTTTCCTGGCCCACCACTCCACCCTGGACTTGAACAGCCTTTATGACTAGGTTCACCTATACAAGGCAGCAGTGCCCACCTTCGCCCGGACCCTAAAGGGCATTGCTCTCAAACGCAGCCCCAACACTTCACACAGGAGCAACATATCAATAGACACCCCGCCCAGACCAGCGAGACACTCTCCCGGACCTGCGGGACCCCCCCGGACCTACACATACCCACGTCGACAGGACCTACATCCAGACCACAACACCAACAGCCACATCCACACCCCCACCCCAACCAATCAACATCCCCCCCAAGTCAACCATGCCCACACCCCATTTAGGCCCCCTCAGATTAGACCTATGCCCCTCCTGCCCACCCCATGCACCCCAGCCCCGCAAAGAGGGCCTCAACATGGAAGTCACACATACGCCCAGGTCGTGAGCAGGAAAACAGGCCCAACCCTCACTAGCCCAACCCTCACTAGCCCAAGCCAATGGCATGTAGCAGATGCTCAGCAGGCTCTGCTCACACTTACTGGCCAGAGGCCAAACCACACAACCAACAACATCAGACACTTTCACTATCTCATCCTGGAATATCCAAGGCCTGAGGTCATCTGCCTTTGGCCTAAAGAGCAGGATCCTGGACTTCATCAAAGAAATCAGAAATACAAACATTGTCATCCTAAAAGAAACATGCTATAGATGAGACTTACCCACTGGTTGCCCTCTAGGTTACAAAGAGCTGGTAGTCCCATCCACCAAACTACAAGGTGTAAAACAGGAAAGGGACTCAGGGGATATGCTAATTTGATAAAGAGCAGACCTATCTCACTCCATTAAATTAATCAAAACAGGAACAATTTACATTTGTCTAGAAATTCAAAAGGAAATTATCTTAAAAGAGACAAATGTACCCCTGTGTTCTGCCTATATCCCCCCTCTACAACCCCCATACTTTAATGAAGACAGCTTCTTCACCCTGAAGGGGGAAATCAATCATTTCCAGGCCCAGGGACATGTACTAGTCTGAAGTGACCTAAATGCCAGAAGCGGACAAGAACCTGACACCCTCAGCACACAGGGGGACAAACACCTGCCTGGAGGTGACAGCATTCCCTCCCCCATATGCCCCCCCTAGGCACAACTACGACAACATAACCAACAAAAACGGGTCACAACTCCTGCAGCTCTGTCGCACGCTGGTTATGTACATAGTCAATGGTAGGCTTCGAGGGGACTCCTATGGTAGGTACACCTATAGCTCATATCTTGGCAGTAGTACTGTAGACTACTTTATCACTGACCTCAACCCAGAGTCTCTCAGAGCGTTCACAGTCAGCCCAATGACACCCTTATCAGACCACAGCAAAATCACAGTCTACTTGAACAGAGCAATACTCAATCATGAGGCGTCAAAGCCAAAGGAACTGAGTAATATTAAGAAATGCTATAGATGGAAGGAATGTAGTGTGGAAACCGAACAAAAAACAATTAGTCAACAACAAATTCAATCCCTTTTAGACAACTTTCTGGACAAAACATTCCACTGTAATAGTGAAGTTGTAAACTTGACAGTAGAAAATACACATGTTTCCCATGCCAATAAAGCCCCTTGAATTGAATTGAATTGAATTGAATTGAGAGAGAGAGAGAGAGAGAGAGAGAGAGAGAGAGAGAGAGAGAGAGAGAGAGAGAGAGAGAGAGAGAAAGAGAGAGAGTATGTGTTCTGTTGGGATTTGGGATTTGATTTGGATAAACCAGTCTCTGTTTCGGTCCTTGGGTCAGGGGCTAGGGAAAACAGACAGACATAAGAAGCTAGCTTATGATGAGGGATTGTGGGTAGTAGGGTGATACAATCTCTGGGAAGAAGGATTTGTGTTAGCCCCTCTGAAATAAGGGTTCCCGCTCTAAAGTCACCTCAGTTGTGACACTGTCAAATGTTAACAATCGTGTTAACCTCATACATGCAAAATTGCCACACTCAACACAAAACAGGAATTGTTAAATTAAGTATTGTTAATGTAGAATGAACCTTCATGTGAATAATATCCCTTCCAAAGCGGGTGACTTGCATCGTCTGTTCGTAGAGCAAAGCAGCACTCTGTGAGATAGCTACTCTACTTCACTGATCCTATTCCGTCAATCTCACATAAAAAAACTCCCAGCATTTAAATATTTCAAAAGATCCTCAGCGACAGCTACAACTACTGTACCTTTGCAGACTTTCAAAGCCTCCATCATTTAACCAACCAGGCTGCCCTCTGCTGGTACTTTACCTTAACATGTAGCTGAACACTCAGACTCCGCCCCTGAACCCTCAGACCACACCCCTGAACCCTCAGACCACACCCCTGAACCATATTGGTGTATAAACAAACAAAAATGCATTGATGAAACAGAACAAACACAGTTTTCAGAAAAAATAACCAATGCTAAATGTGAATAAATGTCATAGAAATGAGGGCTTAAAGACAGTTTCAGCACAACATTTCAAAAACACAGATGGTAAATTAAAGGTGACATACATAATTCATGAAGTGCAGGACTTTTAAAAAACACTTAATCTTATTTATATACATTGCAAGCCCAGACGTCAATGTAAGGTAAGGTAAAATAACAATGATACATAGAGTATGTAGATTTAGCACATGCCCTAAAATCAATGCATTGGAAAAATCCCAAGCATGCTTAAAATGGTTCTCGTTGATGAATGTCTGGAGCAGAGAGATAGACTGTGTGCGTGTGTGTGTGTGCATGTGTGTGAAAGAGGGAATGAAAGAGGGAGAGAGAGAGAAATAGAGAGAGAGAGAGAGAGAGAGAGAGAGAGAGAGAGAGAGGGAGAAAGGACACAGAGCGAGAGAGAGAGGACACAGAGAGAGAGAGAGGGTGAGAGCGAGGCAGAGAGAGACAGAGAGCGAGAGAGAAAGAGAAAAAAAGAGTGAATAAAGCTAGCTGTAAATCGCTGAGCCACTGCCTGCACCATCTCAGCCTGTACCTGGGCAGGCAGCTACAGCAGCAGATCAAAGCATGAATATGTAAATGCTTGTTCTGGTGATTGATTACCAGTATAGCATCATGTGATTTTTTTCTACTCCTGGTTTTCAAAATGTCTCTGTTAACCACACAGAAATGTAAAGCAATTAAAAAATGTGCAGATTAAACATATTGAATGTCTCAATAATGACTGAGCCCCATCCCTGTAGTACTTACTATAAGACAATTAACAACCAGGAGAAGATTCAAACCCCTGTCAAGGATATGAAGGGGTATTTAATGAAATATGTGTGAGAAACCTTCAGAAATGGACCTCCATGTTGGATTGGAGGGAAGATAAGTCTAGGATATGTGATTGTCTTTTTGTTTAATATAGACATAGGTTCAAATACTTGTAAAATCCTTTGAGCGTTTGCTTGCATCTGCCTTGGGAGTGCCAGCTGGGTGGGATTTGCAGTTTGGGGATTTTATTAACGGATAGTTTTGCTATGATGAGATCACGCGCTACAACAGGAGCTACAATGGGAACTAGCCTGCAACAGCCAAACGCGATGGACAATGTTGATTGGCAGGTAGAAGGATGACCAATGAGGTGGTAAGGTTAAAGTGGGAGGCAGGATCACGTCAACACAGTATTGTCCTATGAAGTTGCGGGACGAGACCCCACATGCACACCACAGAGTAATGTATTGTGTATTCGGGCGTACGGGGCTCGTTTTGGCTCATAAACGCTAGATTCAAAACTACTCGCTGAAATTATACAAAACCTTTATAACACATACTTAAGCCAGACAAGCTCAAACAGGCACAGATAAAGTATTTGGCATTATTTTTCAAGTATTTGAAACCCAGGTCTGGTTTACAGGAGTTGTGACTGAGTGGACACTATGATGAAGCTACATTCTTCCTCCTTGTTTAAATGCTGTGTCTGACTGGGGTTTGAAAGCCGTGTCTTCATTAATCACAAGACTGTTACAGCCCACTGATCTTTAGACTAGGCCATAGCTAGGGGAGCCAATGCAAGTGTTTGGATCTCAGGCAAGGCCACTCAAGCGGGGCACTTTACTAAACACTTCTGTGTCAATCAATGGCACTCGGAGGGGTGGGTGTGGGGGGTAATAAAGGAACAGAGAGATGGAGAGAACAGGAAAAAGAAAGAAGAAAGGCCTTGCATGAAAAATGCATCACGGAGACGAGAGAACAAAAACATACAGCTTTGAAGTTTCAAAACGAAATAGTCTATGTATTTCCGTTGAATATAATTTTGTTTTGGTAAGTACATTCTCTATAAAACATGTAGCACTGATGATTAATACAACGTGTTGTTTCCAAAAACACAGTCAATTCCCATTTCACAACTATGAATGGATCACGTCAAATGTGTTTTCGTTGCTTTTTAGTCCTTTCTTCATGCAATTATAGCAGAACTCAGGAGATTCAATCATACATTCAAGGACACAGAGAGAGATAGAGAGAGAGAGAGAGAGAGAGAGAGAGAGAGGGTGCTGATTGGCTAACATTCACACCACCCTGACCAACAGTCAATATTGGCCTATAAAAGAAGGAAATGTTTCAGAAAGATATTAAACTTCTCAACCGCGTGATTAGTACGCCTCTGTATTCAAACCGAGAAATGGGATATGCAGAGGAGAGAGGGAGAGAGAGTGAGCGGGGAAATAAAGGGCTGATGGACTGAGAGGGAATTACAAAAGAGTCCTATAAAGGAAGTGATTATGGCAGTGTCAGTAGTGGGGTGTTCAAGGCAGAGTCACATCAGAGGGAGTAAAACGAGATAGAGAGTAGGGGAGGGGAAGAGGTTCAAGAACAAGGCCACACTAAATCACAATATCTTTAACTGATCTATCTCCCTTTTTGCTGTCGAGAGAATGGAATAATTTATTCTGCAAAGTTATTTTAACTCCCGCAAAGTTATTATAACTTCCAAGTCTGTGAGGTGACTTGGAGTGTAAAAATATGCATTTTTGCAACATGTTCCAAAGTGTTACTGTAGATATCCAATACCTGCTCTTGAGGTATAAGGTATAACAAAATAAACTTACAAATCAGAAGATACTGTATGTCCACTGAGTGTATCTACAGGAAAACATACATACAGTACCAGTCAAATGTTTTGACACACCTACTCATTCAAGGGTTTTTCTTTATTTGTACTATTTTCTACATTGTAGAATACTAGTGAAGACATCAAAACTATGAAATAACACATATGGAATCATATAATAACCCCAAAAAAGTGTTAAACAAATCAAAATATATTTTATATTTGAGATTCTTCAAAAAAGCCACCCTGCCTTGATGACAGCTTTGCACATTCTTGTCATTCTCTCAACCAGCTTCATGAGGTAGTCACCTGGAATGCATTTCAATTAACAGGTGTGCCTTGTTAAAAGTTAATTTGTGGAATTTCTTTCCTTCTTAATTCGTTTGGGTGGTATATAGAAGATAGCCCTATTTGGTAAAAGACCAAGTCCATATTTTGACAAGAACAGCTCAAATATGCAAAGGAAAATGACAGTCCGTCATTACTTTAAGACATGGTCAGTGCGGAAAATTTCAAGAACTTTGAAAGTTTCTTAAAGTGCAGTCACAAAAATCATCAAGCTCTATGATGAAGCTGGCTCTCATGAGGGCCGCCACAGGAAAAGAAGACCCAGAGTTCTCTCTGCTGCAAAGGCCAGGTCGCAGTTGTAAATGAGAACTTGTTCTCAACTGGCCTACCTGGTTAAATAAAGGTGAAAAAAAATGGGGAAAGAAGGACAAGTTCATCAGAGTTAACTGCGCCTCAGATATTGCAGCCCAAATAAATGCTTCACAGAGTTCAAGTAATTGACACATCTCAATATCAATTGCTCAGAAGAGACTGCGTGAATCAGGCCTTCGTGGTCGAATTGCTGCAAAGAAACCACTACTGAAAGACACCAATAAGAAGAAGAGACTTACATTGGCCAAGAAACATGAGCAATGGACATTAAACAGGTGTAAATCTGTCCTTTGGTCCGATGAGTCCAAATTTGAGATTTTTGGTTCGAACGGCCGTGTCTTTGTGAGACACAGCGAAGGTGAAAGGATGATCTCTGCATGTATGGTTCCCACCATGAAGTATGGAGGAGGAGGTGTGGAGGTGCTTTGCTTCACACTGTCTGTGATGATTTATTTTATTTTATTCAAGGCACACTTAACCAGCATGGCTACCAGTGCATTCTGCAGCGATACGCCATCCCATCTGGTTTGTGCTTAGAAGACTATTATTTGTTTTTCAACAGGTTAATGACCCAAAATACACCTCCAGGCTGTGTAAGGGCTATTTGACCAAGAAGGAGAGTGATGGAGTGCTGCGTCAGATGACCTGGCCTCCACAATCACCCAACCTCAACCCAATTGAGATGGTTTGGGATGAGTTGGACCGCAGAGTGAAGAAAAAGCAGCCAATAAGTGCTCAGCATATGTAGGAACTCCTTCAAGACTGTTGGAAAAGCATTCCAGGTTAAGCTGGTTGAGAGAATGCCAAGAGTGTGCAAAGCTGTCATCAAGGCAAAGGGTGGCTACTTTGAATAATTTAAAACCTAAAATATAATTTTATTTGTTTTACGCTTTTTTGGTTACTCCATGATTCCATACGTGTTATTTCATAGTTTTGATGTCTTCACTATTTGTAGTGTAGAAAAGATTAAAAATAAAGAACAACCCTTGAATGAATAGGTGTGTTCAAAATTTTGACTGGTACAGACTTATCCAGAACAACTTACAGGAGCAATTAGGACTAAGTGCCTTGCTTACGCACACTGACAGATTTTTCACTTAGTCGGCTCGGGAATTAGAACCAGCATCATTTCAGTTAATGGCCCAATGCTCTTTACCACTAGGCTACCTGCCACTCCACAACTGATAAAAAACAAAGTGAAATTAAATGTCTGTGTTAGCTCCTGCATTCCTCTGGCCATACTTTGATGCACATGAAGATTAAAGTGTACACTCAGACCAAGGGAGAAAACTCCAATCTATTATTGATGTTGTTATGTGCAGAGAGAGAGAAAGACAGAGAAAGAGAGAGACAGAAAGAGACAAATAGAGACAGAGAGAGAGAGTTTGTGCTGCAGCTGTACGCTAACGAGTGCTAGATCTCCCAGTAGAGTCCTGCATCGGGTGGGATACCCACGGTTCCCTGTGGGTATTTGGTGGGTGAATGCATTCTTTCAACCCATGGGTCGGCTCGCGGTACAGAACAATTACATTGCGAGTAGGAAACGTTTTAAATAAAAACATTTTTTACCCAGGAGCTTGTTGTGTTGAGAATTCCATTATTTGAGGGGTGAGGCAGACATCGTAGGCTAGTTTATAGGCCTGGTCTACCAGCCACGCACAGAGTGGAGCAGGGAGCTGTCCGTTATTTTTGTAGTGCTGAAACATTACTAATTTGTCCACATGCAGAGCTCATATTCCTCCCTCCACGCACAACTACATTGCTAAGTTTACTTACCGTGGCTAGCCTAGCTAAAATGGCTAACGTAGCCTAACCGGAGAACAAAAAGTATGATAATTGTGGTGTAATACATCCTTGTGGAAACAGGTGCTGCCAAGTGAATTCCCATGTTTGGAATGATTTTGGACTCACTGTGGACAAGGAAAACAACAACCCGGTAGATGGATACAAAGCAGGTATTTATTTAACATTAAGTCAGTTAATTATCAGTTAATTATGATGTTAATTCAGGCTTAGTGGTTAGTTTAGGCCATACTCAGGCCATTTAGGGCTGGTTTCGCGGATAAAGATCAAGCCTAAACCCAGACTAACTGAAATTCCATTTCTCAGGTACGGTTTAAAATAGTCTCAGATTTGCACTAGTCTAGATTTAAAAAGTTTGATTTCCAGAAGGACGATTGGTGTTAATCTAGATCTAAGTGAAGGCTGACATTAAACTTCCAATCAATGTATTGTCCCACATTGACATTGGCAATGGAGGAAATTGATTACCTGGACTATTTCAATGCTGATCAAAGCGCAACAACAGGGTCAGACAGAAGGGCGGTTATAGACAGGAGTAACCCACTGAATGATTTTGATTGCATCCATTTCCGTGACCGTTTCCGTATGTACAGTACAAAGAAAACACAGCTGACATAATTTGTTTGCTTGAGCCAAGGCTTTCAGCTGACTCTTTTCAGGGAAGACCCAACCATCCTTCCCTACAAGTACTGATCACCTTGAGGTTTTCGGCATCTGGAACCTTCCATTGTGAAACAAGAGATTTGTGTGGTGTAAGTGAACCGACCGTATACAGAGTAGTCCACAAATTCTGCAATGCTGTATGTGAACTGAAAGACAATTTCATCATGATCCCTGAAGCTGCTGCCGAAGTCAACTACAAGGTAGAGTTCTATGAATATGGAAACTTTACTGGAGTCATTGGCTGTATAGATGATGTCAAATTCCTTTCAAGTATCCCTCTACAGCAGATGCTGAGGAGTACAGGAATCTTCAAAATTGGTTCTCAATAAATGTATGAAGTGTGTGCACTCCCAATTTGCAGTTCTCCAACATTGCTGCATGTTGGAAAGGTGCAACTCACAACTAAAGGATTTTCCAAAATTCCTCTTTGTATTCTCAGCTTGAAGGAGGGCATCATAGTGGAATCATACTTGGTGACAGTGGGTATGCACAGACCAACTTCTTGTTCACCCCCTACCTTCAGGCAATAGGACCTGAGCAACAACGGTACAACCAAGCTCATATCCGTACCAGAGGTGTAGTAGAGCGTATGTTTGGTATATGAAAGAGTCGTTTCCAGCTTCTCAGAAACACATTGCACTTTCAACCAAAAATATGCTGTATTGTCATAATTTCAACAGCAGTGCTTCTCAATTACCTCAAACAACATGGCTGCACAGATCCTCACATTGAAGCTGAGGATGACCCAGATGTTCCCATGGTTGAGGCAAACGATAATAAAAATGGACAAGCCTGCAGAGATGCATTTGCTATGCACCACTTCTCACAATAAAGACAGCCCAAGTGATTGAAGCAAACTACAGCCCTGGATTGGTAACAACAAAAAAAAACACTAATTGAAATATCAGGACCCAGAACTGGTGCTGGTTCGAGAAGAACATTGCTACTGCTGCTGCTTCATGTTCCCCTCCTCCTTCATAGCCAGATTTACATTGTCACATCACGCTCTTCTTTTAAATACATTAGGTTACACTCATGACATTCCATTGCCAGTTTCTCATGCATGCTCAGCCTCTTTGCCCCTGTCCTCTGGCCCAGGTTAGTGACTCAACCTCCCTCATGGCTGCTGCCGATGTAGCGGGCCGACCTTTATCCTGTTAAGACAAATCGCCTCCAAGCTATGGTGATCATCTGCCTCTAGAAAAAAATTACATTGCTGCATTAGAGAACATTATTTCTTCAAGAGTTGAGTTCATTACATAATTCTTATTTTGGGAGTGCAAGAGATGACTGACAACGTTACATTATCCCTGCAGTCCAGGAACGGCACATGTTGAAGGAATCTGTCCTACCAAATGAGGATCGGAACAGTCCCCCATCTTAACTGTCCAAATGGTAATCCTCTGGGATACCTTCCAGGGGTTGATGGCTATTAATGATCCCGGTCAACAAGTCCCCCAGCTCATCTGTCTCTGGTCTTACTGGGGGTCCGCCACCAGTCTTGAAACGCTCCCTACGGGAAACAGCATTGGTCCTCTTTAAGTAGATATCTATGTTTTTCCACAGGACCCTAGAAAGACAAGACAATATAGCAATGATATTAGTAATTACAGTGCATTCGGAAAGCATTCAGACCCCTTGACTTTTTCTACATTTTGTTACGTTACAGCCTTATTCTGAAGGATTAAATGGTCCCCCCCATCAATCTACACATAATACCCCATAATGACAAAGTAAAAACACGTGAAATATCACATTTACATAAGTATTCAGACCCTTTACTCAGTACTTTGTTGAAGCACATTTGGCAGCAATTACAGCCTTGAGTCTTCTTGGGTATGATGCTACAAGCTTGGCACCTGTATTTGGGGAGTTACTCCCATTCTTGTCTGCAGATCCTCTCAAGCTCTGTCGGGTTGGATGGGGACCATCGCTGCACTACTATTTTCAGGTCTCTCCAGAAATGTTAGATCGGGTTCAAGTCCGAGCTCTGGCTAGTCCTCTCAAGGACATTCAGAGTCTTAACCCTAACCCTAACCCTAACCCTGCTTTGTCTTAGCTGTGTGCTAAGGGTCGTTATCCTGTTGGAAGGTGAAACTTCGCCCCAGTCAGGTCCTGAGCACTCTGAAGCAGATTTTTATCAAGGGTCTATCTGTACTTTGCTCCATTCATCTTTCGCTCGATCCTGACTAGTCTCCCAGTCCCTGCAACTGAAAAACATCCTCACAGCATGATGCTGTCACCACCATATTTCACCGTAGGGATGGTATTAGCCAGGTAATGAGCGGTGCCTAGTTTCTTCCAGATGGGATTCTTGGCATTCGGGCCAAAGAGTTTAATCTTGGTTTCATCAGACCAGAGAATCTTGTTTCTCATGATCTGAGAACCTTTTAGGTGACTTCTGGCAAACTCCAAGCAAGCTGTCAAGTGCCTTTTACTGAGGAGTGGCTTCCGAGTGTCCACTCTAGTATAAAGGCCTGATTGATGGAGTGCTGCAGAGATGGTTGTCCTTCCGGGACATTCTCCCATCTCTACAGAGGACTCTGGACTCTGTCAAAGTGACCATCAGGTTCTTGATCACCTCCCTAACCAAGGCCCTTCTCCCCCATTGGCTCATTTTGGCCAGGTGGCCAGCTCTATGATGAGTGTTGGTGGTTCCAAACTTCTTCCATTTAAGAATGAGGGAGGCCACTGTGTTTTTGGGGACCTCCAATCTGAGGTTTTCGTCCCCTCCCCAGATCTGTGCTTTGAAACAATCTAGTCTTGGAGTTCTACGGACAATTCCTTCGACATCATGGCTTGGTTTTTGCTCTGACATGCACTGTCAACTGTGGGACCTTATATAGACAGGTGTGTGCCTTTCCAAATCATGTCCAATGTGCAAACATTTAAAAAAATCTGTTTTCGCTTTGTCATTATGGGGTATTGTGTGTAGATAGATTAGATTTATTTAATCAATTTAAAAATAAGGCTGTAACGTAACAAAATGTGGAAAAAAGGAATGGGTCTGAACACCTTCCGATTATACTGTATGTATTATATTTTTTGTGTTACATTTCTGTCACACAAATGCATTTAGGCTCCACTGTGTTGTGTAACACAAGAAAAAAAAAACATTTTAAAAGTGACTGATTTGTAAAAGTGGGCCAACAATAAATACAGTACCTTAACTGAAGTTGTTGTCGTATCCTTTTGTTTCCTTTTTCATTTGAGTTGAATTCTTTACAAACGGTATTATTTTTCTTGATTTCTGTCGATAAATCATGCTGTTTGTTCTCAATAATTGGGTGGTTTGACACAATTCGCTCACAAAGGTTTTTTCAGTCATTGAAATGTTTTGAACGTTTACTTTTACCTCCGTCCATTGCTTGGTTTAGGTGACTTGATCAAATTCCACACAGTGCTCATGTAACAGTGTCCCATCCCTGGTTTTTGAAGCATCCTCAGGTCAGCACCAAGTGCACTTTGTTAATCCAATCAGGTTTCACTTACTTACTTTTTCCTAACTTAACTTAGTCACCTTAGTCTGGGACTCCCTAGTCTATAACTAATTCATCTTAAGTTAAGCAACATCTCAGAAAGCCATTATTTTATTTGGATGGATTTAAGTAGAATTAGCCAAGTCCTGACATAACTCGATTTCTGTCCGCGAAACCTCCCCATAAAGTTTAAATCTGTGTGGCTGATAAACGTTTGAGAAGCCTATAGCCTAAAAAAATAAATGTAGGCTATTTTTGCAGCCTACAGCCTATTCGAAGGCTCTTTTACAATGCAATTAGAATTTCCAATCTACTGCTTCGCATTGTGAAAATCCGAAGATATCGTTCTTAATTCATGGCATGGTTACCTATTATCAGATGTTTAACATATTTAGACAGATGAATTCATGTGGGGAAGGGGAATAGTCTAAAAGGGCCTACTCTGGAGTCATTCATATATGTCCGTTATTTGTCAGGTCACAGATCGGCTCTCAGAACAATTCTATGTAGGTGGGTCGGGTATCGGGGGGGGGGCTTGGAATTGATGTGGCCGGCCCGGGGTCAATGCGGCTCCAAAAAACTGACACGTGCAGGACTCTAAAGAGAGGGCTGTACCCTTTCAAAATAATACTTGTCAAATATAAAGTTTCACAGGTGGAATAGCTGTTGTCAACAAGTTGAGCTTAAATTCCACAAATGAAACCACATTTTCACATTGCACTTAAGAGTTTGTATGTTAACACCACCTTTTCACATCTAAGGAGAATAACATGCTTTCAGTTCGCAGTTTCACACGTAAAATTTGCAGTTTCACATGTGAAAATCAGATATGCAATTTCAAATGTGGAAAAAAAATCACATTTGAAAATCAAATCAAATCTAATTTTATTGGTCACATACACGTGTTCAGCAGATGTTATTGCGGGTGTAGCAAAATTATTGTGCTTCTACCTAAAGCAGTGCAGTAATATCTAACAAGTAATATCTAACAGTTTCAGTACATATACCAAAATACACGTAAATCTAAGTAAGGAATGGATTAAGAATATATATACTGTACATATATGTCAGAGTGGCATTGGACTAAGATACAGCGGCATAGTGTAGAGTACAGTATCCTACATCTGTAAACATGGGCACCCTCATAGATATCATCCTGACCAACTTGCCCTCTAAATACACCTCTGCCTTTTTCAACCAGGATCTCAGAGATCACTGCCTCATTCCCTGTGTCCGTTATAGGTCCACGATCAAACGACAACCCCTCATCACTGTCAAACGCTCCCTAAACCAATTCTGCGAGCAGGCCTTTCTAATCGATCTGGCCCGAGTATCTTGGAAGGATATTGACCTCATCCCGTCAGTAGAGGATGCCTGGTTGTTCTTTAAAAGTGCTTTCTTCACCATCGTAAATAAGGATGCCCCTTTCAAAAAAATTGGAACTAAGAACAGATATAGCCCTTGGTTCACTCCAGACATAACTGCCATTAACCAGCACAAAAACATCCTGTGGCGGACTGCACAAGCATCGAGTAGCCCCCATGATATGCAACTTTTCAGGGAAGTCAGGAACCAATATACACCGTCAGTTAGGAAAGCAAAAGACTAGCTTTTTCAAACAGAAATGTGCATCCTGCAGCACCAATTCCAAAAGGTTTTTGGGACACTGTAAAGTCCATGGAGAATAAGAACACCTCCTCCCAGCTGCACACTGCACTGAGGCTAGGAAACTGTCACCACCGATAAATCCACGATGATCGAGAATTTCAAAAAGCATTTCTCTACGGCTGGCCATGCTTTCCACCTGACTATCCCAAACCCGGCCAACAGCTCTGTACCCCCCGCAGCAACTGGCCCAAGCCCTCCCCCTCACCCAAATCCAGACAGTTGATGTTCTGAAAGAGCTGCAAAATATGGATCCCTACAAATCAGCTGGGCTAGACAACCTGGACCATTATCCACCGCAATTGTTGCAACCCCTATTACTAGTCTGTTAAAACTCTCTTTTGTATGAGATTCCTAAAGACTGCAAAGTGGCCACGATCATCCCCCTCTTCAAAGGGGGAGACACTCTAGACCCAAACTGTTACAGACCTATATCCTTCCTGCCCTGCCTTTCTAAAGTCTTCGAAAGCCAAGTTAACAAACAGATCCCCGACCATTTCGAATCCCACTGTACCTTCTCCGCTATGCAATCCGGTTTTCGAGCTGGTCACGGGTGCACCTCAGCCACGCTCAAGGTCCTAAATGATATCATAACCGCTAATCGATAAAAGACAGTACTGTGCAGCCATTTTCATCGACCTGGCAGAGGCTTTCGAATCTGTCAATCAAAATATTCTTATCGGCAGACTCAACAGCCTTGGTTTCTCTAATGACTGCCTTGCCTGGTTCACTAACTACTCCTCAGATAGAGTTCAGTGTGTTGTCCGGACCACTGGCAGTCTCTATGGGGTTGCCACAGGGTTAAATTCTCGGGCCGACTCTTTTCTCTGTATATATCAACGATGCCACTCTTGCTGCTGGTGATTCTCTGATCCACCTCTACGCAAATGACAGCATTCTGTATACATCTGGTGCGTCTTTGGAAACTGTGTTAACTAACCTCCAAACTAGCTTCAACGCCATACAACACTCCTTCCGTGGCGTCCAACTTCTCTTAAATGCTCGTAAAACGAAATGCATGATCTTCAACCGATTGCTGCCCGCACCTGCCCGCCCGACTAGCATCACTACTCTGGACGGTTCTGACCTAGAATATGTGGACAACTACAAATACCTAGGTGTCTGGCTAGACTGTAAACTCTCCTTCCAGACTCATATTAAGCATATCCAATCCAAAATTAAATCTAGAATCTGCCTTCTATTTCGCAACAAAGTCTCCTTCACTCATGCTGCCAAACATACCCTGGTAAAACTGACTATCCTACCGATCCTCAACTTCTGCGATGTCATTTACAAAATAGCCTCCTTGTCACGTTCTGACTTTAGTTCCTTTGTTTTGTCTTTGTTTTAGTATGGTCAGGGCGTGAGTTGGGGTGGGCAGTCTATGTTCTTTTTTCTATAATTTGGGATTTCGGTGTTTGGCCTGGTATGGTTCTCAATCAGAGGCAGCTGTCAACCATTGTCCCTGATTGAGAACCATACTTAGGTAGCCTGGTTTCACCTTTGAGTTGTGGGTGATTATTTTCCTGTTTCGTGTTTGTCATTCACTGTACGTACGGGACTGTTCGTTGGTCGTTTATTGTTTTGTTCAGAGTTCTATTACTTCATTAAAAGATATGAACACTTACCACGCTGCGCATTGGTCCTCCTCTTCTTCCACCACAGACAAGCGTTACACTCCAACACTCTACTCAGCAAATTGGATGCAGTCTATCACAGAGCCATCCGTTTCGACCTGTATGCTCTTGTTGGCTGGTCCTCGCTACATATTCATCACCAAACCCACTGGCTCCAGGTCATCTATTAGTCTTTGCTAGGTAAAGCTACGCCTTATCGCAGCTCACTGGTCACCATAGCAACAACCACCCATAGCACACGCTCCATCAGATATATTTCACGGGTCATCCACAAAGCCAACACCTCTTTGGCCGCCTTTCCTTCCAGTTCTCTGCTAACTTTAAGGATCAGCTGTCAGAGCAGCTTACCGATCGCTGCAGCTGTACACAGCCCATCTGTAAATAGCCCATCCAACTACCTACTGTACATCATCCCCATATTTGTTTTTGTTTTTCTACTCTTTGGCCAGTATTTCTACTTGCACATCCTCATCTGCCCATCAATCACTCCAGTGTTAATTGCTAAATTGTAATTACTTCGCCGCTATGGCCTATTTATTGCCTTACCTCCTTACTTAATTTTCACACATTGTATACAGATTTCTCTACTGTGTTATCGACTGTACATTAGTCCCATGTGTAACTCTGTGTTGTATTTGTCGCACTGCTTTGTTTTATCTTGTTCTCAACTGGCCTACCTGGTTAAATAAAGGTGAAATAAAATAAATTAAAGGAAAAAATATACATATGAGATGAATGTTGCAATATTTACACACAAGTAAAGTGACTAAGATTCCGTAGAATAGTATGGATTACAATATACACATATGAGATGAGTAATGCTAGATAAGGAAACATTATTAAAGTGGCTAGTGATCAATCTCTAAAAGTGGCCAGTGATTCCTAATCTTTGTCTGTAGACAGCCGCCTCTGATATGCTAGTGATGGCTGTTTAGCAGTCTGATGGCCTTGAGATTGAAGCTGTTTTTCAGTCTCTCGGTCTCAGCTTTGATGCACCTGTACTGACCTCACATTCGGGATGATAGGGGGGTGAACAGGAAGTGCCTCGGGTGGTTGATGTCCTTGATTATCTTTTTGGCCTTCCTATGGCATCGGGTGCTGTAGGTGTCCAGGAGGGCGGGAAGTTTGCCCCCAGTAATGCGTTGGGCAGACCGCACCACCCTCTGGAGGGCTTTGCGGTTGTGGGCGGTGCAGTTGCCATACCAGGCGATGATACAGCCCGACAGGATGCTCTCAATTGTGCATCTGTAGAAGTTTGTGATGGTTTTAGGTGTTAAGCCAAATTTCTTTAGCCTCCTGAGGTTCTTCACCAAACTGTCTGTGTGGGTGGACCATAATTTGCTGTTTCATATTAAAATAACTTCCACATGTGATGGTTTTTCACGTGAACTTGTAATCCCCATGTGAAAGTGAGATGTTTACCTGTGAAAGTTTTTCACATTTGAAATAGCAAGTTAGATTTGTTTTAGGTCACTGGCCTGTTAAAGGGGCCATCCTTAGTTGCTGCATCCATTTTTGCATGTATAAATTAATTATATGTACCCAGTGATTCGTGAAGGATATAAAGTATAAATGCTGCATGAGCTTAATTCAACTGTCGTACCGTAATTTCTCCAGCCCCATCCCTCATCTTTTTATTGAAACTGTGGCGGGGACAGCACTTTGTTAATTATTTTATTAAAGATTGCCGCTTTAAAGAATGACTGCCCCTAAAAACCAACTAATCCCGTTGAAACAGCCTATGTGGCATCGATATGAGTCCGAAACATTTATTCAATTGTCAAAATTGACCACAAAGTGTAAATAGGATCATTTTAGTCAAGGTCAGTCTTTTCAAAAAAAGAGTCTGGAACCTGAGTGTGTCACAACCAGTAAATGGAGATTGTGTTTGGATTACAATTATGTTAACAATTCACGCTCCTTTTTTACCAAGCTCCACGTACAAATCAAATCAAATTTATTTATATAGCCCTTCGTACATCAGCTGATATCTCAAAGTGCTGTACAGAAACCCAGCCTAAAACCCCAAACAGCAAGCAATGCAGGTGTAGAAGCACGGTGGCTAGGAAAAACTCCCTAGAAAGGCCAAAACCTAGGAAGAAACCTAGAGAGGAACCAGGCTATGTGGGGTGGCCAGTCCTCTTCTGGCTGTGCCGGGTGGAGATTATAACAGAACATGGTCAAGATGTTCAAATGTTCATAAATGACCAGCATGGTCGAATAATAATAAGGCAGAACAGTTGAAACTGGAGCAGCAGCACAGTCAGGTGGACTGGGGACAGCAAGGAGTCATCATGTCAGGTATTCCTGGGGCATGGTCCTAGGGCTCAGGTCCTCCGAGAGAGAGAAAGAAAGAGAGAATTAGAGAGAGCATATGTGGGATGGCCAGTCCTCTTCTGGCTGTGCCGGGTGGAGATTATAACAGAACATGGCCAAGATGTTCAAATGTTCATAAATGACCAGCATGGTCGAATAATAATAAGGCAGAACAGTTGAAAGAAACTGGAGCAGCAGCACGGCCAGGTGGACTGGTGACAGCAAGGAGTCATCATGTCAGGTAGTCCTGGGGCATGGTCCTAGGGCTCAGGTCCTCCGAGAGAGAGAAAGAGAGAATTAGAGAACGCACACTTAGATTCACACAGGACACCGAATAGGACAGGAGAAGTACTCCAGATATAACAAACTGACCCTAGCCCCCCAACACATAAACTACTGCAGCATAAAT
Source organism: Oncorhynchus clarkii lewisi (assembly GCF_045791955.1). Lineage (NCBI taxonomy): Eukaryota > Metazoa > Chordata > Actinopteri > Salmoniformes > Salmonidae > Oncorhynchus > Oncorhynchus clarkii. Next base: position 42,753,188 of record NC_092163.1, read on the forward strand.
ACTGGAGGCTGAGACAGGAGGGGTCAGGAGACACTGTGGCCCCATCCGAGGACACCCCCGGACAGGGCCAAACAGGAAGGATATATATATATACAAACTGTCCCTCCACCCGCTTTCTTTCCCTTCATTGAATGGGGCTGTTGTTTCATCGCCCCCAACACGTTCATAGGATCACGGCCGTTTAAGACCTATACGGATTGACCATACCTCCGGTTCCGGTTCGACAATGTTTGCTTCCAGCAGAATGCACAGTCAAATGTGGTTTGCATGCTCTGCTGAAAGATCCTACCCGTGCAGAACAGGTGGTTGGAGTTTGTTGGTCCCCAGTGGTGGAGAATATACTGGTAGCTGGAACATAGACTGTTGTTATGTATATTTTGATAATTATTATCACTATCATCGCTAGAATAGTTTACGTTAGCTAGCTAGCTAGCTTCTTAACTTGCTAAGTAGGTACCTAACTAGATTGCAAGATACTTAAGTAGGAACCTGCACAACTTGGATTTGGCTTTGAAACACGATAACATTTAAAAAGAAGGCAAATATTTAGTAGGAAAACCTTTTGTCGCAAGATTGACTTTAGATGCCAAATAACTTTAGTCAGCTAACTGAGATTGAGGGGACCACCATATTTTAGTTAGCTAACATTAGCATTGCTAATGTCAGTGGTCAACAGCTTTCAGAGGCTCATCATTTGTACAAATACAGACGTTAACCCACTTCATTACTTTGATACATTTGATAACCCCATTGCGAAACATAATTTATGTAAACTGACATTATTTGTTGCTTATTTTCTACTTCTTAGATGCGTATAATGTCCAGAGCATAAACTAGCCTGGTGGAACCAGCTGATCGCTGTGTTCACCATTCTATTTCACTTGACATTTTATAATATCTGACCTGAAATAGAAAGGTGAACGCTGCCATCAGGTTGGTTCCACCATCCTAATCATAACCACCATTGATAATGTCATCGTGTGTGTGTGCACGGTCTGGCAAAGACGTCACCTTCAGCCTCACCTCTTACCTGCTCACCAATGGTCACTCGCGATCAGAATTAGGTAGTTTAGTCTGACTTGTTCAAAGGTCATCATAGTATCTTTTTTGTGTTTCAGATATCACATATTCTAACAGACATTGGTAATAGAACAGTGATTATGTGTGTATGTGTTCACAGATACCTTTTTGGAGCCAGCACTTGAAACACTGGCAAGATGATGTGATAGAGTCCAGATTTACAGACATATTTGTATTGGCTGTGAATGACAATAGAATATGAAAAACAAGGTTCTTAGTATTGCAAACAATTCTTAGTATTGCAAACAAAAATAATGATATTAAAAGGAAAAAAATTACCCAAAAGTATTTTTTTAAATATAATTTACAGACATATTTGTATTGGCTGTGAATGACAATAGAATATGAAAAACAAGTGTAATATTTGCACATTGTTATATTAGCAGAACACTGCATCTACAATATTATGTGAAGGATGGTTTATCCTTCATGAAACTGTTACACTTGAAAGTTATCCCAAAAAATTGTTTAGAATATCTACATAAGCTCAGCAATTGTATTCGTCTCATATTACTCTGTAGGCTACTCAGTACAAGAAGAGTGCCATCCTCCTGCATCTCACATCTGCCTGTAGTTATTGAAGTCTGCCTGCCTGCAAACTCTGTCATATCCAGTATGGAGTGTCATGCACTCCACCCCTCCTGCCACCTGACTGCACATGTCCATAACCTGTAGTACATTACATAGATGGAAGGAACTTCATCACCAGCTGGAGACTTGAAAACATACCCTCACCCAGAGAGCTGTGCATGTCAGTGTGTTGGAAAGACAGAACCTCACCCAGAAAGCTGTGAGTAGTGTGTTAGAAAGACAGAACCTCACCCAGAGAGCTGTGAGCAGTGTGTTAGAAAGACAGAACCTCACCCAGAGAGCTGTGAGCAATGTGTTGGAAAGACAGAACCTCACCCAGAGAGCTGTGAGCAGTGTGTTGGAAAGACAGAACCTCACCCAGAGAGCTGTGAGCAGTGTGTTAAAAAGACAGAACCTCACCCAGAGAGCTGTGAGCAGTGTGTTAGACAACCAAATCCTTAGATTTGGGCAAATAGACCATAGAAATGCCAGTCTAGCTCTGGTTAGACAGCTGAAGTTGTACTCTACACTCAACTGATTTTTGATTTGTTAGGTAAAGTGTAGGCACACTGTCTTTATAAGCACATCAATATGATTTTTACAGCAGAACATGTTTTGTCTTTGCAACATGAACACATCCATAGATTTTTAGTCGATGTATCACTCAAGCTGGGTGATGTTTGTGCCATGTCTACATGTAGCCTACTCCTTTAGGGATGTTAGTTCTGGGATTTGTCTCCCGGGAAAGATATAACAGCGGACATAAGGAGAGACGAGACTAGACAAAACTAGCCAGTTGTAGAATATTGTGTTATAGGACAGTGGAGCTGACTGAAGGCCGCGGGCATTCGACTGGCAGTAGTTGATATTGTTTCCACGGTATACAACGCAAGGCGTTGTAGAACGAGCGTCTTATGAAACACATTCCAGGCCCTGGCTATTGCTATCATGCCATAACTGATTTGAAAGAGAAATATCAGCTATAATCGAAAGAAAAAAGGGTTCCAAAAGGGTTCTTAGGCTGTCCCCATAGGTAAACACTTTTGGGTTCCATGTAGTACTATCTGTGGAAAGGGTTCTACATGAATCCAAAAAGGTTCTTGGTATTGCAAACAATTCTTAGTATAAACAAAAATAATGATATTAAAAGGGGAAAAAATACCCAAAAGTATTGATAGCAAAACAAAATATATAAAACAATCTTTTTTTTGTGTTGATAATGCAATTAAATAAAGTGCCTCCCTCTTTGCTGCAATTTTCCCTATTTTTGGTTATGTTACCCGGCCTTAGCTTTCGCTGCTTTTTTCCAGTTGCAAGCTGTGGCACATTCAGTCTCGCAACTCAGCAAATCTAAACACATTGTATTTATCAAATGCGCCGAATACAACAAGTGTAGACATTACAGTGAAATGCTTACTTACAAGCCCTTAACCAACAATGCAGTTTTAAGAAAATACCCCCAAAAAAGTAAGAGATGAAAATAACAAATGATTAAAGAACAGCAGTAAACAACAATATTGAGGCTATATACAGGGGTTACCGGTACAGAGTCAATGTGTGGGGGCACCGGTGTCGAGGTAGTTGAGGTAATATGTACATGCATCCCTGCATCCCACTGCTGGTTTGCCTTTGAAGCTAAGCAGGGTTGGTCCTGGTCAATCCCTGGATGAGAGACCAAATCTGTTTGAAAATCACGGGTCTAACTCATGTGAAGATTAAAAATATTATTTTGTACGGGTACTATCATCCTGGCTATTATTACCAGTCCACTCATTTTAGATCTACATAAGATCTACGTCCTCTCAGGCTAGAGGTGAAGACTCTGTCCGGTCCCCATAGATGATATAACTTCCAGGGCATAGAGCATCTCCAAGGGTAGTCAAGGGGATGTGGAATCCTTGAAAGCATGATTTGTTACCTGCAGGGAGTTTCTGTAGCTGGAGAGCTGGAGAGAGAGAAGCGCTCACTGAGGAAACATCTGAAAGAGTCAGCCAGTCAGTTCACCAGACCGCCTGTCAGATTCAAGGTCATCTGTGCCAACAGCCAGCAGAATGAAAGCGTCATGCCTGCCGATCCAGCACACACTGAGCTGAGCTTGAGCCGAGCCTTCTTGCCTGCAGCACCATGGGTAGCATTAGTCCAGTACAGAGAGAGGAGGAGAGAGGGGAGGAAGGGGAGAGGATAGAAAAGGAGGAGGTGGTATCTTTAGTTAGAGTGAGAACAAAACCTTACTATTGTATCTGTTCTCATTCATACCTAACTAATAGATTTAAAAGAGGAGAGGGGAGGAGGATGGGGTGAGGATGCGGAAGGGAGGGAGGGGGGGAGGAGGGGGGAAAGGGGAGGAAGAGAAGGAAGTAGAACGAATGAAGTAGGAGCATGGTCCAGAAGGAGGAGAAGAAAAAATAAAAATAACAAAACTTTACTATTAGATCTCATCTCACTCAGGAGTCTACCTAACAAATGGAACAAAGTCCACTGCCCTGCACTGTAGATGTAGCATGGTGAAGACGAGTTGTATGGTGTGAATTCAGCTTGTTTTCCCCACGAGCAGTACATGTGTTTGTGTATCAGTGGAGCGTAAACAAAGTGTCACTTCTATGGTTTTATTATTCCTTTAGCACCATTGATCGATCTGGAACAATCCCTCTGTTTAACAGACCATTACACCAACCAAGCTCTGCTACAGTACCAGACTGACTGTGTGAAACAGTGTGAACGTACTTGCGGTTGGACCTGCTACCTCCTCCTATCGCTGAGCATCTGGCACTCATATCAGGGCCAGCGGGATTTCTTATTTTTAGTCTAAGTGCAAAGAGAGAGAGAGAGAGAGAGAGAGAGAGACTTGACTGCTCTGTGTCTGCATGAGGTGCACAGTTACTTCACTACAGGGGAGAATGATCCACCGTGCTGGACTCTAGCAGCTAAAGGAACTAGTTAGAACTGTTGAACCCCATGGTGTAATTACAAGGAGGTTCCTTCTCTGATCCTTGTTTCCTCTTTAGGACTCCTCAGCAAGATGTTCTTGGCTATGTAAAAATGGCTATCTTTGTTCTATTGATTTATTTATTGCCTTTAATTGACCAGGTAACCTATAGAGAATGCATTACCTTACACAATAACAACCTGCTTAAGGGGGAGTAATGATACAATATGGTACAGTTTTCTTTGGTGGAGCATTGTGTAACTTGATTAGCTTGGTGATTAGCTTGGAGATTTCTAAAAGCAACATGTTCATAAGCTCCCAAATGAAAAAACTAACTCAGATTGTATAATGAATTGCATATAAGACTACCCAGCTAGCAAATAATGTTCTGAGAACCAAATGTTTCTTAGAGCTTGGTGAGAGTGTGGTAGTTACTTTGCTTTGGAACATTCTCACAACGTCTAAGGATCTTGACAAAACATATATATTGGTATTTCATTACTTTAACAGAATATTTCCTAAAAGTTCAAACATGGTTACATTTCATTTAAATTTTGGTAATGTTCGAAGAGCGTTCTCTCCTCTATTTGATGTTCTCAAATCGTTCAGAGAATGTTTTTGTGGAGAAGGGCGGGGGATTGGAGGGAATCTAAGGGGAGACTCAGGGGACGGATGGGTTGGAGGGGTCTAATAAGCAACCTCGGTTGCTCGGTTGGATGGGAAGGGATGGGAGGCATGCTTTCCCTCGGCGTGGGAAGGGTGGGGGTTAAGGGGATTTGGAAAGCATGGTTTCTCTGTGGGGAGGGAGAATGCGGGAGAGTGGTTGGGGACTGAGAGGGGGGAATGGGCCGGGGTTATCTTTGCATGCCCTTATTTGAATGTTTTTGTGTCTGTAACCCCCCCTCTGATTTTTTTTAATGACAAAACTAAATAATAAGTTACTATTCCCGATATTCTGTGGGAATTTCATTACTTCAGCATAATGTTTCCTAAAGGTTTTGATATGATAATGTAAAGAAAACTTTCCATACAAACGACAACAAACATGCAGTAACATTCAGAGAACATTCTAAGAATGTTATTTAAAAAAATATACATTCTGTTCTCAGCATCAATAAAACTCTCTCTATCCTCTATCTTGTTAAGTGTGTTCAGGTGTGTTGGCCGTGTCCACTAATTGGCCACACCTGATCTTAATGAGTGCTTGTTTCCATTGGAATGGGCTTTGTGTGCGTAATAAAACATGGCATGCTAGCTCCATCCTTGTGGCACAGTGGACGAAAAAAATACATGTTTGCATGATAAGTGTCGGAAATAAGGAAATAAATGTCCATGTGTCCTATCTGTGCTTGGAGTTCTTAAAAGTTTGATTGAAACATTCAGTTAAAGTTTTAAGGAAGTTACTCAAAAACCTTCCAAATAACTTATAGTTTCCATGATCAGAGCTTTAATAAAACCTCCCAGTAAAACTTTCCAGGGACCAGAATAAAACATTCTCAGAAACTGCCTGCAACTTAAAAATAAACATTCCAAGAAGAGGCAAAATGTTCACGTCAGTTCTCAGAACGTTTACAAAACTATGGCTTTGTTACCACAACCAATGTGAAATCCAAAACACAACTTCCAAGGAACCAATGTGCTAGCTGGGTATTATGTAATACTTTAGTTAATAGTATGCAGAGTGCTGTTTCACATTGGAGACCCAAATATTGTCAGAGTTTGTGGATGGATTGTGCTACGTACTGCAAAGCTTCAATTAATCAAAAGGAATATTGTCGTTTTCCCAAATGGCTAATCCATCAACCTCAACTGCGCAGGTTTTAAATCATTGATGAATGATCCACATCATTTCCTTATGGGGACCAGGAAACACTATATTGAGATGTTAAAATCTGACACATCCACGCAATACTAGACCTAGAAATATAATTACTAAAATGGACATTCCCATTCAAGTAAACTTTTCTGAGACTTTTTCTAGATTGTAGATATTCTATTTCTACTGTGAAAAAGAACCCTGGAGTCACGAACACTCCCACGATGGCACACATACATGCAGTTCTCATGCTTGCACACAAATGAACACACACACAAGCATATACACACACAAAAACACACACATGCACACCCAAACGCTCACGCACAAGCACACACACACAGGGCATACACATATCAAATATATACCGCGGCAGTCATGCAGAACATCCTGTACGAAAACATTTCACAGTCAGAATGAGAAACATACACTGAATGTACAAAACATTAGGAAAACCATCCCAATATTGAGTTGCACCCCATTTTGCCCTCAGACCAGCCTCAATTCCTTGGGAAATGGACCTCACAAGGTGTCCAAAGCGTTCCACAGGGATGCTGGCCCATGTTGACTCCAATGCTTCCCACAGTTTTATCAATTTGTCTGGATGTGTCACACCCTGATCTGTTTCATCTGTCTTGTGCTTGTCTCCACCCCCACCAGGTGTTTCCTAAACACAGGAAAAAAAGAAACGTCCTCTCACTGTCAACTCCATTTATTTTAAGCAAATTTAATATGTGTAAATATTTGAATGAACATAAGACTCAACAACTGAGACATAAACTGAACACGTTCCACAGACATGTGACTAACACAAATGGAATAATGTGTCCCTGAACAAAGGGGGGTCAAAATAAAAAATAACAGTCAGCATTAAGTACTGCAATGCATCTCCTCCTCGTGGACTGCACCAGATTTGCCCGTTCTTTCTGTGAGATGTTACCCCACTCAGGGTTGTTCCGGTTTTTGGTCACTAGATGCTCCCATTGTGCTTTTTGACCTTTTGTTTTCCCTTGATTCCCATTATTATTTGCACCTGTGCCTCGTTTCCCCTGATTGTATTTAAACCCTTAGTTTTCCTCAGTTCTTTGCTCTGTGTTTGTATGTTAGCACCCAGCCCTAGTATTCTGTGAACTCTTGTTGATCCCGGTGGACTCTCTTGTGGAATTCTGTTTTTGTTCTTGTTTATTTATTTTTGAGTATCTTTTGAGGCTTTTTTATGCTATTCCTACCACCTTGTGGATTTACCTTTTTCCTTGGAGGATTACCTTTGTTCTTGTGGAATTCCTTTTGAGGTTGTGGAGTTACATGTTTTCCTGAAGGACTTCTCTTTTTACTTCATTAAATACACCGTCTCAAGTACTGCTGTGTCTGCCTCATCTTCTGGGTTCTGTCGACTATTCGTGGCTCAGTAGGTTAAGTGACTGTTTCTCACTCCGGAGACCCGGGTTCGTAACCGGGTCCTGACCCGGAGGCAGCCAGTTCCCAGGACCTTGTTGCCATGCTGTCCCACCACCAGGAGACTGTCCAACGCCACGAAGCCGCCCTGGTTCAGCAAGAGGCCTTAATGGCTAGACATTCTCATCTTCTGTCGGAGATGCTGACTTCCATAAAGCAGATATCTGATCGACTTACCCCGGCAACAGTTCCCGTCCCAGTACCTCAGATTCACGTACCCATGGCAGTTAATCCCCTGGCTGAACCTCGTCTTCCACCTCCCCAACGGTTCTCAGGTGATCCAAGTGCTTGTAAAGGGTTTCTCACCCAATGTTCTCTCTCCTTCGAGCTGCAACCCTCGTCGTTCCCCACCGACCGGTCTAAGATCGCATATATCATCACCCTGCTGTCGGAAAAAGCCCTGGCCTGGGCTACTGCTGTGTGGGATGCCCATAATTCCTGCTGTGCCAGCTACTCTGCCTTTGCTGAGGAATTCAAACAAGTGTTTCAAGGCCCAAGCAGTGGTCCTGACTCAGCCAAACAGCTCCTGACTCTCCACCAAGGTCGGCGCAGCGTGACGGACTATGCCATCCAGTTCCGCACGGTAGCAGCAGCGAGTGGCTGGAACAACGAGGCGCTCACGGTGTGCTTTCTGAAAGGCCTTTCCGACACTATCCAAGATGAACTGGCCACTCGGGAACCACCGGACAATCTCGAGTCCCTGATCAAGTTGGCCTCACGCATTGACCAGCGTCTGAGAGAGAGAGAACTCAACCGTAGACCTCTAGCCCCTATCAGTCCCAGCTCCGAGTCCCCACCTTTATCCTCGCTGGCTCCACCGGAACCCATGCAGATTGGACGTATCTCCCAGGCTGAGAGAGACCGCCGGATGAGGGAGCGACGCTGTCTATATTGCGGCAAACCGGGCCATTTCCGTTCCACGTGTCCCGGGCTCCAGGGAAACGCTCTGTCCCGTACAGACCGGGGGGAACTGTAACGGGAAACATAACCTCCTCCCATCCGTCCAACTCCCGTCTGCTCATTCCAGTCACCCTTTCCTGGGACAAACACAAGCTTCACCTTCAAGCCTTGGTAGACTCTGGAGCCGCAGGTAACTTCATGGATGGTGTCTGGGCGAAGGAGAATGGCGTTCCCTCTGAACCTCTAAGTGACCCCATGAGGGTTACTACATTGGATGGAAGCCCTTTGGGATCTGGACTTGTCACTCATGTCACTACCTCCTTGCGACTTTCAGTTTCACAACACCAGGAATTGACGAACTTTCATTTGATCTCCTGTTCCGAGTTCCCTCTCGTCCTTGGGTACCCCTGGCTTCACAGCCATAACCCTCACATCGACTGGTCTGTGGGCACTATCAAGCAGTGGGGTCCTACGTGCCAAGCTACTTGTATTTTCTCGAATTCCCCGAGTTCTACTCCCGAGTCTTTAGAATCCATCAACCTGACCCGAGTTCCCGAGTGTTACCATGACCTCAAACTGGTATTTAGCAAACAGAGGGCCACCATGCTACCACCCCATAGACCTTATGATTGCCCCATCGAACTGTTTCCGGGCACTTGCCCCCCCAGGGGTCGGATCTTTTCCCTATCTCCACCCGAACGAGCTGCTATGGATACCTACATCAAGGACGCTCTGGAAGCAGGCCTCATGCGTCCATCCACCTCCCCGGCGGGAGCAGGGTTTTTCTTTGTGGCCAAGAAAGACGGTGGATTACGTCCTTGCATCGACTACCTGGGACTCAATGCCATAACCGTCCGTAACCGTTACCCGCTACCCCTTATGGCCACAGCCTTCGAGCTGCTCCAGGAAGCAGTTGTTTTCACTAAGCTTGACCTGCGGAACGCATACCATCTTGTACGGATCAGACCTGGTGACGAGTGGAAGACCGCTTTCAACACGCCTACTGGTCACTATGAATACTTGGTGATGCCCTTCGGCCTGACCAACGCCCCAGCGGTGTTCCAAGCGCTCATAAACAATGTGCTTAGGGATATGCTTAACATATTTGTGTTCGTTTACTTGGATGACATCCTCATCTTTTCGAGCTCTCTTCAAGAACACACAAAGCATGTCAGACAAGTACTCAAACGCCTCCTAGACAGCCATCTGTACGTTAAGCCGGAAAAATGTGAATTCCATTCATCCCGAGTACAATTCCTGGGATTTGTAGTGGAACCCGGTCGAGTCCAAATGGACCCCAGGAAGGTAGGGGCGGTAGCGGATTGGCCCACCCCCAAATCTGTTAAGGAAGTTCAGCGTTTCCTGGGCTTCACAAACTTTTACCGCAAGTTCATCAAGAACTTCAGCTTGGTGGCAGCCCCTCTCTCAGCTTTAACCAAGGGTGGCAATGCAAGGTTTTTGTGGGGAAGAGAAGCTGAGACGGCCTTCCAAGGACTCAAGCAGCGCGTCCTCTCTGCTCCCATCCTGATACTACCGACTACGGATGAACCGTTTGTGGTGGAGGTAGACGCCTCAGAGGTTGGTGTTGGAGCTGTCCTGTCTCAGAGGGGTGAAGACAAGAAGCTTCATCCGTGCGCTTTCTTCTCACACCGGCTTACCCCGGCTGAGAGGAACTACGATGTGGGGGATCGTGAACTCCTAGCGGTTAAGATGGCATTGAAGGAATGGAGACACTGGCTCGAGGGGGCTTCTCACCCGTTTCAAGTGCTCACGGACCACAAAAATCTGGAGTATATCCAGCAGGCCAAGCGGTTGAACTCTAGACAAGCTAGATGGTCTCTTTTCTTCAATCGATTCCAGTTTATCCTCACCTATCGGCCCGGGTCGAAGAATCTCAAACCGGATGCCCTGTCCCGAGTCTACGCTCCTGCCATTCGAGATGACACGGACATGCCTGTCCTTCCTGCTGCTAAGATCGTGGCTCCGATCTCGTGGCAAGTTGAGGATACCGTGAGACGAGCTCAAGCTATCGAACCGGACCCAAAAGGAGGCCCTGCCAATCGGTTGTTTGTCCCCAAGGCAGTGAGGACTCAGGTCCTTCTGTGGGGGCACTCCTCTCGCCTCACCTGTCATCCGGGCGTAGGTCGCACCTTGGAGTTCATCCAGCGTAAGTTCTGGTGGCCTACCATAAGAGAAGACGTTGCCACTTTCGTCAATGCCTGCCCTGTGTGCTGCCAGGGCAAATCTTCTCACCTCCGCCCTCAAGGACTCCTTCACCCTTTACCTGTTCCCCACAGACCCTGGTCCCATATCTCGTTGGACTTTATTACTGGCCTTCCTCCATCCCATGGCAATACTACTATCCTAGTCATAATCGACAGGTTTTCTAAGGCGGCCAGGTTCGTCCCTCTGACTAAGTTACCTTCTGCCAAGGAAACTGCTGAGTTGGTAATTAATCATGTGTTCCGAGTCTTCGGCATTCCTCAAGATATGGTTTCTGACAGAGGTCCCCAGTTCGCCTCAAGGTTTTGGAAGGCCTTCTGCCAACTCATGGGGGCTTCTGCCAGTCTATCTTCAGGGTACCATCCGGAGTCCAACGGTCAAACAGAGAGGATGAATCAAGAGCTGGAAACCACGCTCCGATGTATGACTCGTAACAACCCGTCCACATGGTCGTCCTTCATTGTTTGGGCCGAATACGCGCACAACACCTTGCGCTCCTCCTCCACTGGTATGTCCCCGCACGAGTGTCAGTTTGGCTATGCCCCTCCATTGTTCCCGGACCAGGAGGCAGAAGTCAGAGTGCCTTCAGCCTTGAAGTTCGTCAGACGCTGTCGGCTTATGTGGAGGAAGACCCGTCTTAATCTTATGCGTTCCTCACAGAGGTACCAACAACAAGCCAACAGACGTCGCCGTCCCGGGCCTACTCTGCGCCCCGGCCAGAGAGTCTGGCTCTCCACAAGAGACTTACCACTACGGGTGGAGTCTCGCAAGCTGTCCCAAAAATACATCGGTCCCTTTAAGGTTGCCAGGAGAGTTAACCCAGTTTCTTATCGCCTACACTTACCCAGATCCCTTAAGATTAATCCCACGTTTCACATTTCCTTATTAAAACCTGTTGTTTTTTCTCCCCTTGTCCCGGCAGACAGACCTCCCCCACCGCCTCGTGTCATTGGAGGCCAGCCGGCTTATACCGTCCATCGGATACTGGATTCCCGCCGGGTGCAGCGGTCCTGGCAGTATCTGGTGGACTGGGAAGGCTACGGTCCCGAGGAGCGCTCCTGGGTTCCTGCCAAAGACATACTGGACCCTGACCTCATTCGTCGGTTCAGGGCCCTCCACCCCGAGAGAGCTGGTAGGAACGTCAGGAGCCGTTCCTAGGGGGGGGATTCTGTCAGGATTTGGCCAGGGTTGTTCCGGTTTTTGGTCACTAGATGCTCCCATTGTGCTTTTTGACCTTTTGTTTTCCCTTGATCCCCATTATTATTTGCACCTGTGCCTCGTTTCCCCTGATTGTATTTAAACCCTTAGTTTTCCTCAGTTCTTTGCTCTGTGTTTGTATGTTAGCACCCAGCCCTAGTATTCTGTGAACTCTTGTTGATCCCGGTGGACTCTCTTGTGGAATTCTGTTTTTGTTCTTGTTTATTTATTTTTGAGTATCTTTTGAGGCTTTTTTATGCTATTCCTACCACCTTGTGGATTTACCTTTTTGCTTGGAGGATTACCTTTGTTCTTGTGGAATTCCTTTTGAGGTTGTGGAGTTACATGTTTTCCTGAAGGACTTCTCTTTTTACTTCATTAAATACACCGTCTCAAGTACTGCTGTGTCTGCCTCATCTTCTGGGTTCTGCCGACTATTCGTGGCTCAGTAGGTTAAGTGACTGTTTCTCACTCCGGAGACTCGGGTTCGTAACCGGGTCCTGACACATTTCATTCCTCTTCGCAGGTTACCCTCAGCCAAGGAGACGGCACAGCTCATGGTACAGGATGTCTTCCGGATCCATGGACTTCCCGTCGACATGCTATCCGATCGTTGTCCTAAGTTCTCGTCCCGATTGTGGAAGGTGTTCTGCATCCTCCAGGATTTTATCCCCAATCTAACGGCTAGTTGGAGTGAGCCAATCAGGACCTGGAGACGACTCTTCATTGCCTCATCTTTGCCAACCCCACCACCTGAAGCCAGCAACCCTTCCCTGCTCAGCCACTGGTTTCTCGCCCTTCGAGTGTTCCTTGGGTTACTGGCCTCCGCTCTTCCCCGAGTAAGAGGAATAAGTCAGCATACTCTCGGCCCAGATGTTCAGTCGCTGCTGTCGGCGTACCTGGAAGAGAGCCCGGCTCCGGACCCTGGCTCCCCGCTATCGACTCGGGCAAAGGGTATGGCTTTCCACTCAGGATCTACCCCTCCGGGTGGAGTTCTGTAAACTTTCATCCCACTTTATTGGCCCTTTCCCAGTTTCTAAAGTCCTTAGCCCCTCTGCTGTTTGTCTTATGTTGCCCTGCACCCTCTGCATACATTCCATTTGCCATTTGTCTAGGATTAAACCTCTGTCTCACAGCCATTTGTCTCCTGTTTCCAAAAAAAAGCCAGGAAGGAGAAGAGATGACTCAGTTGACCGTTTTTTGTGTGGATTAATTGGCGGAGTAGAGGACCTTGTGCATTTCAGGTAAAATAACAACTCAATGTTTATATCCCAGGACAAATTAGCAACTGCAAGCTAGCTAAATAGGACAAATTATCTAGCAAGTGCAAGCTAGCTGGCTAAATTGCCATAAATGTTTAATGCTTTTTGACCTGTCCCCAAATTAATGTAATTGGTTCAGAGTTTGTGAACCTGCGTGTCATGATCGCGTTTGGTGTGGGGGGAAAAATACATTTATGCACAATGGCGTACGGTGGGGCACACGCGTAGCCGGTTTGGGTTCCGTGTTAGAGTGAATAATAATTTAATTGAGCAAAACTGCAGTGAAAAGAAATAACACACACACAAAGAGGAACTGAAACAAAAATTGTGTATAAGATACAGTGTGGTCTGGAATTATTTGTTAGTATTTTATACTAACACAGTAGATTAGATTTAGTTTAACAGGTAATAAAAAACATTGTCAGAAAGATGATGATTGGATCCTGTTTTCAATACTCCAGCAACTTCACCTTGCAAGGATAATGACACTGAGAATGTTGTTTTGTTTTATGAGATTGGAGAACACATTGGGAGGGATCTTAGACCATTCCTACATACAGAATCTTTCCAGATCCTTCATATCTTTCATCTGTGCTTAAGGACGGCCCTATTCAATTCAAACCACAGGTTTTCAATGGGGTTGAAGTCCAGAGACTGAGATGGCCATTGCAACATTTAGATTTTGTGGTCAATTAACCATTTCTTTGTGGATTTTGATGTGTGCTTGCGGTTATTGTCTTGCTGGAAGATTCAATTGCCGCCAAGTTTCAGCCTCCTGGCAGATGCAACTAGGTATTTGGCAAATATGTTGTGGCACTGTGTAAAGTTAATTATGCCGTTGACCTTAACAAGGGACCAGTAGCCCCATAACATCAAAGATCCACCACCATATTTTGCAGTAGGGATGAGGTATCTTCTGCATATGGATTGTTCTTTCAAAGACCAAACCCACCATTGGTGTGCGTGGCCAATGAGCTCTATTTTCATGTAATTGTCCATTTTTTTTAGCATACAATATAGTTTAGTATTTTTTGCATATTTATATCAAGGGATCCAACAATTCTGGACCCAACTGTATTTTTCAATGGATTTTACTTATAGTAATTATAGCAAATGTGCTCAAATGTAATAATGTTTTTAAAGTATGACGAAACACTGCCACTTTATTTTGTAAGGCAACATGTAGCTAGTGTTGTGATGTAGAAAAAGTCAGGCTGAGGCTTGTATTGAGTTGCCTGCCCCCTATTGATTGTTAACTGCCAAATCTATCAATCAACCTGCAGGAATGACAACAAATTGATACTCCTAATTAAGAAGTAATATGGCAGAGCTAAAACCCCCTCAAGAAGATGTCAACTTGTGCACACACAGAGAGAGAGAGAGAGAGAGAGAGAGAGAGAAAGAAACAGTCAACCTGCACAGTTTAGTTTTCAAAGCTTCTCCGCACAATTTCAAACACTTCTGTATCCAGCTATATAGTGCCAAATTCCTTCAAAATACAACGTTTGGTTCCCTTTAATGTTTGGCTTTGTGGAATTAAATCGCTAATAAGCAACACATACATTACTTTAAATCTGAGGCATTTAGCAGATACTCTTATCCAGAACATCTTACAATTAGTAAATGCAGTTAATGCATAGCTAGTTGAGACAACCACGTATCACAGAAGTAGCAAGTACATTTTCCCTCAATAAAGAAGTTATCAGCCAAGTCAGTGCCGGTAGGAAAATACAAGTGTCATTTTTTTTCCGTCATGGGTTTTATTTAAGATACTATTTGAAGAGGTAGGGTTACAAACATTTCCGGGAAGATGGGCAGGGACTCCTCTGTCCAGCTTGTTCCACCATTGAGGTGACAGGACAGAGAAGAGCTTTGAATGGGCTGACCCCGTCAGGGTGAGAGGGCAGAGAGACTAAAAGGTGACAGCACGGAGTACATGGGTTTGGGTTTAGGTTTTGAGCATACAATAAAAAATAAATAAAATTTGAAATCATGTGTAGACTAGTAAGTG
Organism: Oncorhynchus clarkii lewisi; assembly: GCF_045791955.1. Taxonomy (NCBI): domain Eukaryota; kingdom Metazoa; phylum Chordata; class Actinopteri; order Salmoniformes; family Salmonidae; genus Oncorhynchus; species Oncorhynchus clarkii. The sequence goes on from NC_092163.1 coordinate 42,768,628, forward strand.
AAAAAATGCATTATATTTAACATTAGGTCACCGCATTCAAAATGTATGTATTGCATTATTTAGTTGGATTCAGTTAACAGCAGAGTATCTAATGATGTAGAAATATGAATTTGTTCTTAACTGACTTGTAGGTTAAATAAAGGTAGATTTTTATATATATACAGTTGAAGACGGAAGTTTAGACAAATACATTTCAACTCAGTTAATCCTAGTAAAAATTCCCTGTCTTAGGTCAGTTAGGATCACCACTTTATTTTAAGAATGTGAAATGTCAGAATAATAGGAGAGAAGGATTTATTTCAGCTTTTATTTCTATCATCACATTCCCAGTTGGTCAGAAGTTTACATACACTCAATTCGTATTTGGCAGCATTGCCTTTAAATTGTTGAACTTGGTTCAAATATTTTGGGAGCCTTCTACAAGCGTTTCACAATAAGTTGGGTGAATTTTGGCCCAATCCTCTTGACAGAGCTGGTGTAACTGAGTCAGGTTTGTTGGCCCCCTTGCTTGCACACACTTTTCAGTTCTGCCCACACATTTTCTATAGGCTTGAGGTCAGGGCTTTGTGATGGCCACTCCAATACCTCGACTTTGTTGACATTAAGCTATTTTGTCACAACTTTGGAAGTATGCTTGGGGTCATTGTAAATTTAGAAGACCCATTTGTGACCAAGCTTTAACTGATGTCTTGAGATGTTGCTTCAATATATCCACATCATTTTCCTCTCTCATGGTGCCACCTATTTTGTGAAGTGCATCAGTCACTCCTGCAGCAAAGCACCCCCACCACATGACGCCGCCACCCCGTGCTTCATGGTTGGAATGGTGTTCTTCAGCTTGCAAGCCTCCCCCTTTTTCCTCCAAACATAACGATGGTCATTATGGCCAAGCAGTTCTATTTTTGTTTCATCAGACCAGAGGACTTTTCTCCAAAAAGTACGACCTTTGTCCTCATGTGCAGTTGCAAATCACAGTCTGGCTTTTTTATGGCAGTTTTGGAACAGTGGCTTCTTCCTTGCTGAGCGGCCTTTCAGGTTATGTCGATATAGGACTTGTTTTACTGTGGATATAGATACGTTTGTACCTCTTTCCTACAGCATCTTCACAAAGTCCTTTACTGTTGTTCTGGGATTGATTTGCACTTTTCACACCAAAGTACATTCATGACAGAATGCATCTCCTTCCTGAGCAGTATGACGGCTGCGTGGTCCCATGGTGTTTATACTTGCGTACTATTGTTTGTACAGAAGAACTTGGTACCTTCAGGTGTTTGGAAATGGCTCCCAAGGATGAACCAGACTTGTGGATGTCTACAATTTTTTTCTGAGGTCTTGGCTGATTTCTTTTGATTTTCCCATGATGTCAATCAAAGAAGCACTGAGTTTGAAAGTAGGCCTTGAAATACATCCACAGGTACACCTCCAATTGACTCAAATTATGTCAATTATCCTATCAGAAGCTTCTAAAGCCATGACATCATTTTCTGGAATTTTCCAAGCTGTTTATAGGCACAGTCAACTTAGTGTATGTAAACTTCTGACCCACTGGAGTTGTGATACAGTGAATGATAAGTGAAATAATCTGTTTGTGAATAATTGTTGGAAAAACTACTTGTGTCATACACAAAGTAGATGTTCTAACGGACTTTCCAAAATTATTGTTTGTTAACGAGAAATTTGTGGAGTGGTTGAAAAACAGGTTTTAATGACTCAAACCTAAGTGTATGTAAACTTCCGACTTCAACTGTATATTTATATATATATATATATATATTATATTCTCCCACATTCAATTAAAAAAAATGTCCATTAGCAAAACCTCTGCATTCCTAATAGCCCACTATTCATTATATAGTGCACTACTTTTGACCATAGACAACTTACATTTAAAACTTCTTAAAACCTGTTGCGTCGAGCAATCCCGTATCCGGGAGCGTAATTATAGCCTCAAGCTCATTACCATAACGCAACGTTAACTATTCATGAAAATCGCAAATGAAATGAAATAAATATATTGGCTCACAAGCTTAGCCTTTTGTTAACAACACTGTCATCTCAGATTTTCAAAATATGCTTTTCAACCATAGCTACACAAGCATTTGTGTAACAGTATTGATAGCTAGCATAGCATTAAGCCTAGCATTCAGCAGGCAACATTTTCACAAAAACAAGAAAAGCATTCAAATAAAATAATTTACCTTTGAAGAACTTCGGATGTTTTCAATGAGGAGACTCTCAGTTAGATAGCAAATGTTCAGTTTTTCCAAAAAGATTATTTGTGTAGGAGAAATCGCTCCGTTTTGTTCATCATGTTTGGCTAAGAAATAAAACTGAAAATTCAGTCATTACAACGCCAAACTTTTTTCCAAATTAACTCCATAATATCGACAGAAACATGGCAAACGTTGTTTAGAATCAATCCTCAAGGTGTTTTTCACATATCTATTCGATGATAAGTCATTTGTGGCAGTTTTTTTTCTCCTCTGAAGCAAATGGTAAAATACACGCAGCTGGAGATTACGCAATAATTGCAACGGAGGACACCAAGCGGAGCACCTGGTAAATGTAGTCTCTTATGGTCAATCTTCCAATGATATGCCTACAAATACGTCACAATTCTGCAGACACCTTGGGGAAACGGCAGAAAGTGTAGGCTCATTCCTTGCGCATTCACAGCCATATAAGGAGACATTGGAACAAAGCGCATTCAAAATCTGGGGCATTTCCTGTTTGAAATGTCATCTTGGTTTCGCCTGTAGCATCAGTTCTGTGGCACTCACAGATAATATCTTTGCAGATTTGGAAACGTTAGAGTGTTTTCTTCCCAAAGCTGTCAATTATATGCATAGTCGAGCATCTTTTCGTGACAAAATATCTTGTTTAAAACGGGAATGCCCCCTATATCGAAGAAGTTAAGGATCGGCATTCAGTCAAGAGGACAGATGTAAATCATGAGGCGCGTTATGTTAAGATTGCAGATTTTAGAGTAACAACAAATGTCGGTATATAGAAGTCTTATAACGGCTGAAAACTTTAATTCTTGTTAATATAACTGCACTGTCCAATTTACAGTAGCTATTACAGCAAAGAAATTCCATGCTATTGTTTGAGGAGAGCTCCTAATGTAATTACATTCTGAAATCTTGCTCTGATTTATCATCTAAAGGGTTCCAGAGATAACATGAAGTGTCGTTTTGTTAGATAAAATCATTTTTCATATCCCAAAAAGATTGTTCGTTCAATTCGCAAAGAAAGGAATCTGGGATAATCTCACCCTAAAAGTTGTTTCAACAAGTTAAATCATGTTCGTATCTATTCCTCAGAGATCATAGAAGGTAACAAGACTTCACAATTTCATTAGGGGTGTAGTATATCCTATAGGACACCATATTTGGTCAGAGAGCGATGCCTTCATGGCACGCCGATGACGCGGGCGGCCATCACTTGAACAACTATCTTTGTCAAATAAACACCAATCATAACTCTGAATATTATAAGGATATTCAGAGTTATGAAGTTATGAAAACTGGTTGTTTTGCAAATGTGGAAATTATAATATCAATCAAATAAAAAAAACACTGGTTGGTTTCTTCTTTGTATTTTCTTCTACCAGATCTACTTTGTGTTATATTCTCCTACATTTAATTCACATTTTCACAAACTTCAAAATGTTTATTTTCAAATGATACCAAGAATATGCATATCCTTGCTTCAGGGCCTGAGCTACAGGCAGTTAGATTTGTGTATGTCATAAGGGGGCTAGGTATGGACAGCAAACTCTGAATTTTAAACTCACCATGAAATGCAAAGAGTAAATGGGAGAAAGGGAAAACTAGTGTAAAACAACACCCTGTTAATGTTCATCCCAAATGGTACCCTATGCCCTTATTGTACACTAAGGGCCCTTGTCAAAATCATTGCACTAAATAGGGAATAGGGCGCCATTTGGGACACTTGAGTGTGAAAACCAAGCAACTTCTAGACAGCAATTTCATCACCTCCAATCACACAGAGCAGATGCAGGTCTAGGTCGAGCTAAAGGGGTAACATATCTAGAGAAACTTAATTGAATATGACAGCAATTGTATAGGTTCTGTTACTGTGTGTATTGCTTGATGAGTCATTTAATTAAAAATATGGTGTGTTTACCAAAACAGAGGTGGGGTGCCACTTTGATATTATTTCAATTAAGGACTTTTATGACCTTGATCCAAATATATTTTTGGTAACACTTTACAGGACATTAGAAGAGGGTCATACAGCATGCTCATAACTGCATTATAATGCATTATACCTATTACATTAAATATCATGTAATGTTCATGTTAGCATATTTTTTGGTAACACTTCACAGGACTTTACAGGACATTATAAGAGGGTCATACAACATGCTCATAACAAGTCTTACAATGCCTAATAACTGCATTATAATGTATTATACCTATAACATTAAATATCATGTAATGTTCATGTTAGCATATTTTTAATACAGAGCTACCAAGGCCAAAGCTACTAAGGTTTCCTTTGTTAAGTCAGTATTATACAAGACTGAGTAAAGCCATAATGATGTGTTTATATGAATAGCCTAAATTAAATGAACAATACTAGCAGGCAGGGACAGGAACTGATGCGTCCTTGAATTGTGTTGTAAATAATACATGACTTAAAAATGGCATGTTAGTGTTGTTGGGCATGTCTTACCATGTGTCCCAAATGGGACCCTAATCTCTATACAGTGCACTTCTTTTGACCAGAGCCCAAGCTAGTTATCTAGCTTGCTTTTGCTAGCTAATCTGTCCTGGGATATAAACATTGGGTTGTTATTTTAACTTAAATGCACAAGGTCCTCTAATCCATCGATAAAGGGGTAAACCACAATCGTTTCTAGTAATCTCTCCTCCTTCAGGATTCTTCTTCTTTGGACTTCATATGGAGGTTGGCAACCAACTTTAAGGTGCATTACCACCACCAACTGGACTGAAGTGTGGACATCAGTTCATCTTTCAGTCACATGCTAACATCATCTCTTCTCTGCTCAGCAGTCTGGTTAGTTCAGCTCTTAGCTCTGTCAGGGTCTTCGTGTGTGTGTGGTCACATGACAGTTCATGGCAGTTGTGAGTGACCAGTACCAGCTTCAGGAACATGGCTTGCCATAGACACCTTTCCTTAACTGCACAGCCCTCCTGTATCATAGACTTGTTCTGTACCATGCTGTAAAATTAAATAGGCCTGGACATCCATAGAACATGTTACAGGATTATTCCATCTCCAGCCAACCAGCCCAAGGAGCCTTAGTGTTATGCGGGCGGAGCAGGTGAACCCAAGTGCAGACTCAAACGAGGAGACAGGGATAAGGTAACTAAGGTATTTATTGAAAAGCGGGGGAGATGGGGTGCAGGCCAGGAGAAGCTTGGCGGTTAGCAGGGAACCATGAACTGAGGCTGAGGTTGAGGCAAGGGGAATAGGGTCAGGGTAAGCAGGTCTGGAGCGGAATCCAAGAAAGCAGTAGAGTGGGGGTCCAGGGCAGGAAAGCAGGACTGATGAGATGAGGGATTTGAGACAGGGACCAGAGTCAGAGCGGACAGATCTGTAGCGGAGAGAAAAGCAGGGTCCGGCTAGGGTAAACCAGGCACAACAGGATAGCAAGCTCTATGCAACCAGTTTGAACCGCAGACTGACTGGGCAGATGCTACAAATTGGAAGTGTGGAAGTGGCAGGGCTGAATATTTGTAGAGAACTTGATTATGGAACAGCTTGCAACTGGTGGGGATCTGCTCTACCTCCAGCACACATGTCTCCACTCACACAATCTCTCTCACACACACACACACACACAGAGAGAGGGGGAGAGCACTGGGGGAGTGGTGGCAGGTTGGGGAGACACAGGATGAGAAGTAGAGGGAGTGGCTGGAGCAGATTTAACACTTAATCATTTAATTTAGCAAAAGTGTAGGGCTGAAAATAAATGACACACACACACACAAAGTGACTGACACAAAAATTGTGTATAGTGTGTATAGTTTCTATAGTGTGTGTGTGTGTGTGTGTGTGTGTGTGTGTGTGTGTGTGTGTGTGTGTGTGTGTGTGTGTGTGTGTGTGTGTGTGTGTGTGTGTGTGTGTGTGTGTGTGTGAGATTGTGTGAGATTGTGTGAGTGGAGACAGATGTGCTGAAGGTAGAGCAGATCCCCACCAGCTGCAACCTGTTCCATAATCTAGGTCTGGAATTAATTGATTCCTTGATAAAGATTAGCAAACAATAAATGTGAACCCTTTGGAAATAAATCAAATTTGATCTGATCTTCATATAAGTCACAACAATAGACAAACATAGTGTGCCTAAACTAATAACACACAAATTATTGTATTTTTCTGTCCATATTGAATACAACATTTAAACATTCACAGAGTAGGTTGGAAAAAGTATGTGAACCCCTAGGCTAATGACTTCTCCAAAAGCTAATTGGAGTCAGGAGTCAGCTAATCTGGGGTCCAATCAATGAGACAAGATTGGAGATGTTGGTTAGAGCTGCCTTGCCCTATAAAAAAACACTCACAAAATTGGAGTTTGCTATTCACAGGAAGCATTGCCTGATGTGAAATATGCCTCGAACAAAAGAGATCTCTGAAGACAAGATTAAGAATTGTTGACTTGCATTAAGCTGGAAAGGGTTACAAAAGTATTTCTAAAAGCCTTGATGTTCATCAGTCCACGGTAAGACAAGTAGTCTATAAATGGACAAAGTTCAGCACTGTTGCTACTCTACCTATGAGTGGCAGTCCCACAAAGATGACTGCAAGAGCATAGCGCAGAATGCTCAATGAGTTTAAGAAGAATCCGAGAGTGTTAGCTAAAGATTTACAGAAATCTCTGGAATATGCTAACATCGCTGTTGACGAGTATACAATACGTAAAACACTAAACAAGCATGGTGTTCATGGGAGGACACCACAGAAGAAGCCACTGCTTCACATCTGAAGTTAGCAGAAATGCACCTGGATGTTCCACAGTGCTACTGGCAAAATATTCTTTGGACAGATGAAACTACAGTTGAGTTGTTTGGATGGAAGGAACACACAACACTATGTCTGGAGAAAAAGTCACAGCACACCAACATCAAAACCTCACCCCAACTGTAAAGTATGGTGGAGGGAGCATCATGGTTTGGGCTGCTTTGCTGCCTCAGGGCCTGGACAGCTTGCTATCATATAAGGAAAAATTAATTCCCAAGTTTATTAAGACATTTTGCAGGAGAATGTCAGCCTATCTGTCTGCCAATTGAAGCTCAACAGAAGTTGGGTGATGCAACAGGACAACGACCCAAAACAAAGAAGTAAATCAACAACAGAATGGCTTCAACAGAAGAAAATACGCCTTCTGGAGTGTCCCAGTCAGTACTTTGTTTTCTTTTGTTCTATTGTATTATTGACTGTATATTTTGTTTATTCCATGTGTAACTCTGTGTTGTTGTTATGTGTCGAATTGCTACGCTTTATCTTGGCCAGGTCGCAGTTGCAAATGAGAACTTGTTCTCAACTAGCCTACCTGGATAAATAAAGGTGAAATAAAAACATTTAAAAAACTTACCTCAACCCGATTTTAGATGCTGTGGCATGACCTCAAGAGAGTGGTTCACACTAGATATCCCAAGAATATAGCAGGTCTGATCCGAAACTACAGACAATGTTTGGTTGAGGTTATTGCTGCTAAAGGAGGGTCAACCAGTTATTAAATCCAAGAGTTCATATACTTTTTCGAACCAGCACTGTGAATGTTTACACATTGTGTTCAATAAAGACATGAAAACTTATAATTGTTATTAGTTTAAGAATACTGTTTGTCTATTGTTGTGACCTAGATGAAGACCAGATCAGATTTTATGACCAATTTATGCAGAAATCCAGGTATTTCCAAAGGGTTCACACTTTTTCTTGCCATTGTATGCACATTTTTAAAATAAAACGTATTTTATTTTATACCTATACAACAGCTTAGATTTAGTTGAACAAGTAATAAAAAAGAGAGGTCAAATTGATTGGATCGCTTATTTTCAATACTCCAGCAACTTCACCCTGCAAGGATAATGACAGGGAGCATTTAAAAATAAAATGTTTTCTGAGATTGGAGAACACATTGGGAGGGATCTTAGACCATTCCTCTATACAGAATCTTTCCAGATCCTTCATATCTTTCATCTGTGCTTAAGGACGGTTTTCAATGGGGTTGAAGTCCAGAAACTGAGACGGCCATTGCAACATTTTGATTTTGTGGTTAATTAACCATTTCTTTGTGGATTTTGTTGTGTGCTTGGGGCTATTGTCTTACTGGAAGATACACTTGCAGCCACGTTTTACCCTCCTGGCAGATGTAACTAGGTAATTGGCTAAAATGTTGTGGAACTAGTAATCTCTTCCGTCAGGCTTCTTCTTCTTTGGACTTCATATGGCAGGTTGGCAACCAACTTTAAGGTGTATTACCATCACCAGCTGGACTGAAGCTGGGACCTCAGTTCATCTTTAAATGAACTGTGCTCCTAAAAACCAATGAGGAGATGGGCGAGGCGGGACTTGCAGCGTGTCCAGCGTCACAAGTGGAACCAAGTTCTATTTTAGCTTCTGGCTATGCAGATGCTCGTTGACACGTGCCAGCAGTGCGGATGCAATGATTGAATTGCATGTATGTGTACATATATTTTGCAAATCTCTTGCACGTGAGGCCAGCGGTGTGGTCAGCATGTTAGCTTCACTGTCCAAACAAATACATATAGGGGAGTGTATTTACATGTACCTTATACCCCAACTGAATTGAATTGTGAATTCATGTAAATTAATTTGAAATAGAGATGTGAAAAAATGTAGGCCTCCTGTGATTGGTACAGTGGACACAGTACACTGTAACAAAACATCAACCAATACAGTGGTCAGTAATCGACATTCGTTCAAAGTCAACGGGTGTAAGTAACCCTTGCTTTAGCCAGGCTGTTTCACAACCGGACGTGATTAGGAGTCCCATAGGGCGGCGCACAATTGGCCCAGCGTCGTCTGGGTTTGGCTGGTGTAGTCCGTCATTGTAAATACGAATTTGTTCTTAACTGACTTGCCTATTTAAATAAAATATTAAATAAAAAATAAATATATACAATTACTCTACCGAGCGAAGGCAGACGCCAGCGAACAGATTCAGCACCATGGCCAGTTCCTCTTCTCGCGCCTGCGCCTGTTCTAGAGCTCTGCTGACAGGAAGAGGCCATCGCTCGCGCTTTTCATTGAAGGAGCTGCTTTCACTCATAGGAGCCCCCCCCCCCTCCCCCTTTCTAGCATATCCGCTGCTTTCACTCATAGCCGCCCCCTCCCCCCTCCTCACACATCCGCTGCTTTCACTCATAGGCGCCCCCCTCCCTCCCTCCTTCTCGCACATCCGCGTCTGTGGTGCAGGCGGAGATTGATGTGCTGTGTCTGTGCGCGTGCAGCATCTCAGCTCTCTCTCCATGCATAAGTAGTATTTTCTGGCGTCCTTTAGAAAAGACTCAACAGATTCAGTTTTCTTTCGATTCGAGGATTATATTAAATTCTAAAGCAGATACAGGTTTAAATTCAGTTTAGGTTACAATCCGAATTCTTATCAAATTCACAAATATTGAGAATAGGAGTTCTGCAAGGCGACATCCTCTGTAAGGCAGCAAAATGTTGGATCCGTCATCCAGTGAGGAGGAATCGGATGGTGGGATGGTGGAGGAGGAACACCATCACAAGGAGGCATCGGCACCCCAGAGCGGAGCCCGCATCTCTCCAAGCCGCACCAGCGAGAGCTCCGGCGGTCTTGCGCCCAGCAGCAGCCGCAGTAGCGCTCGCCCGACCAGCCCGAGCCCGTCAGCTGCCAGCGAGCAGGAGAAGGTAGAGGAGGCGAATTTGCAGAAGGAAGAAGAGGAGCGCAAAAAGAAGTTGCAACTATATGTATTTGTGATGCGGTGCATTGCATACCCTTTCAATGCAAAACAGCCCACCGATATGGCGAGACGACAACAGAAGGTAAGCCACCCACGGTGGAATGGACGTAAATCATCACGTGTAAACGAATAGCCTACTTTTCACATCAATGATTAGCTAGATGCTCTCTTACAGGACCTAAAAAAGGCCGGATAAAGGCTACGTCAATAAAAAGCCCATACTATCCCACAAACTCACACTAAATAGCCTACCATCATATCACAGCAATAGCTATCCATTGACCTTCTCCTTCATACACTGTTTACATGAATGTAGAATGTAGCTGAATTCAGCCATGCATAGGTTAATGACAGTTATGATGTGGGTTCGTATTGAACCATCAGCACTGCAGAGCCATGTAGATGGCTGTTAGATAAAACATTCGTTTCTACATACAGTCATCAACTGCGGGGCCTTGCACATCATCCAAACCATGCACAGTGTAATTTATACACTTATATTGCGGAAGGGAATATTTTGAATATAACCTAAATAAATAAGTGTCATTGCAGTTCTACGCATCACCACAGTCATGTGACTAGTTTTCATTCGCGGTCTTGAGCTGTGTGTGCTACTCCGGTTGTTGGATGAAATTGTAGCCTTTTTGCGCCGTCACTTGCCCAGTTCATTCATTTTCCCAAGGTGACTTATAGTAAGTAGCCTAAGCCCTAAAGGTCCGGACAACATTGAACACATTCGGGAGGCCTGCATATTTTCTGTTTTGCGGGGATAATACAGGCAGCCTATAGCATAGGGCTAATACCTTTTTCCTCATAGAAATTTAATTATTTAATCCGTTTCTGTTAATATTTGATTTGGTCACGTGTCCACAATACGTGACCTATCTACTGCTTAGATAAACCATAAATGGTCAATTTCCCGCCGTTTGGTGAATACATTCAGCCTTAAATATATACCCCATATTTATTTAAAAAAATATATAAACTGTTCCTATACCCTCTAAAAGGGTTACTGTGAATTTGACAGTTTACAGGCTGCTCGGTGGCAAGTACAATTCTGTATTTCATATTACAGTATACCTAATATACTATATATAGTAATGACACAGTACAATAATGTAAAATTGACTGCATTATACTGTAAAAAAAATGTAAATGCTACTGTAATCGAAATTAATGAATGAATCATAGCATGATTGAATGAAATTCATTGAGGGGAGGAGTCTGTATTTCATCAGCATTTTACTGTAATTATAGGGTTGGCTGCTAGGTGAAATGGTACATATTACAGTATATTAATACACATTTATTATTTTATATCACTTGCACTTCTAGAAGTCTTAATAAAGGCTTCTAAACTGGAAGCAACTACTGGGCAAAACAGACCAAAAGGATATGGCAAAAATGTTTAAAAGCTTGCTGCCTCTTCAATTGGTACCTTGTTTAAGTTGATGGTATCACCACATTAGTTAAATTGGTATATCATTCTTACTCATGGGTGCAATAAATATAGCCTCTCATAAGACACACCTCAACATATGTTAATGAGACAGAAACAGCGATACCATGCAACCACTAGTGGTCAAAGTTATTTTTTGTTGCTTTTTTGGTGTGGAATTACAGTACCATTTGAAATGCAGCAATTATTTGCTCCGCCCACAACATTTTCCCACAATGCAGCATAATTTATAGCATGCTGCTGTAAAACATTTCAGAGTATTTTACTGTTGATAATACCCCAAATTACTGTATCATTTATTGTTTTCTGTTACGGTGTAAGCTACCGTGTAGGCTAGATATGGCAGATTTTGAGAACATATTGTACTGGTGTCTGTCGGTGGACACTTATCAACGGTCATGGGATGCTGCCCAACCGACGCAACATGTCCACAAGAAAACAGGAAAAATATAGAATGGTTAACGGAATAACGGTTTCTTCAATATTACAGTGCATTCGGAAATTATTCAGACCCCTTGACTTTTTCTACATTTTGTTACGTTAAAGCCTTATTCTAAAATTTATTCAATCGTTTTTTCCCCCTCATCAATCTACATCAACCCCATAATGACAAAGCAAAAACAGTTTTTTAGAAATGTTTGCAAATTTATTTAAAAAAAAATCTGAAATATCACATTTACATAAGTATTCAGACCCTTTACTCTGTAATTTGTTGAAGCACCTTTGGCAGCTGTTACAGCCTCCAGTCGTCTTGGGTATAATGCTACAAGCTTGGCACACATGTATTTGGGGAGTTTCTCCCATTTCTCTCTGCAGATCCTCTCATGCTCTGTCAGGTTGGATGGGGAGCGTTGCTGCACAGCTATTTTCAGGTCCCTCCAGAGATGTTCGATAGAGTTCAAGTCTGGTCTTTGGCTGGGCCACTCAAGAACATTCAGAGACTTGTCCTGAAGCCACTCCTGTGTTGTCTTGGCTGTGTGCTTAGCGTCGTTGTCTTGTTGGAAGCTGAACCTTCGCACAAGTCTGAGATCCTGAGTGCTCTGGAGAAGGTTTTCATCAAGGATCTCACTGTACTTTGCTCTGTTCATCTTTCCCTCAAACTTGACTAGTTTCCTATTCCCTGCCGCTGAAAAACATCCCCACAGCATGATTCTGCCACCACTATGATTCACCGTAGGGATGGTGCCAGGTTTCCTCCAGACGTGACGTTTGGCATTCAGGCCAAAAAGTTCAATCTTGGTTTCATCAGACCAGAGAATCTTGTTTCTCATGGTCAGAGAGTCCTTTAGGTGCCCTTTGGCAAACTCCAAGTGTGCTGTCATGTGCTTTTTCTGAAGAGTGGCTTCCATTTGCCACTCTACCATAAAGGTCTGATTGGTGGAGTGATGCAGAGATGGTTGTCCTTTTGGAAGGTTCTCCCATCTCCACAGAGGAATTCTGGACCTCTGTCAGAGTGACCATCAGGTTCTTGGTCTAGAAAGAGTCTTGGTGGTTCCAAACTTCTTTCATTTAAGAATGATGGAAGCCACTGTGTTATTGGGGACCTTCAATGCTTCCCCAGATCTGTGCCTCGACAAAATCCTGTCTTGGAGCTCTACGGACAATTCCTTTGAGCTCATGGCTTGGTTTTTGCTCTGACATGCACTGTCAACTGTGGGACCTTATATAGACAGGTGTGTGCCTTTCCAAATCATGCCCAATCAATTGAAATTACCACAGGTGGACTCCAATCAAGTTGTAGAAACATCTCAAGGATGATCAATGGAAACATGATGCACATGAGCTCAATTTGAGTCTCACAGCAAAGGGTCTGAATACTTATGTAAATAAGGTATTTCTGTTTTTAATGTTTTATAAATTTTCAAACATTTCTACAAAAAAATCTGTTTTCACTTTGTCATTATGGGCTATTGTGTGTAGATTGATGAGGATACTTTAAAAACTATATATTTTAGAATAAGGCTGAAACATAACAAAATGTGGAAAAAGTCCAGTGGTCTGAGTACTTTCTGAATGCACTGTACATCGCTACATGTAATAGTTCCCATTGTAATTAAGATGTTGATGCATGTTGTGGATGAGTGGGTATCGATCAATGGTTCCTATGATCAAAAGCAAAACCCATGGCGATTAGCTCAAATTTTCATAACGGCGTCCTTTTGTAAGCACTAACGGAGGCTAACTCCACCATGAGGCATGGCTACTAGGCCAAAGCCCATGGGGAATTTCATCGTTTTTTTGTAGGGTTTTTGGATAAGCGTTGAAAATAAGGTTTGTGGTAAACACAGGTTTAGGAGATCTTAGGGTAACGTTGGGTAACTAGCCTCCCGGGGTAACTGCAATGCAAGTCAACGGTTCCTAAATGACGCTTTTCCAAATAATGCCCAAAATCCAAAATGTAATTAGTGCAATTAGCCTGTGGTATTATCATTATATTATCTTATTACCTCTACCGACCTAGTGCACAAACCCACACCAATAGAACTCGCCAGCTTGTAGTCCTGAAAAACAGAAATTAGTTAGCATTTTCTACTTCTGGTTCGTTCGCCATTCCGGTTTTGGAAATTAATGGGGAAAGAATGTGATTTTGGGATATACGCCAAAAATAAGGCCTGAGGTTAATACAGGCTTAGGATATCTTTTACGTTTTTTTTCTATGAGATAATTTTAGTCAGTTAACATCACCTTTATGAATTATGAAATCGTTATATGCTTTATGTACTTGTTTTGATAACATGAATGCTTCAAAATATTCACCAAAAGTGAGGTTAGCTGATTAAGATTATCTCACAAAACGTATAGGGTAACTTGGGGTAACTAGCCCCCCCTAAGAACAATGTCCAATTGCTAACACAAAAAAACAAGTTTGGTAAAAATGTGGTATATGGATGATGGTCATGCTTAAGCAAACAAACTACAATTCAGGCTGTAACACAACAAAATGTGGAATAAGTCAAGGGGTATTAATAATTTCTGAAGGCACTGTAGGTCTATGTTTCTTATTTTGCCTCAATGTTGCAACAACCCCACTCTATACCATAGGAGAAAATGCAGTATTACACCAGTCTTAAATTCATTTCACTAGCCTATATTCATCATTTTCCAAAAGTAATATCTACGTACAGTACTTCCTGTCATGTCAGAGACATTGCACCACAAGAGGAAAATGTCAAAGTTGTTCAGGTCTCATAAATATCTGTCTGTTCTTCAATGAGGCACATCACACATTCACAATGAGGCACAGCACACATTCACAATGAGGCACAGCACACATTCAGGCTATGTCCCAAATGGCACCCTATTCCGTACGCTACTACTTTTGACCAGAGCCCTATGGGGCCTGGTGACAAGTAGTGTACTATAAAGGGAATAGGATGCCATTTGGGATGAAGCCTCAGTTAATTCCTGTTCACTCAATGCCAGACAAAAGCTTCTTCATGTCTGTGATGACTCATGGGAGTAAGTCAGCACTGCACTGCATTGTACGCAATGATGGGATAAAGTGCATTTAGCATATTTACATATTATTATCTCCTTTTAGAGGAGGCTGGTAAGCAGGTTGACGTTTATTGGGATGATTCTTGTCCTGGAGGCAGAGCAGAGCAATTTTCACTAGATGGGCCAGCTGCAAAGTCAAAATTGGCTGTACATTGTAAAAATGTATGAAAACAAAAATGAGATTCTTGGTCTTAATTTAATGTTAGGGTTATAGCCAGATTGTTAGCAGTGTGGTTAAGGTTAGGGTTAATGGTTAGGTTTAAAATCTGATTTTATGAATTTGTGACTGTGACAGCTAGTGACTACCCTTCAGAGCTGCTCCCAGTACATGAGTCAACCCACTAAATGCCAACCTGTGGCTGGTGAGGGGTGGACGGCTCATAATAATTGCCAGAATGGAGTAAATGGAATGGAATCACGTCAAACACATGGAAATGTGCTTGCTGTGTTTGATACAATTCCATGAATTCAAATCCATTACTATGAGCCCGTCCCCCAATTCAAAGAGCCACCAGCCACCACTGTCTTTTATCCCCATCCCTACTAGCAACAGTGGTGTATATGAATGTATAAACTGTATATATAGGTATGTCAATCCTATTGAATGTATGTATAGATTAAATGGAAGCCACCACAGTGCCTATGTGTAACGATTCTCCTCCTCTTCTGAGGAGGAGTAGGAAATATCGGACCAATGCGCAGCGTGGTAAGTGTCCATGTTGTTTATTATAACCGGAACACTGAAACAAAAACAAAAGTAGGACAAAACGCAGCAGTTCTGTCAGGTAGTCACACAAAACACTAAACAGAAAATAATCACCCACAACTCAAAATGGGAAAACAGGCTACCTAAGAATGGTTCTCAATCAGAGACAACGATTGCCAGCTGCCTCTGATTGGGAACCATACCAAGCCAAACACATAGAGATAGAAAACGTAGAACACAAAACATAGAATGCCCATCCCAACTCACGCCCTGACCAAACTAAAATAGAGAAATAAAAAAGGAACTAACGTGGACGTGCCACTATGGAGTGTATTATACATAGATTGAATGGAAGCCACATACTGGAAGCCACATCTGGTATCCTTTACTAGATACGCTGCCTTTGAAAATTGAATGCAAGCAATTCTGAGGCCTGTTGATATGACTAGTTTCCAGCTCAATAGCATACTGTACATTCCCTGTATGCACGAAATGCATGCAGTTGCATATTTTCTAGGGGGTCATGAACTGTATACACAAGCAGTGCTTGACTTGGACTGAAATAGGGGCTGGTACTCATATTAGGTTCCAATACTGTTTACATTTAGGTTCAGGAGCTTCACAATACTTTTTATCTTATATTCTATAAGAGGAAAAGGAGCTCAAGCAGTAGAACATTTGAGGTACCGGTACTCAGCTCCGGTGAGCTTCTGCCAAGTCGAGAACTGTAGCCAACCATGTCTATATGATAATATAGAGTTACCAAATCCACTGGACACTGGGCAGAGGGGTTTAGATTGAAATAAAGGTTGAAGTCAGATATTACTGTAAGTCATTAATGCTAAGTCTCAACTTCTAGATAGGGAACTGATAAGCCAGACAGACACATTTACCAGCCATTACCATATTGCCTATCTACTCTTTGAGCCCCACATAGGAACCACACAGTGGAACCATGGCTGCATTACAAATGGCACCGTACTCCTTATATAGTCCACAGCTTTTGACCAGAGCCCTATGGACCCTAGTGCACTATATAGGGAATAGACTTCCATTTGGGACACAGCCTCTGACTCAGTCTACTCAGCACCATGAGTCATAAATGTCACTACCAACTGAGACCATTAGGTAAAATATGAAATCATTGCTCTGAACTTCACTGATCTATTCTTGTGACTGAGTTTGGCGTCAGACTTAATAAAATATAGTCTTTTCTATGGCTCCAGATTGAAACCTCACTGAAAGATCACTGATATAAAGGAATTTGAGACAAGAAATACAGTATATGAGTATTTGGGATTTTCTGCAACGTGCATTTCTGTAGTAGTAAAGGAGTAATTCTCCAGTACCCCTTGTTTCATATATTTCCTTTTAAAGAAGGAAAAACATTGATCACTGAATAAAGACATTTAAAGCTATAATGTTATTGAAAAAAAACATTTGTTATTGTATTCATAATTGTAGTTGTTATCCATTTACACAGGATTAATTCCTAAAAAAAAACGAACTGTTGTGTAGTCATTACCCTTTCTCATGAATCCAGACTTACATTTATCGTTACATATAATTTCCCTTTGGAAGCCCATTGATAATCAAACCAATGGCTCACTACTTTTCACATTTGCCCGATGGTGGATACATACAAAAATAATATACAGCCTATGGCTATTTCCTATAGTTCCACATTAGTCACAGGAATAGGATGAAAGCATTTGGGTAATGAAAGGACTTGAAAGTCCCCCTGTGTAACGGCCTGGCGAACGAGAGGAGCAGCTAGGCTGCAGCATCATAATCCGTTATTAGGACTTGTGGCTGGTACACTAACAGAACTGTTCACTGGGGCTATCAGTGTGAAAGAGGCCTGGTTACTTACTGACTGACTGACTGACAGACAGACTGACAGAGGAGGCAGCAAAGGCAGATGCAAATGTGCCGGGCTGTTGCTTCTTGAAGTGCAGCGCAGTGACCCTTTGAAAGACACAACATAATGGGGCAATTACTGACTGTCGCTTCCTTTTGAGGCACGTGAAAAATAATTTATTCAGTCTGAAAGCTCTTATTCTCTCTCTCAGCTAAAGGGAAAGGTGGCATACTGTAAACAGTGCTGCTTTGCTGTCAATGGGTGTTTTGTTAAAAACCAAACATGTTTGAGTCCGTGTTTCAATGCAGACGTGGGTAGTAACACGCTATAAGTAACACTTTACATGTACTCAAGTCATTGTTTTTAGGAACTAGTCATTTTCTTGGAACTCTGTCAGCATAGGGGCGCAACTTTGGTTTTAGAAGTAGGGGAAAACAATAATATATACACATATATATATATATATATATATATATATATATATATATATATATATATATATATATATATATATATATACACACAGTACCAGTCAAAAGTTTGGACACCTCTACTCATTTCAGGGTTTTTCTTTATTTTTACTATTTTCTATATTGTAGAATACTAGTGAAGGCATTAAAACTATGAAACAACACATATGGAATCATGTAGTAACCAAAAAAGTGTTAAATCAAAATGTAATTTATATTGAGATTCTTCAAAGTAGCCACGATTAGCCTTGATGACAGCTTTTCACACTCCTGTCATTCTCTCAAACAGCTTCATAAGTCACCTGGAATGCATTTAAATTAACAGGTGTACATTGTTAAAAGTTAATTTGTGGAATTTCTTTCCTTCTTAATGTGTTTGAGCCTATCAGTTGTGTTGTGACAAGGTAGGGTTGGTATACAGAAGACAGCCGTATTTGGTAAAAGACCAAGTCCATATTATGGCAAAACAGCTCAAATAATTGGTATTTTATTTATTTAACTAGGCAAGTCATTTAAGAACAAAATCTTATTTACAATGACGGCCTACCCCGGCCAAACATGGACGACGCTGTCTAGGCTGTGGGTAACTGGTGAAAGGAGTCAGGCGCAGGAGAGCTGAGATGTGTGGACAAGGTATTTAATTCAACAAAACACCAGTACAAACACAATACTATGGTGCTGGAAAAATACCGGAACCACGAAATAAACGGGCGTCAATAACAAATCCCGCCAACAATATACCAGCCGTCAGACACAGCCTTACAAACAAGCACACAAACATGGGGGAAACCAGAGGGTTAAATAATGAACATGCAATGGGGGAATTGAAACCAGGTGTGTAAAAAACAAATACAAAATAAATGGAAAATGAAAAGTGTATTGGTGATGGCTCGAAGGCCGGTGACGTCGACCGCCAAACGCTGCTCGAACAAGAAAAGGGACCGACTCCGGCGGAAGTCGTGACAGACGCAGGGCCAATTGTGCACCGTCCTATGGGACTCCCAATCATAGCCAGTTGAGATGCAGTGCCTTAACCTTATACCGCTGCACCACTCAGGAGCAAAGAGAAATGACAGCCCATCATTACTTTAAGACATGAGGGTCAGTCAATCTGGAAAATTTCAAGAACTTTTAAAGTTTCTTCAAGGGCAGTCGCAAAAAAACATCAAGAGCTATGAAACTGGCTCTCATGAGGACTGCCACAGGAAAGGAATCCTCTGCTGCAGAGGATAAGTTCAATAGACTTACCTGCCTCAGAAATTGCTGCCTAAATAAATGTTTCAGAGTTCAAGTTACAGACACATCTCAACATCAACTGTTCAGAAGAGATTGCGTGAATCAGGCCTTCATGGTCAAATTGCTGCAAAGAAACCACTACTAAAGGTGGTATACCAAGGGTATGACAAAACACGTAGGGTAACAGTTTATAATAGCAATAATGCACCTCGGGGGTTTGTGATATATATACCACCGTTAAGGGCTGTGTCCAGGCACTAGGCGCTGCGTTGTGCATAAGAGCTGTGGTATATTGGTCATATACCACACCCCATCGAGCCTTATTACTTAAATATATGATGTTGCAGGGCTGCCCACCGGCCCGGTGAGGTTTTGGAAACCCTCTGGGCCAGTCAATCTTTCATGTCAGTGGCCCGCTTGGGCCAGTGAAAGAAAATATTGGAATTATGCTATTTTCTATCGAGACTATATATCTGATGAAAAAACAGATGACTTCCTTAAGCTATTAGTTCGTTATGTAGATTCTTTATGACGCACACAGCCTGAGCAGAATAGGTTATCATTTTACAGGCAGCAAGAGTGCGCAGCTGTCAACTGGTTGTCTGTGGAGCAGCTCACAAAAGAACGACAGCGGTCTGGTCGGTAGGAAAGAAGTTTAAATTTATGACATCTACCAGTAAATGCTAAGGCAGCAATGGGTATGCTTTGGTCTGAAGTTTTCCTTGGACCCTGAAGTTGAAATGCATTCAATTCTCTATCGGGCAGAAATTTGCGTTTAAATCAGGAATGTTTCCTCTCACGACCTCTACAAGCCAGAATGTTGAATCAAATCATATTTGAACTCAGGCACTACTTAACCAGTTGTCCGTGTGGTTGGTCCTGTCGCAGGTAGGAATGTGAGACAATTTAAAGTATAATTAAATCAACTATTCAAAGCGCTGGTAGTGCGTTCAGATTTCTATCACCTAAAGCATGTTCACAAGATGATAATACATGCACGCCACGCATGCATACTTGCTGAGCTGGTGCATGTATTTACATGGTTCTGTGCATGTTTCAGGTGATAGAAATCTGAATGGACAACCAGTGCTTTCATAAGGTGATTTAATTATACCTTTCTGTGGATATATTGTCTCACATTCCTACTTGAAAAAGAACCAACCGCACGGACAACCGGTAAAGTAAGTTAAAACATAATCGTAATCAACATTCTGGCTCGTACAGCTCGTGAGAGGAAATTTTCCAAACAAACGTATTCCATTATTCTCAGACTGTGAACCAGAGGTATCTCAGTCTGATTGTCAGGCAAGTCTGAAGTCTTGGTTAAATCTTTGCGATGCACAATTCAGTCATGTGCTCTTTGAACTACATTTTGTAAGGCTTTCCCAAAAAACCTTCCCAATTAAATGTTGACTGCAAAGTAGACCTACCTGGCAGAATGATATCCTGATGATTTGTACTATATCAATTGGATCAGCATTTGTTTTGCAAACTCTGCCATCATATGTACATCGCTGTACATTGTAGCCTATAGTAGGCTACAGAAACACTGCTAGCCAAACACAACTGTCTCTTGCTAGGTGTGCAATTGAATTAAAGGGCAACTATACACGAATGCCATGTTAGTAATAGTTTTTCATGTTTTTCTGTCAAAATAGCCTATTCTGTGAGTTTGTCTCTGAATTGCACACTGTCAACAAGTGGTGTTGGTCGTGGTGCTGGCAGGTTTAAATAATATATGAATGTCAAATCAATTGCACTAAGTTGTTGTTCTTTTTGTTTGCTGTCACAGCTTACCATAAGGTATAAAAAAAATTGCAAACACAATTTGTAACTAGTACTCAAGTTGTTTTCTGACCAGACACTTCTTTATTTATTTTTTAAATAGTTTCTTAGAGGGCTACTTTTGAATAAATTACATTCTAAGTATCAGTATTTTACTTAGTGGAACTGACAGTGTTTTAACTACTTTGCAGATATGAATCAGACAATCATAATATCAGACAAAAATATCAATTACACAGTTAATGCTACAAAAACAATTGTATAAGAGGTTTAAAAATAGATTATATTTGACTCAACATTCCATGACGTACACTAAAGCATTGTTGGCAGAATAGATGGATGAAGTTCAATGCATGATAATTAATCAATACATTTCTTGGTAGTTAAATTTTTTTTGCTATCAGGTTGTAAATCAAAGCTGTCCTGGTACAATGTTTGCTGCCTCCATTCTGGATGCACTGTTTCAGTTTCAATTACTCAATATTTTGGACAAAAATATATGAATATAACTAAGGCTGGGAATGTTAATATAATAAAACTAGCAAGGGCAATGATCACAAGTCAGTCATAATGTGGCTAATATTCTAGCGTAGCTATTTAAGTAGCAAGCTAAAACACAGAGCCTAACATTATCTAGATAGCTAGCTAGCTGCTAGCAGGACATCATGTCATTGGAGGAGTGAGTGAGTGAGTGACTTTTTCCCCTCATATCGTTTTTTTGGTGGCTACACAGCTAGAGATGCAACTCATTCAACTATGTTGAATGAATGTTATTCATCGACTGTTATTCAGTTAGCATACCTCTTGCTTTTGCAAATTCCCTCTGTCTAGCTATAAACTCCGATTTTATAGCACTCTTGTCTGAGTGTGCCAGAGCGCAGAATAACTGATGAATTTACGAACGTGCAAGACTCATTGAATATGACCGGTGTCAGTAAATGTAGGTAAAAAAAGTTAAGAGTTAGTCAGGAACACTCTATATAACATGGAAACAGCCTAACCAGCTCTGCTAGGGCGAGTAAAATAGTCAGTGAGGTGTTCTCTCATTTGTGTCTGGAAGTAACTAGCTAGCAAGCTAGCTAACTTTAGCCAGTTAGCTTGGGTGCTTGGTTGGGACAACGCATGAATTAGCAGGCAAGCTGCAGAAGTACGAGCAGGCTGTTCCCCATCGTTTATCAGTGTGATTTTGACAGCCAACTAGCTGAAAATGTTTGAGAGGGTTTATCAAATGTTCCTTCGTTAGATTTTATGAACAGATTTTAATAAAATTCATGATGCTAAAATGCTGTCAGTTCCACTTTAAGTACACATTTTCAGTGCCACCTCTTGTGACAATGCCTCTGTGGCTGGACTTTCTACTAGAGTTTGTTTGGGTATTAAGAATGTCAGTGGATTACTCAAACCAAATTCTACCTTAGTATGGGGAGGGGGGTGCAATGCTCAGTGCAGGGTCCCTCCCTTCATCCATCCATCTGAGAAACACCAATTCCCTGCAGTTGAGACTTTACTCAAACCTCCATCAACCCATCTGCTTATGAGTCGCTGACTCTCCACAATAGACTGTCATGAGATGAGCTAACCCACTAATTCCTGGGTCCAGTGCCCCACCACTGCTCCTCGGCTACTCCTCTGCTGCCTGGGAACGGGGAACAACCGCAGGGGAGCTATGCAGCACAAGCCTGATGATTTCATTGTGAACCAGATTGGGATGCAAATCAGTGGCGCATTTAAGAGATTGATTAAATTAGCATTCTTGGAATATAGTAAAGCCTCTATTCAATTTGCTCCTCTGATCCTCCGCATGCCGATTGGTCCTCACGGGTCGTTTAATGATGCTGGTGAAGATGTGCCAAAATGGCCTTTTCTGGAAATAGTATGGAAATTAGCATGGCTAGTGTTTGTGTGTGTTTTCTTTTGACCTGTTGACCTATTATGGGACAGAATGTACATGTCTATATATACAACAGGGTCCAAAATGATTGACATCCTTGATAAAGATGAGCAAAAATTACTGTATAAAATGAATAATTCAAATACTGAGCTACATGTAACTGCCAAAATAAAGGAAACACCAACGTAAAGTTTCTTAATAGGGCGTTGGGCCACCACGAGCCAGAACAGCTTCAATGCACCTTGGCATTGATTCTACAAGTGTCTGGAGAGACACTCTATTGGAGAGATGAGACACCATTCTTCCATGAAAAATTCCATAATTTGGTGTTTTGTTGATGGTGGTGGAGAACGCTCATAAGTGTTCAATTTGGTTGAGATCTGGTGACTGAGACGGCAATAGGCAACCTGTTGTTTCAATTGAAGAGGTTAGTCCATAAGCGCAGATAAAGGACATCAAGGATCTGGAGAGATTCTTTATGGATGAATGGTCTAAGATCCCTCGCATTGTGTTCTTCAATATCATAAAACATTTAGTTAAATATTGTTAAAGAAAATCTCTTTCTCCGAGGAATTGTGTTGGTATAAAATAATACAATCAAATTTGAATAAGATAAAGCTCAGAATTTGAATAATGTATTAATGTAGCCTAGTAGGTTAGAGCGTTGGGCCTGTAAAAGGTTGCTAGATCGAATCCCTGAGCTGACAAGGTAAAAATATGTTGTTCTGCCCCTGAACAAGGCAGTTAACCCACTGTTCCTAGGCCGTCATTGTAAATAAGAATTTGTTCTTAATTGACTTGCCTTAGTTAAATAAATAAAAATATGTTGCTCAACTTTATCAAGGGTATCAAGAATTTTGGACCCCACTGTATGTCTATCTGAGTGTTTGTCTAAGTGTTTGAAGTGAAGATGAGATGGAAAGAAGCTGAATAAAGACTTCTCTCTAATTCTCATCACTAATACTACCAATGACGTGGTGCATGATATCGGACACAGATCAAGAGATTGGGCTGCAAAGATCGTATGGATTGACGGACAAAGTGAGCGTAATGGTCAGACTCTGTTCAAAGGGATGAGGGCTGGCTGCCGTTTGGTCGATCAACGCGCACAGAGACGGAAGAGAGACCACTAATTGGCAAGAAACCTGAACGAAAGAGAAAGAGGAAAAAGATGTAAAGATGGGAAAGAGATGTAGCGAAGTAACTGTTTCAAGTGGGTCAAAAGAGTGTAGGGAATAGGGTGCCATTTGGGACACAGGTGTTCAGTGAGGAGAGACTCTGATGAACGGTTAGGATTTGGAGCATTAATGCTGTATTAATGTAACAAGTTAAGTGAAGTGGATCGGCCCAGCTCATTAGCCACATGAAAGCCAGGGTCAGATCTGGGCGATATATACAAGTATGGATAATGAAGGGAATAGATGGCGTTAGGTAGAGCAGTATGGTTTTAAATAGCCATGGAGGGCTGCATTTTATTCCAATAACATGTTCCCTCATTCACTCTCATAATGTGAGCTTGTACACTGTCCCTCATAGATTTAAAAGTAATTTCCACTTATTCGTAAATGTAAATATTGTAATTTTTTTTCACTTATGTTTTAACTTGTTTGTTTTAATGCTTATTTATCAATTCAATATCCATGTATTTCAGTGTAAATGACTGAGATGTGGATACTATTTAACTGGGACTGGTTAGAGGAATATGGTGGAAAAGCTCTCCAACCATCCTTGCACCAATGTAATGCTTTTAAATGCATGAGGGTGAGTGAATGAGTGCACACTTCTGTAGAAAGGTAGATAATCAGAACACAGCCAGTGTCTGGAACAGTATAAGCCTCCACCTAAAGATGCATCTGTTACTAGTGCTGAATGATTAGTGTTTTTTTTAAATAATCAAAGTTTTCCATTTTGGTTTCGATCATGTTTGAAAACATGAAATGCATTATGAAATAATAGAGCTTCCCTCAGCCACCACCTGCCTTTTCCCTGATGCTGACAGTGGGTTGAATGCTTTAACAACACAGAATAAAATAATTATTAAGAGCCCCATGATGGTAGAGAATGCCTAATACTGTGTATCACTTATTAACCATCATTTATTAACATTACTTTACTGTAATAAAATATTTCAGTTGTTAATATTACTTATTATTTTTATTTCCTTAGTCATTACCTATTCTTCTCAGGCAGTAGCAGCCAGCCAGACAACCATTTAATGAAGGGGTATTCAACCGGGGCTCCGCAGCCCCCTAGGAGGCCATGAAGTTACTGCAGAGGGTGAATATACTGTATATATACATACTGAACAAATATATAAATACAACATTTTCAAAAATGTTACGGAGCTAGTCAATTTAAATAAATAAATTAGGCCCAAATCTATGGATTTCAGATGACAGGGACATTCAGGGATTTGTTCCGAAGCCACTCCTGCATTGTCTTGGCTGTGCGCTTAGGGTAGTTGTCCTGTTGGAAGTTAAACCTTTGCCCCATTCTGAGGTCCTGAGCGCTCTGGAGCAGGTTTACATCAAGGATCTACTCCGCTCATCTTTGCCTCGATTATGACCAGTCTCTAAGTCCCTGCCACTGAAAAACATCCCCACAGCACGATGCTGCCACCACCATCAGAACAGAGAATCTTGTTTCTCAAGGTCTTTCTTTAGGTGCCTTTTGGAAAACTCCAAGTGGGCTGTCATGTGCCATTTACTGAAGAGTGGCTTCCGTCTGGCCACTCTACCATAAAGGCCTGATTAGTGGAGTGCTACAGAGATGGTTGTCCTTCTGGAAGTTTTCCCCATCTCCACAGAGGAACTCTGTCAGAGTGACCATCGGCTTCTTGGTCACATCCCTGACCAAGGGCCTTCTCCTCCGATTGCTCATTTTAGCCGGGCGGCCAGCTCTAGGAAGAGTCTTGGTGGTTCCAAAATTCTTCCATTTACGAATGATGGAGGCCACTGTGTTCTTAGGGGCCTTCAATAATGCAGAAATGTTTTGGTATCCTGCTCCAGATCTGTGCCTCAACACAATCCTGACTCGGGAGCTCTACGGAAAATGCCTTTGGTCTCATGGCTTGTTTTTTTGTCTCTGACATGCACTGTCAACTGTGGGACTTTATATAGACAGGTGTGTGCCTTTCCAAATCATGTCCAATCAATTGACTTTACCACAGGTGGATTCCAATCGTGTAGTAGAAACAGCTCTAGGATGATCAATGAAAACAGGACGCACCTAAGCTCAATTCCGAGTCTCATAGCAAAGGGTGTGAATACTTAAGTAAATGAGGTATCTCTTTTTTATATTTTATATATTTGCCCAAAAAATTGAAAAGACTGTTTTCCCTTTGTCATTATGGGGTATTGCTGACGATTTTTTTAAATGATTTAATATTTTTGTTTACATTGGCTGTAAAGTAACAAAATGTGAAAAAAAGGGAAGGGGTCTGAATACTTTCCGAAGGCACTGTATATAACATCCCTGGCATGCAGGATGAATTGAATAATAAGGGATAATCATTCCATGATTAGCAAACATATGAGCATGTCTATGTTTAGCCATGTTAAACCATGTTTTGACAGCTATCTAGCTGAAAACAAAAACAGGCAATGTGAAAAAGAGCTAATGTACAGGAAGGGTAATGTTCAAAAGATGAAGATATTGACACAGAAAGTGTGAGTGTGTATGTTTATGTTTGGGTTGTAGAGGTTGGTGTGTGTGTGTGTGTGTGTGTGTGTGTGTGTGTGTGTGTGTGTGTGTGTGTGTGTGTGTGTGTGTGTGTGTGTGTGTGTGTGTGTGTGTGTGTGAGTCTATGTTCATATTAGCAGTGACGTGCCCTGATTCCCCTGCTCCTGCTGCTCTGAACTGTTTAGACTAAAGTCAGGCAGGCATTATTCAAGGTGTACGCTACTGTAACTCATTAATTACTAGTAAACCTATGTTCACTCTATGTGGCCCCAGGGAGCCCATTAAAGCCTGTACAGTACTTCGTCCTTCTCCCTAACGGACAGCTCAATTAGTACTGAGATTAATGTGATCCACCCACGCCTACGGTTTGTGTTCACCCCTAGAATAGAGGCCTTAGACAGTGGCTCTAGAGTGGCTCTGGAAAGCACATATAAAACACAACACAAGACCTCCTACAGATGTAGGATTATATTTTGAACACCCTGTTGCAGGAGAACTTTCCTGCAATGCAGGACATTTAAAACATGTTTCTGTATTAATTTTCTCTTATGAAAAAATGCATCAACTACTATAAAAATATCCATTAATTATAATCCACATAACAATTCACATTTCCTGCAGGATTATTTTCCGGCTGTAGCAAACTGGCTCAAATTAAAATCTGACATCTGCAGGCTGTCCTGTTGGAGAATATAGCTATGCTTTTACTGAGCTAGTGTGACAGACTCATGCCTACCACAAGACTGTTTTAGTCCACTGAGCTAAAGCTTAGGCTGTGGTTTTAGTGAGCTAGGAGAGCCATTAAATGATAGCGGTTGATTTGAAGTCCCAATCAGAGTGTCCTCCCATGCATGGCTTGACAGATACAGTATCTCCAGTGCCATTCATCTGCTTGTTATTGTCTGAGACGAGGTCTAAGGCTCACTGGAGCAATGGGATGAAACCCAGAGAGGAGAAATGGATTGAGGGAGAAAAGAGATGAGAAGAGAAACGGATTGAAGTAGGAGAGGGATGAGACATAGAGTGGTAAGACAGAGAACAGAATCAGAGTAGTGATAGTGAATAGTCTTATCCCAGTGGAGAGACAGAGGGACAGGGGCATGAGCTCATGAGCTATAGCTGGATCATTAACATCCTCAGCTGTACCCACCTACCCCTGGATCACATCCACTCCTCTCTTTCCCTCCTTCCTCTCCATCCTTCACTTCTAGCACACATACACTCCTGACCCTCTTCCCCATCTCCCCTCCTACTACACGTACACTCCTGCCCTTCCCCTCACCTTCTCCCATTCTCAACAACAACACCAGTGTAGCGCAGCAGCCAAAGCCCTCCAGGGGCTGTGTGTGTGTTGTGTGTGAACGTGCGTGTGTGCGAGTGAGGTACAGGACCGGTCACTCCCTCAACATACTCAATATTCCCCCCCTCCGCTTTCTCCCCTCATCCACAACCTGTTTTAAACCGAGCCATTTCCCTGTTCACTCACTCAGGAAAGAGGAGGCCGCCTCCTCAAGGTCTCCTGCTTCGACCGCTGTCCTGATATCTGTGGCACCTACTTTAGGAGACGCCTCGTTCATTTTGCTGTGTATCTGTGGCGGGTTTAGCTTAGCTTCTCTCTGTCCTCTGTTTACGTTCACTCAAACCCTGTAATATGTATCTTATTTGTGTAGCTGAACCAAGCAGGTGCATATTACAGCGTGTCTTTGTTCTTAGCCTTTCCAGTGGAAGCTTGATCTGCCTCCCCTTTGTTGAGGACTCATGCCGGCCTGCGTTTCGCTCCAACCTCATTTGATATCAAACAGGACCCATAGTTCTACATCAAAATGGATTCATATTGGAGGCAGATGATACGCCCACCCACACACACACTCTCACACACGGCGAGAGAAAGACAGCGAGAGGGAGATGGAGACAAAGAAAAAAGAAACAGAGATATAGAGAGAGGGCGGCCCTGGGATCTGTTTCTTACATCCTTGATGTAGGAAGTGCAGAATCAGAAGAGTGAGTTTGTGCCAAACATGCTCATGCACAGTCAGCTCCAGCTAGCTCAATGCTCTGTAGCTACAGTACGGCAGCAGCATGCCAATGGGCTTTCAATCACTTTACATCAACCCCCTACTTCTCCCTGAGCCTCACATATCATCCACCCTGATGCCGCCCTCTTCCCATTCACTCTCTGAAGGTCCAACTAACATGGCATGTTGCAACTAAAATCCATTACATGCAACTAGGTTAGAGCCAATATGGATGTTGTTTAGTTTACAATATCGTCTGTATCTATTCTGATGAATCTGCGAATAAGCACAGTGGTCTGAGAAAAAGAGAGAGAGAGAGAGAGAGAGAGAGAGAGAGAGAGAGAGAGAGAGAGAGAGAGAGAGAGAGAGCCCAGAGAAGGAACCAGAGCTTTGTGGGCGCTCTGGGCTGAGTAATGGGGACGGAGGGAGGGGAGGATAGAAGAGGGAGGAAATGAGAGGGGAGAGCTGTACGTGGTGCTTTTCTCCATGGAGCAGCCTTAGAGAGCCTCACAGCTCACACGAGATCCTGATATGGGCCAGACGGAGCGATAATGTTGTGTTGTGGGCCGGAGCCTGGGGAATGAGTTGTGGGCTGAAGTCTGCCTTGGGGATAGGTTATAGGTTGTGAAAGGTGCAGTTTGCCCATTTCCCTCATATGTTGTGTGCAGAAGCTTTGCCCCAGTGATATACTGGGCCGTGCACACTACCCTCTATAGTGCCTTACGGTCAGATGCCGAGCAGTTGCCATACCAGGTGGTGATATAACTGGTCAGGATGCTTTCGATGGTGCAGCTGTAGACATTTTTGAGTATCTGGGGACCCATGACAAATCTTTTCAGTCTCCTGAGGGGGAAAAGGCGTTGTCGTGCCCTCTTCACAACTGTCTTGGTGTGTTTGGACCATGATATTTTGTTGGTGATGCGGACACCAAGGAATTTGAAACTCTCGACCCACTCCACTATAGCCCCGTCTATGTGAATGGGGATGTTTGGCCCGCCTTTTCCTGTAATCCACGATCAGCTCCTTTGTCTTGCTTACGTTGAGGGAGAGGTTGTTGTCTTGGCATCACACTGCCAGGTCTCTGACCTCCTCCCTACATCTCATCATTGTTGGTGATCAGGCCTACCACTGTTGTGTCGTCAACAAATGTAATGATGGTGTTGGAGTCGTGCTTGGCCATGCAGTCACGGGTGAACAGGGAGTACATGAGGGGACTAGGCACGCACCCCTGAGGGGCCCCCGTGAGATGATCAGCGTGGCAGATGTGTTGTTGCCTACCCCTACCACCTGGGGCAGCCTGTCAGGAAGTCCAGGATCCAGTTACAGAGGGAGGTGTTTAGTTCCAGGGTCCTTAGCTTAGTGATGAGCTTTGTGGGCACTGTGGTGCTGAACGCTGAGCTGCAGTCAATGAACAGCATTCTCACATAAGTGTTCCTTTTGTCCAGCTGGGAAAGGGCAGTGTGGAGTGTGATTAAGATTGAGTCATCTGTGGATCTGTTGCGGCCGTATGGGAATTAGAGTGGGTCTAGTGTTTCCGGGATGATGGTGTTGATGTGAGCCATGACCATCCTTTCAAAGCACTTCATGGCTACCAATGTGAGTGATACGGGTCGGTAGTCATTTAGGCAGGTTACCTTCACTTTCTTGGGCACAGGGACTATGGTGGTCTGTTTGAAACATGTAGGTATTTTTCATCATTAGTTTTTACAATTTGACCAGAGCAAAAATGGCCTACAGATGTAGGATCTTAATTTGATCACTATTCTGTTACTTAGAATGCAAAGGTATAGTTTATTCAAGATTTAAAAAGACTTCTAAAGTTTGCAATTACCACTTTAAAGTGTCAGACTTTTTTTGCCCTCACAAAAAATTTATCAACACCTACAAAAAATGGCCATTAATTATAAACCACATAATCATTCACATTTACTGTTGCTGCAGGATAATATTTCTGTCTCAAATTAAGATCCTACATCTGTATATGAAAGCAAAGATTAACAAAGACATTATTGAATCTAATTGAAGTAAGTTACAAGTAAAGTCCTGGCACATCAGTTCAAAAGAGACGAGTGATTGAAATGGCCTCCCAGGTGCTGTGTGGGAGAGCCGGCTTAGCTCAAGCAGCCCACGCAACAGAAATATGTATTCGGCCAATGAGAGGATTGCATTAAATAATCTGCATGCATGGCATGCATACTTATGATTGGACAAAACAGATAAAAAGTAGCTTCATGTCCATTTTTTTCAGGGCCTCTCGTCTCTTTAAAGTCATTATTTTATCGTCGTAAAAAAATTGGTTGTTGAGAAATATTTTTCCTCATAGTTATTGTTGACAAAATGAACACTGGTGTGTGCGTCTTGTTTTGTTGTTTACTCAGATGTGAGCTGGTGGAGTCATCTGTTATCCCTGGTCAATATTGTGGAAACGGCCTTCGCCATGCACAATAGCTGTTGTGCTTCACAATGACCTTCAGCTTGCACAATGGCCATCTCATTTTACATTGGAAGCAATAATGACTCCCATTCAACAATACAGGGTTTTTATACCACACTCCTTTCAACCAACCACCATCTAATGGCAAAAGAGGTTACCAGGTAGAGACAAACACTCTGCCGATTAGAGACAAACACACTTAAAACGTTTACTCTCTTTGTACAATCAACAATATTGGTTAGGGAATACAGATTATGTGACAGGAAAGTAGGGACACAAGTGATGATTTCATTGGAATTGTGATAGCTAATTAGTGTGTGGAAATCATTGTACAGACTTATTTGTCTCATGACATCATATCATGTCTTCATTCTAGAATAAAATGGAATTTATTGTTGGACTTGGTTGCTTATTAAGTAATACTGGCATGCATGTCATAGAAATCAAGACCTAATATAAGATATATAAGTACATGATGACACTCAAATATTCAATGTGTATGTGGTCAATCAGTAGTTAATCACATATGTATAGCCTCCCGAGACCCAGCAATTCATTTTTGCCCCCGTCTAATGGAAATTCGATGTGGGTCTGTATCTTTAAGGCCATACATGCCTCTGACCACATTTACATGTATTCCGGATAGTAGCTCATAAGGTCTTATTCGCGATAACCTGTTTACATGCACCTTTGGCATCCCGCTCATGAGTATCTTTGTACGCATGAATAAACAGAATATTCCTCATTTAAGTATATTGGTTGTAATATAATAATTTGAACACCTGTAGAATTATGCATTTCTTGCAGTTAAATTAAACAACAAATGTACATTTTTATCTCAGGAACAGGAGTGGTGAAATATGATTTTGTTCTTTCAGCATCTCTTGACAAAATGTGAATCTGCGTGTAATGTGTTATCTTTGACACTGTTATGCAAGCAGACAGTATTTCAACCACATAAAATATGCAGTCTTATCAGAAACATGTTTCGTCATTTTCTCAGCTTTTCGTGTCTTTAAAACCGGCCAAACGGATGACATTTGGACATTTTGCAGAGGACAAATCTTTTCACTGTTTTGGAGTTATTGTGCTTTCTTCCCGGTCCCTAAACGAAACACACAACTTTACCAACGTTAATTAGATTACTAAAGCATTCTATCAATGAAAGACATTCTGGTGAGCATTACTTTATTTAGTCTTCTAAGCCAACAAGTTATGACAGAAGAGAAGCTGCATGTATCAAACTATAGTTGACAAACAAATGGCCTACCAAATGTCAGAAATTATAATATGGCCTACCAAATGTCAGAAATTATAATATGGCCTACCAAATGTCAGAAATTATAATATGGCCTACCAAATCTCAGAAATTATAATATGGCCTACCAAATTATAAGCAGACCCTTGTCTAAATTAAGGGTGAAAGTAGCCAGTAGTAAATTATAGTAAATTAATTGTAGTATTATGGTGGATCAAACTGCGCAATTAGCCTACTTTTTGAAGTGATTTGTTTGACAATCAGATGAAAATATCATTGCACAACACCCGTAATATGCGAAACTGAGCCTGTGAAGACAGCAAAAATAACAGTAAGCGGGATAAGATGTTTACATTCCACAGTATCCCGTCTTAGATCTGCATATCCCATGCATTTTATCCGGGTTTCTCATAACAAGCTTTTCGGGTTATTGTAAATGGGATATGATCTTTATATGCGTCAACCCGGCAGGTGGCAGGTTGGGGCAGCAGGTAGCCTAGTTGGTTAGAACGTTAGACTAGTGTCCGAAAGGTTTCAAGATCGAATCCCAGAGCTGACGAGGTTAAAAACTGTTGTTCTGCCCCTGAACAAGGCAGTTCACCCACTGTTCCTAGGCCATCATTGAAAATAAGAATTTGTTCTTAACTGACTTGCCTAGTTAAAAATAAAGCTAAATAAAAAAAAAAACTGAATACTTGAGAATCCTGAATAGTAATGGAATATTGGTGTGTGGTCATTGTGTAAGGTCCTGTAGTACTTTTGAGAAGACACTCTGGGCTTTTCAATGATATCACGTGTGGGGGTGTCACCTTAATATTATTTTATTTCTGGTTCTTCAAAATAGCTATCGTCACAATTAGCATCACAATTACCACATTTTATGGTAAGTGTGCATGTAATTTTGTAATTATACTTTTTGTGAGTTTGATATTCAAATGGTTTCTAATAGGGAAATATCTAAGGAATATATTGGTTCGTTTTCAGAGTAGTTTAATATTTCACATTAAATAAGAGCTTGTTAATAAATGTGACTGACCGGCTCAAATCGGTCTTATGTTGCAAAATTTGATTTTTTTTTTTTTTTTTTTACATTAGTACAAAGTAAAGACTCAGAGCTACAAAATGGTACATCATACACTGCATTTTGTAGGAACAATGGGAAAGTAATTCTGCTTTGAAAGTTGATACACTTGTAAACTCACTTTTGAGAAAAGGGCCTTTGAATGTTTTGGACCCTACTGGAGAACTCTCCTTTGTCTACAGCCATTCAGCATTGTTCACACCTGCTTAAGCCAGCCCCACCCTTCTCTTTAAGAATTCACACGTGAGGTCATGTGCTAAACAGTGAGTAGTGTAGTAAAGCTTAAGACAAAAAGTGGTAGTAGCCTACAATAAGGAAAAATTCCAGCTAAACAGAAAGTGTCCAGATAAAAATATTTGACAAATATTAGATGACGCTTACTCAGACACACTTGTCTAAATTGATAGGTCATGTGAAAGAAATGCTAGAACCCCCAGCCACATCCAGTGTTGGAAAAAGTACTAAATTGTCATATTTGAGTAAATGTCAAGACACCTTAATAGAAAATGACTCAAGTAAAAGTAAAAGTCACCCAGTAAAATACTACTTGAGTAAAATACTACTGGAGTAAAAGTCTAAAAGTATTTGTTTTTTAAAATACTTAAATATCAAAAGTAAATGGAATTGCTAAAATGTACTTAAGTATCAAAAGTAAAAGTATAAATCATTTAAATTTCCTTATATTAAACCAGACGGCCCAATTTTTGTAAATATTTTTTTTATTGACAGATAGCCAGGTGCACACTACAACACTCAGACAGAATTTACAAACAAAGCATTTGTGTTTAGTGAGTCTGCCAGATCAAATGCAGTAGGGATGTTCTCTTGATAAGTGTGTGAATTGGACAATTTTCCTGTCAAAATGTAATGAGTATTTTTGGGTGTGAGGGGGAAATGTATAGAGTAAAAAGTACATTAACTTCTCTACATACATTCCGTAAGAAAATAAAGTAAAAGTTGTCAAAAAAATAAATAGTAAATTAAGGTACAGATACCCACCCAAAAATACTTAAGTAGTACTTTAAAGTATTTTTACTGAAGTACTTTACACCACTGCCCAAATGCCTTCACACCAGTAGATTAACATACTTTATATACTGTTACATACGCACTTATCACATAGCATTCCATAAATAAGTTAAGGCCATGCAACCTGAGTTGAAACCTGAGTGTGGTGCAGATGTACAGCACATAAACAGATGCATGCGCCATATATTTATATGGTGGACACTTGATACAGTCACATACGCCTTGTTTCCTGAAACGGGTCACAAATGTCCTCTGTAGTGGATGTTAGGATGCGCTGTTTTTTTGACCTATTGTCTCCATTTACTGTAATGTAACATTTTTCATATTTACTTTCACCCGAGTGAAATAAAAAAACAAATGTGTTATTTTTATATATATTTTTTTACCCCAAACACTTACAACAGATATATATTTAAAAACTTTTTTTTCTGGGTCTCAGGAGGACAGCAACATCTTGTGAATAGAAATGTTCCACGAACATTCACTCTGAAAATGAACAGGTGACTCATTGAATCCCTATGAGTGATATGATACTTTATTTGCTATCATTTCCACACCATATGCATATGGTGAATGACGTTTTCTAGACATACATCTGCTATGTGAACCAGCAGTGAGAAAAATTAGAAGTAAGTGAGAATATGAGTTAACAGCTGGTGTGGCTGGTATGGCTTAGACAGTTTGAAGTGTGTGTGTGTGTGTGTGTTTATTTGGATCTCCATTAGCTTTTGGAGAAGCAGCACCTACTCTTCCTGGGATCCACACAAAAAAAAAAACACAAAACATGACACATACACTGACAGACAAGGAAAGTTACACAAATCTACAGGTCCAACAAGGCAACAGAAAAAGTATACGTGTGTTAGAGTGTGTCTGTGTGTGCATGTGTTTGTGTGTGTTTCCCCTCACAGTCCCAGTTAAATTAGTTGTTTTTTATAACAGTTCTTTAATGGTCATTTTGCTGTTTGCTTGATTATTTGGAGATGGAAGGGAGTTCCATTCAATCGTGGCTCTGTATAAAACTGTGTGTTGCCGTGGATTTGTTTTGGACATGGGGACTGTGAAGAGACACTTGATGACACGTGTTGTTGGGAATGTATGGGTGTCTGAGCTGAATGTTATTTGATTCTGCAGGCAATCTGGAATTATCGTCAGAGTAATATTTCTCATAAAAACCAGAAGAGAAGCAGTTAATCTCCCGTCAACCCTCACTAGGAAAGACTGGCATGCATGTTGCTGATGTTAGTTCTGTTTGTGCTTTTAAGGACAAGGCGCACTGCTCTGTATTGAGCCAGCTACAGCTTTGCTAGGTCTTTCTGTGTTGCACTTGACCATCTTACCGGACACTAATCAAGACCAGAGCCGGAACAACTAGTACAGTTGATTTTTGTGTCAAAAAGGCAGAACATATTTTTATAACAGACATACCCCTCCCCGTCTTCACGACAACTTTGCCAATATGACTTGACCATGATAATTGACCATCCGTTGTTATACCTAGGAGTTCAGCTTCCTCAACTTGCTCAATGGTCACAGCCTTTATGTACATCTCCAGTTGAGGTTTAGCTCTTAGAGAATGTTTTGAACCAAATACAATGCTTTTGGTTTTAGACGTATTTAAGACCAGTTTATTATTAATCACCCATTCTGATACTGACTGTAACTACTTATTTTGAATTTCAGTGAGCTCACTGCTGACATGTAGAATGTGGAATCAACCACATAAATAGTCATTCTAGCTTCGTGTAAGACCAGCGGCGAATCATTTGTAAAAATAGAGACGAGTAACGGCCCAAGGCAACTGCCCTGAGGGACAACGCACTGTACCTGATGTTAGAGAAGCTTCCATTGGATAACACTCTCTGGGTTCTATTGGATAAATAACTCCCCAACCGTGTGATGCCATTTTTATGATCAACAACACCAAAGGCTGAATTGAAATCTAACAATACCGCTCTAACTATCATCTTATTATCCATTTATTTTAACCAATCACCAGTCATCTGAGTCAGTGCAGTACACGTTGAGTTCCCTTCTATACAGTGGGGCAAAAAAGTATTTAGTCAGCCACCAATTGTGCAAGTTCTCCCACTTAAAAATATGAGAGAGGCCTGTAATTTTCATCATAGGTACACTTCAACTATGACAGACAAAATGAGAAGAAAAAAACCCCCAGAAAATCACACATTTTAATGAATTTATTTGCAAATTATGGTGGAAAATAAGTATTTGGTCAATAACAAAAGTTTATCTCAACACTTTGTTATGTACCCTTTGTTGGCGATGACAGAGGTCAAACATTTCCTGTAAGTCTTCACAAGGTTTTCACACACTGTTGCTGGTATTTTGGCCCATTCCTCCATGCAGATCTCCTCTAGAGCAGTGATGTTTTGGGGCTGTTGCTGGGCAAAACGGACTTTCAACTCCCTCCAAAGATTTTCTATGGGGTTGAGATCTGGAGACTGGCTAGGCCACTCCAGGACCTTGAAATGCTTCTTACGAAGCCACTCCTTCGTTGCCCGGGCGGTGTGTTTGGGATCATTGTCATGCTGAAAGACCCAGACACATTTCATCTTCAATGCCCTTGCTGATGGAAGGAGGTTTTCACTCAAAATCTCACGATACATGGCCCCATTCATTCTTTCCTTTACACGGATCAGTCGTCCTGGTCCCTTTGCAGAAAAACAGCCCCAAAGCATGATGTTTCCACCCCCATGCTTCACAGTAGGTATGGTGTTCTTTTTATGCAACTCAGCATTCTTTGTCCTCCAAACACGACGAGTTGAGTTTTTACAAAAAGTTATATTTTGGTTTCATCTGACCATATGACATTCTCCCAATCTTCTTCTGGATCATCAAAATGCTCTCTAGCAAACTTCAGACGGACCTGGACATGTACTGGCTTAAGCAGGGGGACACGTCTGGCACTGCAGGATTTGAGTCCCTGGCGGCGTAGTGTGTTACTGATGGTAGACTTTGTTACTTTGGTCCCAGCTCTCTGCAGGTCATTCACTAGGTCCCCCCGTGTGGTTCTGGGATTTTTGCTCACCGTTCTTGTGATCATTTTGACCCCACGGGGTGAGATCTTGCGTGGTGCCCCAGATCGATGGAGATTATCAGGGGTCTTGTATGTCTTCCTTTTCCTAATAATTGCTCCCACAGTTAATTTCTTCAAACCAAGCTGCTTACCTATTGCAGATTCAGTCTTCCCAGCCTGGTGCAGGTCTACAATTTTGTTTCTGGTGTCCTTTGACAGCTCTTTGGTCTTGGCCATAGTGGAGTTTGGAGTGTGACTGTTTGAGGTTGTGTACAGGTGTCTTTTATACTGATAACAAGTTCAAACAGGCCATTAATACAGGTAACGAGTGGAGGACAGAGGAGCCTCTTAAAGAAGAAGTTACACGTCTGTGAGAGCCAGAAATCTTACTTGTTTGTAGGTGACCAAATACTTATTTTCCACTATAATTTGCAAATAAATTAATTAAAAATCCTACAATGTGATTTTCTGGATTTTTTTTTGTCATTTTGTCTGTCATAGTTGAATGGTACCTATGATGAAAATGACAAGCCTCTCTAATATTTTTAAGTGGGAGAACTTGCACAATTGGTGGCTGACTAAATACTTTTTTGCCCCACTGTATATGCATGCTGAAAGTCAGTAGTTTATTTGTTCCCTGAAAAAAAACATTACATTTGGTCAAACAATCCTCTCCATCAATTTACTGAGAACTGGCAGCAAACTGATTGGGCGGCTCTTAGAGCCAGCAAAGGGGGCTTTACTGGTTTTAGGCAGTGGAATTACTTTAGCTCGGTCTCCATATTAAGTCTATCTCCAATAAGTGTGTTTGTGTGTGTTGTGTGTTATGTTGGGTTGAAGCTACTGACCCTGAGGATTGGCTCTCTCATTCCTCCCAGTCTTTTTGCAAGGAGGGTGGGAAATGAGCCTGTTGTAGCAGATGTAAGCAATGTTCCCACTCTCTCTTGCAGCTTTAATAGCTGGGATACGTTTATTCCACCTCTGGCGCACAGCTTCAGAGAAGTCCTCGCTGAGGAAGATGTTGGTTCCTCTCAAGTTCTTGAACAGCCATCTTGTCCTTAAACCTTGACCAATATCGGCCTGGATCTGTCACCTAGGCTGGTTACATGTTTCCCAGACCTGTGGGCGCGTTCCATATGATCCATCTGCAGCTTGTCAGTGATCATTTTTCGTACTTTCTCCTCAGACCTGGGCCAGTTCTCATGTGAAGACTCTGGTATGCCAACCACAACAATTTTATTCCTCCTGGACTGTCCCTCTAAATAGTCTGTTTTCACGGTCATTGTTAATACGGATTCACAGACAGTGCTGATGTCATCTCGAGATTACTTAAAGTTTGTTGTCACCTTGCTGCAAGTGTCTTTCAGGACATCCACTCCTCCCTGGGTATTTTGGTATTTTATGAGGATCCCCATTAGCTGTTGCGAGAGGAGCAGCTACTCTTCCTGGGGTCCACACAAAACATGAAACATGACATAATACAGAACATCAATTGACAAGAACTCCTCAAGGATAGAACTACTGTACTGTACATCAAACTGCAAACTGTTCTAAAGGTCCTGGATCTCCCTGGTCAGATCGTCCATTCTTTTGTTAGTTGAGTCCATGAGTATTTGGACAACGCTCTTGAAGCTATTTTCCTGTTGTTGTAACCGCTGCTTGTAGAAACCTTTTTGTTAATTTTTAAAAGATCCTCCACCGAGGTCCCGTATACAGATACACACACACAGACAGATTCATTATAGCCATTATAGGCATACGAGTGACCTTCGTGTGTGTGTGTGTGTGTGTGTGTGTGTGTGTGTGTGTGTGTGTGTGTGTGTGTGTGTGTGTGTGTGTGTGTGTGTGTACACGGCACACGTGCATGTGGGTGCTGCTAGCATGTGTATATGTCTATGTGTGTGTACTGTGTGTGTGCATGTATGGGTGTGTTTATATGCTGTTTAATATGACATGTAGCATATTTGAAATTATGTTCACGTCTTACATTCACCTTTTCATGTTTATTCAAATACTTTTCATTCAAACCCATATGGTTTGGTTTCAATACTTGAAAACCAATTGGTAGGTCCAGGTAGTCACAACAATAGATTGGTGTTGGTTAAATTGTGATTCTAATGAATGGAGCGAATTTGGAGCAGCAGTTGTTGTTTTTTCCTGTGAGTGCAGAGCGGTTTTTGCAGAGCAGGAGCGCTAGGAAAGCACATGGAATGCCAGAGCTCCACTCCATGAGCGATGAGCGGGATTTCCAACCGCTCAACTCCGCTCACCTGCTCTGGTGGGAACATAACACTCTGTATTATTTGGGTTCCTAGCTCACAAAAAGCACTTGAAAAAGAAGAGATGGTTGAAGTTAACTTCGGTGTTTGTGAGAAGTGGAGCATTGGAGGAGCCAGATTGAAATGATTCATCATTGGCTCTCTATTGTTAACACTCTCCCATGTTGAATTAATCATCTGTCCTAAACTAGGACATCAGCAGCAGGCAGGGCCAGCCAGGGTAAAGTAAACATAACCATTATTATGTATGTATTATAGGTTATTCACCTGGCAGTGTGGTGCTAGGACAACAATCTCTCCCTGAATGTGAGCAAGACAAAGGAGATGATTGTGGACTACAGGAAAAGGCGGCCCGAGCACGCCCCCATTAACATCGACGGGGCTGTAGTGGAGCAGGTCAAGAGTTTCAAGTTCCTTGACGTTCACGTCACCAACGAACTATCATGGTCCAAACAAACCAAGACAGTCGTGAAGAGGGCACGACAACACCTTTTCTCCCTCAGGAGACTTAAAAGATTTGGCATTGGTCCCCAGATACTCAAAAAGTTCTACAGCTGCACCATCGTGAGCAACCTGACCGGTTGCATCACCGCCTGGTATGGCAACTGCTCGGCCTCTGACCGTAAGGAGCTACAGAGGGTAGTGCGTACGGCCCAGTACATCACTGTCGCCAAGCTTCCTGCCATCCAGGACGTATATATTAGGCGGTGTCAGAGGAAAGCCCAAAAAATGTTCTAAGACTCCAGTCACCCAAGTCATAGACTGTTCTCTCTGCTACCGCACGGCAAGCTGTACCGGAGCGCCAAGTCTAGGACCAAAATACTCCTTAACAGCTTCTACCCCAAAGCAGTAAGACTGCTGAACAATTAATCAAATGGCCATACCGGACTATTTAAATTGACACCCTCCACCTCCATTTGTTTTTTACACTGCTGCTACTCGCTGTTTATTATCTATGCATAGTCACTTCACCCTTACCTACATGTACAAATTATCTCGACTAACCTGTACCCCCGCAAAATGACTTGGTACCGGTACCTTTATATATAGCCTCATTTTTGTCATTTTATTGTGTTACTTTAAAAAAATATATATACATATTTTCTTAACTCTTTCTTGAACTGCACTGTTGGTTAAGGGCTTGTAAGTAAGCATTTCAAGGTCTACACCTGTTGTATTCGGTGCATGTGACAGAGTTTGATTTGATTTGATTTAACTACGCGTTTTTTGGAGTGTAGAAAACCTTTTAAGATAATGCAATCAGCCTTCTTAAACGCTATGGCGTTTAGCAGAGAGAATTTAATTATTTTTTTACCAGCACAGAATTACGCCCACCTATTTCCCCATATGGTGCAATTGAATAGACATTTTCTGAACCATGCAGTAAGTCTTTGAAGGTGTGGGTGTGTTACTGCCTTTAGGTATATATCCCAAATAGCACCCTATTCACTATATAGTGCCCTACCTTTGACGAGAGCCATTTTGGCCCTTTTCAATATTTAGTGCACTACTTTTGACTAGGGTGCCATTTGGTACATAACTTAGGTCTATATTATGCATATCCCTAATGCTTACTGCTGGGTGGTTAAAGCTTTATAAAGCCACTCAGCCTTTGTACTGTAGCCTAGCTGGGTCTAATTTTGGAATACACGTCCATTTTGCTTCCCTCCCTCTCTGGAATTATGTAACGACTGGAAGACGCTTGAGTGAGTGTGAGTCTGGTGAAAAGTTTACTGCTTGGGACTAGAGCTCTCTGTGATGCCTAAATTAGCAAAACACTCACTGCTAAAAGAGCCATATAAATACATTTGGACTACTGTATTGGACAGGATCAGTAGAAATGTCACTGGAAAATGGTGTGAAATGGTTTTCTTTTCAGAGGTGTTTAGAGTTAAAATAAGCACAGTGCATGAGAATTTGCCTTCTGAGTTGTGTAAATGTTGATTTTGGCTATGCTGTTAACACCTAACTGCAAGCAGTATACAGACATTCACACATCAAATAATAATGCGCACTGTCTCTTGTGTCTGTCTCTCACCCTCTTGTGTCTGTCTCTCACCCTCTTGTGTCTGTCTCTCACCCTCTTGTGTCTGTCTCTCACCCTCTTGTGTCTCACCATCTCAGCAGAAATAGATATGCTCCTTTGTATTTTCATAGAATGTAAATGACCCAGTATTGACATAATCTGACCACGAGGGGGGAAAAGAGGATAATTGGTGGTATGGTAATTAAAAGGTTCTGCTATTCTAACAAACATACCATGCTCTTGCAGTATGTTAAACACCTATTAAGCATACCCAATGACTGACTGCAATTTAACTGTATTGTATGCATCTACGTGTTTCAGTTCTGCATGGTTTAGGTCACTGCATGG
The DNA here is from genome assembly GCF_045791955.1 of Oncorhynchus clarkii lewisi. Lineage (NCBI taxonomy): Eukaryota > Metazoa > Chordata > Actinopteri > Salmoniformes > Salmonidae > Oncorhynchus > Oncorhynchus clarkii. The sequence goes on from NC_092163.1 coordinate 42,810,666, forward strand.
GTCTGGTGTCATGCTGCATTCAATCTGTGTCTGTGTCACTAGTATCATCCAGCACGCACACAGACACAGTTTGCAGCAGTGTCACTTAAAGTCCTACAACAGCACAACACAGAACTGACTGCCTAAGCAGAAAGCATTATTAGCATTGACCTTTCAGAGTCAAGTCCTGGTAAAAACAACAACAAGGTGTCTGGATGAATGGATGCCACTACCTCATCTTTTACACATTTTAATATTTTCATGTGACCCTTCAAGTAGAATTGAGGCATTTGTTAAAAAAACTCAAATACAGTTGTAGTCTACCAGTGAATTGCCTAATATTAGGACAATGGGGAACAATTCTCTTCGGTCAACATTATGGAGTGTCAGGGGAGCTGTGGCTAAGCTTGGGCGGTATGCATATTGTCATACCTTAATACTGACTTTGTGTCATACCGGGATATTTGGAATCAACGGCACTGAACACAAGGGCCATTGTTTTCAAACCCCACTGAGCCTTTGAAATCCAAAGATTAGCAATGCTAACAAGTACATGTAAAATCCTACAGCGAATGCTAACTAAATGCTAATGAGCACATTGCCAACATTTTATACAGTCCCTGACAAACTATTTTCAGGACAGACATCCCAGCTCATAGAGTTATACAAATAAGTCAAAAATGCTACTCACAATTTACTGCACAAATTAAACAAATATTAGACACTAAGGCTCTTGATCCAGGAGGTGATTCTCTGCTGTTACCAGCAAGCGAGGCTTGATTTTGGAAGAAGCTAACCACTTAACTAGATAGCTAAGTAGCTACTAAATTAGCAAAGCAAATGCACAGCTGCAGAGCATTTAGCACATTTTAAACAGTTTACTTAATAGTTAATAGTTATACGATATCTAGCTGGCAAAACATTTAGTTGTGAATTCCATACTGTAACTAGATCACCTGGCACGTGCTGAACAACAATGACTCACAAGGCCCCTGTCTCTCGTCATTGTGTGCTTGTTAACAAACACCACGAGACTGGGTACTACTGGTAAGCTTCATCATGAAAAATGATGTGACGGGTGAAATGAAGAACGCACATCTTCTTTCTCTCCTAACATAATGCACAAGCAGACTACAAGTATTTACTTAAATAGTAGCTACAAATATTCACATTTATAAAAAAATGTAAAAACAACCATCAAATAAATAGTTTCAACGGTATTGATGGTTTGAAAAACCATCCGGTGGCTATTTCCAAATACCCCGGTATACGGTATACACGGTATACCGTCCAAGCCTAGCTGGGGGAGACTAATACCATACCAAGACCAATATCTAGTGAGGGCAGAGCCTAGGTGTATGTGTGTGTTTGTGTGTGTGTCTGTGTGCACGCAGAGGTGGGAAGAGTCAGAGGAAGTAAAGCTGGTCGTTTGCTGAGCAACAACAACAATGGGTGAACATCTGACAGCTGTATTGATTTTGGTGAAACAAAACACATTTACCCACTTCAAGTCTCCTCTAACTCATTTTTATTTTGTAGCTCCCTTCACTCCCTGTTGAGTAAAGTACCACTTGGACTCCTCACCTTAATCTTAGATACATTCAATTGGATTATGTCTGTATTCTCTCCATCTCTTCCTCCAGGTACTGTACACACACACACACACACACACACACACACACACACACACACACACACACACACACACACACACACACACACACACACACACACACACACACACACACACACACACCTCGTATGCCTATAATGGCTATAATGAATCTGACTGTGTGTATCTGTATTCAAAGGGATGTGCGGGACCTCAGCTCAGCTGGACTAGTGGGAGCTTTGCCAGCATTACCTCTGGAGCAGTCCGTTAGCTTCCTTGAGTCTTTTACACTCTCACTCTTCCCTACGTGGAAGCACAGAGGACTGACACTAAAAACCATCATAGTAAAACACGGTACAGGCGTCATCTGTCAACACATTACATCATCTATACACATGTATGCATAAACAAAAAACAATGTACAGCAGATAAAAGGACAATTAGGCACTTATAAAGAAATATCTTCGTTGGAGGATAAGGTTGTAGGCTTTGGCGCTGGCATTTACCTGTTACCTGATAAAATGTCTCAATGTATTATTTTCATCTAAACCGTTAAAATGTTCATTTTGGATGGACAACTGGTGCATGCACAGTTGGAGTATTTGCAAGATGCCCCGCAGTTGCAAGATCCAGCTTTGGAGAATTCACAAGGATACATTTTTCAGTCTTTGATCTCCCTTCTTTATCTGTAGTTCGGCTGGGTTTCAGTGGTGCACTGTATAACCTGCAGCAAAGCAAGGCATGTTTCAATGGAACCATCGTTACAACTGTATGCTACACATGAGACCTTTATGAGACATGTGACCTCTGTGGCGAATCTTGGTTTGTATCACACAAAACATAGGAAATTCTGAATGCTAAGTTTGCTGTCTCCTTTGCTCCCAGATTGTCTGCCCCTTGAGCAACTACATGTGATAGGCAGCCAGCTTGCCACAGGAGTAGCCTAGCTGTAGACATTCTAATTAGTTGTTGTTGGTACACTGATTACATTATGTAACCATTGGACAATGAAGTTCATCATGTAAGAGCCAATGAAAACAGAGAGCCGAGCCCAGCTGTCAAGAAGGAGTGTGTCCTGTGTTCCCTGTCTCAGTCTGTGAAGTGAAGACACACCCCCTCTTTCCCAGAGAGGACAGCCAAGGGCGTAGGGGTGGGGGTTTGTGTGTGCGTATATGTATTAGGACACAGCAAGGACGAGTCAGAGCATTTCTACTCGCCTCTGTTCTAGCAGCTGTTGGGGAAGAGAGATTAAACCACAGAGGCTGAATCTCACTGATGTTTTTCATCCTCTGGTGTTTCTGCTCTCTCTCTCTCTCTCTCTCTCAGAAGGTGAAGGTGGTCTTGTCAGAGGAGAGTTTTTTGGTTTGAACATTAGACAGAATGTCATCCAAAGACTGAGGTTCTCTACAGAGCCAGATACTTTCGCTCTCCTGTTTGTTTTTGGGAGTGGGAGTGAGATGGGACCGGGGTGTAAAAGAGGACGAGGGGTGGTCAGGGGGGGGGGGGGGGGGGGGGGGGGGGGGTTGTTCGTGCAGGTGAGTGGAGAGAGGTGGGGGTAATGGTGATTTGGACACACAGATGGTGCCGAGGCACAACGCTACGATGTCGTACTTTTCCATCTCTTCCTACAGTTCACCACCGCAGTCTGGCACTTCAAACCCAAATCTGAACAACAAAAAGGGGGCCTAACCTGCAGTTGCCCCTTGTGTCTGTATGGAATGGCACCCTATTCCCTAAATAGTGAACTTCCTTTGACCACATACTCCAGTCAAAATAAGTGCAATATATACAGAATAGGATGCCATTTCAGATGCAGTGCTTGTGTTGTATTTTGTTAACACACCTAGCCATCACACTTAGAGTGCTGTATGAATTTTTTTTATACAATGTAGAAAATAGTGCAAATACAAAAAAAACCTTGAATGAGTAGGTGGGTCCAAACTTTTGACTGGTACTGTATACGCCACTGGAGCTGCTATTCTACTGTACCGCTAATGAATATCAATCGGAGATAGTCAGTTCTTCCGTCTGGACCTGTGTGCATACAGACATAAACTCAGAGAGAACATGAAATACTATTACACACACTGACACTTAGGAGGGTTTTGAATGAAAGTTTTACTCCAAAGTCGAGCACATATTACAAATTTAAAGTGCACCGACTTTGATTTAATGTTTTAATAAAACATAGCTACATGTGTTGAGGGGCTCATAAAGTATTGAGAGAAAATACCTATTCAAATACCTTCTTGTCATCGACAGGAAATGAAAAAGGAAAAAGAAAGATGTTGTAATTATTATTACAGTGTGGACCAGTCAGTCTATGTAGGAATTAGGTTTAACAGAACATGACAGGGTTGTCTAGTACAGTTATATCTTAAAGGGGAACTGCACACGCTGATCTGGCTTCATTATTTGGCTTGCTCCTCAAGACATGCTGGTAGCCATGATAGAAGCCAAATGTGAGTTGGCTTGGGGGTGTGATTTGAAGTGGGTGTTTTTTGGGTGTGTCCTTGCCACCACCAAGACACACCCATCTGCCAGAACCTTGCCCGCAGCTGTTTCCCCTCACTCGATCACAACACACAAACCTCCTGCAGGTTGAGTTCAATAACTACAGGCAGATGTATGGTGAGATGCCAGAGGAAGCTTTGAATAGGTCAGTAGTTTACAGAGTAACATTAGAAGAATGCAATTTCTGAATTTATGTGCAGTAGTTATTCTGAGGAATGGGTTGAAATTTACACAACGGTTGCCTGGAGGAAAATGGGAGAGGGTCATGCTTTTTCAATTTCAGTCGAAGGGAGGGTTTAGTATTTTTTTTTTATCACTTCCAGGGGAGGGTCATGTCATTTGTAATTGATTACATTTCTATATTTCTCAGTGTTTTAGAATTAGTTGCTTATTAGGCTATATATCGATGTGTGCCCGATACCGCCCCTCATCTCTGATTCTAAGCTGGGCACGCAATATCAAGTGCGCCTAAAGGCTATTTAGTATGGTCTCAATCAAATGCTCCATAGACTATAGGCTACGAAGTGCATGCTCGGAGAAGCTCAAAGTAAAGTTATATTTCTAAGCTGCTGGGATGGTGTAAATAAAACTAGGCTGCATTACACACTGCAATGGATATTCCAACCTGAGCCCCGTCCTGCTCTGCTCTTGCCGATCAAAACCTTTTTTTGTGTGATACATAACCAATGGCTGTGCTGTGCTGGCCTACAGTGGCAGTTCAGGAGTCAAAGGCTTCTTCCTAAAATAATTTTGGATTAGGCCTAGTCTATTACCCTATGTTCTGTTCAGTTTGAGAAGGAGAGCACGAAGATGGGAAGGAAGACCAGAGGTAAACGTTGACAGCTTGCTACTACTATAATTGATTTGATTAAATACAGTAGGTTTCTTGACAAAGATGTATTTATCAGAGTTATTGACCTCACAATAAGCCAGATTTGAGTAACTTACATTGTGGTGCTTAAACTTGAAGCAGCAGCCGCGGCACAATCAATCAGAAATGAACAGCTTATGGTGCTGAAAGCAGGCATATTGGAGTATCCATTTTAATTAGACTTTACTAACAATAAGAGGGCTTTGAATTGTAGCCTATTTCTTCCTATTTAAGAAATAAGAGGTAGGCCTACCTGTTTAACATGTGAAATTAGGCTATAGGCTGCTATATCCATAGATTTGTCAGTCAATTTCTCCACCCACGATGCACTATTTAAATAGCCTACATCCATTCATGTGAAGAGCGGCAGGTAGCCTAGTGGTTAGAGTGTTGGACTAGTAACTGAAAGGTTGCAAGTTCAAATCCCAAAGCTGGTGAGGTAAAAATCTGTTGTTGTACCCCTGAACAAGGCAGTTAACCCACTGTCATTGAAAATAGGAATTTGTTTGTTGCTGACTTTGTTAAAATAAATAAAAGAGCTGGCAAGTTAAAATTAAGACATGAATTGAGAGGGTATGCCGTAGGCCTACTTTCTATTAAATAAAATGTCAAAAAGCACAGGTCTACCCATTGTTATCTTAAGATTTTGAGGAAAATTCAACAGATCCGATTATATAAAGTCATCTAGGCCTGTAATTGTGCTTTGGTCCGCGATGCTTTAAGCTAGAAACAAGCTCTAGAGGAGACAAAAAATGTACTTTCTTTGGGAAGTAATCTAATTCTGTCACTATCAATTGATTAAGCTATTCACTTTCTGTAGAATAGAAGATGTTTAAACCCAGACAGCTTTTAGAAAAACACTTCTCGTTGGGCTGAGTAATGGCAGAAGAGTAGGCAGCAGTTCAAGTTAACATTTTTCTGCGTCGGTAAGACTACTCTGTCTGGGGTGGAAAGGAAGGCCTAACTTTTGAATGTACCATGCTTAGATTCCTAATAAAGTCTCAGATTTAATTATTTGCGAACAGGGATCGTTTCGTTGCAAACAAGACACACTGATTTGGCATTAGAGAAATGTTTTAAAATGAACACAAAATCTCTTTGTCCATTCTTAGCCTGTTATTTCAGTAAATGGTGTAGTATGAAAAAATATTCAGGTAATATGTAAAATTACGTAGAATTGCATGACATTTTATAAAAGGCAATTTTTTCATGGACCTGCAAAGCACGATGATTGATTCATGCAAATATTTTACTATAAAGGTGATATTTGCACCCCTACTTTTGTCAACTGTGGTTTGCTGGCCCGCAGCCCTGTGCGCTATCACAATTCCTGCTTTGCCATGCAATGCTTACGGAATGAATAACCATTTCTAAAACGGCATATTTAAGGCTCTGGTCTGTACAAGAAGTGAAGTTTAATGGTAGGTATGTTCTCTGCTATCCACTTTGTTTTAATTAATATATTGGGTATAGGGGAGGGTCACTCAATTTTTTTTTCTCAAAGTATTCAGGGAGTGTTTAGGTCAAATATATTTTGCTGAAGGGAGGGCCGTCCATTTTCATTTCAGAGGGGTACAAATTTCTCCATGTATCCTTTATTATAAATAACGTTCCCTCCCTAAACTAAGTGTTTTGGTAACATTTCAAATGTATTAAGTAGTCCATGTTTTTTTATGGTAACTGTGTTAAGGGTTTTGGGCCATTTGGGAAATAAAGATGATGAGCAATCGGCAAAGGTAATCTGTAATCTGCTGGCATCACGGCACGTCGTTAAGACACTAACAGCTTACAGATGGTAGGCAATTAAGGTCACAGTTATGAAAACTTGGGACACTAAAGAGGCCTTTCTACTGACTCTGAAAAACACCAAACGAAAGATGCCCAGGGTCCCTGCTCATCTGCGTGACCGTGCCTTAGGCAAGGAGGCATGAGGACTGTGGCCAGGGCAATAAATTGCAATGTCCGTACTGTGAGACGCCTAAGACAGCACGGACAGGATGGACAGCTGATCATCCTTCCAGTGGCAGACCATGTGTAACAACACCTGCACAGGATCGGTACATCCGAACATCACACCTGCAGGACAGGTACGGGATGGCAACAACAACTGCCCGAGTTACACCAGAAACGCACAATCCCTCCATCAGTGCTCAGACTGTCGACTGAGGGCTTGTAGGCCTGTTGTTAGGCAGGTCCTCACCAGACATCACCGGCAACAATATCGCCTATGGGCACAAACCCACAGTCGCTGGACCAGACAGGACTGGCAAAAAGTGGTCTTCACTGACGAGTCATGGTTTTGTTTCACCAGGGGTGATGGTCGGACTTGCGTTTATTTTCTTTTTTATGTCACCTTTATTTAACCAGGTAGGCTACTTGAGAACAAGATCTCATTTGCAACTGCGACCTGGCCAAGACAAAGAAAAGCAGTGTGACCCAGACAACAACACAGAGTTACACATGGAATAAACAATAAACAATAAACAAGCCAATAACACAATGAACAAATCAATGACACAGTAGAAAAAATAAAGTATATATAGAGTGTGAGCAAAAGGCATGAGGAGGTAGGCAATACATGGGCCATAGGAGCGAATAGTTACAATTTAGCAGATTAACACTGGAGTGATAAATGAGCAGATGAAGATGTGCAAGTAGAGATACTGGTGTGCAAAAGAGCAGAAAAGTAAATAAAATAAAAACAGTATGGGGATGAGGTAGATTGGGTGGGCTATTTACAAATGGACTGTGTACTGCTGCAGCGATCGGTTAGCTGCTCAGATAGTTGATGTTGAAAGTTGGTGAGGGAAATAAAAGTCTCGAACTTCAGCGATGTTTGCCAATCGTTCCAGTCACTGGCAGCAGAGAACTGGAAGGAAAGGCGGCCAAATGAGGTGTTGGCTTTGGGGATGATCAGTGAGATATACCTGCTGGAACGTGTGCTATGGGTGGATGTTGTTATCGTGACCAGTGAACTGAGATAAGGCGGAGCTTTACCTAACATAGACTTATAGATGACCTGGAGCCAGTGGGTCTGGCGCCGAATATGTAGCGAGGGCCAGCTGACTAGAGCATACAGGTCGCAGTGGTGGAAAGTATAAGGTGATTTAGTAACAAAAAGGATGTCACTGTGATAGACTGCATCCAATTTGCTGAGTAGAGTGATGGAAGCTATTTAGTAGATGACATCGCCGAAGTCGAGGATCGGTAGGATAGTCAGTTTTACGAGGGTAAGTTTGGCGGCGTGAGTGAAGGAGGCTTTGTTGCGAAATAGGAAGCCAATTCTGGATTTGATTTTTGATTGGAGATGTTTAATATGAGTCTGGAAGGAGAGTTTACAGTCTAGCCAGACACCTAAGTATTTATAGTTGTCCGCATATTCTAGGTCGGAACCGTCCAGGGTGGTGATATTAGTCGGGCGGGCGGGTAGCGAACGGTTGAAAAGCATGCATTTGGTTTTACTAGTGTTTAAGAGCAGTTGGAGGCCACGGAAAGAGTGTTGTATTGCATTGAAGCTTGTTTGGAGGTTAGTTAGCACAGTGTCCAAGAAAGGGACAGAAGTATACAGAATGGTGTCGTCTGCGTAGAGGTGGATCAGGGAATCGCCCGCAGCAAGAGCGACATCATTGATATATACAGAGAAAATAGTCGGCCCGAGAATTGAACCCTGTGTTACCCCCATAGAGACTGCCAGAGGTCCGGACAACATGCCCTCCGATTTGACACACTGAACTCAGTCTGCAAAGTAGTTGGTGAACCAGGCGAGGCAGTCATTAGAAAAAGCAAGGCTATTGATTCTGCCGATAAGAATACGGTGATTGACAGAGTTGAAAACCTTAGCCAGGTTGATGAAGACAGCTGCACAGTACTGTCTTTTATCCATGGCGGTTATGATATCATTTAATACCTTGAGCGTGGATGAGGTGCACCCGTGAACGGCTCGGAAGCTGTATTGCACAGCGGAGAAGGTACGGTGGGATTCTAAATGGTCAGTGATCTGTTTATTAACTTGGCTTTCGAAGACTTTAGATAGGCAGGGCAGGATGGATATAGGTCTGTAACAGTTTGGGTCTAGGGAGTCACCCCGTTCGAAGAGGGGGATGACCGCGGCAGCTTTCCAATCTTTAGGGATCTCGGATGATATGAAAGAGAGGTTGAACAGGCTGGTAATAGGTGTTGGAACAATGGCGGCGGATAGTTTTAGAAAGAGAGGGTCCTGATTTGTAGCCAGGAGGAGGGCATGGCCAGCTGTAGAGAAATGCTTCTTGAAATGTTTGATTATCATGGATTTATCAGTGGTGACCGTGTTACCTAGCCTCGGTGCAGTAGGCAGCTGGGAGGAGGTGCTCTTGTTCTCTATGGACTTTACAGTGTCCCAAACCTTTTGGAGTTAGAGCTACAGGATGCAAATTTCTGCTTGAAAAAGCTAGCCTTTGCTTTCCTGACTGACTGCGTGTATTGGTTCCTGACTTCCCTGAACATTTGCATATCGTGGGGACTATTCGATGCTATTGCAGTCCGCCACAGGATGTTTTTGTGCTGTTCAAGGGCAGTCAGGTCTGGAGTGAGCCAAGGGTTATATCTGTTCTTAGTTCTGCATTTTTTTAACCGGACATGCTTATCTAAGATGGTGAGGAAATTACTTTTAAAGAATGACCAAGCATCCTCGACTGACGGGATGAGGTCGATTTCCTTCCAGGATAACCGGGCCAGGTCGATTAGAAAGGCCTGCTCGCAGAAGTGTTTTAGGGTTCCTTGATGATTTGTGTGAGATTGAGAGCTAGAGGAGGAGTAGGATGAGGGTATGGCTAAAGGCTATAAAAACTGGTCGCCGAGAGCATTGTGGACAAAGAGTAAAAGGAGCAGATTTCTAGGCATGGTAGAATAGATTCAGGGCATAATGTGTATGGTGGGGTGCGGGTACAGCGGAGGTAAGCCCAGGCACTGAGTGATGATAAGAGAGGTTGTATCTCTGGATAAGCTGGTTATAATGGGTGAGGTCACCGCATGTGTGGGAGTTGGGACAAAGGAGGTATCAGAGGTATAATGAGTGGAACTAGGGCCTCCGCAGAAAACTAAAACAATGATAACTAACCTAAACAACAGTATACAAGGCATATTCACAGGTGTTGATTTGGAGAGCTAACTGAGACAACAACGGGTGAGACAACAGGAGGTATCAGAGGTATAATGAGTGGAACTAGGGGCTCCGCAGATTGACATATGAGAGAGACATACAGCAAGGCATAAAGTAATCACAGGTGTTGATTTGGAGAGCTAACTAAGACAACAATGGGTGAGACAACAACAGCTAATCCGCTAAAACAACAACAGGTAAAATGACAATGACTGGGCAGAGAGGGTCGGTTAACTACACACAGAGCCTGAGTTCGTGGCTGGGGCCTACAGATAAAAAAAAATATATATAAATATAAATAAATAAATAAACAAACAGAATGGAGTACCGTGATTAATAGACAGTCCAGCGGGCATCAGCTATGTAGCCAAGTGATCATAGGGTCCAGGGGGCAGCAATAGAAGGAACAGGGGAGCCGCGGAGTAGTCGCTACCACGCTATCACGCGGGCAACGCGGCATTTAAAGTTAGTAGCCTGGGGCTAGTAGACGCGTCTGCTCCGACGTCCGACGGAGGCCGGTTGAAGGCACAGCGGATGGAGTATTCGTCGGATGACCTGTCGTGGTGGTGCGGCGGGGCGCCGTGTCGACTAAGGATCCAAGCCAGATGGCGAAATAGGTATTGTAGCTGTAGTAATTTAGTTTTCTATCCGGGAGATGCGTCTGGCTCACGGCTATCTGGTGCTAGCTTCGGGGCAGGGGCGTTAGCCACTATAGCCACTCGGTAGCAGCGATGATCCGGTGCCAAGGCCCAGAGCTTACGGCAAGGATCCGGTGGAGTAGTGTGTTCTAGCCGTGTTTGGGTGGAGTCCGGGTGAACAACTGAGTAGGCCGGGAGGTGGGCCTCAGGGATAGCTTCGGTACTGGGTAACTCGGTGGGTGCTAGCTAGCTGTGAAGATCAGGAGAATGGTCCAGGGATTACAGCATGAATCCAGCATTTTAGTGAAGAGACGTGCGTTACTGGTAGGCTGGCGAGTATTATCCAAGATTTTAAAAAGGGCTGGTACCTGTGCAGAAGGTAAAGGCCGCTAGCAGTGGCTAAATAGATTGTAGCTAATTAGCTGGTTATCTTCTGATGGCTAGGAGGTTCTTGCTATAAGGTTTAACATTTTTAAATAATAGCGGTTCCGTACCACATTGGTTGAGGCAGGTTACCGGAAGGTATAAATGAACTAAAATGGAGAAGAGATTGAAAATAAAATGTAAATATATACAAAAAAAGACTAAAAAGACGAAAGTAAATGAGAGGACGAACATAACTCGCCTGCACTGCTACGCCATCTAGGATCAAGATTGTCGAAGGAATGAGCGTTACACCGAGGCCTGTACTGGAGCGGGGTCGATTTGCACATGGAGGGTCCGTCATGGTCTGGGGCGGTGTGTCACAGCCTCATCGGACTAAGCTTGTTGTCATTGCAGGCAATCTCAACACTGTTTATTACAGGAAAGACATCCTCCTCCCTCATGTGGTACCCTTCCTGCAGGCTCATCCTGACATGACCCTCCAGCATGACAATGCCACCAGCCATACTGCTCGTTCTGTGCGTGATTTCCTGCAAGACAGGAATGTCAGTGTTCTGCCTTGGCCAGCGAAGAGCCCGGATCTCAATCCCATTGAGCACGTCTGGGACCTGTTGGATCGGAGGTTGAGGGCTAGGACCATTCCCCCCAGAAATGTCCGGGAACTTGCAGGTGCCTTGGTGGAAGAGTGGGGTAACATCTCACAAAAAAAATGGTAAATCTGGTGCAGTCCATGAGGAGTAGTACTTAATGCACTGTAGTATGCATTAAGTCCATGCACTGTAGTACTTAATGCAGCTGGTGGCCACACCCAATACTGACTGTTACTTTAGATTTTTTTCTGTGGAACTTGTTCAGTTTATATCTCAGTTGTTGAATCTTGTAATGTTTTTACAAATATTTACACGTTAAGTTTGCTGGAGATAAACGCAGTTGACAGTGAGAGGACGTTTCTTCTTTTGAGTTCATATGTTTTATATTTATATTATTAATAAAACATTCTCAAAACATTACCCATGTGTGTTCGCTTGTTTTGTACTGTTATGTAGTTTCGACCCAATGATTTGTCTGACAAACAAAGAACTTAGCGTCCTGCAGGTCCTGACATTGATAAAAGCTGGCGAGACATTCAATGACGCCATCTTCGCAGACGAATCAACAGTGGCCCTTGGGAAATTTGCTTAAAATTACTTCAGAAAAAAAAGAAGGTCAAGCAAGCCGGATCACATTGTTTCTTTCAAGGTAGGATTATAGTAATATTTTGTTACGTTTAGGCCTATTTGCATGTATATTTCTATTATTGTACCAAATGTTGGCTGTTAGGCTAAATGTCTTTTTGTCTTCTCCAAATGCAGACAATGACCCAAAACCCACCGTCGCCCAGGTTTGCATTGCAAATGAGGGCAAAAACTGGGTCAAGACGCCAGCAGAGTAAGAAGACCTTTATGTAGTAAAATAAATAAATAAATAAATAAATAAATAAATAAATAAAATACCTACAACACCTTCGGTAGGCCTACTGTATATCTAAAACTATTTTTGTAATCTCTACATGATTGTCTCCTGATTTAAACTTGATCGAACTTGTTTGGCATCAACTGAAAACATTCATCCGTAACTCTGCCAAGCCGACAAGCAACGATGAGCTGGTCAAGGCCATCGAGATGTTTTTGCTGGAGATATTGACAATACAACAAATACATTGATCATCTCAGCAAGGTTTTACCTGTGGTCGTGGATCTGTGTAGAAGTGCGACTAAAATGTAGTTTAACAAAACATCCGCATTTGAATATCTTTTTTCTCGTTATTTTATTAACGAAAGCATAAAGATGTTGATGAAGAAATACTGTACTGCTGTTTTGAGCTAGAAATGTAACACTTTAGAGAACTTAAAAGTATCGAATACATTGCAAGTTGAGGGATTTTCACAACAGCAGCTGGGCTATAACAAGTCTATTGTCCTGCCAATAGGAACATTTTGAATAATGGTATTTGTGTGTTTGAAAAGCTGTTTTCAAAATGCCTCCAGTTGTCCGTCACTACTGTAAATAAAAACACAGCTGTTTACATCCTTTATTGTAACCACAATGTCACAATTAATTAGAGTTTGCTATTTACAAATGTGCACTTTTCATTATTAGTTACATTGTTTTAGTTCGAACGTGCAGACTTTTTTTCTTTAAATGATTGTTTATGTAGGATGCCACATTTTTGACCAGTTGCAATTGTAAGTAGGCATAATAAATAAATAAAAAACTACTTCTATTAGGCTGTTAAACCTCATAGCCTACCTCAGCCAGTTGTTATTTTATGTAGGTCTAGGCTCCAAAGAAGTAGACTCCAATTAAGCCCTCTTGTTGTTTGTTAAGTCAAATTAAAATGAAGATTATTGTTGAAATGAATTGCTCGACTGGTGTAGGTTTTCTCCATCTGTTGGTGTGCAACACTTGCATAACAAGTTAGCTACATTTTCAGCACCAGCCAGTGTTCACCTCCTATTGATTGCGCTGCAGTTGCCTCCAGTTTTTTAAATGTAACCTTTATTTAACTAGGCAAGTCAGGTAAGAACAAATTCTTATTTACAATGACAAGCCTACCCCGGCCAAACCCGGATGACACTGGGCCAATTGTGGGCCGCCCTATGGCACTCCCACACACGGTCAGATGTGATACAGCTTGTATTCGAACCAGGGACTGTAGTAAAACCTCTTGCACTGACATGCAGTGCATTAGACCGCTGCGCCACTCAGGAACGTTAACCATGTGTAGGTAGATACGTGTGTAGGTACTGTAGAATAGACAACCCTTTACATCAGTGGCGGTCGGTGTCATTTAAGATGAGGGTGAAGGATTTATTTTATGAGTCTGTGATCAAAATATACAATGATGGCCTTATTTCTATTTCAGCATATTGGATGACTGTCATTCATATTCCATTCACCCAGTTCAATGTAACATCGATAGGTTTACGCTACTACATGATACTGACATTTTCCTTGTACCCATCATGAGGTTGCTACAACCTAGCCTATGAATGAAAGTTTACAATGTAGGTGCACAGGTCAGAGAATTTTGAGTAATCAATACTGCCCTGCACACTCTTGCCTGCATCTAGCTGATCTAGGGTCTAATCATTAGTCCAACAGTTGCAAATTAGAGTTTCTATTGGACAAATTCATGTATGTTTATCCCCATTATGTTCCGTTTGCTTCCGTTCAAGAAAAGTTAACAGAATCTGCGGAATGAACACTCCCCTGATCACACGCAACCAGTTCACTTTCATAGCAGCCACATAAAAACATCATGATCACTTTGATTGTTGTATATATACTTCCTTCTTGCAACCATCTACTGTACATGCTCTCCTCCTCTAATCTTTCCCTTTGCTTGTGGACAACACATCAGCTGTCTGTGACCAGGCGAAAAAACCTTTCCAAGCCAAACTTCCAAATCATGACCGCTACATACAGTCTACATAGTTCTCACATCATAGTCAAGAATTACTAGAACTAACGTATTAGTTAACCCGCTACAATCGTGCAGTACAGTTTACAGTCAGAAAGCAGTTTAGCAGTTACACCGGCGAGCCCCTTAGGTAATAAATAATGTTAAGCCAAAAGCTTACCTTGACTTGGAAGAGTTCCAGTGCTGGATAGCCAAAGCAAGATAGCTAACATGTCATCCTTCTTTGTTTGAGCCGGGAGTTTGAGTAGGCTAAACTAGCTAGCTAGATTCACTAACTAAGTGAAAGTGAAAGTAAAAAAACAAACAATGCAACCAAATATAGCTAGCTCGCTCTCTTGCTTCTCCTTCATTTTGGAAGAAATGTATTTGTTACAAACTGTTCAACTAACTCTGTCTTTCTCTTAGTCAGCTACCCAGCTAGCACAGTGGATCTGGCCCGATAACGGCTGAGTGTCGGGGGACTCGGCTGAGAGTCAGACTCGGCTGATGTCATGTGGCCTGAGTCTGGGCCGCCCTAGGCAGTATTACTTATGGCTAGGGTGCAGGGATTGAGCTCGGGCCTATTCCGGTGATAGTTATCTGGCCCAGATGTATTACTTGGGGCTTGGGCAGATGCTTACACAGATTGCTTTATATAATTAACATTTCATCATTTATTTTTCCATATTTTCTCATTGTTTCTGTGATCAAAATATACAATTAAAATGTGTGTATTATTTTAGTATTTTGATACTTTGTGTAAGGCAATTGATAAGCATTAAAAACCTTGTGGATGGAGCCTCCCGAGTGGCGCAGTGGTTTAAGACATTGCATCGTTCAAACTGCGTTGCTACAGATGCTGGTTTGAGACCTGTGCCAGCCATAACCGGAAGACCCAACGCACAATTGTCCCAGCGTCGTCTGAGATGGGGGAGGGTTTGGCTGTCCGGGATGTCCTTGTCCCATCGTGTTGTGGCGGGCCAGGCGCATGCACGCTGACACGGTCACCAGGTGTATGGTGCTGGATTGGTATAATTTGTATGCATAACATGTATAATAATAATATTTAAAATTACTGTACATGTATTTACATTTGCTTCTGGGGGGATTCTGATGACGGCAAAGTCGGCTGAATTTTTGATAGATGGAAACGGCATGATGTACTTGGGCTGCTTCTGGGCAGTCCTACACCCGATTCCGTGCCAATTCAATCAGTTCCGGCCCCCCGGAAGAGGGCCGCTTCTGGGCCGATTCCTCATTGCTAGCTGGGTACTCACCATATTTTATGCACTGCAGTGCTAGCTAGCTGTAGTTTATTCTTTAGGTACTAGATTTATCCTCTGATCTTTTCATTGGGTAGACATTGGGTGGACAACATGTCAGTTCATGCTGCAAGAGCTCTGATAGGTTGGAGAACGTCCTCCAGAAGTTGTAATTACTGTGTAAGTGTATGGAATAGGGTGAGAACCATGAGCCTCCTAGGATTCGTATTAAAGTCAATGTACTCAGAGGAGGACAGAAGCTAGCTGTCCTCCGGCTGGCTACACCATGGTGCTACCCTACAGAGTGTTGCTGAGGCTACTATATGCCTTAATTGCAAAACAGTATGTTTTAATCAATTATTTGGTCCATGTGAATATATTTTGTATAGTTTTATCTAAAAAGGATAACTTTGTTAATGTTTCACTATTTAGATTTTTATGAAATTCACTGAGGAGGATGCCCTCTCCTTCCTCTTCTGAGGAACCTCCACTACCTTTGCATAATAGAAGCTGCTAATATGACAATGTGCACATTTCACCTTTCATGGTCATTCCCAGCCAATGCAGATGCTGTGCCTATTGACATTTTGTCTGGTGGTAATGGGGCTACCTTAGAAAACATGTCAGAGTGGTCATACCGTCCTGTGTGTTGTCCCGTATACAACAGGAGTTCCCTGATCCTGGTGCAGAATACACAGGGTTTCTCCTTCCCCATCTTGACTGATACCATTCAATTCAAGACAAACTCCAAGCATCTATTCCGCATACCAGCTAGGTTCTTTCTAGCCTGGTTGCGTCTCTGTTCAGCGACTGCATTCCACTCCTTGCCACACCTGTAATTTGCTAAAAGAAACTGGCCTTGAGTGCCAACGATTGGAATGTTAGATAAAAAGACTGGTACCCAGACTAAGGTCCTTCAGCAGGGCATGCAAACTATAGAACTTTAGCTGTGGAGGCATTGCCAATCCATATAAGGCTTTTCAGTCTGCTGTTCTTGAAACGCATTGGGGTCAATCAAACAATGGAACCCATTGAAGGGAAGTGAAGGGGGAGGAGGGGCGATTTGCTCGTGAGCTTGATAAAAGGGGGCATGACTTGTTGACATAATTGTAATCCAAACCAAACCTTCATTTACTCACTGAGTACTCACATTGTGACTCACTGAGGTTCCAAACTCCATTTTAGACATGGCTGTCACGTCTACTCCCGCTCCCCCCTCTCTGGTGCTCATTGTCATCAGTTTACTTATTATTACGCACACCTGCCACAATCGTTAGGCACACCTGCACCTCATGAGACACACTTGGACTCCATCACTTCTATGACCTTTACCTCCCCTATATCTGTCACTCCCTTTGGTTCTTTCCGCAGGCAGTATTAGTTATGTTTCTCATGTCCAGACGCTGCTCTTGTTTTGTATTGTTCCATGTTTTTTGTTTTATTAAATTCACCCCCTGTACTTGCTTCCTGACTCCCAGCGTCTGCGTTTCAATGACTTTGACACAAATGATCCTATTTACACATTGTAGTACATTTTGACAATACATGTTTCTGACTAATATCGTTGCCATAGAGGTCATTTTCAAAGGGATTAGTTGCTTTTATGGGCAATCGCTCTTTAAATGAGAGGTGCTCCTGGTACAGCCTGTCTCTCTGGCATGTGGTGTTTACTACAGGTCGTACTTCATTGAGAGACATTATTACACAAATCCTAGCAAAGACAGAAGGGGCAACATAACGTATTTCATATATAATTGTTAGAAATGTACAGTTTATACACATACTGTTTCCTCATGCTAAGCAAGCAACCCTCCCTCGTCAGAAGCAATCAAATCAAGAGCTATCAAAATAACCCAAAAATGTATCTTCTCAAAACACTGAACTATCTTGATGAACGTACGTCAACTGTCTTCCATAGCCATAACCCATACATATGTAACAGGTTGATTTATCCCTACCCATGGCTGTGTTTTATTACTCTGATTGAGGTGTCCTCTGTGTGATATGGCTGTGTTATTGAAGTATCCTCTGTATGCCTTCTGCCTCCCCAGATCACAGAGCAGCAGCTCCGGCAGACCAACGACCGCTTCAAAGCTTTCCTCAATGGAGACACCCAGATAGTGGCTGATGAAGCGTTCATCAACGCAGTCCAGAGCTACTATGAGGTACATATTTATTTATTTATTTATTTATCTCTCTCTCTTTCTCTCTAACCTACAAATGTGTCATCTCATCCGCCGACTGTCTCTCAGCACACCACTTTTACAATACGCTTGTTAAATGAACCATCCTTTTCTCTTTCTTTACAGAGACCGCTATCATGTGTTTTAACCCTGTGTTTCCTAACTGATGTGGTGCTGAGATAGTGTTAGCATTCAATGTAATAGACCAGGCTGATTAGCTGCCATTTACTGCTGTAACTCAATTAGCATAGACATGAGAGTCGTAAAAAGACCCCCCAGCTTCCTCTGTCTCCCGGAACTGTAAATCAGAGCTTTTCCTAATAAATCAAATTCCGAGCTGTTGAGATACAGTTTGTCAGTGCTGCTGAAAACAGAGTGGCAGAGATACTGTACCTCTTCCTCAGTGCTGCTCAGTGAATTAGTTTCTCTCTCTCTAACTGTAGGGCTAGGAATCACTCGTAGTGGGATGGAAGCGGCTGCTCAGTTTCTCAGCGCTCTGTTGCTTTGGCCTGAATTCCAGGGAACTGCTGTGCTCTGTGGGGGGAAAATGGTGGATGAGATGATGCATCGTGTCGTGTGCACATCACATCTATTCACTGACTATACGGATTAGCTAACACACTTGTGCTAAAGAGGCTGCCATCGTACTCCCACCTACATTACAGTCACAATTCAACCAGTTCAACAATAATAGAGAATTATTGTGCAGATAAAAATACCCTTATATGGGTATTGTCCGCTATCCCACTACATAGGATACTTAGAGTCCCCATACTATACTGTCCTAGGGTTTCTTTACTGTACGTTCATACATGTAGGGCACTGTATGATGGATATTATAATGTTGTATTAAATCAAATCATGCAATGCCTTGAAGGAGCTCCAAAACCAAAGCAATCCATTTGAAAACAAGTTAATTGTATTTAATTAGACAAAACGGCGACTCAATTGACATACTGTAGTGTTTACCCACATAATGCTAGCTGGCCCATGTTGACTCCAATGCTTGGCATGTTGACTCCAATGCTTGGCACAGTAGTGTCAAGTTGGCTGGATGTCCTTTGGATGGTGGACCATTCTTGATACACACGGGAAACTGTTGAGTGTGAAAACCCCAGCAGCATTGCAGTTCTTGAAACAAACCGTTGCACCTGGCACTTACTACCATACCACGTTCAAAGACACTTACATCCTTTGTCTTGCTCTTGCCCATTCACACTATGAATGGCACACACACACAATCCACGTCTGGATTGTCTCAAGGCTTACACATATTTTCTTTAACCTGTCTCTACCCCTTCATCTACACTGATTGAAGTGGATTTAACAGGTGGTCATTGGATCATAGTTTTCACCTGGGTTTACCTGGTCAGTCTATGTCATGGAAATGTTTTGTATACTCAGTGTATATACTGACAAGAGACAGGATCCAATACTGCAACTATGGGAATAAAGACAAGATTCTAGCCAATGAGATGGCCGATTCGCACGTGAACAACAGGCACAAATCTGATAGTAACATTGTTTTTCTCTAAGATTTGATTTCAACTTTATTTAAGCAGGGATTCATGCTGACACAACGGTCTCTTTCACAGATGAGCCCAGCATAAACACATCAATAAACAACAATTATACTATACATGAAAAGCAAAAGCAATCATATGAAAGAAACACAATCTTCAGTAAAAAGGGCCTCTAACTTCCATCTGAATTGCCCAAGATGCACCATCTCCACCAACTTGAAGCAGTTTTGGATATCATTCCACATGACAGCCGCCAAAAAACTAACTATAAGCAGATTTACGTACCTTGGTGAAGATTGAAGGGATCTCCAGTGTTAGCCATCCACGTGTCCGGGTCTGGTAACTTATATGTCTGAAGGTTAACAATGAGGTAAGGTATGGGGGAAGTTTATGCAAGAGGGATTTATATACAAAAAAAAGAGTCACCCTAAGTAAATATGAACAAAAAAGGCTGTGAAAAGCATTTCATTGTTGTTTATCAGTTTGATATTACGCTCAATATATCATATGAATCTAACCTTTAATTGAGTTAAAATTTTTAAAAGAAAAAAAAAATTCATCAAGAAATCATTGGCACCCATATATTTAGGACTTTGTGCACCCTCCCTTTGTCAAGATAACAGCTCAGAGTGGTCTCCTATAATGTTTCATTGGGTGGGAGAACACATAGGAAGAGATTTGAGACCATTCCTCCATACAGAAACACTGCATGTTGATAGATGACAAAGGGAGTTCAGTCTGTGAGTCACCTCATATTTATACCCTAGTGAAACAGGAAGTTGTGGATTACCATTTAAGAGTTCCCAAAGACTCAGATGAACTTTAGAATGTACAATATTAATCGAAATATACATCAATTACATTTTGCTCATAAGAATTTCTAGGTGTGCCAATAATTGTGACGTATGTTTTTGAATAAAACAATTATTTATTGATGACAATTGTTTTTATTTTTTTTAAACAATTTTAACCCAGTTAAAGGTTAGATTCATATGATATTTTGAGTGTAAGATCAAACTGATAAACAACAAGGACATTTTTTCACATACTTTTTTGTTCATATTTACTTAGGATGCCAGTAATTCTGGAGGGCAGTGTACTAGGTTTTACCTGCATTATGTACCCATTTCAGTTCAACAAATGCTTTCTGCAGGGCAATAAAGGCTCTGACAGCTCTGACAGAGCCTGGTCTGACAGAGCCTGGTCAGCTGTGTAAATAGTGAAAAGTGTGTTCTGTGTTCTGTCTTTCATAAGATATCCACTTATATCAATACAATTGTAACAACAGAAACATTATAAAACTTAGCCTCACTTAGCAAATGAGCAATTACATTTTATTTTGACAAAATTCCACACGCTCTCATTGCCCCTCCATACAAAAAAAATAAACACTTGGTCTGCTTCACGCTGTATTTTCGCACGTACAGAGTCATCCATCTCCCTTTGTCTCTTCCTCTCTACTGAGACATGCCCAAATACAGGTGTCTATCTGTTTCCTGGGCCTAGAATAACTCAATGCGCCAATGTCAAACAGGACAAATAGATTTACTGTTACAGGCTTGTGCAAGAAAGGTATCTCCCTCTTGTTCTGTCTCTCTCTCAACCCCCACTCTTGCTCTCTCTCTACCCACACACATCAATGTGATTATTTAATTCAGTGCTGTAAATACATAACATAACAGGGTTAAAACTACTGTCCTCTTATTGTAGTGTGTCACTAGTGTTTAATCACAGCCGACAATGTGGCCACAATTTAACTGTCACAGTGTAATGGATGCAGGGGCCTGATAGACAGTTTCTCTGATGTGTGTGTGCGTCCGATGCTATGACAATGGCCTTGTCTTGCTCACTCCCCATCACTCTGTCATTAAGGGGATGAAGGATGACCCTGAGAACTGTCTGTCCCGTCCCTGGCTGCTGCCGCCACGCACGCACGCACACACACACACACACACGCACACACGCACACACGCAGTCTGCCCTGGCTGCATGGAGGAGTACCGGCTTCTTCTATTGATCACACTGTCATGTCTTTGGCATCATTAAACTGAAGACTGTTAGTTTATCCAATAAATTCTCTGTAATTTTTGCTATGTGATTAACTATTCAGGTAAATGTAATTAACTAGGAAGTCGGGGCACCAAGGAAAATATTCAGATTGTAAAGTTATCAATATCCTACTATAACATTCAGATATTTTAATATCTGATCAATTAGTCTTCTAATTAATGAATTATTCTTTACCTCACGTTAGTCTCATTCCAAACATTGTAAATGGTTGGTTATCTGCACGAACCCAGTCTTCGTGTAGGCAAAGCATCAACACAGGACTAAGATTGAATCCTACTACACCGGCTCTGACACTCATTGGATGTGGCAGGGTGTGCAAACTATTACGGACCACAAAGGGAAACCCAACTGCGAGTTGCCCAGTGACACGAGCCTACCAGATGAGCAAAATGCCTTTTATGCTCGCTTCGAGTCAAGCAACAGTGAAGCATGCATGAGAGCACCAGATGTACCGGATGACAGTGTGATCACGCTCTCCGTAGCCGATGTGAGCAAGACCTTTAAACAGGTCAACATTCACAAGGCCGCGGGGCCAGACGGATGACCAGGACATGTAATCAGAGCATGCACTGGCCAACTGGCAAGTGTCTTCACTGACATTTTCAACCTCTCCCTGACTGAGTCTGTAATTCCTAAATGTTTCAAGCAGATCACCATAGACACTGTGCCCTAGAAAACAAAGGTAAGCTGCCTAAATGACTACTGACCCTTAACAAGTCGGTAGCCATGAAATGCTTTGAAAGGCTGGTCATGGCTAACATCAACACCATCATCCTGGAAACTCTAGAATGACTCCAATTCACATACCAACCCAGCAGATCCACAGATGGCGCAATCACACTCCACACTGCCCTTTCCCACCTAGACAAAAGGAACACCTATGTGAGAATGCTGTTCATTGACAACAGCTCAGCATTCAACATCATAGTGCCCACAAAACTCATCACTAAGCGAAGGACCCTGGGACGAAACACCTCCCTCTGCAACTGGATCCTGGAGTTCCTGACGTGCCGCCCTCGGGTGGTAAGGGTAGGCAACAATGTATCTGCCACTCTGATCCTAAACACAGGGGCCCCTCAGAGGTGTGTGCTTAGTCAAGAGTTCCTTGGTGTCCACATCCCCAACAAACTTTCATGGTCCAAACACACTAAGACAGTTGTGAAGAGGACATGACAATGCCTATTCCCCCTCAGGAGACTGAAAAGATTTGGCAAGGGTCCTCAGATCCTCAAAAAGTTCTACAGCTGCACCATCGAGAGCACTGGTTGCATCACGCCTGGTATCGCAACTGCTCAGCCTCCAAATGCAAGCCGCTACAGGGGCCCTAGAGGCCCTTAAAAGTGCCAAAGACTCCAGCCACCCTAGTCATAGACTCTCTCTGGTTCCGCATGGCAAGCGGTACCGGAGCGCCATGTCTAGGTCTAAAGGCTTATTAACAGCTTCTACACCGAAGCCATAAGACTGCTGAGAAGCTAATCAAATGGCTACCCGGACTATTTGCATTGAACCCCTTCCCCCCGCATTTTTTAGGCTGCATAAACTCTCTGTTTGTTTTCTAAGCCTAGTCCCCTACCTACATGTACAGTTGAAGTCGGAAGTTTACTTACACTTAGGTTGGAGTCATTAAAACTCGTTTTTCAACCACTCCACAAATTTCTTGTTAACAAACTATGGTTTTGGCAAGTCGGTTAGGACATGTACTTTGTGCATGACACAAGTCATTTTTCCAACAATTGTTTACAGACAGATTATTTCACTTATAATTCACGGTATCACAATTCCAGTGGGTCAGAAGTTGACATACACTAAGTTGACTGTGCCTATAAACAGCTTGGAAAATTCCAGAAAATGATGTCATGGCTTTAGCAGCTTCTGATAAGCTAATTGACATAATTTGAGTCAATTGGAGGTGTACCTGTGGATGCATTTCAAGGCCTACCTTCAAACTCAGTGCCTCTTTGCTTGACATCATGGGAAAATCAAAAGAAATCAGCCAACCCCTCAGAAAAAAATTTAGACCTCCACAAGGCTGATTCATCCTTGGGAGCAATTTCCAAACACCTGAAGGTACCACGTTCATCTGTACAAACAATAGTACGCAAGTATAAACACCATGGGACCACGCAGCCGCCATACCGCTCAGGAAGGAGACGCATTCTGTCTCCTAGAGATGAACGTATTTTGCTACGAAAAGTGCAAATCAATCCCAGAACAACAGCAAAGGACCTTGTGAAGATGCTGGAGGAAACAGGTGCACTGATGCACTTCACAAAATAGATGGAATCATGAGAGAGGAAAATTACGTGGACATATTGAAGCAACATCTCAAGACATCAGTCAGGAAGTTGAAGCTTGGTAGCAAATGGGTCTTCCAACTGGACAATAACCCCAAGCATACTTCCAAAGTTGTGGCAAAATGGCTTAAGGACAACAAAGTCAATGTATTGGAGGGGCCATCACAAAGCCCTGACCTCAAGCCTATAGAAAATGTGTGGGCAGAACTGAAAAATCATGTGCGAGCAAGGAGGCCTACAAACCTGACTCAGTTACACCAGCTCTGTCAGG
The DNA here is from genome assembly GCF_045791955.1 of Oncorhynchus clarkii lewisi. Classification (NCBI taxonomy): domain Eukaryota; kingdom Metazoa; phylum Chordata; class Actinopteri; order Salmoniformes; family Salmonidae; genus Oncorhynchus; species Oncorhynchus clarkii. Next base: position 42,834,846 of record NC_092163.1, read on the forward strand.
AGGAATGGGCCAAAATTCACTCAACTGGTTGTGGGAAGCTTGTGGAAGGCTACCCGAAACGTTTGACCCAAGTTAAACAATTTAAAGGCAATGCTACCAAATACTAATTGAGTGTATGTAAACTTCTGACCCACTGGGAATGTGATGAAAGAAATAAAAGCTGAAATAAATAATTCTCTGTACTATTATTCTGACATTTCACATTCTTAAAATAAAGTGGTGATCCTAACTAACCTAAGACAGGGAATTTTTACGCTGATTAAATGTCAGGAATTGTGAACAACTGAGTATAAATGTATGAGTTTAAATGTATTTGGCTAAGGTTTATGTAAACTTCGGACTTCAACTGTACATATTACCTCAATTACCTCTACTAACCTGTACCCCAGCACATTGACTAGGTACCGGCACCCCCTGTATATAGCCTCGTTATTGTTATTTTATTGTTACTCTTTTATAGTTTTATTTTTTTACTTTAGTTTATTTAGTAAATATTTTCTAAACCCTCATTCTTCTTCAAACTCCACTGCTGGTTAAGGGCTTGTAAGTAAATCAAATCAAAGTTTATTTGTCACAACAGGTGTAGTAGACCTTACAGTGAAATGCTTACTTACAGGCTCTAACCAATAGTGCAAAAAAGGTATTAGGTGAACAATAGATAGGTAAAGAAATAAAACAACAGTAAGACAGGCTAAATACAGTAGCAAGGCTACATACAGACACCATTTAGTCAGGCTTATTGAGGTAGTATGTACATATGGTTAAAGTGACTATGCATATATGATGAACAGAGAGTAGCAGTAGCGTAAAAGAGGGTTTGGCTGGTGGTGGGTGGGACACAATGCAGATAGCCCGGTTAGCCAATGTGCGGGAGCACTGGTTGGTCGGCCCAAATTGAGGTAGTATGTTCATGAATGGGTAGTTAAAGTGGCTATGCAGATATGATAAACAGAGAGTAGCAGCAGCGATAAAAGAGGGTTTGGGGGGCACACATTGCAATTAGTCCGGGTAGCCATTTGATTGTTGAGAAGCCTTTTTGTCCTAGACTCTGCACTCCGGTACTGCTTGCCATGGGGTAGTTTAGAGAATAGTCTATGACTGGGGTGGCTGGGGTTTTGACATTTTTTAGGGCTTTCATCTGACACCGCCTGGTGTAGAGGTCCTGGATGGCAGGCAGCCTATGCCCCAGTGATGTACTGGGCCCTACACACTACCCTCTGTATTGCCTTGTGGTCAGAGGCCGAGCAGTTGCCGTACCAGGCAGTGATGCTCTCGATGTTGCAGCTGTAGAACCTTTTGAGGATCTCAGGACCAATGCCAAATCTTTTTGGTTTCCTAAGGGGGAAGAGGCTTTGTCGTGCCTTCTTCGTGACTTTCTTGGTGTGTTTGGACCATGAAAGTTTGTTGTTGATGTGGACACCAAGGAACTTGAAGCTCTCAACATGCTCAACTACAGCCCCGTCGATGAGAATGGGGTCGTGTCGGTCCTCCTTTTCCTGTAGTCCACAATCATTTCCTTAGTCTTGTTTACATTGAGGGATATGTCCAAATCAATGAGAATGTTTTGGTAAAGATGAAATGTGAAGTTAGTTGTCTAAAATTGGATATGAGTCAAATCTAGACCTTGTCCTTAACTTGGTACGCCCAGAGAATTGCCCTAAAGGCGGCTACGCCCACTTCTGACCCGAGGGTATAAAACCTGTGAGTGAAGAATTAACAGATCAGACTAAGTGACCCAAGCTGCAGCCGAGGTCTAAAAAGTCAACGGACCCAAAACGCAACACAAGTTTGAAGACAAAGAAATTGTTTTCTACCCAAGCTATGGATGGTTAGCTGTGTCTAAGCGGGTGAATTCAAGTCGAACCACCTAGCCTCCACTCCCCATCGATCGTAGTATCTACACTGTTTCATTCCTACGCTGTGAGCTCTGAGCTTCAGAGCTGTCTGTCCTCAGAAGAGCCCTTCCAGAGTAAGGGCGAGGGAACAGACTCGGAAGCCAAAAGGACACTGACATTGTGAGGGCAACCAGAGAGTTGCGCCGGAGAAGTGCGTCATTGAGCAGCCTGGAGAATCCACGGAGACCTTCCCCACGTAATTACGTCATTATATTCTGACCCCTAAGAGCGGCAGTTTGGGGCAAGATTAGGGTTAGAATAAGCATAGCTGACAAATTCACCCAAATGTATATTTCTCTTGTGTACTTTCTCTTTTTGTGTGTTGGCCCGTTATACTAAGTTCTAATCAATAGCCTAGAATGTGTTTTTGTGTATGTGTATTTTTTATCATAATTTTAGCTTTCTAGTAAATAAATACTCAACTAAGATTAGTGTGGTACGAACTCATTGGTGAGACCCGGGTCCGTGCAGATTCCCGGATTATGCGACATTCAGAACGAGACTGTAGAGGTAACTGTTGAATTAGCTGCTGTTGTAAAATCAGTATTCTGATATTCTTTGAGTTAATTTGGGAAATAGAGACTCAATGAAACCAATTTTCCCATGGTGCCCCAGGTTAAAGAGTTAATAATTGCTTTTTTCAGTTTATCACATTAACTAATACAACGTCACGACAAATCCATGGCTTCATGTGGGGACGACATCCTCGATGCACTTATTGATAAAACCAGTGACTGATGTGGTGTACTCCTCAATGGAAGAATCACAGAACATGTTCCAGTCTGATAGCAAAACAGTCCTGTAGTTTAGCATCTGCTTCACCTGACCACTTGTTTATAGACCGAGTCACTGGTGCTTCCTGCTTTAGTTTTTGCTTGTAAGCAGGAAATCAGGAGGATTGAGTTGTGGTCGGATTTACCAAATGGAGGGCGAGGGAGAACTTTGTACACATCTCTGTGTGTGGAGTACAGGTGATCTATATTTTTTCCCCTCTGGTTGCACATTTAACATGTTGCTGGAAATTTGGTAGAACTGATTCAAGTTTCCCTGCATTAAAGTCTCCGGCCACTAGGAGCGCCACCTCTGGGTGAGTGGTTTCCTGTTTGCTTATTTCCTTATACAGCTGACTCAGTGCGGTCTAGGTGCCAGCATTTGTCTGTGGTGGTAAATAAACAGCCACGAAAAGTATAGCTAAAAACTCTCTAGGCAAGTAGTGTGGCCTGTAATTTATCCCCGTATACTCTACTCCAGGCGAGCAAAATCTAGAGAATTCCTTAGATTTCGTGCACCAGCTGTTGTTTACAAATATGCACAGACCGCCCTCCCTCGTCTTACCGGAGTGTGCTGTTCTATCTTACCGGTGCAGCGTACAGTATATCCTGCTAGCTGAATATCCATGTCGTCATTCAGCCACAATTCCGTGAAACATAGGATATTACAATTTTTGATGTCCCATTGGTAGGATATTCGTGATCGTACCTCGTCTAGTTTATTGTCCAATGATTGCACGTTGGCAAGAAGTATTGACGGTACCGGCAGCTTTCCATCTCGTCTTCTCCGGGTCCTGACCAGGCATCCGGCTCTTTGTCCTCTGTACCTGCGTCGCTTCCTCCTGCAAATAACGGGGATGTTGGCCCTGTCGGGTGTTTGGAGAATGTCCTGTGCGTCTGGCTCGTTGAAGAAAAAATCTTTGTCTAATCCGAGGTGAGGGATCGCTGTCCTGATTTTTAGAAGCTTTTTTTTGTCGTAAGATACGGTTGCAGAAACATTATGTACAAAATAAATTACAAATAACGCAAAACACCCCACATAATAGCACAATTGGTTTGGCGGCCAAACACTAACCCGGACGACGATGGGCCAATTGTGCGCCGCCCTATGGGACTCCCAATCACGGCCGGTTGTGATACAGCCTGGAATCGAACTAGGGACTGTAGTGACTCCTCTAGCGCTGAGATGCAGTGCCTTACACCGCTGCATCACTCAGGAGCACAAAGGGACATAAAGGATAATAAAAACAGTGGAGTCTATCAGAAACAAACTCAGAAATCAATCCACCATTTCTTTCTATGTTTTCTAATGATGTACAAAGCCTGCCTGTCCATCTGCCAGATAATGACCACAGAATACGATAGCTATTGAATTGAGATGATGTGCTTCTCCAGCAGTGGTTTCTGTCAGCGGTGCTCCACAGGTAGAGTAGCTCTCTGTGAAATGTCTGCAGTCTGCTTGGATAGGAACCAGATATGAATACAGAGCCCCATCTCTCCCTGTACTTTTAAAGAGAGAGCAGGCAAAGTATATCTGCCAGACATCAGACCGACTGTGGGACCAACATCAATCAGTATATTAGTAGGTCAGCTGCTCTATAAAGTAAGATTGGTTTGGACCAGGAGAGAAAGTCAGTCTGGCAGGTAGTTCTCAGGAGCGCATTAAATCTAAAACACAAACACGCACACACACAGTTTGGGAGTAAATGAGAAAGAATAGCATTCTCCCCGTTCAGTCTGAATAATTCAGGAGTAGGGGGTAGGGAGGCCTGGAAGGAGAGTCCTGATAATAGCAAGTGCGTTTCCATCCAATGGCCATCAACATTACTCCCCAATATTTGAAACGTTATACACTGTATGCTGCTCTCTCTGCCATTATGTCTATAGTTATATTACTCCAGTATATCACTGTAGAGCACGGAGAAGAAATCTAACACTGCATCAGTATTCCACCATTATATTACTCCAGTATATCACTGTAGAGCACGGAGAAGAAATCTAACACTGCATCAGTATTCCACCATTATATTACTCCAGTATATCACTGTAGAGCACGGAGAAGAAATCTAACACTGCATCAGTATTCCACCATTATATTACTCCAGTATATCACTGTAGAGCACGGAGAAGAAATCTAACACTGCATCAGTATTCCACCATTATTGTGGTGTGGTACTGCAGTCAGGCACTTATTTATTTTTTTGTCATCTTGCATGGATGGCTACCTTCCATTGGTTCATATTCCATTGCAGCCTGAGTAAGAGTGGTTGCAATCATGTCTTCAATCCGCCCAGCTAGCTAGCGTCCAGACAACGGACACACAGACACACACGGGATGACCCTAACTTTTGTACTTCTGTACATTGGATCCACAGTGATGAAGAAACGGCTGTGTGTGATGTATGGTATTGTTTGGTTTGGTGTGTGGTCTTAAATGTTATGGTGAACAGACATCTCACATCACCCCAACAGTCATAACAACTCACGTGTGTCTATTGTACAAGACATCCGGTGATGATGAGTATAAAATATTAATGCATTAGAAACATAGTGTAGACTAAGACTAAAAGGGTGACTCATCATCGTCTGAGTCGTTATATAAAGTCAATTCCTCTTCAACCTATATGGTCATAATAGAGTCTACTCGATACAATGGACCTGCTGAATAAAACACACAAAAAGCCATTCGCTGTTTACTGTCGGTAATACTGTATGATCCGTTTTAGCGGTTAGCCTCTTACAGCTGCAGTGTAAATGTTTCACGTTCACATGTTTTAACAACTACATGCTCTGCTGGTTGCACTCTTGCTCCAGGTGAAGACATGCCACCGTTGGCGCTTTGAGATTCTTTGTACTGAAAAGCGCTACGTAAATGAAATGCACTATTATCTGTAGCTGCAGCAGCAGTCTGACCCCGTCAATCTGTACTTGTTTACCTGCCAGTCATTGACGTCACGTTGCTCTCCCTCTCTGTCTGTTGTAATAGATTTTCAGATTCTCTATTTGTATTTATTGCACCTAGGTTTGATTATGTTATGTAATCCACATTTATATGAGCCAAATGTATCCGCTCGCCCTTTTATGACACTAATAACGGTTAAGTCAACCAAAATATTTGTCTTATTTACCTACGTTATTGCGCTGAGCACATCCTAATAAATATCATATCTTTTTGGGATCTGAGCCTCCTTTTGAAGTGGCATTCATGTTTTCAACAGTGTGCGGTTATCGATCCTTTCCAACATCTTTCTCTGTGACCACAGGTGTTCCTGAAAAGCGACCGCGTTGCCAAGATGGTGCAGAGCGGGGGCTTCTCAGCCAATGACTGCAGGGAGGTGTTCAAGAGGCACATCGAGAAGCGTGTCCGCAGTCTGCCTGAGATCGACGGCCTGAGTAAGGAGACGGTGCTCAGCTCCTGGATGGCCAAGTTCGACACCATCTACCGCGGGGACGAGGACCCACGCAAGGCTCAGCAACGCATGACGGCTAGTGCAGCCTCTGAGCTCATCCTCAGCAAGGACCAGCTCTACGAGATGTTCCAGAACATTCTGGGTATCAAGAAGTTTGAGCACCAGCTGCTCTACAACGCCTGCCAGGTAAGAGCAGGCGTTAGTAGAGGGAGGGTGTGTTTGTACGCATCACTGTGAAGTATGGTTGCGTCCGAAATGGCACCCTATTCCCTGCACTGCTTTTGGACAGGGCCCATCGGCTGCTATTTCTGACACATCTATGTGTGTGTACATCACTGCTGAAAAATGACTGTTAGATCTTTCCCAGTGGGCAAAACTGACTGGTTGCAATGACGTCATCGTGATGTTGCAGACATTTTTGCCTGCTGGGTGAGGTGTTGTCCTCATGAGCAAAGCCTCACCTAGTAAAAAGAACAAACAAAAAACAACGCAAGGCCAAGAACAGTGCAGCACTTGCTACTGTTGTATAGGCTATACCTGCAGCTGTACAGATTTTGCTACTGTAGCTGTCTGTTTTCTTTTACCTTGACTAGAGGGCCTGTTTGCATTCAAAAACAAGCTCTTCCTATTCTTTATTTTGGCTGAAACAGCCTTTTTCTTTTTAAACATTTTTATTTCACCTTTATTTAACCAGTTGAGAACACGTTCTCATTTACAACTGCGACCTGGCCAAGATAAAGCGAAAGCAGTTCATCAGGTGAATTAATATAAAATAACATGCACCTGGCACTTATGTTCAAGAGGGAGATAGCACAAAGCCAAGGCAGGGGTATATTCATTACGTCTTGCAATGGTAAAGGTTTACATTTTAAGAACCGAACGGAAGCAAACGGAACTGTGAGGGACCTACCTGAATTTGTCCAGTAGAAGCTCATGTTTTCGTAGCAAAACATTTTCCATTTTGAGTGAACAGTTTCTGTTGCAAAACATTTTGACAGACTAAACGTTTTGCAACAGAATCAGTGTAATGAATACACCCCTGGTAAATCACAGGCCTATCTGTCTTATAGCCTAGCGCTTCAATCTCCACCCTATTAAGAGTGGCATGTTGAGATTGCTAGAGGATAATGGTGGACACCAGGGTGCCCGTGTCAGAAAATAACTCTCCCTCCCCGAAGCACTACTTCACTTTTACAACAGACTATGGGAATGCTGAGACTAAGAGAGCAGATAGCAGCACTAATATATTCTTCTTCCAGGAGCTTAATTAAAGTCTGATCACAGGAAGCATTCAGAGCCAGAGTTAAGATACATTTACATTTCCTCATAATTTAATACATTAGCAACCACACAAGTGAAGAATCTCTTTCTCTCCCATTTAGATTTAATGCACGTTGTCCTCGGAAACCAATGAATTGTTGAAACAACTTAATTTCTGTCTGAGCGAAGAAGTTCTTACTCTTTTCTTTGTCATTAATGTTGTATAAAATTTGAAAGGTTGCAAACCCAATGGCGTATCCTCAGGTGCAATTAAACAAACGGTGCCTACTTTTAATATTTAAACACAAACTGACGTGTTTTTCCTTCAACTGAAGTTTTATGGCAGATTGTGAATGCAGACTGGGTTACAATGTGAAGTTAAAGATTGATCGTAAATCCCGATCCATGCTCCATCTCTCTCTGTCTCGCTCTCTCTCTCTCTGAACCTTCATTTGTTGGAGGTTTGTCTCGCGCTGAGATAAAGCACATCCCCTCTGAATCTTCCCATAGCCTTTCCACAAATTCACTGTGCTTTAGATTCTTCCCTGCTCATCCTTTGAAGATGGCTAACCTAGTTTTCCTGTGCTGCCTGGTGGCAAAGCGGAGCAGAGTAGAGCCGCTAGTGGAGGGTCAGGTCATGAATGAGGACATTGTGCGGTGGTGGTGTGGTGTGCAATCCCTCTAAACATGCTCTAAGCCCTGCAGAGCTGCAGACAAAGAAAACGCAGCTATATTTTCAATGTCATCGCTTTCTGTATGTTCTTGTGGCCCTTTAGATTTTTTGGGGGGCCATGGAAATGGTAGGCTGTGCTGCAGTGTTAGTAGGTAAACACAACTTGTTATTTTATTTAGGTCAGGGCCGCTTGCTTGTAGCAAAGAGCTAACCTGTTCAGATTGATTTACGATTTGTCTGGAACAAACACACATGCCTGAAATATACTTACACACACACACACACACACACACACACACACACACACACACACACATGGACACACACACGGACACACGGACACACACACACACGGACACATACAGATTGATACACATACACACAAACACACACATGCACAGATGACTGTTGCACACATTAACACACCAGCGCAGAGCAATCAGAGTCAGGGCCATTAAAGCGTACTAAATCTCTATTCCATTGACCATCTTGGCATAGCAGTCAATACATCACTGCTCACAAGCAGTAGAATGGCTGACGCCTTTTTACCACAGTGTTCAATATGACAGGAGCAAAAATTCAACCTCTCATGCCTGATTTTCTGTAGCTGCATAGAGAACAACAAGGTCTCACCAGATTTAATAGCCTGCGGTTCGGTTGTTTGTCTAATGTCTGTTGAGCAGTAAATAAATGTATTTGAAGGATCTTTGATGATTTATGATTCTTTATGATGGATGCTTTTCTGTTAAAGGGGAAATCCAGGATTGAAATAAAACAACAAAGGCTGTATGTCATTAATTTAATAGTCCAAAAATAATGTGCCAATCACAGATTGCCCCGTTTAAAGACCTCATTTTATTGGCTGCTCTTCTCCCTTGAACATTTTCTTTCAACCATTTTGATGATGCTGATGGAAAGTATTCTGACTGACTGTGCCTCATATGGAAAATGATATTATGACAGTGACAGTAAGCCAGCCTTTCCTCAACTGCATCCCAAATGGCACCCTATTCCCTATACAGTATTAGTGCACTAATTTTGATCGGGACCGATATGGCTCTCTCGGGTCAAAAGTTTCAAGATTCAAAGTGTTTTGGTCACATGCACAGGATACAGCAGGTGTAAAACAGTACAATGTCATGTTACTTACAAGCTCGTTCCCTACAATGCAGTATACAGTATCAATGTGGGAGTAGGGTTGGGCGGTATCCCGTCGTATTTTGAAATACCCTCGGCATGATTTTCCAATACCGTCAGTACTGTTAAAATTTTGTGAATGTGGATATTTGTATTTTTTAAATAAATACTTGCAGTCAACTTATGCACAAGGTAATAGACAAAGCAGATCGCGTTCATCATTTTGCCTGTTAGATCATTTTTCATTATGAAGTTAACCGGTACTAGTTTCCCAAAACAGCAAACCATTTCTGACATGCAAAACATTTTGGGACTTTATCAACAGTGGACTAATGAAAAAAATTGAAAATATTGTTTTTGAGTAGAACCGGAGTAGAACACTTGAAAAAGAAAAGGAGAGCCGCACACTCTAGGAGCTCAGCTGCAATAATGTAATAACCTAATAACCAATGTTTCGACAGACAAGCTCTCCTTTTCTTTTTAAAGTGGCTAATCAAGGTTCTTGGTAACAGCAGCAGAGAAAATCCCCTTCTGGATTAAGATCCCGGCTGACTAACATTTGTTTTGAAATACTTGCATAACTTTGAGCTGCGTTAATCTTTTATTTTTTATTTATTTATTTATTTATTTTTTTTTTTAAAAATTTTACCCCTTTTTCTCCCCAATTTCGTGGTATCCAATTGTGGTAGTAGCTACTATCTTGTCTCATCGCTACAACTCTCGTACGGGCTCGGGAGAGACGAAGGTTGAAAGTCATGCGTCCTCCGATACACAACCCAACCAAGCCGCACTGCTTCTTAACACAGCACGCATCCAACCCGGAAGCCAGCCGCACCAATGTGCCGGAGGAAACACCGTGCACCTGGCCACCTTGGTTAGCGCACACTGCGCCCAGCCCGCCACAGGAGTCACTGGTGCGCGATGAGACAAGGACACCCCTACCGACCAAGCCCTGCCTAACCCGGGCGACGCTAGGCCAATTGTGCGTCGCCCCATGGACCTCCCAGGCGCGGCCGGTTACGACAGAGCCTGGGCGCGAACCCAGGGACTCTGATGGCACAGCTGGCGCTGCAGTACAGCGCCCTTAACCACTGCGCCACCCGGGAGGCCCGCGTTATCTTTTTTTTACAACCAAATCTCTATTTTTGATGTACATGGAATGTTATAGAATGGTCAAGACATGTTTTTGAGAAACCCAAACACCAAATCACTTCCTCATTCTCATTGTGTGGTATGGGTGCATGAATAAAGGCTCCAAAAACACCCAAAATACGTCTTTCTAGAAACGAGAAAAGTTCTCAGTATAGTGATGCAGGTCTTAAGTTGCTTTGCACATGGAATTGCGTCATTCTGAATATTATACGCAACGTTATATTCCATTTTGTTGCAACTTGAGCGATACCTCTCCGTCCAATCTACAGGTACCTGAACACTTGAACTGGACTGACCACCTGCTTTGATTCTTGGCACCTTAGCACACATGCACTCACATATGCACACACCCATACACACACTCACATATACATTCATGCTACACACACATCACAACTGCTGCTACCAGACTCTTATTATACAGTGCATTCGGAAAGTATTCAGACACTTTCCCTTTTGCACATTTTGTTACGTTACAGGCTTATTATAAAATGGATTACATTTACATTTTTCCTCAATCTACACACAATACCCCATAATGACAAAGCAAAAACAGGTTTTTAGAAATGTGTGCAAATGTATTAAAAATAACAAACTGAAAAAACGTATTTACATAAGTATTCAGACCCTTTGCTATGAGACTCGAAATTGAGCTGAGGTGTATCTTGTTTCCATTGATCATCCTTGAGATGTTTCTATAACTTGATTGGAGTCCACCTGAGGTAAATTCAATTGATTGGACATGATTTGGAAAGGCTTATACCTGTCTATATAAGGTCCCACAGTTGACAGTGCATGTCAGAGCAAACACCAAGCCATTGAGGATGAAGGAAGTACAGATCTGGTGAAGGGTACCAAAACATTTCTGCAGAATTGGAGGTCCCCAAGAACACAGTGGCCTCCATCATTCTTAAATAGAAGCAGTTTGGAACCATCAAGACTCTTCCTCGAGATGGCCGCCTAGCCAAACGGAGCAATTGGAGGAGAAGGGCCTTGGTCAGGGAGGTGACCAAGAACCCAATGGCCACTCTGAAAACAAATAATAATAATAATAATAATAATTTTATAATAAGGCTGTAATGTAGCAAAATGTGGAAAAATTCAAGGGACTGTGTACTTTCCAAATACACTGTATGTCTTATGTGGCTAGTGATGACGCTATGGACATAGTACTCGGTGTGCTCTCCCTGTAGCGGCAGGATCGGACGGCGGCTTAAGGGAAAACGAAAGGAGCCCGTGTGTCTTTTTTCCTTAATAATAATGTGCTGCTTCAAGTGTGAAGTAAATTTCAAGCTTTTGCTCACCTGATATAGAATAATTAATGGTAAGCTGCAGACCCTTTTAACTGTATGGGGCCATAAACAAACAAGAAACCGCTCACCCAGAGGCAGCATTTCTGGTGGGCGAAGACTTTAACACGAGGAGACTTAAAACCGTCCAACCTCACTTCTACCAGCACGTCTCCTGTGCCACTAGGGGCTCTAAAACTCTAGACTACTTTTATGCTACCTACAGAAATGCATACAAGACCCTAACTCGTCCTCCCTTCAGCAAATCTGACCATGAATCCATTCTCCTGCTGCCTGTTTACAAACAAAAGCTCAAACAGGAAGTACCAGTGATGCGCTCAATACGGAAGTGGACGGACGAAGCAGACACGAGGCTACATGAATCCCAAAACATATCCTAGTACAGACTATGATATGTTTCAGGTTTCATCCGATAACATTGAGGAGTTTACCACAACAGTCCCAGGCTTTATCAATTAGTGCATAGACAACCTCCCCAAAATGACTATAAGAATGGATCCCGAACAAAAACCAAGGATTACAGGCAACATCGGCGCTGGGCTAAAGGCTAGAGCTACCGCGACGCAGAACTCCCAAACGAGCTAAATGCCTTTTCTGCTCGCTTCAAGGAATATAACACTGTGCCTTTTGTGAAAGCCCCTGCTTTTCCAGATTACTGTGTGATCTCACTCTCCATGGCCAATGTGAACAAAATGTTTAAAACAGGTTAACAATCCCAAGACCACCGGGCCAGACGGAACACCAGGGCACATTTTCAAAGCATGTGCAGACCAGCTGGCAGGTGTCTTCGCAGACATTTTCAATCTCTCCTTGTCCCAGTCCTTAATCCCAACATGTTACATGCTGACCACCATTATCCCTGTTTTCAATAGCTCCAAGGTAACTTTGGAATGACAATTGCACTGCCCTTGACCTCAAAACGCGGTGGTGCAGACAGCCCAGTACATCACTGAGGTCGAGATCCCTGCCATCCAAGACCTCTATACCAGGCTGTATCCAGCCACCCAAGCCACAGACCTTTCACTCTGCTACCGTCCAGCAAACGTTACTGGAGCATCAGCTTTCGGACCAACAGACTTCCAGACACTTTCTACCCCCAAGCTGGTTGATCAGCTGCATCAGGTTAGTTACAAGTAGGGTTGGAGCGAAAACCTACAGGAGGGTAGCTGTCCAGGAACAGGGTTGGACAACCACTTGATCTGACTAAATGGCTCTCTCAGAGGCGTGTGACAGTCCTTAGTGTGTGTGTGCGTTAGTTTAGCCACTACAAGCAACGATCAAGCTACTCTATCAAACGCATCCATCCAGATCAAACACAAATCATTTAGCCTTTCTGATGGTGATGGAGTGAATGGCATATTTTCTCCCTAGAAAGGTGGCCTCGTGGGGGCGTGAGACATTGAAGAGGCGTTCTGAATGAGTTTGTGCCAGTAGATGACTCAAACACCACCTGGAGTTTATTTAATGAAAGCACAATCAGACGTAATTGGCAGAAATTGTCGGGCTTCAGCAAACGCAGTCAGAGACAGAGAATGTAAATGTGCTTTTGCCTGTATTGTGCTCACGCATAGCAATGAGATGAGATGGCCTTGCAGATCTCTTTCACATGTTAACTAACATTTACCATTTTAGGTACTTGAATGATCGTTTGCCTTGCTGAAGAGGTTGCCACAGGAGGTGATAATCACACGTCATCACAAATGTGATGATAATCACACCTCAGAGTTCAGTCTCTCAGCTCCTCTCAAAAGGCTGCTTGGGTGCTGCTGAACGGTTACGGACACTATGGATGGAGGTGCAAACATTAATATTATTCACATAATCACATCTCATATGGATCAGATAGCACACAGGCTGTGTCCCGAAATGGCACCCTATCCCCTATATAGTGCACTACTTTTGAACAGTATTGTTTTTGTAACAAACAATAGTATACACTCAGCAACTAATGTATTTGTACTTACAAAGTACATAAAGATAGCCTAACTCAAACACATTTGACAGAAATGTATTTTTTGAAGATTCTGGGTCTCACATTGAGAGTGGGAGGAATAGCATTAGTATTATTTGTCTATTTTAGACTCTACTGTTACATAAGAGAATTTGCCATTGAATGGTTTTTGTTTTGTTCTCCCGTCGATGCGTAGGGTTCATGTCAACAATAGCCTGGGTTTCCAATTGAGATTTGAGTGGGGAAAATCATATCCATAAGACATGATTTATTTATTAGCCCCAACAGTACAGTTGTATAACAGAATGTTTGATGTTATCTATAGCATGATCATAATGCTGAAATGTTGCTCTCCCAATCAATTTACAGTACAGTGCCCACTCCCTAGTTCATACCTGCTATTGTCAGGAGGAGGGACCTTAACAACCATTGGGGTTCACATTGACAATAGTTTACATTATGTGCAGCTCTCATCAGCCACTGTTGCTGTGTGAATCACATGAAGGATAGACTGGCAGTCTTTACAGTCTCTGTTCTCTCGGAGGCGTAGGAGGTACCTTCAACAGCGCTGGAGTTTGTGTGGGTGAGAGAGACGGCAGGTAGCCTAGTCGTTAAGACCGTTGGGTTCAAATCCCTGAGTCGACTAGGTGAAAAATCGGTTAATGTGCCCTTGAGAAAAACACTTAACCCTAATTTCTCCTGTAAGTCGCTCTGGGTATGAGTGTCTACTAAAATAATTATAATGTAGAATTCCTGGGCTAGCTACAGTCACTTGTGTGTGCTAGCTACAGGAAGGGAATATAATTTCAACAGGAGCAAGGCTATTGTAAGATTTCACATTTCTTGTGAAAGGAGTTCGGTTCAACATGAACAGTTTTATTCATACTCAGATAAGCAGATAAGGAAACACATATACAATAGTTGAGAGTAGAGGACGTTTATGGTGCACTTAATGCCTCTAATATAAATAGGCAAGCACTTGAAACTTCGAACCTCAGTACTGCATCTAGAGATTTGGTCTCAGGTCAGTGCTATGACACCAATTAACAGGGTAAAAAAAAAATGGTTCCGTTAGTGGCGTGTGAAGCTCAGACAGTGATACAATGATGCAGTGTAACAACGTCGCTGACTGGTTGAAAAAAAACTTCCTTTTTCTCACGCTCTCCTCGCTCAGCTGCTCTGCTGTGTGATCATGAATATTTACCCGCACGGATGAACTCTAAAATTATTCTCCCAATCTCAAGTGGCAGTTTATTCAATTACCTGGATCGCACACACGGGGCGATGTCAAAGCGGAGGTAAGGGAAAGCAGACAACATCAAACTGAACCTCTCTAACTCTAAAGCGGCTAATCACAAACCCACAGCCAACAGACAGAACATATACACACACAGGCACATGAATGCACACACACACACCAAATTAGCCAGTGTTACCTAGTTTTAATTTTCCAGTGTAACATTTCTAGTGTTGATTCAGGAGTTAAAGTAACTCAGTGGCATAAAAGCACCCCAGTGTGGGTGTTAATAACCAGTGTTGAACCAAAACCATCACCATCATTATTATATTCCCAGCATATTCTATTACATGTACATTTTTTAAATGTTTGTTTTAATATCCATTTTTGCATGTACATTGCAGTTGCGGCCCGCCCATTATGGCGTTAGGGATGGCGCCCCACTTGTGATTGGTAAAAAATATACAGTACCAGTCAAAAGTTTGGACACACCTACTCATTCAAGAGTTGACATTAAAACTATGAAATAACACATATGGAATCATGTAGTAACCAAAAAAGTGTTATTTTTGTATTTGCGATTCTTCGATGTAGCCACCCTTTGCCTTGATGACAGCTTTGCACACTCTTGACAATGTAGAAAAGAGTAAAAAGAAAAGAAAAACCCTGGAATGAGTAGGTGTCCAAACTTTAGACTGGTACTGTATATCTTTTTTTTTATGTTTTAAATGCTCATAAAAATGTGGTAAATGTGTAACTTTTCCTGTTTCAAATATATATTGTTGAAAACAAGCTATTCAGTTATTTAAGACAACACGCCTGAATAAATAATTAACTTACTTATTATTCATTAAATGGTCAAATAGGAAATAGGAAATCATAATCTTATTCATGAATTAATGATAGCACACTATATTTGGACGATCATGTTAAAAAATGAATGTTTGTTTATATGTAAAGTACAGGTGAAAAGTTTGGACACACCTACTCATTCAGGGGTTTTTCTTTATGTTTTTCTATTTGCTACATTGTAGAACAATACTGATGACATCAACACTATGAAATATAACATATGGAATGATTAAGTAAGCAAAACAAAGTGTTCAGATTCTTCAAAGTAGCCACCCTTTGCCTTTATGACAGCTTTACACACTCTTGGCATTCTGTCAACCAGCTTCATGAGAAATGCTTTTCCAATAGTCTTGAAGGAGTTCCCACATATGCTGAGCACTGTTGGCTGCTTTTCCTTCACTCTGCAGTCCAACCCATCCCAAACCATCTCAATTGGGTTGAGGTAGGGTGATTATGGAGGCCAGGTCATGTGATTCAGCACTCCATCACATCCCTTACACAGCCCAGAGATGTATTTTGGGTCATTGTCCTACTTTACGCAAACCAGATGGGATGGCGTATCGCTGCAGAATGCTGTGATAACCAGAATGGCTAAGTGTGCCTTGAATTCTAAATAAATCAGACAGTGTCACCAGCAAAGCACCATCACACCTCCTCCTCCATGCTTCACGTTGGGAACCACACATGCGGAGATCATCCGTTCACCTACTCTGCGTCTCACAAAGACAGGGCAATTGGAACCAGAATTCTCAAATCTAGATTCATCAGACCAAAAGACAGGGAGTTTGGAACCAAAAATCTCAAATTTGGACTCATCAGACCAAAGGACAGATTTCCAACAGTCTAATGTCCATTGCTCGTGTTTCTTGGCCCAAACAAGTCTCTTCTTTTTATTGGTGTCCTTTAGTAGTGATTTCCTTGCAGCATTTCGACCGTGAAGGTCTGATTCACGCAGTATCCTCAGAGACAGTTGATGTTGAGATGTGTCTGTTACTCTAATTAATGTATCCTGCAGCAGTAACTCTGGGTCCTCATGAGATTCAGTGTTATCATAGCGCTTGATGGTTTTTGTGACTGCACTTCAAGAAACGTTCAAAGTTCTTGAAATTTTCCTGGGTTGACTGACCTTCAGTCATTTCTCTTTGCTTATTTGAGCTGTTCTTGCCATAATATAGACTTTTACCAAATAGGATGTCTTCTGTTTACCAGCCCTACCTTGTCACTACACAACTGGCTCAAACACATTAAGAAGGAAAGAAATTCTACAAATTAACTTTTAACAAGGCACACCTGTTAATTAAAATGGATTCCAGGTGACTACCCCATGAAGCTGGTTGAGAAAACACCAAGAGTGTGCAAAGCAGTCATCAAGGCAAAGGGTGGCTACTTTGAAGAATCT
The DNA here is from genome assembly GCF_045791955.1 of Oncorhynchus clarkii lewisi. Taxonomy (NCBI): domain Eukaryota; kingdom Metazoa; phylum Chordata; class Actinopteri; order Salmoniformes; family Salmonidae; genus Oncorhynchus; species Oncorhynchus clarkii. The sequence continues at coordinate 42,851,892 of NC_092163.1, forward strand.
CAAATATAAAAATAAATCTGATTTGTTTAACACTTCTTTGGTTACATGCTTCCATATGTGTTATTTTATAGTTGATGTCTTCACTATTATTCTACAATGTAGAAAATATTAAAAAGAAAGAAAAAAACCTTGAATGATTAGGTGTGTCCAAACTTTTGACTGGTACTGTAGGTGTAGTAACCATATGTATTATCATATGTAGCCTATAACAACATTGGAAAAGATTTGTTTCATTTGTTTTTTTTGTATTCAGTTAGCACAGTATGGGATTCATTAATTGAAAATCGCAATATCTGGCCCAAAATAGTGAAATTCGATATTTCGTCCAAATCATGCAGCTCTAGAGTGTGTGCGCATGTCCATTTGTGTGTATGCGTTCGTGTATGTCTTTTTGCGTGCCTGCATGTGACTGTGCATGTGTTTGTGCGGGTGCATGTGGTAAGGCACATGGGCTAAGCTTGACTGCACCAGCCTGGTTTGGGATCGGCACAATGCAGATTGGAAGAAGAGTAGGTACGCACTGCATACCAGTTAGCCACGAGGCAAGCACGGGCTAGATAGAGATGAGCACATTCTGTAGCTGCAGGCAGGCAGAGTGCTCCCTCATTAGCATGCTCTGCATACAACAGAGGCTGTGGCTTTCTCTCTCTCTCTCACACATACACACACACAGAAGCACGAGGCATCACAGGCTCAGCTATAAATAGACCAGCAGTCACCTCTTTTTCTCCCCCTCCTCCTCCAGTCACCACTGGTCTGTGTGTGCTGTCTGAGGATGTCACTTCTCCATCTCTGTCCTCCCACCTGGGAGTCATCTGTCATCAGCTGTGCTGTTAACTACACCCATCCTGTCACCCATTTCCTCACCCTTTCCCTTCACCATCACCCCTCCCCTCCTCACCCCTTCCAATCACACCTTACTGTCACCCCTCCCCATCACCCCTGACCTGCTGTCAACTCTACTAACGTTCAGACAACGTCACATCTGTGTTCGCTGCAGCGGGGCTGTCACTTCCACTATCATTGAAGGAGCGTTACATTTTAGCTTGGGGGAGCCTGTGTTTGTGTGTGTGTCTGTCCACCTGTGTTGTGCTGGTAACCACAGTGACCTACTTCAGTTCTACCACTGAAATACATACACCCTACAAAACTGCAAACATCAGAGCCTGAAATGTATCCAGCAAATTAATTCACCCTTGGACTTTTTCATTGTCCTCGTATTCAGGGAATCTAAATGGGATGTCTTAGTTTCTGTAATATATATCTAGACTAGAGAGCAGTCCTTGTGTTGTCAGAATGTAGTTAGACGAGCACAGCTAACACAAGCTGCTCAGCTGCTCTTTCCAGGCAGGCGTGGCCCTCTTTCCCTCCCTCTCTGTGAGTGTGACAGTTCTGCTTGGATTGCACCATGCCGTCCAGTTAGAGGTCACTAGCTAGCCTCACACATACACACACGTGCACGCAGGCACCCGCAGACACACACACACCAGTCCCTTAGTGCTTCACAGTTCAGCACAGCATGATCGGATGGACGGGCATCAGAGGATTTGCAGCAGCAGCCAGCATCAGGGGAAACATTTTATCCAACCACACACACACACACTCCCTTAGTGTTAGCCTCGCCCTGCCTGGGTAAATCCTAGGTACATTTCTACCTGAGAAATGTATTTAAGTCTAATAGTCAGATAAACGTGGTGTCAAATGAAGCCCCTGTCTGCTGAGGTGTCATTGTCTGACAGCGCTGTGCGTGTGTGTGCGACCACACTGTGTGTGAGTGCGTGCGCGTGCCTGTTTGTGTGTGTGCGCTACTGAGCTGTGTGTGTGTGGCTCTGAAAGGCTAAAGCCCTGCCCATGTAGAGGCAGAGCAGATATTCTCTTCTGCTGCAGCTGGTGGCAAAGTTCTGATTATGTGCTCTATTAACCAGGAACTCTGTTAAATGCATCCCAAATTGCACCCTATTCCCTATATAGTGGGCTACTTCCCGATAGACCCTGGTCAAAAGTAGTGCACTAAAAAGGGAATAGGGTGCCATTTGGGACGTGACCTGTGAAACACAGCAGGCAGGGTGGGTGGCTGTGCCAGCTAGGTCGCTCAAGATTCACTTTGAAATTGGACGTCCATCCATGTCCCAAGGACATCAAGGTATTCCTTCAAAACCCGCCAGCCACTATGGACAACGTTGAGCACTATTACCATCAAGTATGCTTGGGTTTTGCTAAGGTGTTGTGGACGGGGATGGCAAATCAGTGTAAGCCACGAGCTCCGGCTCCGAGGGTTGAAGGGTTCTATTATAGTGGTAGAGACTAGTTTGTTTTGTTTGTTTTAATCCTATCCCAAACAGTAACCCTTAACCATTCAGAATGAATGCCTAAACCCTAACTGTGGAGTTGTTTTTATTTGAACACTATGCCAAACCTTAACCCATAACCTTTCGGATGAATGGCGGAGGAACTGCAGCAAAAGGAGGAACCCAGGCTGTCAAAAACACATCGGAATTGGACTTTTGGAGCAACTTCAAAAATGTACGTTTGGATAAACATGGGTAAACATCAGAATCTGAAATCAAATTGGTCAAACCGTGAGATCTTTTGGGCTGCACAGTGGCCCATGCACTCTAAACATATACAGTGCATTCAAAAACCTTCCCTTTTTCCACATTTTGTTATGTTACAGCCTTATTCTAAAATGTATTAAATTCAGATTTTTTTTTATCAATCTACCCACAATACACCATAATGACCAATAGAAAACAGGTTTGTAGAAATGTTTGCAAATAAAACATAAAACATATATTTACATAAGTATTCAGACCCTTTGCTAAGAGACTTGAAATTGAGCTCAGGTGCGTCCTGTTTCTAAAACTTGATTTGAGTCCACCTGTGGTAAATTCAATTGATTGGACATGATTTGTATAAGGTCCCATAGTTGACAGTGCATGTCAGAGAAGAAAAACCAAGCCATGAGGTCGAAGGAATTATCCGTAGTTCTCTGAGACTGGATTGTGTAGCGGCACAGATCTTGGGTAGGGTACTGTAAAAAAATAAAATCTGTAGCATTGAAGGTTCCCAAAAACACAGTGGCCTCTTAAATAGAAGAAGTTTGGAACCACCAAAAATCTTCCTAGAGCTGACCGCCCAGTCAAACTGAGCATTCGGGGGAGAGGGGCCTATGTCAGGGTGATCAAGAAGCCGATAGTCACTCTGATAAAGCTCCAGAGCAAAGTACAGAGAGATCGTTGATGGAAACCTGCTCCAGAGCGCTCAGGACCTCAGACTGGGGCGAAGGTTCACCTTCCAACAGGACAATGACTCTAAGCATACAGCCAAGACAATGCAGGAGTGGCGTCTGATCAAGTCTCTGAATGTCCTTGAGTTGCCCGGACTTGAACCCAATCGAACATCTCTGGAGAGACCTGAAAATAGCTGTGCAGTGACTCTTCCCATCCAACCTGACAGAGAAGAATGGGAGATATGCCACAAATACAGGTGTTCCAAGCTTGTAGCGTCATACCCAAGAAGACTCTAGGCTGTAATTACTGCCGAAGGTGCTTCAACAAAGTACTGAGTAAAGGGTCTGAATACTTATGTAAATGTGATATTTCAGTTTTTTATTTTTAATACATTTGAAAAATATTCAAAATAACTGTTTTTCCTTTGTCATTATGGGGTATCGTGTGTAGATTGATGAGGGACAAAAGCAATGTAATATATTTTAGAGTAAGACTGTAAAGTATTAAAATGTGGAAAATAATATTTTTCAGAATCCACTGTACGCTACTGTACACGCTGACGTTTAAGCATCTCATTCCAAAATCGTATATTTACATGGATAATGAGTACAGGGACTGTACAATACTGGTAAGAGGATGAAGAGGATGCATGAAAAAAACACTTAATTATATTAAACATTCACAGTAAAGTTAATATATGAATTAAATGCAGAATCACAATTATTGTAGTTATTGCTTTTTTTTAACGGATGTTAGGATTGTTGGTATTTTATAACAGATTTCATCCAGAGAGTGGCTGCATTTTCCAAGTCCATTTTAATCTGAGGAGAGCACCGCTCTGTGCTCCTTCCTCAAGTATTTAAGTGAAACCCTTCAATGTGCTTAAAGCTGTCTCCCCATTTTCTCTCTCCCTCCCTGTCTCTCTTTACCGCTTCTCACTCTCTTGCTCTCCCTTTGTATCGCCCCATCCCCCCCCCTTTCTTTGTTCTTTCCCCTGCTCTCCACTCCCATCTCTCTCGGTCCCTCTCTATTTCTCCATTCTCTCTCTCTGGCAATCTTCTCCTCCGTCTCTCCATCTCAGTTTAGTCTGAAAACAGTCCAGCAGCTTTCACTTAAAACCCCCCTCCCTTCCCATTGTAGCAGCCACACATTAGTAGCAGCTCATTCTCTCTTTAAGGGGATTGCTGGAAGGAGCAGTGAATCAATACAGTAAAGCCTCAGAGACACACTGGGCCTGTTAATGTAATAGGAGTGGGTGAAATACAGGAGGGAGAGGAGGGCGATGGAAGGTTGAGGAGAGAAGCGGAGAGGAGAGAAGAGGTGAGGAGAGATGAGGGAAGAGAGAGGAGGAGAGAAGGCAAAGTTGGGGTGGAGTATAGAGAGGAAGTGTGAGGAGAGATGAGAGAAGGGAGAAGAGGAGAGAAGGGAAACGAGGGGTGGAGAGCAGAAGAAAGGTGGAGGGGAGGAGAGGACATGACAGTAGAGTAGAGTAGGGGAGAGAGAAGGAAGGGAGGAAAGGAGCGAGGAAGATAGGAGAGGTCAACACTATGTTTTTATTTTATTTCACCTTTATTTAACCAGGTAGGCCAGTTGAGAACAAGTTCTCATTTACAACTGCGACCTGGCCAAGATAAAGCAAAGCAGTGCGACACAAACAACAACAGAGATACACATGGAATAAACAAACGTACAGTCAATAACACAATAGAAAAAGTCTATATGCAGTGTGTACAAATGGTGTAAGGATGCAAGGCAATAAATAGGCCATAGTATCGAAGTAATTACATTTTAGCAATTAACACTGGAGTGATAGATGTGCAGAAAATGTGCAAGTAGAAATCCTTGTGTGCAAAAGAGCAAAAAATAAAATAAAACCAATTTGGGGATGAGGTAGGTAGTTGGATGGGCTACATACAGATGGGCTGTATACAGGTGCAGCGATCAGTAAGATAATCAGATAGCTGATGATTAAAGTTAGTGAGGGAGATATAAGTCTCCAACTTCAGCAATTTTTGCAATTTGTTCCAGTCATGGGCAGCAGAGAACTGGAAGGAAAGGCGGACAAAGCAGGTGTTGGCTTTGGGGATGACCAGTTAATGACCATACCTGCTGGAGCGCGTGCTACGGGTGGGTGTTGTCATCGTGACCAGTGAACTGACATAAGGCGGAGCTTTACCTAGCAAAGACTTTTTGATGACCTGGAGCCAGTGGGTTTGGCGACGAATATGTAGTGAGGGCCAGCCGACAAGAGCAATCATGTTGCAGTGGTGGGTGTTATATGGGGCGTTGGTGACCAAACAGATGGCACTGTGATAGACTGCATCCAGTTTGCTGAGTAGAGTGTTGGAGGCTATTTTGTAAATGACATCGCCAAAGTCGAGGATCGGTAGGATAGTCAGTTTTACAAGGGTATATTTGGCAGCGTGAGTGAAGGAGGCTTTGTTGCGAAATTGGAAGCCGATTCTAGATTAATTTTGGATTGGCTATGTTTAATATGAGTCTGGAAGAAGAATTTACAGTCTAGCCAGACACCTAGGTATTTGTAGTTGTCCGCATATTCTAAGTCGGAACCGTCCAGAGTAGTGATGCTAGTCGGGCGGGTGGGTAGCGATCGGTTGAAGAGCATGCATTTAGTTTTACAAGCATTTAAGAGCAGTCGGAGACCACGGAAGGAGTGTTGTATGGCATTGAAGCTCATTTGGAGGTTTGTTAACACAGTGTCCAAAGAAGGGCCAGATGTATACAGAATGGTGTCGTTTGCGTAGAGGTATATCCAGGAATCACCCGCAGCAAGAGCGACATCGTTGATATATACAGAGAAAAGAGTTGGTCCGAGAATTGAACCCTGTGGTACCCATAGAGACTGCCAGAGGTCCGGACAACAGGCCCTCCGATTTGACACACTGAACTCTGAGTAGTAGTTGGTGAACCAGGCGAGGCAGTCATTTGAGAGACCAAGGCTGTTGCATCTGCCGATAAGAATACGGTGATTGACAGAGTTGAAAGCCTTGGCAAGGTCGATGAGGACGGCTGTACAGTTAGTCTTTTATCGATGGCGGTTATGATATCGTTTAGTACCTTGAGCGTGGCTGAAGTGCACCCGTGACCAGCTCGGAAACCAGATTGCACAGCGGAGGAGGTACGGTGGGATTCGAAATGGTCAGTGATCTGTTTGTTAACTTGGCTTTAAAATACTTTAGAAAGGCAGGGCAGGATGGATATAGGTCTGTAACATTTTGGCCATGCTTTCCTCCTGTCTACCCCAACCCCGGCCACCAGCTCCGCACCCCCTGCAGCTACTTGCCCAAGCCTCCCAGCTTCTCCTTCACTCTTTGAAGAGGGGGATGACCGCGACAGCTTTCCAATCTTTAGGAATCTCCAACGATATGAAAGATAGGTTGAACAGACTGGTAATAGTGGTTGGAACAATGGCGGTGGATCATTTTAGAAACAGAGGGGCCAGATTGTCTAGCCCAGCTGATTTGTATGGGTCCAGGTTTTGCAGCTCTTTCAAAACATCAGCTATCTGGATATGGGTGAAGGAGAAGCTGGGGAGGCTTGGGCAAGTAGCTGCAGGGGGTGCGGAGCTGGTGGCCGGGGTTGGGGTAGACAGGAGGAAAGCATGGCCAGCCTTAGAGAAATGCTTATTGAAATTCTCGATTATCGTGGATTTATCGGTGGTGACAGTGTTTCCTAGCCTCAGTGCAGTGGGCAGCTGGGAGGATGTGCTCTTATTCTCCATGGACTTTACAGTGTCCCACAACTTATTGGAGTTAGAGCTACAGGATGCAAATATCTGTTTGAAAAAGCTAGCCTTTGCTTTTCTAACTGACTGCGTGTATTGGTTCCTGACTTCCCTGAAATGTTGCATATCGCAGGGACTATTCGATGCTAGTGCAGTCTGCCACAGGATGTTTTTGTCCTGGTTGAGGGCAGTCAGGTCTGGAGTTCTTAGATCTACATTTTTTTTAAGATGGTGAGGAAATTACTTTTAAAGAACGACCAGGCATTCTCTACTGACGGGAGGAGATCAATATCCTTCCAGGATACCCAGGCCAGGTTGATTAGAAAGGCCTGCTCGCAGAAGTGTTTTAGGGAGCGTTTGACAGTGAGTGATGAGAGGTGGTCGTTTGACAGCGGACCCATAGCGGATGCAGGCAATGAGGCAGTGATACCTGAGATCCTGATTGAAAACAGCAGAGGTGTATTTGGAGGGCGAGTTGGTCAAGATAATATCTATAAGGGTGCCCATGTTTACAGATTCAGGGTTGTACCTGGTGGGTTCCTTGATCATTTGTGGGAGATTGAGGACATCTAGCTTAGATTGTAGGACTGCCGGGGTGTTAAGCATATCCCAGTTTAGGTCACCTAACAGAACGAACTCTGAAGATAGATGGGGGGCAATAAATTCACATATGGTCTCAGCAGCAGCAGACAGAGGCTGAGATCTTCTAGACCCCCCTGCCAGACATCACATCAGCAGAGTAGGCCCACTCAGCAGGAGAGGCTATGCTGGAGCTTGTCTTGTCTGGATGGAGGAATTCCTCTCAGATGGGAGTCAAAGACCCATCGAACAACCATTATGATCTCTAACATGTCAGTAATTCTACAGTAGAAATAACAAATGAAAAAGTCCAGACTAGCCCTAGTGCAGTCCCAGTTATCCTAAAACGTTTTAGGCCTTTTTTTTGCCTCCGTCTGCCTTTCTTAAGGCCCCTGTCTGTAGGGTGTATGTTCAGGGCTCTGCTGTGTCCTCAGTGGCGGGCGGACTGACAGTCAGGGTCATCAGAGGGGGTGGCAGTGAGTCAAAGCATTATTGTTGCTGAAGGGTGACCAATGTTGCTTAGAGAGAGCGAGAGCGAGACCAAGCCCTCAGCCCTATCCTCTCCTCTCTTTGCATGTGTCAGCTAATATACATCTCTCCATTCATTATTGATATGAGGGAGCTTGTGAATTCCTCTGCTTTACAATACTCTGGAGTAGAAAACGTCTGAAGTAGCGCAGGGTGAGCTATCTAACCAGAACCAAACCACACCAGCTCCCACGCATGAACCCAATAGTAACGTGTAACATGCCTCTCACTTACAAGGCAATCTCTAGGTGCCTAATAAACACAGTGTAGAACTGTTCTTGAAGTCTCACAGACTGTCGATTGTTTTATGAATCACTGTGCTTGTCATTGATTGAGGTTTGTGTACAGACATCTCCGTCATCTCTCCAGACACCTCTAGTCTTAGTCACCTCGGAAATGAAAGCAGACTCACAAAAGGCGAATGAACCCTCTAATTAAATATCAAGTGAAGATTTTCTCAAGTGATTGATAAAAAAAAATGCTATTTTGAATGTGTTTATTCAGGTATGCAGTCAGTCAGTTCAAACTAGTCTAACAGCTGCATTAACTCGCAGGAACAAAATTACACACCCATTGACTCGAGCAAGAATTTTAATTCTAGCAATTATATTTCCATGAGTTTGAAAATGGTTTAAGTCCTAGGCAATTCCATGCCTTAGTCAGCGTCCGTTAGGAGCCTTGGATGCCTGGGTCATGTGATCAGGTTGTTGTGCGCCTACCTGACGTCATGCTTGAGTGATTCAGTTAGCCCCCGGCCTCTAATCTAAATCTAGTAATGACACCATTCCCCTCACCGGTGGTTGCACACAAACACTAGCTACAAACACTAGCATTCCGCTCTTATGGTTGCATGGAGATATTTTCCTCCGTTCACTCTATAGCGGTTACATTACAGAGCTACGGTTTGCCACAACACAACCACTAAGCAGCATAACACACCATGACAACCCACCATGGTAACAGTAACATGGCACAGCCATAAAGCAACCTGTTTTGTCAACAGGGCAACAGGGCTCAATTTGTCTTCACAAAAAGAGAGGGGGGGGTGTACTACATGTGTGACAGGAATGGAAGTGACTGTTGTGCAGGGCAAACCTGGCTAAGCTATCATGTTACTGCAGGATCTGGGAGAGTGTGTGGGCAGAGTGGAGGGTAGACATGTCACAATGCTACAACACACACACACACACACACACACACACACACAGCTATGATGAGGGGAGAGAGAGAATTTTAGTTTTAAATAACCTTTATTGGGTCTGGGAACCCACAACACCATAAACACTCATACAAAACCATGGTTACACATCAATTATAAACACAACACCAAATCACAGCAGCCTCTGAATACCCCATATTCTCATTAACAGATCAATATTGTTAACCATTTTGTAATAGGCAAACTCAACCCTCAGTCTCGCTGCCAACATCCCCTCCAGCATTCCCAACACATCCACAGACCCCTGTCCCCAAGTACTGTTCTTTCTTGGTTCCCATATTGCTAATTTAGCTGCCCCTGACACAAAATTAAGCAAGATAACTACACCCCTTCTACTAAACCTGTACTTTAGCCCAAATATAAACTGTTGGGAAGAGAACCTCTCCCAGAGCTGAGAACCAACTACTGATCAGGTAAATGTATATATTTTGTTCACCTTTATTTAACCAGGTAAGCTAGTTGAGTACAAGTTCTCATTTACAACTACGACCTGGCCAAGCAAAGCAGTATGCCACAAACAACGCAGAGTTACACATGGAATAAACAAGCGTACAGTCAATAACACAATAGAAAAAAAGAACGTCTATATACAGTGTGCAAATGGCGTGAGGAGGTAGGCAATAAATAGGCCATAGTAGCGAAGTAATTACAATTTAGCAAATTAACACTGGAGTGATAACTGAGCAGATGATGTGCAAGTAGAGATACTGGTGTGCAAAAGAGCAGAAAAGTAAATAAAAACAATATGGGGATGAGGTAGGTAGATTGGGTGGGCTATTTACAGATGGACTGTGTACACAGCTGCAGCGAACGGTTAGCTGCTCAGATAGTTGATGTTTAAAGTTAGTGAGAGAAATATAAGTCTCCAGCTTCAGCGATTTTTACAATTCGATCCAGTCACTGGTAGCAGAGAACTGGAAGGAAAGGCGGCCAAATGAGGTGCTGGCTTTGGGGATGACCAGTGAGATATACCTGCTGGAGCGCGTGCTACGGGTGTTGTTATCGGGACCAGTGATCTAAGATAAGGCGGAGCTTTACCTAGCATAGACTTATAGATGACCTGTATCCAGTGGGTCTGGCGACGAATATGTAGCGAGGGCCAGCCAACTAGAGCATACAGGTCGCAGTGGGTGGTGGTATAAGGGGCTTTGGTAACCAAACAGATGGCACTGTGATAGACTGCATCCAGTTTGCTGAGTAGAGTATTGGAAGCTATTTTATAGATGACATTGTCGAAGTCGATGATTACTAGGGTAGTCAGTTAGTCAGTTTTACTAGGGTAAGTTTGGCGGCGTGAGTGAAGGAGGCTTTGTTGCCAAATAGGAAGCCAATTCTAGATTTGATTTTGGATTGGATGTTTAATGTGAGTCTGGAAGGAGAGTTTACAGTCTAGCCAGACACGTAGGTATTTGTAGTTGTCCACATATTCTAGGTCAGAACCATCCAGGGTAGTGATGCTAGTCGGGCGGGCGGGAAGCGAGCAGTTGAAAAGCATGCATTTGGTTTTACTAGCGTTTAAGAGCAGTTGGAGGCCACAGAAGGAGTGTTGTATGGCATTGAAGCTCGTTTGGAGGTTAGTTAACACAGTGTCCAAATAAGGGCCAGATGTATACAGTATGGTGTCGTCTGCGTAGAGGTGGATCAGCGAATCACCCGCAGCAAGAGAGACATCATTAATATATACAGAGAAAAGAGTCGGCCCGAGAATTGAACCCTGTGTTACCCCCATAGAGACTGCCAGAGGTCCGGACAACAGGCCCTCCGATTTGACACACTGAATTCTGTCTGCAAAGTAGTTGGTGAACCAGGCGAGGCAGTTATTTGGGAGACCAAGGCTATTGAGTCTGCCGATAAGAATAGGGTGACAGAGTCGAAAGCCTTGGCCAGGTCGATGAAGACGGCTGCACAGTACTGTTTTTTATCGATGGAGGTTATGATATCGTTTAGTACCTTGAGCGTGGCTGAAGTGCACCCGTGACCAGCTCGGAATCCGGATTGCACAGCGAAGGAGGTACGGTGGTGTTGTGTCTTTGGCTATGCCGGATTAAGTGATATGACATGCTATTCTATAAAATAATTTCTCTGTAATTAATATCACCTGATTGAGCTAATCATGTAAATGTAATTAACTAGAGAGTCGGGGCACCACAAAATAATATTTATAGAGCTGTTATCTTCCGAATAAACTCTTAAAGACCTAGTAATATTTTACATCTATAGCAGTCCACACTAATCTTCATTTTACTTCAGTCTCATAATCTGAAAGTTGTAAATTCTTGGTTATCTGCAAGAACCCTGGCTAACAATTTGAATCAGCAATACAAAATTGGGTTTAATCATTTATTTACTAAATACCTAACTAATCACACATAATTCACATACACATAAGTAAATCATAATTTGATTACAAAGTACGTCATAGGAAAACGTCCCTAGTGGGCGGAACAGATATGACGGCTTGTTACACAAAGGAAAGGGGTCTGGGTTGAGTGAAAGAGCGGGAAGACAGGAACAAAGGCGAAGCTGTGCTATCGTAAATACAGTATTTTATGCATTCTAAATTACCAACCATTTGGAAAAGGAAAATGCAATAAATATTTACTCTGAGCTGCGCTTCAGTAGGTTGGTGGTAGATGGAAGACCGTGCTGCCAAACCTAGTCCTCTGTCCTTTGAAGAATGTCTCTGGTGGTCCCTTGGATAAATTGTAGTAACGTCGTTGTGTGGTAGATGGGATACTCTGTCTGTTCCCTCCTTACCTGCGTTTGCAACTCAATGGCTAGGAGAAATCACTTCTGTCATGAATAAGAGTTCAAAGTTCATACAATTCGCAATCAAAGCTCATGCTGGCTTCGTTCTGTAGTTTTATCTGAACCATTCTGACATAGGATCGTCATCCTACCTCATCGGAACAGGAAGTTCTGTTGTCGTCAAGGCTTTATATAGGAAGGGAGAAGAGGGCGTGTTTGAAAAGTTTTATAGCCCATTTCCCTTCACAGAGGCGGGTCACTGAGTGAGCAGCCCTAACTTATGAAAACATTTTAGAAGCTAAAATCACATTTCACCGGCAACAGCCTTTTGGGGAGGCTCCTGATCCAAACATCCCCGCCCACCTCGTCGATTTTTCCCCTTCTGGGGTTAAAGCATGGAAAACTTTTACACAGATTTTGTACATGGCCTTCTTTCCCACCGCCTTGAACTCCCCCAGCTCCGGGGTATGGAAGGAAAACAGCTTCCTCACGTCCTCCTCGAATGCCCCCGCCGCAGCACTAACATTCAGTGCAGGGAACACAATCCAGACCCTCCGTCCACCAGAATTGGAAGTGTCAGTCACGTACTGCCGATGAAGTACTGGCAAGGAATTACAGACCTCAGCTCGACCTTCCTCAGTAGGCTAGATGATTGGATCCCCGCTCTTTCTCCGAGCTCCTCCAATGATCTGCTCCTACTCCGTATCAGATGACCCTGCTTGGTACACCCCACACCTAATAGGCATGAACGTAGGCTGGCTGAACCCAGAGCACGGGACTGGATGGCTGTGTTGTAAAAAAAAAGGTTATTCAAAAAGCCACATCCCTGGTGGCATGCCGGCCTTACGGGACTTGACAAATACTCTCCAAAGCTGCATAATGGACTCATAGCCAGACAAATCACCCCCCTCTAGCTTTAATAGGAACATATGCTTGTCTAAGCCTAAACAGCCCGGTCTCCTCATCAATGTATAGGCTGTGTCAACCCAGCTAGAACTGGGTCGACACAGTGGCTGTAAAATCATTAGTCTGTGCCACAGGGTAGAGGCAGCTAGATTATTGCCAACTAGCACTCTTCCTCTGTAAGACAGCTGGGGTGGCACCATTTCCACCTTGACAATCTGGCACACACTTTCTCCACTACACCCTCCCAGTTATTTTCCGGAAAGACATCAGAGCCTAGAAAAAAAAAAGTCTTCATCCCATTTCTACCCCACTGAAGCCCCCATGGCAACCGTGGAGCTGAGCCTGTCTGACCTGCCCACAGCAATTCACTCTTTTCCCAATTTACTTTAGCTGAGGCCCCCCTCATACACCTTTAGAGTGTTTGTAGAACCTTAACATCCTCACCCCCTGTAATAGAAACTGTCACGTTATCTGCAAACGCAGATAGTGCTATCGTGGGAGCCTTCATTTCCCCTGGCACAGAGAAACCAGTAAGCCTCGCTCTTAAAAAACAAAGCATTGGTTCAATTGCCAGACAATATAACTGCCCTGAAATTGGGCATCCCTGCCTGATAGACCTTTGGAGGGTGTTGGGGCAACTTAAACCACCCCCCACCTTCACCATACAGTAAACTCATCCAAGACAACAACAAAAAAACATCCCCAAACCCAAAGACGTTCATTGTTTGGTGGTCCACACGGTCAAAGGCCTTCTTCTGATCCAAAGAAAGTAAACCCACATTCACATCAAATAGTGTACAAATGTCTAAAACATCTCTTATTGGAAACAAGTTAACAATAGAGCGGTCAGGTACACAGTAAGACTGGCCCTTGTGGACCAAAAGCCCCAGATACTCTTTCAACCTGTTTGAGAGACATTCAGATACAATTTTATATTCCGCACACAGAAATGCAACAGGTCGCCATTTTTAGAAGAGCCAAATCCCCCTTTTTTGGCAACAATGAAAGCATAGCATGTTGACAGGAAACAGGAAGAGAACCCTCATGAAAATATTCACACCACTTCCTAAAAAGCCCCCCAAAACTGCTTATAGAACTCAAATGGTAAACCATCGATGTCAGGGGCTCAGCCTGATGAAAGCTGCATAACTGCTGTGGACAGCTCCTGCAGAGTAATGTCAGAATCCAAAGAAACTCTCTGCTCAGGGCCCAATTGAGGAAGTCCATGTAACAACTGTTCAGTACACAGGGAATCACAATCCTCCGCCTTAGAGGGCACAGTAGAAATCCCCGGCATGTTGGCGCATTTCACTGTCTTCCATGGTCACCTTCCCATCAGAGAGACGAAGGCAGACCATCTGTTTACGTTGCAATGTCGACTGCCCAAGGTTAAAATGTTAAAAAAACAAAAACAAACAGAACATCCACCTTGACCAATAAAATCCGACCCTTGACGATCTCTGTTGTAGATACCACAGTCATCCTAATTGCCACCCCAGCACTGACATGAGTACCATGACTGAGTGTATGCTGCCCCTCCCACCACATATCCCAGTCAACCTCATTAGCCTCATCACTATGGGTCTCCTGCAGAAAAACTATATTAAGCCTTTTCTGTTTTATTACTTCCAATACCCAAGCCCTCTTATTCCTGTCCCTTCTCCCATTAATATTGAGAACCTACCCTTAGTAACTCCATATAGAAAAGAGAAAGGAAAAGCAAAAGAAAGCAGAGAAACCAGACAGTTTTTCTTCTCTTTCTCTCTCTCTCTCTCTCTCTCTCTCTCTCTCTCTCTCTCTCAGGCATGATCATCATCGTTTTAATTTTCTCTTAACCTTACCACGTTTACCACTACATTTTGCTGCCGTGACAGCAGTAACACATTTCCTCAAGCGAAAACGCTTCTCACGCAACTAGTCTAACCCCACTGTCTTCTGTTACATCACAGCTGACCTCAAAACTTAACATAAAAAAAAAATCTGCCAATCTGACAGATTTCCCAAAAGTCTGATCCAGGAACCCATTTACCTCATCTAGATTGTAAACTTGAGTCTTCACCAGCTGCTATCATATCAAGAGAGATATCCTTCTCCTGATCCTCCTACACTGAGGCCTCAGACCCCTGACCCCTCTGCCACATCCCTCTCAACACTCCCCACTTGCACCCCATCACACGTACCGGGCATCTCCTCCACTACCTGGGAGACTAGCCCCACCTGAACCCCCTCCTGTACCCCATTACTCGTAGTGGCGGCGATCTAACAGGCGATCTAACTCCAGACAACACTCGCTCATACAATTCCCAGCATGCACTAAACACTCCCAGCATGCAGAGAGAGATGTACGTCTTGGGAATGGGGAGTCATTGCTTACTTGCTTATGGTGGCAAATTAATCTACAGGGAACCTTGAAGCCAATACAGCTTTGTCTCAAGAGAGATGCTATAGGGAGGCATTACTCCTTACGTTCTATGGAAGCATTGCTTACTTCTATGCAAGCAAGCATTTCCAGGCTATAACTTCATACCATAATTCCTTTGAGCGTCTACTTGTACCTGTCCTTCAGAGAGGTATACGCTGACTGCACAAAACATTAAGAACAATATTAATTTGCACCCATTTCTCCCACAGAACAGCCTCAATTTGTTGGGGCATGGACTCTACAAGGTGTCGAAAGCATTCCACGGGGATGCTGTCCCGTGCTGACTCCAATGTTTCCCACAGTTGTCTCAAGTTGGCTTGATGTCATTTGTGTGGTGGACCATTCTTGATACACACTAGAACATTTTTGAAAATCACAATAGCGTTGCAGTTCTTGACACACAAAGCGGTGTGCCTGGCACTTACTGCCATGCACCATTCATACACATACAGTGCCTTTGAGTCACCTTCCGCAGTGATTACAACCTCAAGTTCTCTTGGGTATGACACTTGGTACACCTGTATTTGGTGAGTTTCTCCCAGATCCTCTCAAGCTCTGTCAGGTTGGATGGGGAGCGTCGTTGCAAAGCTATTTTCAGGTCTCTCCAGAGATGTTCGATCGGGTTCAAGTCCAGGCTCTGGCTAGGCCACTCAAGGACATTCAAAGACTTGTCCCGAAGCCACTTCTGCATTGTCTTGGCTGTGTGCTTAGGGTCGTTGTCATATTGGAAGGTGAATCTTCAACCCAGTCTGAGGTCCTGAACACTCTGGAGCAGGTTTTCATTAAGGACCTCTCTGTACTTTGCTCTGTTCAGCTTTCCTTCGATCCTGACTAGTCTCCCAGTCCCTGCCGGTGAAAAACATCCCCACAGCATGATGCTGCCACCTCCACCATGCTTCACCGTAGGGATAGTGCCAGGTTTCCTCCAGACGTGATGCTTGGCATTCATGCCAAAGAGTTCAATCTTGGTTTCATCAGACCAGAGAATCTTGTTTCTCATGGTCCTCATTTCTCATGATCCTTTAGGGGCCTTTTGGCAAACTCCAAGTGGGCTGTCATGTGCCTTTTACTGAGGAGTGGCTTCCGTCTAGCCACTCTACCATAAAGACCTGATTGGTGGAGTGCTGCAAAGATGGTTGTCGTTCTAGAAGGTTTGTCAGAGCGACCGTCAGGTTCTTAGTCACCTCCCTGACCAAGGCCCTTCTCCTCTGATTGCTTAGTTTAGCCAGCTCTAGGAAGAGTGTTGGTGGTTCCAAACTTCTTCCATGTAAGAATGATGAGGTCACTGTGTTCTTGGGGACCTTCAATGCTGCAGACATGTCCAGAATATTTTTTGCTACACTTCCCCAGATCTGTGCCTCGACACAATCCTGTTTCAGAGCTCGACGGACAATTCCTTTGACCTCATGGCTTAGTTTTTGCTCTGACATGCACTGTCAACTGTGGGACCTTATATAGACAGGTGTGTGCCTTTCCAAATCATGTCCAATCAATTGAATTTACCACTGGTGGACTCTAATCAAGTTGTAGACACATCAAGGATGATCAATGGAAACAGGATGCACCTGACTTCAATTTCAAGTCTCATTAAAAAAGGCTCTGAATACTTGTGTAAATAAGGTTCTGTTTTTCTAAAAACCTGTTTTTGCTTTGTCATTATTGGGTAATGTGTGTAGATTGATGAGGAACATTTTTGTTTAATCCATTGTAGAATAAAGATGTAACAAAATTTGTGAAAGGGGAAGGGGTCTGAATACTTTCCGAATGCACTGTACAGTATGTACACACACACACACACACACACACACACACACACACACACACACACACACACACACACACACACACACACACACACACCAAGGGTGTCTCAGTGGCAAAAAAACAAATGTCAAATTCACACATGCGTATAATACACACTTGTACATGTCTGAAATAGGACAAACATAAGTTTAGCCACATATGCTCTAAGGCTATTAATATTTATGTATTACTCTACCTACAAAGAAAGATACAACTACAAAGAGCTTCAATTGTGCTTCTGTCAGTCAAGTCAATACATTAGGGTCAATCCCATTTTCATTCAGTCATTTCAGGATATACATTTTGACTGAATTGAAATAAAATTGACCCCCACCCTGGTGTACAGCACATTCTTAGTATTTACACAGCATGAATCAAATGACTGATCCTGAGAGCTAGGAGATGTATTATCAATGATAGATAGCTATCCATATTAATGTGCCCTTTCTACCTACATAGACACCTACAGTATAGGCCGGTTTCCCAGACACAGATTTCCTAATCCAGGACTAAAAAGCATTCAATGGAAATTCTCCATTGAAATAGCTTTTTGGTCTAAGACTAGGGTTAATTAACTTCTTAGTGATCCCTTCGCGCAACGGGATTGATTTGACAACACCTAGTGAAATAGTAGCGCGCCAAATTCAAAAACAGAAATACTCATAATAATTATTCATGAATCATACAAGTGTTATACATCGGTTTAAAGATTAACTTCTTGTTAATCCAGCCACAGTGTCAGTTTTCAAAAAGGCTTTATGGCGAAAGCAAACCATGCTATTATCTGAGGACAGCACCCCATCAAACAAACACATGAAAATCACATTTCAACCCGCCAGGCGCGACACAAAAGTCAGAAATAACGATATAATTCATGACTTACCTTTCAATATCTTCTTCTGTTGGCACTCCAATATGTCCATTAAACATCACAAATGGTCCTTTTTTTCGATCAATTCTGTCGTTATATCTCCAAAATGTCCATTTATTTGGTGGGTTTGATCCAGAAAAACACTGGTTCCAACTCGCGCAACATGACTACAAAGTATCTAATAACCTGTAAACTTGATCCAAACATTTCAAACAACTTTCCTAATCCAACTTTAGGGAATTATTTAGGTATTATAAACTGTGTTCAATGCCGGACGAAAACAAAGTGGAGCGCGCTTTCAGATCGTGCTCCCAAACCACAACAGTACACTAGACTCGACCCTCGTTCTGAACAGCCCTACTTCTTCATTTCTCAAAGGAAAAACATCAACCAATTTCTAAAGACTGTTGACATTTAGTGGAAGTGATAGGAACTACAAGCAAGTGCCTTAGAAATCTAGATCCACATAGAAAACCCATTGAAAAGAGAGTGACCTCAAAAAAAATCATGGATGGTTTGTCCTCGGGTTTTCGCCTGCCAAATATGTTCTGTTATACTCACAGACATAATTTTAACAGTTTTAGAAACTTTAGAGTGGTTTCTATATCCTAGCTTCTGGGCCTGAGTAGCAGGCAGTTTACTTTGGGCATACCTTTCATCCTGACATGAAAATAGTGCCCCCTAGCCTTAGGAAGTTTTAATATGTGCCTGGGAAACTAGCCCTATAAATAAAGTCAGCCTCACTTCCTCTTGTCAGTCATCATTACAGTATTTATTAACGGAGTGTGAATCCAATCACCCAACCTGAGATCAGATAAAGAGGAGATAAATGATCAACATGGGATGTGGTTGGTGACATTTTACTCCGTGACCCTGGCTGTCTAGAGGAGCCTTTTGGGGGTTTATGTAGGAACGTAATGGAGAATGTATTCATTGCCCAGCTCCATGGTAATGTCCTCCTGGGCCCATGTGTGCATCCCAATAATCTCTCATTTCTCCTGAAGTAGTGTATGTGCACATTCACTACTTCCCACTACTTTCCCACGTCCTAAATAATTGGATTGGTAGAGTTTCACCATGTTTCTATACCAGTTATTTCCATTAAAATCAGTGAAGGGAAGTGAAAAAGTGTACACTATGGGAGAAAGTAGAGATCATTGGGATACAGCCAGTATTTGCAAAAAGTGCTAATCTAGGATCAGTTTAGTCTTTTAGACCCTAATTGATGCAACTAAATGGACAGGGGACCTAATCCTTGATCAGTGCTTCTAATCTGAGACACATTATGAATACAGGCCCTGGCCTTATTCCATGTAGGATCATAATTCAGATTGTATTGATTATTACCGTGTGGTGAGGTGATGTCCGCCTTGGGTCCTCCTGGTCTCTGAGCTGATTCGCTGTGTTTTGCCCTCCTTCAGTTGGACTGGGTGAAAGGGTAAACATGTCTGGCAGCCATAGGAAGGCAGTCATTTCTTGCAGGTAGTCCATTCTTGCAGGTAGAAAGGCAGGACACCTAGAAAAGTAATTATAGTGGTTGGAGTAAATAATAATGACAGAAATAGGCAAACGGGGCGAAACAAACAATAGACAAAAATGAATTTCTCCCAAAAAATCACGATCCAAATAAACTCTATCCAAAACAGGATTTGGCTAAACAGGGTAAGGTTAGCCTAGGTCTACTGTTGAGACAAAAATATACCCTACCCATAGAGACACACTCCCTGTCAGAGCCCTTCGAAGTTCGAACACTGACTGGCACAGCTAGGTAGAAATACCTTGAGACACCCCATGGAGTGCATATAACCAGTTAACTGGTTCAAACCTTCTTTAACCAACAGAGGCTGTACAAATGTTTAAATCAGACTAATAGTCATCACATTCACACTGGCCTTTCTAATTCAGACCAGTAAATGTTATAGAGCTCTCAAACAAATAATCACATTTACAAAAGGACAGAATCCGTGGTAATAAGGGGCGTGCCCCTCTCGAGCATTCTCACACGTCCGCGCCTAGATTTAGAGTGTGGGCGTGCATGAGCGTAACTTTGAGAGGCGGCATACAATCAATCACATGACAAACACAAAGCAAGCACTTAAAAATAAATGCAGAAGCTGAAGGAAAATAGACAAGTTACACAGATCATTTGGAAACTTGGCAAGTTGGTTGCAATATGTGGAGCTATCATGCCACAAGACGAGACCCAGATGCAGACACAGGAGGCAGATGGTTGGAGTCTTACAATATTTAATAATCCAATAGGGGAAGGTAAGAGAATGGTCGTGGACAGGCAAAATGGTCAAAACCAGTCCTGGAGATACAGTGTGGCAGAAAGAGGTCAGGGCAGGCAGAATGGTCAGTCCAAAAAACATGCAAGGGTCAAAACCGGGAGGAATAACAATAAAACGGGGGGACAGTTTGCGGGACTCTACCTGAAGGGGCAGGTCCCGTGTAGACAGCCATAACCTCTGCCCAATGCTGTAGCAAGGAGCTGGGGTCCGGCGACTGTCCACTTTTCGACTATACCTGGAGTTGGTCTTGAGAATAGGTACGTCGACAGCGGCAGACAAACATCTGGGCCGAGGGTACGCTGGCCTCCTGCTCAGGGAAGAGTGGAGGCGGATTCCCCATGGAGCACTCAAAAGGGGAGAGTCCCGTGGCAGAACTGGGAAGAGTGTTCCGGGCATACTCCACCCAGACCAGTTGACGGCTCCAGGAAGTAGGGTTGGTTGAGACCAGGCACCTTGAGGTGGTCTCCAGTTCTTGGTTGGCTCACTCTGACTGACCGTTAGTTTGGGGATGGAATCCGGATGACAGGTTGGCCGACGACCCAATAAGGGTGCAGAATGCCTTCAAGAACTGAGACGAGAACCCCGATCGGAGACCATGTCTACCGAAAGTCCATGGATCCGGAAGACATGTTGCACCATAAGCGGGGCCGTCTCCTTGGCAGAAGACGTCAGGGGCAATTGTGGGCCACCAGAAACGTTGTCGAAGGAAGGCTAGTTTACGACGGGACCCTGGATGACAGGTCAGCTTGGAGGAACGAGCCCATTCCAGGACCCGAGACCAGACTGGATTAGGGAAAACAGCCGGTTAGCCGGGACCCCTTCAGGTCCAGGCTGGGAGCGTTGTGCCTCACGGACCAGGTTCTCAATACCCCAATCCACAGTGGCAGCAAGGCATGAGGTAGGGAAAATGGTTTCAGAGGTTGAGGGTGTGGCAGAAGAACTGTATAGGTGGGAGAGGGAGTCAGGCTTCATTCTTTGACCCTGGGCGGTAGGAGATGTTGAAGTTAAATCTGGTGAACAACACTGGGCATGCCTGGAGTTGAGGCGCTTGGCTGTACGGAGATATTCCAGGTTTCTATGGTCTCTCCAGACCAGAAATGGCTGTTGTGCTCCTCCCAACCAGTGCCTCCACTCTTCCAACCGCCAGAAGTTCTCGGTTACCGACATCGTAGTTCCTCTCAGCAGGATTGAGACGATGGGACAGGAAGGCACTGGGATGAAGCTTTTGGTCCTGGGCAGATCGCTGGGACAGAATGGCCCCTACTCCAACATCCGAAGCATCCACTTCTACCACAAATTGACGCGAGGGGTCCGGATGGATGAGGATGGGTGCTGATGTGAACCGATGCTTCAGGTCCACAAAGGCTTTGTCGACAGCTGGAGATGATTTAAACGGTACCTTGGGAGAGGTGAGAGGGGGGCCGCCAGGGTGCTGTAGTCCCGAATGAAATGGCGGTAGAGGTTTGCAAAACCAAGAAACCATTGCAACTGCTCCCTGGGTGTCGGTTGAGGCCAATCCACCACTGCTTTCACCTTTCCAGGATCCATCTGAACATTGCCCTCAGCAATGACATATCCCAGAAAGGTGATTGTAGAGCGGTGGAACTCACACTTCTCGGGGAAAACAAGCGACACCTGGGGGTGGGGGGGGGGGGGGGGGGGGGAGACAATAATGAGGACAGGAGAAACTGATCAGGGTGTGACAGGAGCAGTGATTTGAGTTTCTACAATATTAAAATCTCTAGAAAAGTTGTGCGATGTTCACAGGTTCCTCTGTGTTGCTGTCCTGTTGCCCTGAAGAAGGCCCAGTTGGGGTCAAAACATTGCTTGAATTAACTCAGACTTGGGAGTGCCATTATGCTCTCTAATCCAACACCTGGACAAGTTTATTTTAAAATATGTGTGCAAAACACTTCTTCTTGTGTTTGACCCTTTAGTTGGACAACCTGGATGAGCAGGCTGCCCAGATCAGACGGGAGCTGGATGGACGTCTGCAGATGGCCGATCAGATTGCCAGGGTGAGTCTGATAGCCTATACACACTGTAGCAGAACAACCTCATGAACACACTGGTTACATTGTACAGAGCCACACATAAACGTGAATAAACAGTTTGTAAGCATCCAAATGGCTTCACGATGCGAGTTGTCCGAGAGCTTCACTATTGTACAAACAGCTTTACGTCACAATTAATATACTGTAGGCTATATCTGGTCATTTGTCGAATGACATGTATTCACATTAGTGTTGACAATACAATAATACATTATTTGGATTTGATTTTAATCTATTTTATTATTATAGTGTCTTGCTTCATCGGGATGACCAGCCCACATGGACACAAAAGCTGACTTGTTATGGTAAAACCCTTCTGTAACACATACTTATTGATGTGATTTTTTTCTTCTTCAAAGGGAGGCAAATTCCCCAAGTTTGTGTCGAAGGAAATGGAGCAGATGTACATAGAGGAGCTGAAAGCGTCGGTGAACCAGCTGATGGCCAACCTAGAGAGCATGCCCGTGTCCAAGGGAGGAGAGTTCAAACTGCAGAAGCTGAAGAAAGGACACAACACCTCCATCATGGACATGGGTCAGGAGGACGAGAACACACTGTCCAAGTCTGATGTGGTGCTCTCCTTTACTCTGGAGGTAGGAACCCTAACCACGGCCCTAAATCTAGCCTGAACCCTAACACTAAGCCTGGTCAAGTCTGAAGTCATGCTGTCCTGCAGTCTGGAGGTCCTAACCCTAGCCCTGACCCTAAACCTGACCTTAACCTTAACCCTGTCCAAGTATTATGTGGTGCTCCTCTTGACTATGGAGGTGCTAAACCTAGCCCTGACCCTAAACCTGACCTTAACCTTAACCCTGTCCAAGTATGATGTCGTGCTCCTCTTGACTATGGAGGTGCTAAACCTAGCCCTGACCCTTCACCTGGCACTAGCCCTAACCCTGTCTAGGAAGGATAATACCTCAGCATTTTGGCATTATGAGAGAATATCCTAAATACAGTGTTACCCTTTCTGTAATGTGATTTTCTCAGTTACAAAGAAGTCACACTGTAAGCACAAGTCCATTTGAATAGAGAATAATACCATACAAATGTTCTATCGAAACAGTACCGCTCTGAGAGCTCCACCCTATTATCCTGAGCCTCTCGCTCTCAGACAGACCTTTTCACCTGCCTCTGTCTTTATAAAGAGAATGAGTCATCATACACATTATCAACATATTTATTAGCAATGGCTCTATGTTCTGCAGGGCAAGGGAAACAGAGCTTGACATGCTTTAAGCACTTTCTATCGATGTCTGTGGTGGTGGTGATGATATAGCAATATATATATCTCAGCTGGCCCTTTGGAAAACTAGATCTGATCTGCACTTTCATTGGTCTTGATTATTTTAGCACATGAATACATTCCAGGCCAAAGTCCCAAGGTGAGTTTGCTTCTCTCTCTAGATTCATATCCTTCTAGACCAGGGCCCCTATTCAGAAAATGTCTAAGCGTTAGAGCGCTGAATGATGTAGAATCAGGTCCACCTGCTTAATTGTTATGCTTTAAAAGGCCAAAATGATCCTGGATCAGCACTCCTACTCTGAGACGCTTTTGAATATAAACCCAGTATAGATTGCAAACAGATGGCCCTCTAGCAATAAAGAAAGAGAATAAATAGCTTTCAGGAAGAACATTTTGTCGAAATGACTCCTCTATAGTACTCCCCGATCACTGGGGTAGACTTCCGTTGTTTAGTTATAAATCACAGATCACAAGGTAGACCTGGATAATGTAGTGAACCACAATAAAAACCTCCTTTTATAATTCCGCAGCAACTTTGTTACTCATCCTTCATCATAACAAGAGTTATTATGATCTCAGAGAATTTAATATATGCAGAAGGGCTGTTTCTGTTACCCTGGCTACTGTAGGAGAAGAAGGTATTATTCTAGCATGGGCAGATTAATACTGCTCCCTCCCAGCCTCAGCAGTTGATTGTAGTGGGGAGCAGAGCAGATGCAGTGATTATGGTGCGAGGACTGAAACTACTGCTTTATAGATCAGAGAGGCTGGCCTGATTTGTAGCTTCTGTCATGGAATTTAGTAATGTGATTTTTGGACTCCGTTGTCTTTTTTCTTTTTTTAGTTTAGAAACGTTTGTGGAGGTTAGGTATGGTGTGGCTGTTATTAAGCTTTAACTACTGCAGGCCTATGATATGAAGGCTGTGCGCCCCGGCGCACTTCAGGTGAGGAAGACTGTTTCAGGCCTACCAGAGTTACTCTTATAATATAACACGTATCTTTACACAAACTATTTGGATTGAAAATGAACGAATGACTCTCCTTCGGTACATCTATATCTGTATAGCAGATGCAGTAACCACTTGACATAAAGAAATGCATTTCGGTGTCATAGCATGCCACGGGCATATCTCTCTGGGGTTAGGACTAAATTTATATATATATATATATATATATATATATATTCATTAATATATATATATATTAATTATATATATATATATATTAATTTGTGTCATACAGTGGACACCTTTTCTAGCAATGCCCTGATACATTTAGTGCTCAAATCTCTGACAGCTGAACCGAGAGGTGGACAATTATTGTTTCAGGAAAGTAGCCTAACTTGTCATAGGCTGTTTTTGAGGACATGTAAATGTGGACATTTGTCCAACATCCCTTGTTTATTGATGGTGTTGGCTGTCATGTTGTCCAGCACAAATTTTCCTAAAGGAAACTCTGAACTGGCATATTGTTTTAATGAAGATTTTAGAATATTGGCAGAAAAATCAGTCACCAATTGGATGGAAACCTAGATATAGACACCGTAAAGACTCTGGCAAGTGCACTAGTCCAGTGTCACTTTGATTAATCCTGCACATCATGGTTCACCAGCAGCTCCAAACATCTAAAGAATAACCTACCAGCTAATCAAGCTTGTAAGAATTGTACTTATAGTCTTAAAAATCCTTATTTAGCCTTTTACTGCAGTGGGCTAAATCAGGGTCACACAGAGTTCTTAAGCAAAAGTATACACCTCACTCACATGGTTATGGGCCTAAAAAAACAAGTCAATTTTATCATGTCAGATAAAAAGTTCAAATGTATTCAATTTCGAGGTTGCATCCCAATATTACACTTTATATCACAGAAGACTGAAATATAACAACGCCGTTTGATAAAGAAGAACTAGAATTTCTGCGTAATAAATAAAATAAAGTTGATTAATTATGTAATTATGAAAAATAAAACTGATCCTAGATCATCACTCCTACTCTGAGACGCTTTTGAATATAAACCCACTATAGATTGCAAACAGATGGCCCTCTAGCAATAAAGAAAGAGAATACAAATATATGGAAGCTTTCAGGAAGAACATTCTGCCTAAATGACTCCTCTATAGTACTTCCCGATCACTGGAGTAGACTTCCATTGTTAAATTATAAATCACAGATCACAAGGTAGACCAGGATAATGTAGTGAAACAAAATAAATCATCCTCTTTTAATTTCATAGCAACTTCATTAGTCATCATAATAACTCCTGTTATGATGAATGGTCTAAGAGAATTCAGTATACACAGAAGAGCTGTTTCTGTTCCCCTAGCTACTTTAGGAGAAGGAAGTATAATTTTAGCATGTGCAGATTAATACTGCTCCCTCCCAGTCCCAGCAGTTGATTGTAGTGGGGAGCAGAGCAGATGCAGTGATTATGGTGCGAGGACTGAAACTACTGCTTTATAGATCAGAGAGGCTGGCCTGATTTGTAGCTTCTGTCGTGGAATTTCGTGATGGGATTTTTGAGCTCCATTGTCTTTTCCTTTTTAATGGTCATGAGTTCTAGTTCGCTTGAGTAGACCTAAATGTTAGTATCTTTCTCTCAGTCGGGGTGTTGTGTAGTTTAAGACAGTGGTTCTCAACTGGTTTTGGGTCAGGACCCAAATTGAACCAGGTTGTCTTAGTAATATTCACATCGCAATTTTCTTTTGCCAAAATACTGTATTTTTTTATGCTATACTGGTAGGGAATGTAGCAATTATACGACAAGGGAACAACATTTGTCATTGTTAGTAATTCCATATTGATCATATTCTTGACGGAGAATGGTAATAAGCTCACTGGTTTGACACCACAAAATCAACCAAATCCACTAAATAGCGCTGCTAATACACGTATATCTATATTGAAAATAGTGTGATTGAAGAAAAATTATTCAGAGATTAAATTCACTCACTTTTTACCACTTTCTACCTGCTTTTAGTTGTTTAGTCATTCAGACTGGAGTATTTTTTCAATCAACATTTTCATAATTTTTTTATTCAGACACCCACGACCCATTCAAAACCTCCCATGACCCAAATTTGGGCCACAACCCACCAGTTGAAAATGACTGGTTTAAAACATACCGTAAATGTTGTTGACCAATATAGCTTAGGAGGTTAATGGATTTTACAGTAATGTATTCATTAATGTTTTTTTATGTGGTAGTATGCATTTACTGTACCTTTGTTGGTTTATGTTAAGGAGATTGTTGTAGTCATGTATAGGGCACCATAGACAGTTGGGGGCTGTGCTTGGACCTTTTCAGGAGGGTGCAATGTAACAGAATGTAACAGAATATTGTCTAGACCAGAGTAATGTCAGCTCTATATTTGGTACATTTCTGCTACATTGTGAACCTTACCGCATACACCCATGGTTTCACGACCTGCTGTTTGTGCTCTCCAGGTGGTGATCATGGAGGTGGTGGGCCTGAAGTCTCTGGCTCCTAACAGGATTGTTTACTGCACCATGGAGGTGGAGGGAGGGGAGAAACTGCAGACAGACCAGGCTGAGGCCTCCAAGCCAACGTAAGACCCTTCTTTCTCTGTCTATCTGTCTCTGTCTCTGTCTGCCTCTGTTTGTCTGTCTCTGTCTATCTCTGTCTGTCTCTGTCTGCCTCTGTCTGTCTGTCTGTTGTCTGTCTGTCTCTGTCTCTCTTTCTCTGTGCCTCTCTCACCTCAACTCTTAACCTGCCTGATGCTTAACATCCACTGACGCATGTGTTGTTCTCATGTGATCTGAATGCAGTCACCTTCTCTTCAGGCTGTGATTCCTGAGTCATCTGATCAAAGTGTGAAAGGATGCTCCCAGTGTAATCCTCCATTTAGAACAGTCTGTCTCCATGGGAATTAAAGGGAGGTCAGATGATGAGTGAAAAGATAACACCGGGCAAAGCCCCCCATCTCAGGATGATAGCTTTCCAAAAAGGTTCTCCTTGGAACACCTCAAGTTTACCGAGATGTGTAACCTTATACAGTAGATACATACCGAAACGATCTATTCAGGTTCAACACATTAAGTTGGTTCAGGTTCATTGTGGTCCCAGCCTTTCATCAACCCTTCCTGAATGTCAAAAGTGGTGATGATGTTAAGGATGAAGGAATTCATGTGAATGGGTTTTCGCAGACTGGATCCTGAGTCTGTCTACTGTTATCAAGGAAGCAGCCTGTAATGTTACAGTGTGTCTGTGATGCCAGCCTCTCTCCAGTTATGTGATGTTCAGCTCGCGATTATGAACTATTTTAGAGACTCGTCCTCTTGCTCTCGCACAGATTCAAGTGCCATTTTATAATGAGAGGGAGATGAGAGAAGGGGGAGAATGAGAGGGAGAGCAATAGATGAAGGATAGGCATGAAAAGAGAAAATGACAGGATGACAAACAAAGTGGTGAAGAGGGGGAGAAAGAGGAGGAGATGGGGAGAGCAGCCTCTGTGTGTGCCCCGACTCCAGTGCTGCCAGGCAGGGAGAATGATTAGGACCTGCATCTTAATGGAGCAAGAGAGAGCCCCCTCTAGCACTCCTGGAAATGACAAGCATCTCGTGCTGCTAGCTAGCTGTCCGCTTATCCATCGCATACACCATCACACAGGCGCTGTTTTAAGAACCTCCTTGTACAGGATGAGACGTGTCTTGACTGATCTAGGATCTTTAAGTCAGTTAAGAACAAATTCTTATTTACAATGACAGCATAACCCCAGCCGAACCCAGACAACGCTGGGCCGATTGTGCGTTGCCCTATCCCCAATCACAGCCAGTTGTGATACAGCCTGTAATCGAAACACGGTCTGTAGTGACGCCTCTAGCACTGAGATGCAGTGCCTTAGACCGCTGCGCCACTCGGGAGCCCAAATCTTGTGTCATTTAGTTTAACAAATGATCCCTGAATATAATACAGTACTGCTCTCATTCTTATTGTATATAATCATACTTAATAAATGCATGATCAATGTAGGTAGTAGAACTAAGGGGCCAATGTAAACCAGTAACATTCGAACCACATTCCCAGTGTGAGATGAGACACCACCTGGTGGTGATGAGTGTTAATGTCAGTAAGGCAGAGGAGAAAGACATTGTCACTCACAGATGCAGCTCACAGCAGGAGGAGAAACGCCAAACACACACACACACACACACACACACACACACACACACACACACACACACACACACACACACACACACACACACACACACACACACACACACACAGCTTCAGACTGCTGGCTCTGTCTTGTGCTGCCTGTCTCCTTGATGATGATGATATCACATGCCATCCAATCATGACACAATAACCCCTATGAACATGTTAGTATATATCTCATTGTGAATGTGTGTGTGTGTGTGTGCATGCATGAGTGTTTGTGTGTGTCTCTGTGTGAGTGGTAGAGCTCCCTCAGGCTGTGCTTGCCTGTGTGGAGCGGCCGGTGCGCCAGTCTCCCACTCAGTCTCACTCCATCTCCTCTCTGTAATAAATTGAAATGTTGCTTCTGCACAGCATTTTATATACCTTCTACCCCTCTCTACTTCTACCCCTCTCTACTTCTACCCCTCTCTACTTCTACCCCTTTCTACTTATACCCTTTGCACGTTCAGCCACGACAAATAAAGTGTCAGCTGCTATTCTCAGTCTGTCTCATAACTGAGCAGTACGTAGCTTACCCAGCCCCAGTTTATTGTTTTTCTTTTTTAACAACCACGTCTCACTCTTTCTGAGAGCGCAGGTATCGACCTTTGGGAAAGAGGATGAGAATGTGCGAGATAAAGGGAAAACGGGGAAGGCGATTCTAGTGGATCTTGTGCAATTCCTCTTGGCCAGGTAGATGTTCATTTAGGCTAGGATTCAATCCAACACAGAATAACAAACAACCTGAGCACAGGGATAGACTTTTAAAGGCATTTCCAGAATGCTGGCTGATCTAACTTTCGCTGTAAAGACTGCAAATGTCGTCTCAAACATAAATTAAAATTCCAAATTAAATGACTGTGCACACGTTGTTTGTCTGTGTTTGTTTGCAGCCTGGCCTAAAGCTACAGCCCTGTAGATGTTGGAGATGCGTCCATGTCTTGAGAGCTGTGTCAAATCAAATCAAACTTTATTTGTCACATGCGACGATTACAACAGGAGTAGACCTTAACGTAAAATGTTTACTTTACAAGCCCTTAAATAACAACGCAGATCAAGAAATTGAGTTAAGAAAAAGTAACACAATAAAATAACAATAACAAGGCTATATACAGAGGGTACCGGTACCGAGTCAATGTGCGGGGGGGGTACATGTTAGTCGAGGTAAGTAGTCAATCTAAATAGTCAGGGTGGCAATTTGATTAATTGTTCAGCAGTCTTATGGCTTGGGGGTCGAAGCTGTTAAGTAGCATTTTGGTTCTAGACTTGGCGCTCCGGTACCGCTTGCCGTGCGGTAGCAGAGAAAACAGTCTATGACTTGGGTGACTAGAGTCTTTGACAATTTTTTGGGGCCTTCCTCTGACACCACTTAGTATATAGGTCCTGGATGGCAGGAAGCTTGGGGCCCCAGTGATGTACTGGGCCATACGCACTACCCTCTGTAGCACTTTGCGGGCAAATGCCGAGCAGTTGCCATACCAGAAGGTCACATGCTTCTGATGTGTGTGTGTGTGTTGTGTTTCAGCTGGGGAACCCAGGGAGACTTCACCACCACACACCCCCTCCCTGCCGTCAAGGTGAAACTGTTTACAGAAAGCACTGGAGTGCTGGCCCTGGAGGATAAAGAGCTGGGCAGGGTAACACAATCTTTGATCTCTCTCTCTCTCTCTCTCTCTCTCTCTCTCTCTCTCTCTCTCTCTCTCTCTCTCCCTCTCTCTCTCTCCCTCTCTCTCTCTCTCTCTCTCTCTCTCTCTCTCTCTCTCTCTCTCCCTCTCTCAACAGATTTCCAACGGTCTAATGTCCACTGCTTGTGTTTCTTGGCTCCAACACGTCTCTTCTTATTGGTGTCCTTTAGTAGTTGTTTCTTTGCAGCAATTTGACCATGAAGGCCTGATTCATGCAGTTGATGAGATGTGTCTGTTACTTGAACTCTGTGTCTGTTACTTGAACTCTGTGAAGCATTTATATGGGCTGCAATCCTGAGGCTGGTAACTCTAGTGAACTTATCCTCTGCAGCAGAGGTAACTCTGGGTCTTCCTTTCCTGTGCCGGTCCTCATGAGAGCTAGTATTGTCATAGCACTTTATGTTTTGCACTTGAAGAAACGTTAAAAGTTCTTGACATTTTCCGGATTGACTGATCTTCATGTCTTATAGTAATGATGGACTGTCGTTTCTCGTTGCTTATTTGAGCTGTTCTTACCATAATATCTTTTACCAAATCATATTAAATCTAATTTTATTGTTCACATACACATATTTAGCAGATGTTATTGCAGGTGTAGCGAAATGCTTGTTTTCCTAGCTCCAACAGTGCAGTAGTATCTAACAATTCACAACAATAGACACAAATCTAAAGTAAAAAAAAGGAGTTAAGAAATATATGACTATTAGGACCAGCAATGTCAGAATGGCGTTGAGTAAAATACAGTAGAATATAATACAGTATATACATATGCAAGCAGTATGTAAACATTATTAATGTGACCAGTCAGTCAGTCAGTCTATGTCTATGTATATATTGCAGCAGCCTCTAAGGTGCAGGGTTGAGTAATCGGATGGCTATTTAACAGTCTGATGGCTTTGAGATAGAAGCTGTTTTTCAGTCTCTCAGTCCCAACTTGGATGCACATGTACTGACCACGCCCAGGGCTATCTTCTGTATACCACCCCTACCTTGTCACAACACAACTGATTGACTCCAACACATTAAGAAAGAAAGAAATTCCACAAATTAACTTTTAAGGCACACCTGTTAATTGAAATGCATTCCAGGTGACTACCTCAAGAGGCTGGTTGAGAGAATGCCAAGAGTGTGCAAAGCTGTCAAGGCAAAGGGTGTTAACTTTGAAGAATCAGAAATAAAATATATTTTGATTTGTTTAACACTTTTTTGGTTACTATATGATTCCATATGTGTTATT
Organism: Oncorhynchus clarkii lewisi; assembly: GCF_045791955.1. Lineage (NCBI taxonomy): Eukaryota > Metazoa > Chordata > Actinopteri > Salmoniformes > Salmonidae > Oncorhynchus > Oncorhynchus clarkii. Next base: position 42,883,613 of record NC_092163.1, read on the forward strand.
TCATAGTTTTAATGTCTTCACTATTATTCTACAATATAAAGAAAAACCCTTGAATGAGTAGGTGTGTCCAAACATTGTTTTAAACCTTTGCATTTTAGGCCAATACATTTCTCCTGGTTGTTGAACAAGAAGCCCAGGTGACCCCAGCCATCCATATACTGAGCTGTTATGTCACTGAGTAGACAGTTATGCTGGATTCCACATCGACCCCTAGCCCCTACTCCCTAGGCACTAATGTAGTTCTGAGAGGATTGGATTGATAATAGCATTATGGTATTATGGTTAGGAAGTATTTGGAAACCAGTATAGTATGCCATTTCCAGGTAAAGTCACAATCCCTAAACCACACACTCTGTAACGTGAGCACACACCATTCAGAGCACACATCATTATGGGACAGAGAAAGCTGGTGTAATCAGTCCTGGGTTGGTTAGCATGATGTGATGTGTAGACAGTAAGCTACAGCCACCGCTGGTCCCTAGGTACGCACCGTTCTTGTTTGAAATCCCTAGTGATGAGGATTATGCTAAAACTCGTTTTTAAAATCCCCATCTGATTGATGGGGCCTCTCTGTCCTGGATTAGGCAGGTGGTGAAATTAAGGAGGTGTGCTATAGCCTCATTCAAAACCCCTCCCCGTGGAGAAACAGGACCAATAGAGTGTCATCTTCACGGCCGGATGCTTATTCAATACAGTACTGTGGGTGGGCTGAGTCAGGGATGTTTTTAACCCCTCACAGCCACTGCGTTTTGAGCTGTGACCACATGATAGTTCCTCAATGATGTATCCAGGCCACATCATGTCCACAACTGTCCAAGTATAAACGGTCCTTTCTCTTCACGTTAGACGTTTGACTGAATTGCATGTGGTTAGAATCCCCAAGCCGACTCTGTGAAAAGTCAGCCGATCTGCCCTTGACTTTAATTGCCCCTGTTTGTCACTAAGGTGAGGGTGTCTGCTCAATGACGTAACTGTAAGTCATGCAGAGATGTCTTAATCGTCTGCTTTGCTCCGCTCTCCTGTCCTCTAATGCAGAGAGAGAGAGCCCTCCAACGTAATGCGCTAGTGTGCCGGGCAGCCCTGGCTAGGCTGCACACGGGGCACAGACGTCAGTTCAACATCTGGTCTTCATTGACATTTGGTTGAGTTGTCAACTAATGTGAAATGTAAAAAAAATATCTTTGGATTTAGGGTAAAGGTTGGCTGAAAAAAAGTCTAAATTCCCTTACGTTGAGGACTTCTTGCATATTCTATCAGTTTTCCGCATTGATTTAAGGTCATCACATTGATTTCTGTTGTTGAAATGACGTGGAAACAACATTGATTCAACCAGTTTTAGCCCAGTGGGAGTGACCTTGGCTGTGATAGGGGCTCTTTGATCTCCTGCTGCAGTGGCAGAGAGGCAGTCAGTCAACCAGCAAGGCAGCAAGGCTTCATCAAAGCTCTTTAACTCAGCAAAGATAGATTACGCCCCGTCTTCAGGGAAGCCGGGAGGAGCAAAGTAGAGCGGGGACTGCTGGGCTTCTCTCTCCTTTGATATGGCAACACAGCTACACAGATACGCTGAGCCGCTGGCTCAAACGTGACACACAGCACAGGCACACTGGGGCCTGGTCTGCCAGAGCACGATTAAGATTTAATGGAAACTCTTGAAAATGTATTGAGTGTTAAAAATCCTTGAGAATGCTGACTCGTGGTGCTGAATACTGACTGACTGACTGACTGGCTAACTGGCTGACTGGGAGGATACAGACCAGGGATCTCTCCAATAAACCTTGTGGATATATACAGTATAGTGCTTACACATGTATATATCCATATCTCTCAGAGGTGGTTACATTGTTACTGTACATTTCAACTGTAGTATCCAACACAGTTTTGCTTCCAACAAGATTCTCTGGTCTGATGAAACCAAGATTGAACTCTTTGGCCTAAATGCCAGCATCACGTCGAGGAAACCTGGAACCATCCTTACGGTGAAGCATGGTGGTGGCAGCATCATGATGTGGGGATGATTTTCAGTGGCAGGTACTGAGAGACTAGTCACTATCGAGGGAAAGATGAACGGAGCAAAGTACAGAGAGATCCTTGATGAAAACCTACTCCAGGGCGCTCAGGACCTCAGACTGGGGGCAAAGGTTCACCTTCCAACAGGACAACAACCCTAAGCACACAGCCAAGACAACGCAGGAGAGGCTACGGGACAAGTCTCTGAATGTCCTTGAGTGGCCTAGCCAGAGCCTGGACTTGAACCCGATCGAACATCTCTAGAGATACCTGAAAATAGCAGTGCAGCAACGCTCCCCATCCAACCTGACAGATCTTGAGAGGATCTGCAGAGAAGAATGGGAAAAAACTCCACAATACAGGTGTGCCAAGCTTGTAGCGTCATACCCAAGAAGACTTGAGGCTGTAATCTCTGCCAAAGGTGCTTCAACAAAGTACTGAGTAGCCTCCCGAGTGGCACAGTGGTCTAAGGCACTGCATCGCAGTGCTAGAAGCGTCACTACAGATCCGGGTTTGTTCCCAGGCTTGTTGCAGCCGGCCGCGACGTGGAAACCCATAAGGTGGCACACAATTGGCCCAGCGTTGTCCGGGTTAGGGGAGGGTTTGGCCGGCTGGGATGTCCTTGTCCCATCGCTCTCTAGTGATTCCTTGTGGCGGCCGGGCGCATGCACGCTGACTATGGTCGCCAGCTGTATGGCATTTCCTCCGACACATTGGTGCGGCTGGCTTCTGGGTTAAGTGAGCAGTGTGTCAAGAAGCAGTGCTGCTTGGCCGGGTCGTGTTTCGGAGGATGCATGGCTCTCGACCTTTGCCTCTCCTGAGTCCGTACGGGAGTTGCAGCGACGGGACAAGACTGTAACTACCAATTGTATATCACGAAATTGGAGAGAAAAAGGGATACAAAAATATAAAAATAATACTGAGTAAAGGGTCTGAATACTTATGGAAATGTAATATTTCAGTTTTTTTTTTTTTTAACACATTGGCAAAAAAGTTGAAAAACCTGTTTATGCTTCGTCATTATGGGGTTTTGTGTGTAGATGGATGAATAAGGCTGTAACAAAATGTGGAAAAAGTCAAGGAGTCTGAATGCTTTTTGAATGCACTGTATATACAAAAGTATGTGGAAATTCAAATGAATGGATTCGGCTATTTCAGTCACACCCGTTGATGACAGGTGTGTAAAATCAAGCACACAGCCATGCAATCTCCATAGACAAAAATTGGCAGTAGAAAGACCTTACTGAATCACTGACTTTCAACGTGGCACCGTCATAGGATGCCACATTTCCAACAAGTCAGTTCGTCAAATGTCTGCCCTGTTAGCCTTGTAAGTCAACTGTAAGTGCTGTTATTGTGAAGTGGAAATGTCTCGGAGCAACAGCCGCGAAGTGGTAGGCCACACAAGCTCACAGAATGGGACTGTCGAGTGCTGAAGTGTGTAGTCTGTCGTCGGTTGCAACATTCACTACCAAGTTCCAAACTGCCTCTTGAAGCAACGTCAGCAAAATAACTATTCATCGGGAGCTTCATAAAATGAGTTTCCATGGCCGAGCAGCTGCACACTAGCCTAAGATCACCATGCACAATGCCCAGCGTCGGCTGGAGTGGTGTAAAGCTCCAAGCTATTGGAATCTGGAGCCTTGGAAACACGTTTTCTGGTGTGATGAATCACGCTTCACCGTCTGGCAGTCCTATGGACGAATCTGGGTTTGGGGGATGCCAGGAGAACATTTGGTGGAGGAGGAACAATGGTCTGGGGCTGTTTTTCATGGTTCGAGTTAGGCCAATTAGTTTCAGCGATAGAAAATCTTAACACTACGGCATACAATGACATTCTCAACGATTCTGTGCTTCCAACAGTTTGGGGAATGACCTTTCCTGTTTCAGTATCACCCGTGCACAAAGCGAGGTCCGTACAGAAATGTTTTGTCGAGATCAGTGTGAAAGAACTGGACTGGCCTGCACAGAGCCCTGACCTCAACCCCATTGAACCCCTTTGGGACGATGTCTGCCCAACATCAGTGCCCGACCTCACTAATGCTCTTGGGGCTGAATGGAAGCAAGTTCCTGCAGCAATGTTCCAACATCTAGTGGAAAGCCTTCCCAGAAGAGTGGAGGCTGTTATAACAGCAAAGGGGGACCAACTCCTTATATATCCCACCTGAACAGGCTGAAATGCCAGTTATTATTATTATTATTATTATTATTTTTATTTTTGCTCTTTTTCAAATTAAGTTTATCAAACAATAGTCTTCACTCTAAATATTGTTTTGCTTAATTTTGGCGATCCTTATTTGAAATACCACTGTCATTGTGTGTAAATATCATACAAAAAAAAATAGAAAATCAAGTTTTTGAATGCACTGCCCTTTAAAAATGCAATTGTGCAGTCATCATCAGATATTTTCATATCTTAATTTCTCTCTTAACCTTAATTTGTCTGATACTTTTCTCCTCCAGGTGGTCCTCCACCCAACCCCTAACAGCCCCAAGGCATCAGAGCTCCATAAGATGGCCCTCACCAAGGCCTGCCCCGACCAGAACCTTCAGATCAAACTGGCCATTCGCATGGACAAACCACAGAACATGAAGCATTCTGGGTAAGTATGGACAAGCTCCAAAACATGAAGAATTCCTGGTAAGCATGGACAAGCCGCAGAAGATGAAGAATTCTGGGCAAGCAAGGGAAACCTGGTCCTATTGATCTCAATGGGACCTGGTCATTAATTTTTTAAGTCTGCTACTTTACTGCATAATACTCATGAGGACAGAGGAGGATCTCCAGATAGGGTTTTGTTTTGGGTTTTATTTGTACCTTTTTCATCCATTTCTCTGAAACTCCTCCGGCCTCCGGCCTCTTCCTTGGTTCCTTCTTGGCCTAATTTCTAGCCTAGCCTTCTGGTGGTTACTACTGGGTTTGTTTTACATTGAGAGAGCAACAAAGACACTACATTTCAGGCCAACGTGACTCATTCTCACTGCACCAAACCCAGGGTCATCCGCTCTGCATAAAACATCAAAACATGTACGACATTATCATATTATGAACAGTGATTAGTTCAGCCTCTCTTTTGTTTGTAGTAGGGAATACACTCCTTGCTATGCATGTAGTGTGGGCTAAACCTGCTGATTCTGTTGCTGTTTCTTCAACACAGGAAACAACAATAGCCAATTGTCATACCGTTGCCATGTAATCATTACATTGCCATGTAGTAATTGTTGAACATTGTTTTCTGGCAGGTATTTGTGGGCTTTTGGGAAGAACGTCTGGAAGCGCTGGAAGAAGCGTTTCTTCGTCCTCGTGCAGGTTGGTACATCATCAGCCTCTGAAATATAATGTCTTTGGTCTGGTCAAATGAAAGGTCATTCAAATGATTACATCATCAAAACAAACAATAACATATCGTTTATTTGAATATATTGGCACCATTGAACTTTACAATAGAGTTCAAATGGATCAGAATGTCTTATTTTCTCTCTTCAAAACTGGTTGAATGGCTATTTTTACCCTGTAGGCATCTGCAACTTGCCACAGGTGAGATGAATTACCCAGTAGAGGAGAATCCCCTCCTCCAACCAAATTTATTTGAATTCTGAATAATTTAGTCCAGGACATTTTTTTTGCATATCAAACAAAGGTGTGAACACCAAAGGTGTTTTCAATTTCAACTTGTTTTAGCAGGAATAGGGAATTGTGATTGCAACTGTATGTGGCTAAAGGGGTAGTTTTCACACAAAAATATAATCACTTTTTAATCAGCCTTCTTACCTCAAAAGAAGCTTGAGCAATCACAGCAATTCACCATTGATCCTCTGATGTTCCTGAGCAGATGGAAGTGTATGACGTGTCTGTCTTCTCTGGTGCAGGTGAGCCAGTACACCTTTGCCATGTGCAGCTACAGAGAGAAGAAGTCTGAGCCACAGGAGCTGCTACAGCTGGATGGTTACACTGTGGACTACACCGACCCCCAGCCAGGTACATATATACACACATGCATGCACACATGCACATTCACACAGACACACACGTACATTATGTACGCATGTGCATGCATGCACGCAAGCACAGATGGACGCACACACACGCGAATGAATGCACACACGCACGCACACACACACCCACACAACCTGTCCCTAAACCCTCCTCTCTGTCTCTAGGATTGGATGGCGGCAGGGCGTTCTTCAACGCGGTGAAGGAGGGCGACACTGTGATCTTTGCCAGTGATGACGAGCAGGACCGCATCCTGTGGGTTCAGGCAATGTACCGGGCCACCGGTCAGTCCCACAAGCCTGTTCCCCCCACCCAGGTCCAGAAACTAAACTCCAAGGGGGGTGCCGCCGCTCAGATGGACGCGCCCATCTCCCAGTTCTGTAAGTAAACCAATACACAACCTCAGCATCATATCAGCCAATCAGCAGACAGTTTCAGGTTTCATCCCGCCCCCCAATCCAGTGACAGCTCTCACCCATACCGTTTCACAACGCCATGCGTCTCTCCCCACGCCACACTGCAGCCACATACTGTAACTGTTGAACACGTTGCGCTGTAGAACTAAAGTCGACACACGCAGGCACTTCCTCCTCATTGCTGTATCACACAGAGTACCCAGCTTCTATGGGCCTCCCCTCATCGTCACCAATCAGTCACACATGACGTGTTTAAAGGTGCAACTTCATATGACTCTTCCCCCATCAATCTGCTCTGTCTCTCTCTCAACATTAACCAAGCTGACAAACTGAAGAGAAACACGGAATGGCGGCCAATGGCGTAGATATAGATTAAACCACTAAAATGAAACATCAAGCTTGGCACCTTTTTAGCCTTTTGAATCCTTTTGAAAACCTTTGAAATCTTTTGAGAATGTTTTGCGTTAAGTGTTGTGTTTGTGACAATGCTAAGGTGTCAGCGAGTATTGCCTGAACACCCCCAGACCCCAACATGTGGTATAGTAGAAAACAACAGCTGTAACAGACAGTGATGACTTTCGGAGTCCCCGCTCAGCCCAGCCCTGTCTCGGTCCAGCCACTGCTCAGTCAACGTTCTCTGTAGTGTTAACCGATCCTTTACTTGTACCTTTAAGCAGCCACAGGTCAGATACTGTACAGTAGCAAAGTGAAGGTAAGACTGTCTCTAGTGACGTGGCTTCTGCAACACGTACCTATCTACTTCCTGTTGTAACCGTCTCTTCTGTGTCCTCTGCCCCTTATATTTAAAGCAAACTTTGAATCACAGTTTAACAGTGAAATAGGGCCAACGAATTTTAGGCTAACGTGATACTTGTGTATCCTAATGCACTTTTCTTTTTACAAAGAAATATCTAAGTTACACGTTGTAAACACACTGAAACCTGAACAGGTTGAACTCTAACTTGGGAAATTAGTACCCTTTAGTTGCCAACTCAATTCTGATATTTTACAGCACTAAAGAACTAGCCTGGTAAAACCAGACTGAATGCTGTGCTCACCATTGTTTCAATCAGGTGAGTGCATCGTTCAGTCTGGTTAACAAGACAACTAAAGAACACTCCACAATAATAGATCCTGCTATTCAAAACCAAACATGATAACTTATTTTGGTGTGCGTCCTTCCTACAACTCCTTCAGTTATTTTAGCGGTTATTCTAATGTCCAAGCCGTTGGGTTAGAGTTAATGGGTTGTAGAAAAATATTTGTTCCCCTTTTATTATATTGGCATTTTTATAACCTGAAAACAATTCAGCAATAAAAACATCTATATAGGTTTTTATGCACGAATTGCGCTATTTAGGTAACAAAAGCGTAGATGTCATTTTTGTGGGGGGGGGGGTTCATCCGTTTCTATAAACAGAATCTATAGACAAGAATTCCCTGTGGTCTCTCCATTGGTGTCTTTGTCGAGTATGTGATCGTTCTTCTGGTTATTTGGTTACCTCCTCTATATAAGACCAGCCATTCTGATGCCATTCAATGACCCCTCACAGTGGCACAGACCTCCTCCCTCTACCCCCTCCTCTCTGAAACACTGTGCCACACCAAACGGACATGTTTCACCCCACCCTGGTTATCTTGAATGGCACTGGGGCCATAACATACACCACACAGCCCTGTTACTCTCCTCTCTTTCTTTCTTTCTTTCTTTGTCTCTTTCTTTGTTTCTTTCTTTGTTTCTTTCTTTGTCACTTTCTTTCTTTCTTTCTTCCTCTCTCTCTCTCTCGCTCTTTCTCTCTCTCTCTCTTGCTCTTTCTCTCTCTCTCTCTCTCTCTCTCTCTCTCTCTCTCTCTCGCTCTTTGTCTCGCTCTTTCTCTCTCTACCATCAGAGCTCTGCTGCCGATAATATGGTTCTGGAGCACTGATTTGGAAGGATAGGAGAGTAGTCTTTCTAAAGGAGAACTTATAGGCTACTTCTTCTAAATGATGAATTTAGATGAGGAAGGAATGGGACTCTGGCGAAGCTAATAGTGTTTTCTCATGTGCCAGCCTGCCTCTAGACTGAGTACAGTACTTTACCTACCAGATAAGTTATGAGTGTCACTACTCATTACCAGGCAACATCACTTTGCTTTAAGTGGACTCCCATATTCATAACCATATAATAATAAACATTTTGGATGAAATGATAGCATTAGGTGGATATGTCAGGTTTATTCCAATTGCGTTAGCTATTTAGATTGTTATTACTCTTCATTTATTTTTCCTCTAAACATTATCTCGTAAGCTGTCCAGTGCCTTCATAGATTCAGCGGAGGATACTGGATATTATCATTTACATAATAATAATGACAGTAGAACTAAAAGTTGTTGTTGGAGTGCTGGATGTAACTGTAGAGTATGGGCCAGTGCTCCTCTGTTATGATCTGGAGAAAGCATTGGGAAGCGATCATATTACGATGGTAATGTATAATGTATGTTAGAAGGAGATACAGATGTCGGATCTTAATTTGATCACACTGTTGCAGGATAACTTTCCCGAAATGCAGGACATTTACCACTTGTAGTTTATTTGAGGTTTCAAAAGGCTTGTCATTTCCACTTGGAAATTTCAGACTTGATTTTCCCTTATGAATTTAAAAAAAAATGCCTACAGAAAATAATTATAATCGAAAACTGACTCAAATTAAGGTGCAACAAATGTACTATACCTAGATCAGAATCCGGACTAAATCAACCACAGCAGAGGGATGATAACCCTTTGCCCTTATCCTTTCATCTCTCTTGTTTCTGTCATGCTCTCACTGGCCCTCTATTTCCCTCTCTTGATTTTCTATCAATCTCCTCTCTTTCTCTCTACCTTTCTTTTCACTATCTCTCTCTCTCTCCAGCTCACATACCCACACATGCTCAGCACACCACCGCTGCCCACACGCCTCTCTCTCTCTCTCTCTCTCTCTCTCTCTCTCTCTCTCTCTCTCTCTCTCTCTCTCTCTCTCTCTCTCTCTCTCTCTCTCATTTTGGTACAGTTTTTTTTTTTTTTTTTTTGTGTTTCTCTTCCTCATGCTTTGCTTGTTACCCCTTCTTTAATATTGCAACTGCTAGGTGAGGGACACTCGTGTTTGCTCTCCTCCAGCCTTGTTGCTAGTCTTTATGTTATTCTGGTTTGTCCCTTCTCACCCCGCTGTCTTCTAGCTGGACTTAAGGGTAAGTGCTTCCCTGTAGCCGGCACAGCTCAGATAATCCCCAACGATTATCTGACAAATGCAACGTGCTTTCTCTCCTCTTTCCCTATCCACTTCCTCCTCTTAAGTCTCCTCGCTTCATGTCTTTAGACAGTAGAAAACATATTTTTTATGTTTGATTTCTCCTCAATCTGAGATTTGAAGTAGCCATAAGCTTCCATTCTTGACGGTTTAGGATGCATGTATTTGATTCTTAGACTTATCATTTGGCTCAGTAATTATTGTAGTTTATAATCTGGTTATTATTATGTTTTTTTTTGTTGCATAATTGCCTTCTCTCCTTAATCTTATTGGTGTCCAAGGACCCCTCAGAGTAAAGCAGAGAGATGGCCCAATGTGACATGATGCCATCAGAAAATAAAATACAGTAAATGACTGCTGTAGGAAATCTAGTTGTGAATCCATCAACAGTTATGGAAATTCTGTTTTAGAGAGCAGTAGAGGACAGTAAAAAAGTTTCCCCCTAAGGGAACTTCTGAGCTTGTAATCAAGCTTTTTTTTTGTTGTCCTACAATTCTTTACATCGCTTACAAATGATTGAATATTTCCATATTGTTTAATACATTTTTCAAAGAGTAGAGCAGTTGGAAAGCTGTGACATTTGGACCCTTTTAGCAGGGTAACATGGGTCATGCTTTACTTCCGAGGACTCAATTCATAGCCGTGGGAAGTAGGGGTGCTGAGGGTGCTACAGCACCCCCTGGTAAAATCACCCCAAACAATCTGTGGAGAAAAATACTCCTCAGTGGCCATGGCTCAATTGCTTTTGGTTCTTTTCTTTTGTCCTCTGTTCACGAGAGTTGGCAAATATGTACGTGGAGTATTCTGAATGCAGATGACAAGGAGTAGCCATTGGCACCGCTCCTTACCATACAATACTCTGGAAGAACCCTCTTACTACATGGGCCTGTAGACAGCAGCTAGCCCCCCATAGTAGCACCTCTAGGAGGGAACAGGTCTCATTTTGGTTTCTTTTGATTGCCCTTTGATTGCCTGAACAGGTGAACACTTTTGTCATGTGTCCATTATTGCGTTGATGGAATTACAGGAATTTTTATTTCCCCCTTTGCCATCTCCCAGAGAATGATCTACATGTAGTTTTGCCTCTGTCGGCTTCATGCTATAAACCGATGTACTTGCACCAAATTGTATTGCTACCCTGTTAGAGATACTCCAGTAGTTGGTATGCCTGTTAGTTGTGCTCTGTAGATGTCATGAATAAATACACTGCAACACACTCAAGTATTGTCAACTTGCAAATGCTAAGAGAAAGAGGAATGCCCAAAATGTTTTATCCAAACATTGAAAATGGAACCTTCAGATGCATGACATAACATTTTGAAACATTTTTGAAAGCACAATGAAAAGTCACTGTTCTACAGCATGTTTTGTTTGTCACTGAGCGTTTATTAATTACTGTATTCCCCAATATTCACAATGGAAAAACAATCCAATCTTTTTAACCAATCATCTTGCCTTTAGATGATGACGTCACCATCGACAAGAACTCACTAAATATGATAATGTCCCCCATAGTCCATTCAGTCTGTTATTCCAAAATCAAACTCCATTTCCTCATTTAAAACAACCAGAAGAGATATTCCCCACCCCCTTTCCTCCCGCCTACCTTCAAGCACTTTCTATCACACATCGTGCACCTTCACTCTGCCCCTATCGCACACTTTCTCTCACCCCCACCCTTCCTTACTGCCCCCGTAACTATCCCACCCCGTCCGCTTTCGCTTTCTTCCCCACTTTCCTGGCACTGTCTGTATCTCCCTCGTCTATCTATCTCTGCGTCTGAGTCGTTTTCTCAACCCCTTTCTCTCTCTCTTTCTGTGTTCACCCTTTGTTTCCTTTTCATCTCATTCTCACACCCTCACTTTTGAACTCCATCTCCCCCTACAACTTTCATTTTTCCATCATATTTATAATTGTCTCACCCCTGTCCCTGTCTCACCCCTCTCACCTCTCTCTTAACCTATGCTTACCCCTCTGTCTTAGCCTTAGTTCACCCCTCTCTCCCTTTTAACTTCTGGTAGGGCCTTTTCTGTCAGTGCCTAGCAAAACCAGGGATACATAGTCTGTTGGTCTAGTCCACTCGTTTGGACGATTAAGAAACAAAACACCTAATTTTACACTCTAGAACCCTTTAACAAGTACCATTGAACGTACAGCTGTCCTACCCTCATCCGTGGCCCTCCATCTCCCCTTTATCTATCCCTGTCTCTGAACATGGGGCGGACAGATGTCAGTTGAGTTCAAAGTTAGTGTTGCTATAGAACCCTCAGCCAAGCCCAGCCTATCCCCTTATCCACCTGCCCCACCACCGTCACATTATCCTCACTTTTTTCAGTGTCATGCGATTGGACATGACACCTGTCACTCACCGACGCTGAGGAGGAACATCAACACCTCTTTCATTTCTCTATATGCTATGCAAGTGAAGCTGCAAGTTGCCTTGTAGTTTTTGAACATTTGTAGGCTTTTTGAATGGTGTTGAATGGGCAAAAACATAGTGCATTGGTTTTTAGTGCAAAAACATAACGAAAGACGTCTGGCAGAAGTAAATTCCTTCACAAATACAAATGTAATTTTATATCGTACCAGTCAAAAGTTTGGACACAACTACTCATTCAATGGTTTTTCTATATTTTTACAATTTTCTACATTGTAGAATAATAGTGAAGACATCAACACTATGAAATAACACATTTAGAATCAAAAAAGTGTAAAACCAATCAAAATATATTTTAGTTTTGAGATTCTTCAAAGTAGCCACCCTTTGCCTTAATGACAGCTTTGCACACTCTTGGCATTCTCTCAACCAGCTTCACCTGGAATGCTTTTCCAACAGTCTTGAACGAGTTCCCAATTATGCTGAGCACTTGTTGGCTGCTTTTCTTCGCTCTGCGGTCCAACTCATCCCAAACCATCTCAATTGGGTTGAGGTTGGGTGATTGTGGATGCCAGGTCATCTGATGCAGCACTCCATCACTCTCCTTCTTGGTCAAATAGCCCTTACACAGCCTGGAGGTGTGTTGGGTCATTGTCCTGTTGAAAAACAAATGATAGTCCCACTACTCACAAACCAGAGGGGATGGCGTATCGCTGCAGAATGCTGTGGTAGCCATGCTGGTTAAGTGTGCCTTGAATTCTAAATAAATAACAGACAGCGTCACCAGCGAACCTCCCCCCTCCCACCACCATCACACCTCCTCCTCCATGCTTCACTGTGGGAACTACACATGCGGAGATCATCCGTTCACCTATTCTGCGTCTCACAACGACACGGAGGTTGGAACCAAAAATCTCAAATTTGGACTCATCAGACCAAAGGACAAATTTCCACCAGTCTAATGTCCATTGCTTGTGTTTCTTGGCCCAAGCAAGTCTCTTCTTATTATTGGTGTCCTTTAGTAGTTGTTTCTTTGCAGCAATTTGACCATGAAGACCTGATTCACACAGTCTCCTCTGAACAGTTGATGTTGAGATGTGTCTGTTATTCTGTGAAGCATTTATTTGGGCTGCCATTTCTGAGGTTGGTAACTCTAATTAACTTATCCACTGCAGCAGAGGTAACTCTGGGTCTTCCTTTTCTGTGGTGGTCCTCATGAGAGTCAGTTTCATCATAGTACTTGATGGTTTTTGTGACTGCACTTGAAAAAACTTTAAAAGTTCTTGAAATTTTCCACATTGACTGACCTTCAGGTCTTAAAGTAATGATAGACTGTCGTTTCTCTTTGCTTGTTTGAGCTGTTCATGCCATAATATGGACTTGGTATTTTACCAAATAGGGCTATCTTCTGTATACCACCCCTACCTTGTCACATCACAATCTGATTGGCTCAAAAACATTAAGAAGGAAAGAAATTCCACAAATTAACTTTTAACAAGGCACACCTGTTAATTGAATTGTGTTCCACCTCATGAAGCTGAGAGAATGCCAAGAGTGTGCAAAGCTGTCAATGAGGCAAAGGCTGGCTACTTTGAAGAATCAATAAAATATATTTGGATTTGTTTAACACTTTTTTGGTTGCTACATGATTCCATGTGTGTTATTTCATAGTTGTGATGTCTTCACTATTATTCTACAATGTAGAAAATAGTAAAAAAAATAAAGCAAAGCCCAGGAATAAGTAGGTGTGTCCAAACTTTTGACTGGTACTGTATATGACCTTATTTTCACGAATTTCATGATATAATCATCAAGCCTATTCAGTACAGGGCTAGGGACATGAACACGGATGTATGACGTAGGAACGCGTGCGTCACTTGCACATGATGTTGAGTCCCCCTTTTCATGCACATGTCATTTCATCACTGATAGTTTGAGATCTGACTATATACAGTATGTAGTGCAGAAATGGGAAGAAAATGTGGGAATATCAATGTTTTTTTTTATTTTTTATCAGGTACTGGTTATATTCTGCTTTTAGGCTTCTCATCAATGTTTTTGTTAGATGCGAGTATTCTGGTTATTCAAATTATGCCACCACTACTGTCATGACAGACAGAATACATATTTTTGTTTCAGAAGATGGTCATACATTAATACATGTCTCCTGTATTTTCCTATTCTTCTCTGTCCTCAACATATACACTGCCGTTTAGATCTATTGAACAATCATACAACACTAATCAAATACCTTCAAAATCTATTTAAAAAACATGGGCACTCATTACTTGACCTGCTCCCAGAATGCATTTGGATGCAGATAAGCAGCTCCCTAGAGGCTTGTGTCCGCTACCCAACCTTTATAAAAAAAAATATGTATTCTATAGAATAGAAAACACTTAACTCTTACAGTTTTTAATCGACTAGACCTTCTCCATTAAAGCAGAGCTATTTACTCAGCCTAATATTTTTTTCAAAATCACACTGTACTCTGTTTTGTTTTTCAGCACACGACCCATCATTTGTCAGGAACTTAGTGACATTGACCAATCAACCGCGAATGGCAGAATCTATTGAATACATATTACGAATGAGATTAGCATCCTATTCAATTTAACCCACCACTTTCTTAATACATGTTTTGAATCTAATGTGCCTAAAATGGTAGCCATTGAACAAAAAAAAGCTGCATGCCAGCATCCACATACAACAGTATGAAAAAGCACTGGTCCCATTGAGCTTAGCTACAGATTCACATCAGTAGCTCCTTATTCCACAATCCCGATCAGCTCTATTGACTCTGTCTGATATGATGCAAGTTGACAATGTAAAGCTGTAAGTGTTTATAATTTGCCCTAACAGTAGTCTTAGCCAGACAGGCCCAGTGTTGTGTTGAGGTAGAGAGATATGCTGTACTATTTATCTGTGCCTTACTGACACCCTCTTCCTCTGAATCCTGTCCTTTTCCCTGTGCTGGTTGGACACAGACGCAGACAGAGCTCAGAAACATGGCATGGATGAGTTTATCTCGGCTAACCCCTGTAGCTTTGACCACGCCTCCCTGTTCGAGATCGTCCAGAGGCTCACGTTGGACCACAGGCTCAATGACACCTTCTGCTGCCTGGTGAGTGGCATTCTCCAAACCCACAGTACGGTGGAATGAGAATACATACAGTCCTGGGCACTAAAAATATACTTTTTATCAAAATGCTGACATTTTTTGGAGCAAGGTACATTGTTAATGTGACTTAGGTCATGGTTCAGTCAGGGAAAGGGGTTTGTTTGTTATTGAAATCATGGTGCTAACCTCTTAAAAAAAGTTCTGATGTAATGTGTAGGGATGGTTCAGCACGGGCCAGGGGTTCTAGTCTAAACTGTTAAACACCCTCTCTGATGTAATGTGTAGGGATGGTTCAGCACGGGCCAGGTGTTCTAGTCTAAACTGTTAAACACATCTCTGATGTAATGTGTAGGGATGGTTCAGCCCGGGCCAGGTGTTCTAGTCTAAACTGTTAAACACATCTCTGATGTTATGTGTAGGGCCAGGTGTTATAATATAAACTGTTAAACCCCCTCTCTGGGCCTCCCGGGTGGCACAGCGGTCTTAGGCACTGCAGTGCTTGAGGTGTCACTACAGATCTGGGTTCAATCTCCGTCTGTGTCGCAGCCGGCCGTGACCGGGAAACCCATGAGGTGACGTACAATTAGCCCAGCATCGTCCAGGTTAGGGGAGGGTTTGGCCGGCCGGGATGTCCTTGTACCATCGCTCTCTAGCGACTCCGGTGGCAGGCCAGGCGCATGCACGCTGACACGGTCAACAGTTGTATGGCGTTTCCTCCGATTGGTGCCGCTTGCTTCCGGGTTAAGGGAGCAGTGTGGCTTGGTAGTTTTGTGTTTTGCAGGATGCATGGCTCTCGACTTTCGCCTCTCCCGAGTCCGTACGGGAGTTGTAGCGATGGGACAAGACTATAACTCCCAATTGGATATCACGAAATTGGGGAGAAAAGGGGCTTAAAAATGATAAATAATAACATAAAATCAACTCTCTGATGTAATGTGTAGGGATGGTTCAGCCCAGGCCAGGTGTTTGTCCTGGATGAGTACTGTGCCAGGAACGGTGTGCGGGGGTGTCACAGACACCTGGGTTACCTAGGGGACCTGCTGGAGAGGGCGGACAGAGGAGCCATGATCGACCCCACCCTGCTTCACTACAGCTTCGCTTTCTGCGCCTCCCATGTCCACGGTAACAGGTAAAATCTACACCCGAATGAACCCGGTCCTCCTGCTTGCCAATCCATAGTCTTAATCATTAGACCAAGAGGACATCCTCAAGGTCGGAGGGCGACATTTTGGACAAGCCAGTGCTCATCACAAGGTAGCACTGGCAATGCTAAATCACCACCATATCGCAAGAGAGATGGGTAAAGTTTGTATCTCAAATACACACACAAAGGTCTTCAGATAAAATAAGAAGAGAAAGAAGGAAAGAGAAGCTGGCCATAGTAACAGGACAAAAGGGTCAGAGTCATCAAACGCAGCAGAGCACCATTGCTTTACGATTTCCCAATGTTACTTCTTTGTTTGTCATGAATGTTTTGCATATTATTTATTATGATTTTAATCATGTATTTTATGTTATCATGTCGTCATTTTGTTCACTTTTATTTTATTAATTAATTATATTTACCTTGGTTTCCACCGTATTCCTTTTTTCTTTTCCCTCCTTGTCTTTTGTTGCTTTATTCAGTCTCATTATGTCGATGTTGCTCATCCTCCCATGCATCCCTATAAAGTCAGAGAGGGCAGCAGTTACTGTGGGCCACTGGTGGGTTGTGAGGGCGCCCAGAGCCCAGAACCAGGGGCTGGCTCGAAACGGGGAAGCAAAAAGATGAAGTTTAGAAAGAAAAGGGATTCCACATTTCAGCTCGTCCAAGAGCCCATCAGGTAAGATGATGTACTATAAAATATATGTACATAGCTACTTCAATTACCTTGTACCCATGCGCATTGACTCGGTACTGGTACTCCCTGTATATAGCTATGCAATTTGTACCTGTCGTTGTTATTCGTTATTCACTCTGTATTTATTTGTCGTGTGACTTTCTATTTTTATTACATTTTTTTAACTTTAATTCTACACTGTTGAAAAGAGACCCGGAAGTAAGCATTTCACTGTCAGTCTACATCTATTGTTTACGAAGAATGTGACAAATTCAATTTGATTGGATGTTTGTCTGTGTGAGAAAGAACATTTCAATTTGGTAAACATGCTGAAGAATGATTCTCTTTCACTCACACAAGCAGCAGTAAAATCATGGCGAACTAAAAGATGGCACTGTTTATGTGCAAAATGCTGCATCGTTCCTTTTTTGGTGGACTCCAACTGGCGGCTCCACTACCGCATGATGCGCTGGGCTGATGTTGTGTTTTTGTATTCTATGATGTCATCCTAAGGCCTGACGGACTGGGAACAGTGAAGGTGGATGAAAAGGAGCGCTTTGAAGAAATCAAAGAGCGATTGCGTGTGATCCTGGAACACCAGATCACTAACTTCAGGTGAGTGCTGCTGCCTAACTGGTCTATCTATCGATCCGATCGATCGAATAATGGATAGATGGAATAATGGAATAGTATATGATGAGCGATCGTTTGATCGCTCGCTAGATCGCTAGCCTCAGCATATACTATTCCATAGTTCTGTTGTCCATGGTGATTTTTATATTTCATTGTGATTCAACTCGCTTCTCTCGTGTAGATATTGCTTCCCGTTCGGACGTCCAGAGGGAGCCTTGAAGGCCACGCTGTCTTTGCTGGAAAGAGTTCGTACATTTTGATGACTGCAATCTTTTCGTTTTTCTTTTACAGAAAATGTTCAGCTCATGAATGATTCAGATCTCATAGCTCAAATAATCTCATATATATATATATATGCTAGAAAAAAGGAAATTGAAAATGAAAGCAAAACTGCAATAACCTGATGTTCAGTGGGAAGACCCGAAGGAAGACTTGTCCTGTCCTGTTCCTCATTCTCAGGTGCTGATGAAGGACATTGTGACTCCAGTCCCACAAGAGGAAGTGAAAGGAGTCATCCGTAAATGCCTGGAGCAGGCTGCACAGCTCAACTACGCTAAAATCACAGAGTACGCCAAAATCGAAGGTAACTAGCCATGATTTACATATACAGACACACCTTCAAAATGCTATAGCAGTTACAGTTACTAACTCTGTTGGTAAATTCTTGGTTGCTGTTGCTTTAAAACCTGTAACTGGTTGTTTTTCTTTAGATGATAGTAACTGTTTTAGTACTTTAGTGCCTTTTCAGTAATTCCGGGGTTTTCTGTGTGGAACAGGAGTGTCAAACATTCTACTCTCATTTGGAAGTGACTTGTCATGACCACTCTGATTCCTTTTTTAGCATCCTACAGTGGGATTATTTCAAGATAACCTGGACCAGATTAACCTGGAGAAAAGAAGCATTAAAGACACATACTGAGAGCTCTTGTTTTTTTAGCACATGAATTCAAGAGAAACAGCCGACACAGTATTTTTCCATTTGACAGATTGGTTGTCACTTGTTTGTCACTCAGCCAATTAACACTATCCTTTGTTTCAGGCAGGCTGCTTTAGCTGTACTCTACTTTACTCTACTGTGGGTCAAGTTGGCTTTTTGTAGAGGTGTTGTGAGTAAAAATGCATTCAAATCCAAAGTTTTGGATTAAAGCCCTGTTTACTTGCCGGCCCCCATGTTACTGTACCTTGAGTCTAGCTGTATCCTGGCCCCTGGCATGTGGTGATTTAACAGTATATATCTGGAATATACAGTATATTATATCTACAGTATGCAGTAAACATACACTATATATACAAAAGTGTGTGGACACACCTTCAAATGAGTGAATTCAGCTATTTGAGACACACCCATTGCCGACAGGTGTATAAAATCGAGCACACAGCCATGCAATCTCCCTAGACAAACATCGACAGTAGAATGATCTTACTGAAAAGCTCAGTGACTTTCAACCATCATAGGATGCCACCTTTCCAACAAGTCAGAACGTCACATTTCTGCCCTGCTAGAGCTGCCCCGGTCAACTGTAAGTGCTATTATTGTGAAGTGAAAACATCTACTGTAGGAGCAACAACGGCTCAGCCACAAAGTGGTAGGCCACACAAGCTCACAGAACGGGACCGCCAAGTGCTGAAGCTCGTAGCGGGTAAAAATAATCTGCCCTCGGTTGCAACACTCGCTACCGAGTTCCAAACTGCCTCTAGAAGCAATATCAGCACAATAACTGTTCGTCGGGAGCTTCATTAAATGGGTATCCATGGCCGAGCAGCCGCACACAAGCCTAAGATCACCATGCGCAATGCCCAGCCTTGGCAATAGTGATGTAAAGCTCACCGCAATTGGACTCTGGAGTAGTGGAAACGCGTTCTCTGGAATGATGAATCACACTTCACTATCTGAGAGTTCGACGGACTAATCTGGGTTTGGTGGATGCCAGGAGAAAACTACCTGCCCCAATGTATAGTTCCAATTGTAAATTTTGGTAGAGGAATAATGGTCTGGGGCTGTTTTTAATGGGTCGAGCTAGGCCCCTTAGTTCTAGTGAAGGGAAATCTTAACGCTGCAGCATACAGTGACATTCTTGACGATCCTGGCAAAAGTTTGGGGAAGGCCATTTCCTGTTTCAGCATGACAATACCCCCGTGCACAAAGCGAGGTTCATACAGAAATGGTTTGTCGAGATCGGTGTTGAAGAACTTGACTGGCCTGCACATAGCCCTGACCTCAACCTCACCGAACCTTTGGGATGAATTGGAACGCCGACTGCGAGCCAAGCCTAAGTGCCCAACCTCACTAATGCTCTTGTGGCAGAATGGAAGCAAGCCCCCGCAGGAATGTTCCAACATCTAGCGGAAAGGCTTCCCATAAGAGGAGGCTGTTATAGCAGCAATGTGAGAACCAACTCCATATTAATGCCCATGATTTTGGAATGAGATGTGTGAGGAACAGGTGTCCACATACTTTTGGTCATGTAGTGTATATAGTAGCTAGAAGCAGATTTCCCCTGAACAGAACTCTCCTTCCTGACCCCTACTCCTTTCTGACTGTATCTCCACCCCTAGACTCCAGGGTCTATAATCTAAGATTTATCAAATAAATCTTACTTTGGCCCATCCCCTTCCTTGGGACCCTTGTCCTACTCTCCCTCTCCTTTTCCCTCTCTTTCTTTCTCTCTCTTACCTTATCTTTCCTCTTGTTCTTCCTGCGGACCATTACACTCCTCTCCCTGTTCCTCTGTCTGCTGTCCTCTTCCTCTCTCATCTCATTGGCTTCGCCACATTTATCACCTCACATTTCTGTGATAAGTGGTTTTGAAGCCAATGAAAAAGAATGCTCGGATTGGACACAGACAACCCAGCATCTGTTACCTGCATGTGCTACAATACATTATGGAAAGGTTTGCCTTTACAGGTATGAACTAGCCACTACATATCACCATTTCACCTTCAATTAGATATACAGTACTCTATTATTACTTGCAAAACACCATTTTGGTTTCCCTACAAAGTCACATGCAGTGTTTGCTTTGACATGCATGTCATCAGATTGATCCAGAACGTGTGTGTGTGTGGTCAATAACTAAAAATACATACCCAGGGTTCCAAAGATACTAAGGTGTTTATCGCTTACTATCTGGAAGATATACCAAGTAGACCTATTTTCCCTATCCTTGTGATGCTGTTGGTCCAAATTTAAGAAAATAGTGGTAAAACACTAGTTATTGAACCCAGTCATCCGCAGCCCCAACCCAAGTCAATACTCACCATGATTGTGTTCGTTAGGCCACAAAATGAAACAAAACAGACTTAAACAGTGGAGTACTACCTGGACTGTTTTCTGTTACAAAACATTTTTTCTACAGTGTGCCCTAATGAACACAACCCAGGACAGTTCTCTGCCTTGCCATCTCCTCTGACCTATAACCTCTCACCCTAACCTCTGACCCCAGCCTCTTGCATGCCCCAAATCCTCCTCTTTTGTAGGGAGAAAGAGGGAAATGTTTGAGCACCCTGTCTTCTGCTTGGCGTCACAAGTGATGGATTTAACCATCCGTGAGTACCTACCTCATCCTCCCCCTGTCTCTCCTCCCTCCCTCTTTCAACTTTCTTTCACCACATCACCCCCTCCCACCCTCCTCTCAGCTATGTCCACTCCTCCTTCCTCCTCTGTGCTTTTTTTTATCCGTCGCTCATGTCTGCCGAGAGCGAGTGGGGAGAGAGAGAGCCAGTCTGGTCTGTGGAGGTCTGTCTGGGGAGACACTGCAGCAGCACTGTAGTGGTCCTACTATCAGGGACCTACAGTCTCCCATCTGTCTGTGACCAACATGAATGATCTGTCGGTCTGGTCTGTAAGCTTCTTTCTTTTGGTTGGACATATGCCCATGCCCACCCATGTGACTTGAATGCATTTTTTACTTTGCTCTGTGTTATCTCCTTCAGTCGTCTGGTCATGTGTCAGTGAGTGTGGGCTCACCACGCCACGCTGTGCGCTGGGACAGACAGGTATGGTGCTATGTCACTGCCAGAAACAGAGAAACCCAGAGAGGGAGGCAGTAGAGCAGAGCAGCAGCTGCAGGCAGAGCTACGATACCAGGAGGACAGAAAGGATTGGGTGTACGCACACAGAGTTCTTATAATATGTATTTTAACTCAGCTCAACTCAACCCACCACCGGTCAATGTGTCCTGTCTTTGGTTGGTGCAGCTGTTGTTTGTCTTACGTCTAAGTTCACGACAGTCTAAAGCTGTGTCTGTCTGTTACTGTTAACTACATCCTGTTGTTGTTGCTTCTTTACTTTTGACTTCTACTTAGGATGATGTCTCAACGTTTCAGCGTGTCTGTACCTACGTGTATGTCTGTGGAGTTTTGTCAATGATACATCTGTCAACTACCTAACACACTCCTGCAGAGTTCCCGGTGTTCTCTCTAAAGGTCAAGGGTCAGATGGAGAAGTGTAAAGAGTCAAATCTTGTCACTCTCTTTTGGAACATAAAATATTAACCGTAGTGTGTTATATAATCCTAAATATCTCCTCTTTTCTCTTTCTTTTCTCTCCTTCTCTCTCTCTGTTTCAAGTTGAGAAAGATAAAAAGCCGGATCCAAATGATCCAGGTGAAGCCCTGTTTGACTTTTAGCTTAGCCCCAATATACACCTACCCTAAACACACACACACACACACACACACACACACACACACACACACAGAGATAAAG
The DNA here is from genome assembly GCF_045791955.1 of Oncorhynchus clarkii lewisi. Classification (NCBI taxonomy): domain Eukaryota; kingdom Metazoa; phylum Chordata; class Actinopteri; order Salmoniformes; family Salmonidae; genus Oncorhynchus; species Oncorhynchus clarkii. The sequence continues at coordinate 42,905,954 of NC_092163.1, forward strand.
TCAGAAGTTTACATACACTTAGGTTGGAGTCATTAAAACTTGTTTTTCAACCACTCCACAAATTTCTTGTTAACAAACTATAGTTTTGGCAAGTCGGTTAGGACATCTACATTGTGCATCACACAAGTAATTTTTCCAACAATTGTTTACAGACAGATTATTCACTGTATCACAATTCCAGTGGGTCAGAAGTTTACATGAACTAAGTTGACTGTGCTTTCAAACAGCATGGAAAATTACAGAAAATGATGTCACAGCTTTAGAAGCTTCTGATAGGCTAATTGACATAATTTGAGTCAATTGGAGGTGTACCTGTGGATGTATTTCAAGGCCTCCCTTCAAACTCAGTGCCTCTTTGCTTGACATCATGGGAAAGTCAAAAGGAATCAGCCAAGACCTCAGAAAAAAATTAGACCTCCACAAGTCTGATTCATCCCTGGGAGCAATTTCCAAATGCCTGAAGGTACCACGTTCATCTGTACAAACAATAGTACGGAAATATAAGCACCATGGGACCACGCCGCCATCATACCGCTCAGGAAGGAGACACATTCTGTCGCCTAGAGTCGAACGTACTTTGTTGCAAAAAGTGTAAATCAATCACAGAACAACAGCAAAGGACCTTGTGAAGATGCTGGAGGAAACAGGTACAAAAGTATCTATATCCACAGTAAAACGAGTCCTATATTGACATAACCTGAAAGGCTGCTCAGCAAGAAAGAAGCCACCTCCATAAAAAAGCCAGACTACGGTTTGCATCTGCACATGGGGACAGAGATTGTACTTTTTGGAGAAATGTCCTCTGGTCTGATGAAAGAAAAATAGAACTGTTTGGCCATAATGACCATCGTTATGTTTGGAGGAAAAAGGGGTATGCTTGCAAGCTGAAGAACACCCTCCCAACCTTGAAGTGCGGGGGTGGCAGCATCATGTTGTGGGGGTGCTTTGCTGCAGGAAGGACTGGTGCACTTCACAAAATAGATGGCATCATGAGGCGGGAAAATTATGTGGATATATTAAAGCAACATCAAGACATCAGTCAGGAAGTTGAAGCTTGGTCACAAATGGGTCTTCCAACTGGACAATGACCCCAAGCATACTTCCAAATTTGTGGCAAAATGGCTTAAGGACAACAAAGTCAAGGTACTGGAGTGGCCATCACAAAGCCCTGACCTCAATCTTATAGAAAATGTGTGGGAAGAACTGAAAACCATGTGCGAGCAAGGAGGCCTACAAACCTGACTCAGTTACACCAGCTCTGTCAGGGGGAATGGGCCAAAATTCACCCAACTTATTGTGGGACGCTTGTGGAAGGCTACCCGAAATGATTGACCCAAGTTAAACAATTTAAAGGCAATGCTACCAAATACTAATTGAGTATATGTAAACTTCTGACCCACTGGGAATGTGATGATAGAAGTAAAAGCTGAAATAAATAATTCTCTCTACTATTATTCTGACATTTCATATTCTTAAAATAAAGTGGTGATCCTAACTGACCTAAGACATTGAGTTTTTACTAGGATTAAATGTCTGGAATTGTGAACAACTGAGTATAAATGTATTTGGCTAAGGTGTATGTAAACTTCCGACTTCAACTGTAAATATATATATATATTAGTGCCTTCGGAAGGTATTCAGACCACCTGACTTCACATTTTGTTACGTTACAGCCTTATTCTATAATTGATTAAATTGTGTTTTCTTGTCATCAATCAACACACAATACCCTATAATGACAAAGTAAAACAGTTTTTTGGAATTTTTTTGCACATTTTTACTCCGTACTTTGTTGAAGCACCTTTGGCAGTGACTACAGCCTTGAGTCTTCTTGGGTATGATGCTACAAGCTTGGCACACCTGTATTTGGGAAGTTTCTCCCATTCTTCTCTGCAGATCCTCTCAAGCTCTGTCAGGTTGGATGGGGAGCGTTGCTGATCGGGTTCAACTCCGGGCTCTGGCTGGGCCACTCAGGACATTCAGAGACTTGTCCTGAAGCCACTCCTGCATTGTCTTGGCTGTGTGCTTAGGGTTGTGGTCCTCTTGGAAGGTGAACCTTCGCCCCAGTCTGAGGTCCTGAGCGCCCTGGAGTTTTCGACAAGGATCTCTGTACTTTACTCCGTTCATCTTTCCCTCGATCCTGACCGCTGAAAAACATCCCCGCAGCATGATGTTGCCACCACCATGCTTCACCGTAGGGATGGTGCCAGGTTTCCTCCAGACATGACGCTTGGCAATTAGGTCGAAGAGTTTAATCCTGGTTTCATCAGACCAGAGAAACTTGGGCTTGATTGGTGGAGTGCTGCAGAGATGGTTATCCTTCTGGAAGGTTTTCCCATCTCCACAGCGGATCTCTAGAGTTCTTTCAGAGTGGCCATAGGGTTCTTGGTCACCTCCCTGACCAAAGCCCTTCTCCCTGATTGCTCCGTTTGCCCGGGCGGCCAGCTCTAGGAAGAGACTTGGTGGTTCCAAACTTCTTCCATTTAAGAATGATGGAGGGCACTGTGTTCTTGGGGACCTTCAATGCTACATAAATGTTTTGGTATCCTTCCCCAGATCTGTGCCTCGACACAAACCTGTCTCTGAGCTCTACGGACAATTCCTTTAACCTCATTGCTTGGTTTTTGCTGTAACATGCACTGTCAACTGTGGGACCTTTTATAGATTGCTGTGTACCTTTCCAAATCATGTCCAATCAATTTCATTTACCACAGCTGGACTTGAAAAATCTCAAGAGTGATCAATGGAAACTGGATGCACCTGAGCTCAGTTTTGAGTCTCATAGCAAAGGGTCTGAATATGTATGTAAATAAGGTATTTCTGTTTTTTATTTTTAATACATTTGCAATAATTTCTCAAAACCAATTTTCACTTTGTCGCTATGGGGTATTGTGGGTAGATTGCTGAGGATTTTTGTATTTATTCCATTTTAGAAGATGGCTGTAACATAACAACATTTGGAAAAAGTCAAGGGGTCTGAATGTTTTCTGAAGGCACTGTGTGTATATATATATATATTTATGTAACCACACACATTTTAACACACACATAAACCCTCTCAAATTCCCCCTCATATCTTGGCATGCCAACATTTAGCAAACTATTATTTGTGCAGAGATTGTGTTACTTTAGAACAGTCATTTTCAGGGAAATGTATTTTAATTCAATTCATGAATTGAATACAGAGGTGCCTGTTTCAATTCATGAAATTATTTTCCATCGTTTTTCATGATATGATACATTGAATAAATGTAAATAAATCTGAAACTGATCAAGAAAAACAATCTCTCACAAATACACATAACAAGGTAGCATCTCCAATGTGTTGAGAGAAATAATGCAATATGAGTTTACCTCAGTATATCTGGCTATCAGTATTCAAATACACACTGAGGCAAATTTTGCATTATTACTTCATTGTCACAGAACATAGAATCTGGAAGATTGTATGCAAAATTATGAGTCCATTCTCTGATAACATGACATATTTCAAAACAACTGAACACATTGGATATGGATGAAGTATGATACATTTGACAATGACAATCACTACATTATCATTCTGCTCATTATACTTCTAAGGACCAACATAAAGGCTCTGCAAGGAGTCTTCTGCCATTTCCCTGGCACTGCATGACCCCCTTTTAACTTTGCTGTGGGGTTCAGGGTCCTTTTAGAATGCATGGCTAGTTGGCTACAGAGTAGAACAGTTAGTACATAATCACACAACAAACCATAGTGTATGACACGACAAAAAAATTATGAGAATAAATAGGCACAATAGAACTTAACTTTTCAAAATTTAGACAAATAAACTCAGCAAAAAGAGAAATGTCCCTTTTTCAGGACCATGTCTTTCAAAGATCATTCGTAAAAATCAAATCAAATAACTTCAGATCTTAATTGTGAAGGGTTTAAACACTATTTCCCATGCTTGTTCAATGAACCATAAGCAATGAATGAACATGCACCTGTGGAATGGTCGTTAAGACACTAACAGCTTACAGACGGTAGGCAATTAAGGTTATAGTTATGAAAACCTAGGACACTAAAGAGGTCTTTCTACTGACTCTGAAAAACACCAACAGAAAGATGCCCAGGGTCCCTGCTCATCTGCGTGAACGTGCCTTAGGCATGCTGCAAGGAGGCATGAGGACTGCATATGTGGCCAAGGCAATAAATTGCAATATCCGTATTGTGAGACGCCAAAGAAAGCACTACAGGGAGACAAGACGGACAGCTGATTGTCCTCGCAGTGGCAGACCACGTATAACAACATCTGCACAAGATCGGTACATCCGAACATCACACCTGCGGGACAGGTACAGGATGGCAACAACAACTGCCTGAGTTACACCAGGAACGCACAATCCCTCCATCAGTGCTCAGACTGTCCGCAATAGGTTGAGAGAGGCTGGAATGAGAACTTGTAGGCCTGTTGTAAGGCAGATCCTCACCAGACATCACCGGCAACAACGTCGCATATGGGCACAAACCCACCGTTGCTGGACCAGACAGGACTGGCAAAAAGTGCTCTTCACTGACGAGTTGCGGTTTTGTCTCACCAGGGGGGATGGTCGGATTAGCGTTTATCATTGAAAGAATGAACGTTACACCGAGGCCTGTACTCTGGAGCAGGATCGATTTGGAGGGTCCGTCATGGTTTGGGGCAGTGTGTCACAGCATCATCGTACTGAGCTTGTTGTCATTGCAGGCAATCTCAACGCTGTGCGTTACAGGGAAGACATCCTCCTCCCTCATGTGGTACCCTTCCTGCAGGCTCATCCTGACATGGCCCTCCAGCATGACAATGCCACCAGCCAAACTGCTCGTTCTATGCGTGATTTCCTGCAAGACAGGAATGTCAGTGTTGGCCAGCCATGGCCAGCAAAGAGCTCGGATCTCAATCCCATTGAGCACGTCTGGGACGTGTTGGATTGGAGGGAAATATCCGGGAATTTGCAGGGTGCCTTGTTGGAAGAGTGGGGTAACATCTCACAGCAAGAACTGGCAAATCTGGTGCAGTCCATGAGGAGGAGATGCACTGCAGTACTTAATGCAGCTGGTGGCCACACCAGATGACCACCCTTTGACATATTATTCCATGTCTGTTAGTCACATGTCTGTGGAACTTGTTCAGTTTATGCCTCAGTTGTTGAATCTTGTTATGTTCATGAAAATATTTACACATGTTAAGTTTGCTGAAAATAAACGCAGTTGACAGTGAGAGGACGTTTCTTTTTTTGCTGAGTTTATGATACATGTGGTATGATGAATTGACCAATATTATCTCTGTACAGTTCTATGTACAGTTCTATGTCCTCATTATTTCAAATTAATTTGAGCCGTCCAATTGAATGTTCTGATGTTTTGCTCATTTTGACACATTATCGTTAATGTTCTGACGACCTCATTTCACCACATTAAACTGTCCTAACGAATTCTATGTCAGCAGATGATATATTAAAAGACAGTGTCCAGGTGCACCGTAGATCTTACAAACGATATTTGTTACAAACTCAACATCAATAATCCCAGGCAGCAAAAGCATTAAGAGCACAAGAGTATTTTGCATGATGAGTATAACAAAGATTTTGGTTTCTCCATGGGATAGGTTTAGTCAGTCGATTCTACCTGACTGTTTTGGCCGATATCTCCTCACATTGACTGTCTACCGACAATGCCCCAGTGCCAGTTTATATTGCGTGCATGCTTTAGAAACCATATGACACAGCATAAGCACTTACGTTTTTCGTTTCAACAATTTCTGGGGTTATCCATACAGATGGGAACTGTTAGCTACCCCTCTCTCTGCCTAACTAACCCCTTCCTTACCCCTAATCCTTCTGCTCCAGAGAACGTAGGCCGGTTAGTCACGCCCGCCAAAAAACTCGAGGACACTATTCGCCTGGCCGAGCTAGTCATAGAGGTCCTTCAGCAGAACCAGGAGCATCATGCGGAGGTGAGTGGGTAACTCCTCCTCTTCTCCTCCTCTCATCCCTCTTTTTATCTATCTCACTTCTTTACCCCCTCCGACACCTGGGCACGGCGGAGGGAGCTAGCCTATTCCTTCCTGACACCTGTTCATGTGTAGCGCTGTCTTTGTGCATGGGTAACTTAAAAAAAAAAAATCTAATAAAAAATGTCATCAAAGATTTAATACACAGGTGGAAATCCTTAATGGGAGATGAATAATGGATGTTAACATTGTACCAGTGCAATAAGGAGGCATTTTAAAGTGGGAGAGTGGAGAAGTGTGCCGTTCCCTTCTCCACTGACTCAAAATTCATAACCCCAGTGGTGCAATGCTACATAAAACATTGGTTACCTTGAAAGATGGTAATGCCTGATTTGATTTCAGCTTATTGTGTACAGTAGAGTACAGAACATAACAGGTAGCTCTAATGTAGGCTAGGTGCTCCTAGTCATACTGTACAGTAGGTGAAGCATGCTCATTCAGTGTTACTTTAGCTGAGAAGCTGGAACATGAACTAGAAACATCACTAAATAGGTTTCCCTTTTCCTCTGTATTTGCCTAAAAGTATAACAAAATGAATGTAAAAGCATGATGAGCATGTATAGAAGATCTACAGGTGATCCTATGGGATCAATAAGATGAATGCGGATAAGCAGATGTATTCTATCTCTCTGACATATGCTTGACAGGCTGCAGTCACAAGTTCTGGAGATCAATCGGTACAGTATAATTATTTCTCTTTCTCCTCAGACCCATCACCAACCTCCTCTCCCTATCTATCGCATGTTGGCCTGCACAGAGGCTGCCCTTAGTGTTATAAGGCTGAGGGAAATCCACTAGAGAGGGTGGCTGTTGTGTGTTGGTTCAGAGACATCAGCTAACATGCTGACTGTAACGCACCGGCATACTATAGGCTGCACAACATCACTTTGATCATAGAGCATGTCCATGGGGCCATAGGGACTAGTCTTCTTCTCTCTAGCAGCATGTTGAAGTGAGATATGCCACAGTATACTCTTTGTGGTTCTTTTAGGGTTTGATTGAATCCCCAAACTCCACCATGAACATAAATGTGTCTATCCTCTCCTTCCTCCATCCAGCTTTAAGTTCGGGTTTCAAATCGCGGTCCACTCTCTTTGAACATTTAGAACATTCCTCCTCCTTCCGGCTTCTCCTCTTCCATCTCTCTGCTTTCCCTCTTTCCGTCTAAGAATTGTTCCTCCACTCAGTAATCCTTTAAAGAAATGCTTGATGCTGTAGATACATTAATGTGACTATCCTCCCTGTGTTTTCACTGTCTGTATGATCGGTGATGTTCGCTCCCTGCAGGGCAAAGAGGTATGTGGTGAAGTTGAATGAGAACACCTATCCCCCCTCTAACCCTCTAATGGTTTGTGCATGTCCAGTAGATGCCCTGCCCCCATTTCTCTGACTTGTTGGTACAGTCCAGGACCGCTCTTTTGGGCTTGTTGTATTGGGACTGTTGTGAATGATGGTGCCTGCTGCAGCACTGGAGCCTGTAACTTCTCTGGCTGAGACGGAGCACCGAGCTTGGGCATGCTTGTAGAGACCTGGGCCTTGCCTGTGTTCCTTTCCCCCAACATAGGATGGAGCATCCAGTTTACCTGTCCACCCCCCCCCCCACCCCCACCCCCCATCCCCACCCACACCTCTCCCTGAGTCCACACTCTCCCCTGCCCTGTGTATGATGATGATAGTGATGATGATGATGATGGAGCACAGCTTGGTCTTCTGCCTGTACTGTAGTAGTCGGGCAGGGGGTGGGCATGTAAGTGGTCAGACAGGTAAGTGAGGACCTGACTGCAGTGCCGTCCCCCTGCGCTGTGCTGGCTATATGGCAGATCTTTTTCCAGGGGTATCGATTCGAAATGGAATAAAAGCATGCAGCATAACAGGAATGATTATTCGTCCTGTCAAGTTTTTCCAACAATGAGCAGATAACCCAAGCCCAGACTGCAAGCACAGCAGCAACATCGATAGAAGCAGAAAGGTCAATGGAAATAGACATGGAAAATACCTCTTTCTGGCCCACTAAGTACCAGTGTTTACTCTAACTAGTAGTCCCAAAATATCTGGGAAAACAATATCAAGAACACTGGTTTATCCAGAAATTGTCCCTCTGGAAACCCTGTAGCTAGTAGAGAAGCTATGTGCTGCAGTCTGCGGTCGGTGTGCCTACTTCCTGTTATATGGCTGAGAGCAGTGCATGGACATGACCCGTGTCACATTCACATCTAATGAGGAGTGTTCTGTTGGTATGGCAATGATGTGAATGGTGGAAACGCGAGGTCCTTCCTGGTCCTGGTGAGCATGTAGGGACTTATCCACCTCAGTCTGCATGAGAAAAGGCACCCCCCTCCCCCGGCTGTGACCCTCCCTCAATCTAGAGATATCTGATCAATGAATAGAACAGAATGGATCAGCTTCATGATATTATTATGCTATTATTGGCTTTGTGTATAAATGTATTGTAAAATTGTTCTCACATTGGTGGGAGGTTTCAATTAGCCCCAACCCCTTTAGTCTTCACCAGAAAGAGCTGTGGATTGGTTTTACTCATTCTTGGAGAACACATGGGTTTGCAAGGCTACAGACAACCATTGCTGCAGTTAACTGCATACAATCACTACATTTAATGGTCCACCTACCTACACATGATATATCAGTCCACAGTGCTATGCTGGCGTGGGTTTGTTAGAGCTCTGATTAGCTCCAGTATGTGTGTGATCCTCCCAAGTCTGCTCTGCTCCCTCCCTGTCCTGCCTGCTCTACCCCACATCCTCACACTGGGGCTTGTGTTCACCGTTCACCCCCTCCTTGGTTCTGTCCCTGTCCTGTCCGTGGTATCTGTGTGTGTCTAGGCCTTTGCCTGGTGGTCTGACCTGATGACGGAGCACGCAGAGACCTTCCTGGCTATGTACGCCGTGGACATGGACGCTGCTCTGGAAATCCAGTCTCCTGAGAGCTGGGACAGCTTCCCTCTCTTCCAGCTGCTCAACGACTTCCTCCGCACTGACTGTATGTTTCATGTTTCTCTTCTATATACACCAATGGCTTTCTCCATCCAATAAACATTAAGGAACAAGTTGGACTTGGAATGTGAAAGGGCTTAATCACCCATTCAAAAGTCACCCCCCCCCCAGGAAACATAGATAGGCGTAGGATAGGGAAAGGGGGATACCTAGTCAGTTGCATGCATTCAACTGAAATGTGTATTCTGCATTTAAACCAACCCCTCTGAATCAGAGAGGTGCGGGGGACTGCCTTAATCCACATCCAGGTGGGCTGGGGACAGCAAGGAGTCATCAGGCCAGGTAATCCTGAGGCATGGTCCCAGGTCCCAGGGCTCAGGTCCTCAGAGAGAGCGAGAGAGAGGGAGCAAAAGAAAGAAAGAAAGAAAGAAAGAAAGAAAGAAAGAAAGAAAGAAAGAAAGAAAGAAAGAAAAAAAGAAAGAGTGAGAGAGAGAATTAGAGAGAGCATACTTAAATTCCCACAAGACACCGGATAAGACAGGAGAAATACTCCAGATTTAAAACACTGACCCTAGCCCCCCGACACATAAACTATTGCAGCATAAATACTGGAGACTGAGACGAGAGGTCGCGAGACACTGTGGCCCCGTCCAACGATACCCCCGGACACGGCCAAACAGGTAGGAATATAACCCCACCCACTTTGCCAAAGCACAGCCCCCACACCACTAGGATATCTTCAACCACGGATATACCATCCTGAGACAAGGCCGAGTATAGTAAAACAATAAAACACACACTGTACTGTGGCACACCCACACGGCTTGTCCTGCGCCTCTGAGAGGTTTATGCTATAACATCAATACGGTGTTCTCGCTCTCTCTCGCTCCCTCTCTCTCTCTCTCTCTCTCTCTCTCTCTCTCTTCTGCCTAGATAACTTCCCCTCTGTAGTGTTAATAGCAATAATAACAATCTAACCATATAACAATATATATGTAGTTATAATCTCTCTATTCTCTCTCTTCTTCTGCTTCTAGATCACCTGTGCAATGGGAAATTCCACAAACACCTGCAGGACCTCTATGCTCCCCTGGTGGTTAGATATGTAGACCTGATGGAGTCCTCCATCGCTCAGTCTATCACCAGGGGCTTTGAGGGAGAGTCCTGGGTGCCTGTAAAGTAAGGGGCCGTCCTTCCTCACACTAACTGTCTAGTCTAGGAGAGGCCAGGAGAGAGACACTCCTACAAGACTACTATATTTAGGAGAGCAGTCATGTTGTTCACTCCTTATTGACTGCCTCAGAAAACTCCTCCGCCAGAACAGTTTGAGGAGAGTAATAGATAAGGAGTGTATTTTCTGATAAGGAAAACCTATCCCAAAAGGCATTCATAAAACGTTTATTAGGAGACATAGGTCTCGGGAAATTAGTTTTTTGAACTCCAGAAACAAATTAAACCTGAATATGATGGTAGCTATGACTCGTACGGTATTATTTAAAAAAAAGATTTGTTTTGTGATTGGAAGCTTCAAGCTTTCGCGGATATTGTGCGGTTAACTTGCAAAAATGCAGCAGGCAATACTGTGCCACATTCGGGACCCTCATCCCAGACTAGGTCGCATGTAGTTTAGTTGAAGTCAATCTCCAATATTTCCATCCTTTTGTTTTGTGGACTAACCCTCATAGTGTGTGCTTTGAAATGTCACTAGGGATAGAAGCTCTCCAGTGTATTTTGTGTTGCTAATTTTCTCTTTTTCACTTTACAACCAATACTTATTGATTTGTCATGCCATTTACATTTGCGTTGCTTTCTTTTTAAATGAAGCTCTTTTACAAAGCTGTAAACCTCAAAGGAAAATACATATTTATAGACAATAGGTCTTTTGGATAACTTTGCTGTTTTGCCTTACTGCTCCTTTTATATATATATATATATATATGCATACAATCCACCGCTTATTCTGAATGTAGTAGGTCCTCTTTTTGTGTGTGCTTCAGAAAAAAAACTGCTTCTGTAACTGTTGCTCTTGTCTATGTGTTACTTTTACATATTATGTCTGAAGATGCTCCGTTTCTTTGTGTGACTTTTCCTCTTGTGTTCTGGATTTGATTACTTTTACTGCACAGTTTCACATGGCTTTGAACTGCAGCAGCATCTACATTACCACTGTTCTGGATTTATTTTGTTCTTTTTGTCTGTCTCTTCTGCAGGAGTTTGACAAGTAATCTGCCCAATGTGAATCTCCAAATACCAAATGTCAACCTCCAAATTCCCAAAGTACCAAATCTGCCGCCAGTAGCAGGACTATCAGTTAACCTTCCAACAATGCCTAGTTTTTCCACCCCGACATGGATGGCTGCTATCTATGACCCTGAGTGTGTATTCAACTAGTTCACCTTAGATTTATGTGCATCAGCAACGTGTTGCCTTGGTATGAAGATGTCCCCTAGATCCCCTTGTCGCAGGTCATTGACAATAGAAGGCCAAATTAAAATATTGATTTAGATTTCAAAATGTCTTTGCCAATGACCTGCTTAGGCATTATGTGAGGGAAGATAGCTTTGTTTCTCAACTACATAGGCTAGTGCACACCACACACATTACAGACGCATTACAGATACCATTCCGTTCCTCAAATCAAATCTGGGGTAAACAGTCTTCACCGATCCTATCATGTTCATGCCAAGAGCACTGCAAGGGGATTACGGGACAGTAGTTTAGGCTTGTTTAAAGTTTAGACTTGTTTGTTCTTGAAATGAGTGGCTATTTGACAAGCTCTCATTTCCTCTCAACATGCATGCAGTTGAGCTGTGAGGTATAGAGATACAGATCCAAACCATGTTTCACTGGAGGTTTTGGGCTTGTTGCACTGAAATTTATTGTGACAGTGGACATTATGATAATCTGGAATTTTCTGTCCAATGTGTATCTCTCCGCCTCTCTCCTACAGTTTTCACTAGCTGTAAAGAATGCAGTGGTTAGTCCGTAGTGCTCATGAAAAGTTGACTCTACCAGTGATTGCTTATGGAAGGTACAGTTGAACATCACATCAGCACTCTGTATGAATACTGCTGGTCCTGGCTCACATGACTGTCCAGTGGGATAGGGTGGGCGGGGCCAGGTGGTCAAAGGGTGGGCTCATAGAAATTGAATCACAAGAATGGACATCCCCATTCTAGTCAATGGGTATTTCTGTTCTAGTGGTTTTATTTCTATGATTGGGGTGGGTAAGTGGGTAGAGATTCTACCCGGTGGTAACTGGGTGGGTGGATTGTTCGCTCAATGCTCTGAAGCAACCACCACTTCAGTGCAGCTGGCATCCAACGCAGTAGAGATCTGCCCCCTCTCCTGTCCTCCTTTCCTCTTCTCCTCCTTCTTCTTTTCCTGCATCCCTCTATCCCAGTCAGCTCTACCCAGGATGGCAGCACCTTCAGACAGGACTGCATGGTGTGTTTAATAGCTACTGTACAATAGGATACCCACCCAGTATCACCAGCCTGAGGACATGGGGGGTGAGAGAGTGGGCTGCTCTTTTGGAGTTTTATTTTCTGTGATTGATCATGTATACTCCAAACAAATCCAAGTTCAATAGAGATAAATTAAACCTACGTTTGAACACACAATGATAGCCATGTTTCAGGACACGCCCTCCCTCACCTCTCCACTCCCCTGTGTTGTATTACAGACACAAGTCAGTGTGTGCGATATCTGCAGTGACTATCCTGCATGAACCCACTCCACACCTAAAAGGCTATTAATAACCAGGTGCTACAGCATGGTTATTGAAATGTTATTTTCAACCCTGTCGTCTTATTCTTCCCATACACTGGCTCTGTCTAAAGTGATGATATGTTATTTATAATTGAAGTTAGTATGAGGGAAACAACTCTGAAACAGTCGGCCGGTGTGTGGTCAGAATAAAGGACCTGTTGAGATGTGGATGACCAGCATCCTCCTCTACACCCCCCTGACCCCTCTATCTTCTGTGACCTTTGGTTTCTGACCTGTGTGTGTTTGGGTGTACCGTGGCTGTGCAGCAATGGCTCTGGGACGTCGGAGGACCTGTTCTGGAAGCTGGAGGCCCTACAGACCTTCATCAGGGACCTACACTGGCCCGAGGAGGAGTTCGCCAAACACCTGGAGAACCGCATGAAGCTCATGTCCAGCGACATGATTGAGAATTGCGTCAAACGGTGTGTGTGTGTGTGTGTGTGTGTGTGTGTGTGTGTGTGTGTGTGTGTGTGTGTGTGTGTGTGTGTGTGTGTGTGTGTGTGTGTGTGTGTGTGTGTGTGTGTGTGTGTGTGTGTGTGTGTGTGTGTGTGTGTGTGTTGTGTGTGTGTTTTGTATGTCAGGGTGTGTTATTATCTGTGTGTTGTGTCGGTATTGGTGGTGTGGGGGTCGGTGTCTGTGTTAATTTCGTCAACAATAACTATGACGAGAAGTACTTGTCAACAACCTATTTTTCCAGACTAAAACTATGACGATAACGAGGCGTGATGCCTTGGGGGGAAAAAACAATAATTATTACAAATTACTTTTAATTTTAGTCAACGAAAATGTGATGAGACGAGACTTCCAAGTGAGACTAATGGACACTTTTATTTGACATGAAACTCCTTTTCATCTGTTTTGTCCAATCATAAGCATGCATACAGAATATTCAATGCAATCCTCTCATTGAAAGAATTGACATCTTTCAGTTGCGTGGTCTGATTGAGCTGATCTGCCCTGCTCTCACCCACACAGCTCCCAGGCGGTCACTTCAGTCACTTGTCAATCTTTTGAAGTGATGCGAAGCCAGGACACTTGACTTGTAACTAACCTCAACTAGAAACAATGTGTATGGCCTCCCAAGTGGTGCAGTGGTCTAAGGCATTGCAGTGGTTGATGTGTCACTACAGACCCTTCTTTGATACTTGGCTGTGTCACAACCAGCCATGACCGGGAGTCCCATAGGGACTACAGACCCTCATTCGATCTCAGGCTGTGTCACAACCGGCCGTGACAGGGAGTCCCATAGGGCGGCACACAATTGGCTCAACGCTGTCTGTGTTAGGGGAGGGTTTGGCTCATCACGCTTTAGTGACTCCTTGTGGTGGTCCGGGCTCCTGCAGGCTGACTTCGGTCGTTAGTTGAATGGTGTTTCCTCTGATACATGCTTCCGGGTTAAGCGGATGGGGTGTTAAGAAACGCGTCATGTTTAGGAGGACGCATGGCTCAACCTTCACCTCTCCCGAACCCGTTGGGGAGTTGCAGTGATGAGACAAGGTCATAAAAGGGGGATAACAATGTTTACTCTCTCTTACTTTCATGTAGGCTATTTTTGCTTTGAATAAATAACATGTGCGCTGTTATGTATTAATTTGTGTTGCCTAATCTTGTGCCACGGTCAGCAAATGCGAGTTGTGGTTGCTTTTTCCCTATGGAAAAAACGAATGCCATTTGTTGACTATTAGGAGTACAGTAATACTTCTGGCATTTTAGGAAAGCTCAAATGATCCCCTTTTCAAGAAAACCACTGTTATTTTACTACCCTTGACGGTTATGATGGGGAGGAAATCAAAGCTGTAAATGGTTTAACCTGTAGCCAAGGCTTTGTACCCTATATGGTTCAATATAGCTGTCATGGGTTGCAATCTGCCACAATATCAATGTAGGCAGCTAAGGAACACAAGGGCCTTGTCGGAAAAGGTTATCTAAATGTGAACATGATAAAGTCAGAGGTAGCCTAAATATTCATGTTTTATTTTTTTTTATTTTTCTTATTTATTACAAAAAACACAAGGAAGGGGTAACATTAAAGTATTAGAACATGAAGGACAAACAATACAGCATCAAGACACTATCAAACATGTATCAGACTTTCCGCAACAGAGCCATCCTTATTGTGTGAGGGTGTTTGTGCATGATAGTGATAGAAAATATACGTCATAGTGTCCTTTTTCATGATCACAATCTTGTGAAACCCGAACCCTCCAAGATCCCCCTACAGTTCCCCAATAGCTGTCCCTCAACCATTCGAGAACCCTCCCACAGTGCCCCCCCTGGAATAATTAAAATAAAATACAATTAATTCCATTCCCCACACCCAAGAACCCCCCCAATGCACCAACAACTAAGAGAATGAACTAAAGAGAAAAAAGGAAAAGACAGAAGAAAACAACAAACAACAATGCAAAAACGATTATACAAAATACATTTAAAACAAAGGATATCAAGGACACCTGAAATCATAACAGCAATGCCAACTGTATATGTTTGTGTGCATGTCTGGCACTATTACATGTGTGTGTGTGTTCTTGTATGTGTTTATTTGAATGAGAGTGTGTGTATATGCATGTGTACAAACACCTGCACGGCATCAGCCTCAGGCAAACCGGCATTAGTTGTAAAAACACTGCCACTTAGTGTCATTCAAATACTAATATTCATTATTTAATAGAAAAAAACTGCACTAACTATTACAAGACTAAAATAGCTGTGACTAATACAAGACTAAAATTGTCATGAGTTTTAGTTGACTGACAATAACTAAAACTAACGAAGGATGAAATGACTCAAATGTGACTAAGACTAAAATGTATTTTAAGACTAAAACTAAAATGGCTGCCAAAATGAACACTGGTGTGTGGTGTTGTGTACTGCCAGTGTTGGTGTGTGTGTGTGTGTGTGTCTCGATCATGTGGCTGGACATGAGCCTCTGCCTCAAACTAAATACCATACATGACATAGAGATGTTCCCTGACGTGTATTGCAGCACTAGGATGGCATTTGAGTCCAAGCTGGCAAAGAGCAGCAGGGGTACAGACTTCCGCATCTCCGCAGCAATATGCACCATGTTCAATGTGATGGTGGACGCAAAGGACCAGTCTTCCAAGCTGTGTGCCATGGAGATGGGCCAGGAGGTAAGACTGTGGCACTACCAATGCAAAGGTTGTGGGGTCAATTCCCAGAAGGGATCACCTACTAAAACTGTACCACCCAAATAGATGAAATGTGTGTTAAATATCTCTTTCAGAAACAGTATCACACCCAGATAGATGAACTGATTGAGGAGAGTGTAAAGGACATGATCCAACTCATGGTGGCAAAGGTACACTTAGTTTTTCTTCTTGTCCTCCCTGATGATACGTAACTCGTATTGTGGTTGGCCTCGTAGTGCTTTGTGGCACTAGAAAAGTAGACCAAGGGGATTTTGCAGTCTGGGATAAATGTTGTTATTATTCGTTTGTTTGTTTATTGTTGTTTGCGTGTCCCACTTCTCAGTTTGTGGTTATTCTGGAGGGTCTGTTGGCCAAGATCTCCCGATACGATGAAGGCACTCTATTCTCATCGTTCATGTCATTCACGGTAAGACAAGGCTTCTCTGCTGTACCGCCTCCAATATCATACCAGATGGCACTATGCTTCCGTCAATTATTCGAGGTATACTGGTGACTGCAAATGATGGAATTCTCATATTTTCTTGTCACAATCTGCCTGTAATTTCAGGTGAAAGCTGCCTCAAAGTATGTGGACGTCCCTGTAAGTGTGCCACGGTCCCAGTTGATCTCTGTAAAAATGTCAAACCAGTAGAAAAGCTATGCAGTCAGAAAGGAAGTACTTATCGTTTCCTTAATTCAAAATCAAAATACATTCTCGTGTGTTTTGGGTGATTTAACTGTACTGTGCATAGCTGATACATTCTTCCCACGTAACCCCTTACCACGGCCCCTCCCACCCCGCCTCTATGTCTTTAACACTATTGTACCGTGGGAGTCTGTATAAAGTACATTCTTATTTAATTGAATCGGGTTTTCTAAATTTTTTATTATATTTGCCATGTATTTTCAATAAATGTTTACAATCTGCATCCCTGTACATGTGACTAATAAACTCAATATAATCTGAATCTGATATAAATGACAGATTTACAACGTCTATGTTTCTGGTGTGTTTGCAGAAGCCTGGGATGGACGTTGCAGACGGTTATGTCACCTGTGTCCGCCATTCTCAGGACATTCTACGAGATAAGGTCAATGAGGAGGTGTATATAGAAAGGTTATTTGATGTAAGTAAGATGCCGTCTCCCCCTGACCAATAGGGAGGGAACTTTCCAGAATGTGGCAAAACAATTGTGACAGGAAAGGGATATTATATGTCACATTTTAAGACCAGGCGCTGTGTGTATGCCTACCACAGCCTGGAACAGAAGAGGCTTGTGTTTTATTATCTTCCTCTATAGGCTTTTCTCCCCGTCTCTCTATCTCTTTTTCTCTGTTCTCTGAACCTCTGCTCCTGCCCACTCTATTCTGGTGTGCATCGCCACAGTGCTTTTGGACCTTTGTGGATTGGTTGGATCACTTTTGTTTACAAGCAAAGAGTCCAAGCAAGCACCATCGGGCAGGATTATCGAAAGCAGTGCTCTCTGGGTAAAGAAAGATAAAGAAATGATGTACAGGTCATCTAATAAACTCCAACACTAGGATACGTAATAACCAACTTTCCCTTTTTGTCTAAGTAATACTAAATAATAAACAGTATTTTAAAATGCACGTTCACGTTTGCAAAGCAAAAGCCAATGATATGAGAGCACTGTCTTACAAGCACATAATCCTTATGTGGTACATTAGAAATAATGTGTCCACCATTTTCGTGAGGTGTACTACGGTGACGTGTGTTTGCTTCATACCCCTGAAATGTATAAACTGTACAGTATTGTGGTGCACAGGTGTATGTGTGTGTGTGTGTGTGTGTGTGTGTGTGTGTGTGTGTGTGTGTGTGTGTGTGTGTGTGTGTGTGTGTGTGTGTGTGTGTGTGTGTGTGTGTGTGTGTTGGCTTTGTATGTTTGAAAGGCGTGTGGCAATGTGCTGGAGTCGTTTAGTACGTGTGTTGGCTGTATATTAGTGTATTTGAGAGGTGATACTTTGTGCAGTAGCCTACTGTTCCTGCGCTGTCACTGTGTGTGTGTTAGCTTTGAGTGTTTGTGATGTGTGCTGTTATGTGCTAGAGTGGTGTGTATTTTGTGTTTGCAAGGTGTGATGTACTACTGTAAAGCGTGTTTAATTCCATCTTTAAGGTCAACACTGACTGTCCCTGTCTCTCTCCTTGTGTTTCCACACTGCTTAAGAGTACAGCCCCTCCACCCCACTGTTTCTGATGTGTGATTGTATAGCTGGCTCTAACCTGGCCTTACCCAGCACTACCACGTTTGACTGTTTCTTGTCTTTTGAGCTGTGGATGTTTTGGTTTTAAATGTTGTATTTCCGTTAGTTTTGGAGTGTCTTTGATGATTATGTTTTGTTTTATTTAACATAATTTCCCCTCCTAATGCTATTATATTCAATCCATCTCTTTGCATGTAGTATCTCTGCTGCGTCTCTCTCTCTCTCTCTCTCTCTCTCTCTCTCTTTCTTTCTATTCACTCTCTCAATTACTTTCTTTCTTTCTCTATTAACCCCATAACTCCTGCCGCCTCCTCTTTTCTTCAAAAAAGTGGCACTTATCTCTAATGTCGCGTTGTTTTAGCACATTATGTTGATAAGGCATGATTTCAAGTCAAATAATCTTCCTGTGTACATCTTCTAGCATGACCTTGCACCTCTAAGAGTTATGCCTCAGTCATACTACACATACAGCCCACCAACCGCACGCACGCACGCACGCACTCACCCAGCCACCCACGAAGCCACCAAACCCACCTTCCTTCCAGGTCTGCATGCACTGCACGCACATACTGTAGGCTCAACTCGACAGTGTGAAGTGGACAGGCATCCATCCGCTAAAATCTGACCTCAATGCGTCAAGCCAAAACCTCCTGACCAACCAGTCATCTCTACAGGACAAAAACCAACCTGGTTACAATCAAATTAGAGCTAGGGCAATTAGACCAATCAAACTAACAAAATAAACAACCAAGCCAGGTCCAATCCTAGCTCTGCAGGTCTTTCATTCCTGGCCCTGCCTACTCACTCCACATGACTCAAAGTTCATTTTTCTTTTTCTGGACGTTCGAAGGAGGACGACAGTTTCCTATCTTCCTTGGTTCATCACTCTTCTTCTCTCGTGTGCTGTTCTCTTATAACTTGCTCTCTACTATGAATCATCTGGGTCAATCTTATCCTACACTCTGAATGAATGAAACATTCTTCAAATAAGGTATAAGAAAATAGCACAACTGTCTGCTCCTTGCCTGCCTAGCCATTTACTCACTTTGTCATTATGATTTCATTTCGGCAAATGATCGAGTTGAAACGAGACTGTGAAGTTAGAGTATGTAGAATGAATGTTCTACGATGTTGTCGTGTTGCTTATGTGTATTGAAGAACCTTCACAAGGCTTTAGTGCTGGTCTAGATCATTTGAAGTAAAGCATTTATGATAAATTCAGATCCCCTTACAATATACTGTACAAATGGTACATGGGTATGCCATATGATGTTCAGTTTAGACATTTACCTACTAAGAACAACTTGTGTCAAGTAGATATTTCTGTCCCTGATTGTACTGGAGACAGAAAGTTTGTGCCAGAAAACATGAACATTTTATAGTTTTAATGTCTAGCTAGCACTACTAATATACCCTGGCAATGTATTAATCATTTCATTGTTTCCCTCGGATTTACTTAGTGCCATGCAGTGCTTGGAAAAATGGGAATTCTGAAAGAATTAATTGGCTTTTTTCTGAAACAAGTATTTTATGCATGTTCAGTGTGTGTTTATTTCTCCACTGCAGAGTGTGTGTGTGTGTGTGTCTTTTTTTTCTTCTCTAAATATCTGTCATGTCTTTCCTGGTAAATACTGTAAATGTCTGTGTGTGTTAGGTGTCGGAAAGTACTTTGCTATGTGCTAGTGTGTTTTGCTTGTAAGACGTGTGTGTGTGTGTGTGTGTTCACTAGAGAACATATCAAGCTGCATCTTGATATGCAGAGAGCTCTAGTTTGTGCTTGTTTGTGTTTGCGTCTACGTGTGTGTGTGTGTGTGTTTTGCTGGAGAACGCTGTGTTTGTGTGTGTTGCAGCAATGGTACACAGCCACCATGAACCTACTGGGGACCTGGCTCACTGAGCGCATGGACCAGCAGCTCCATCTCTACCAGCTCAAGATCCTCATCAGGATCGTCAAGGTAACTCACTGCCAGGGTAGGGGTTGATAATCTGCACTGTAACTCAGCTATTGTAACTATTTTGACACTAGTGTCGCTTTATTTGATAGCAAAATGGGAAGATGATTGAAAATGTACACTGAAAACATGTCAAGGTAACACAAGCCTTGTGCTCACACTGCAGGCCTTAATGCTCAAATCAGTTTTGGAATACTGACTGTCCAAACAGGAAGTTACAAGTGACAATTGGATTTGTGTGTTCAGACTAGTCATTTGCTGTCATGGCTACGCTAGTTGTCATGGTAATGGCAGGTGTGCGTGTGCAATGGTGTTGGTCGTGGCGGTGCTCATGCTTTCTGTCACTCAGAAGTTGTTTTTTAGCAAGCTAATGTGACAATGATGCCTGCCATGGAAGTGTCCCAGCTGCTTTGAATATTTGAAATCATAGTGTGAGAACACATTTAAAGCCTTAAAGGATAAGATGATCCAACGTTCAGAACAATAACTAGCATGCTAGCTAGCTGTTTAGCTTTCTAGCACATTCACTCGTTTATTTGCAAACAATTAACAAGCTAGTTAGTAGGGTTGAGTGGTATTCAGATTTTCATGGCGTCATATTGTCTCTGTAACTTACTGGGGTATACGCTGTTACCGAATGTGCACTCAATAGGCGCAATTTCTTTAGCGCACAAAAAAAGTGTTCTTGATCCAGGAGGGGATTGAATGTCTCTGCTGTAGCCAAGAAGCTGGGTCTTGACAGCTAGCCACTTAGCTAGCAAGTCAGCAAATCAAATGCACAGCTGGAGCCCTCAGCTGGATATCATTTATTTGACACATCTTGGATATCTTATAGGTATACTTAACTTATAAACAGTGGCGTAGGACACACCCCCGCCACGGTTTTGAAAATCATACCGTCGGTATATCGACGGTATAAACGCTATATCGCCTAAGCCTATTAGTTAGCTACCATATGTTCTTGTCAAACTGTCAGCAGAGTAGCTAGCAGGCAACAAGATATGCAAAATACCAGTCTAAAAAACAAATTCATCAGATTTGACTGTTCAGACACAAGTTGCATGACCAGGAATCAGATTTGTATGAAATGTGGCTTGATATATCTGATTCCATGTGCTTTTTGGTTGTTCAGACTGCAGGAAAAAGATCCATTCGAATCGGATATGACAAAAAATGGGATAGAGTCACTTCAAACTGCCAGTATGAACAAGGCTAAAATGGTATGGTAGGGGTTAATAGTGCATTGTAGAGATATCTTTATATTCACTGTCATTGATTACCATGGCGTCTACCTGTAACTCAGTGGCACAAGTTATTTGTCGAGCCTTTAGCTACTTCATCCCTCTATACTTGCTAATCGCCCTCTTAATCATCCATCTCCTTGTAGAAAAAGTACCGTGACTTCCGTCTGCAGGGGGTGCTAGACTCCACCCTGAACAGTAAGATGTATGACACTGTGAGGAACAGGCTGACCCTGGAGGAGGCCAACGCATCCATGAAAGAGGGAGGCATGGGGGGCATCTCCATGAAGGACAGCGACGAAGAGGACGAAGACGATGACTAGAGTTGCAGCGCCGCCCGACCTCAGAACTGGCACCGACACCTCCCTTTACCCCCCCCCCGTCTCCACTCACATGACTTAGCCTGGTAACCAATGCATGTACCAACTCTGTTACTCAGACAGCCACTTTAGGTCCTCTTTGTCATCTTAAAGTGCCCATGAAGGACCTATAATAAACAATAAAAATAGTAATTACTATACTGAGGAAAAATAATACAAATAAATATGTTGAAAAAATAAACCATGAATGACAGTTTAGCTGTGTCATGATGAAGATAGCACTGATGATATCTTTGACTCATTGATTTCTAAATTCATTTCTGTGTTCCTAAGCAATATGGAGTACCATTTGTTTGACAATGTTGAGTGAGATTATTAGGTGTGTCCCTGTCCAATGCAAACCTATATGGCGCTTCTTTGTTGTATTCTACATTCATTATAATGGTACATTGTTGTGACAATGAGTGTATAGACCCTTTTCTTTGTATTGACTATCTTTAAGTGGATGCCAACTGCTTCAAACTGAAAATGACCCTCTGTATTTAAGTTCAATGCTGTTTAGGATAAGCATCTCGTCTACTCACTCTACTGTACTCTCAGCACCATAGTATGTTCTAGACCGTCTGTCCCTCATCTGTGTCAATGCTCTGTGACCTCATAATCTTTCACCCTATCACTAACGAGACATCGTCCAGCAGCCATCTTGAACTAAAATGAGTGGGTATTCTGGAAATGCAATATTCTCAAAGCTCCATTTTGATATCTTGGAGATTTATATTTTTCTTTCTACATTGTTGAAACGACCTTGAAACAGGTTCTAATCTATTTGAAATTTAGTTGCACGTTTACAGAGAAAAGAGAGCTGAAAATAAACGTTTTTTTTATTTGACCAAAATGAAAGTTGGTCTGTCTTTTTAGTTTTATTACGTACTTGATTAGAATGAGATGTGTGGCATTTCTTTGGGTCTCACTGTTGTTTTGTATATACACCGCTGTACATTGCATTCTGAGCCAACGCTGCATGCCCGTGGGTCCCCACCCTCTCCGAATGCTTTCCGTTTTGTGTGAAAATTAGCTGGTGGATTAATTATTGCTTTTGCCTTATGAAAGCCAACAGTTGTAATATGCAAGAGCTGTGGCCTCTAAATAAAATGACTGTACAAATACACAATTGTTCTCTGTGTGTCATTTATAGAATATGTAAATTACCTATTTGACCCAGGGAAAGGGGGACATGAAATGTTTTCAACCTGCACACTGAGAAACACCAAAGTGCATAATGGCGAGGTTCGGGATAACTGTCAACCAACTACTGACAACCAGCAGAGGGCAACATTGTGACCATAGAAAATAGAACTGCCCTTGAGGGGTTAACAACTATAGAAACGGGCTCATAAAAGCAGAACAATGAAAACCCTGCCTCATACTACGGTAAATCTCACACAAATAGACAACACCAGGATGAAGTACATCAAAACCCATACTTTATTTAATGTATAGCAATACAATTTACATATTAAATAACACTATTACACTATAATAATATGATATCATATGACAGTACCATAGTAATACAACACCATGGCACTATCATACAATGACAATATAATAAATGGACCAAACCATTTCATTTCTTCACGTTTACAAAATCGAACAACTGCTGAACTTGCTTAGATGGGTTGAGGAGGCAAACTTTACTCAGTGACTCCCGGGATCTTTTTCATCCATAGCGCACACTGGTCTGATGTAGTCTATAGCAAAAGTCTGATATTCAAAATGGGGAGGAATAACATATTCTTGACCCCGAGAGAAAAACAAATTATTTACGGTGAACATCCCGAATGGTATCCTATTCCCTACTGTATATAGTGCACCTCTTTTGATCAAATGTAGGGCACCATATAGAGAATAGGATGCCATTTTAGAAGCAGTCGTGGACTTGTGTTGGAAGGTGATGGCAGTCTACTTGTATCCATGGAGACATGATTCCTACATACTCACCACGAATACAAGAGGAGGATACTGTTACAAAGAAAAAAAGCTTCATACGAAAATAAAAGGTCTATAATGATCACACAGCAAACATTAGAACGTCCAAGAAGACTGATCCTTGAAGTAAATATGTACATACCTTCGAAATAGGAAATTACACTCATGTTATAAATGAAATATGTAGAAAGCGTAACGTTAATAATAATGATAATGATTGAGATACATTTAAAAGTTACACATGCAAAACAAATGGTTGTTGGCTGCCAAAAACTGTTTCCCATTGTGACAAATAAGCATGTAATAAGTCAGGACTTTTCTCCAAATGTTGGAGAGTTGTGACTTCATTTAAGAAGCTTCTCGTGGAGAGAGAAGAGGGGGAAAAAAAAGGAAACTACAGCATCTATGTATAAGTACAGGGTATAGCTACATGGTACAGTATGAATGAGTAAAGTAGATATTGTTGTTTGGTGTAGGGGTTAGTTAAAATCCAGTTCAAACGTAATTTCACATGGTGAAGTATGGGCTTACACTATGGACTTTCATTAGGATGAACGCGTCATGTGACTGACCGTTGTCCCGAAACACATTCTAAGAACTTTGTGGTAACATTGCAACAACCATGTAATAATATAATTTTTTAGTCCAATTACAGTCAAACAACTTTCTTGTTGCAATTTTCAGCCACGTCTTTGGTTATAATGAAAGAAAAACACTTCCGCCTCGAGATGATGTTAAGACTACGAGAACTCCATTAATTTGGTAAGATGAAAGCTGTATTTTATGAAGTAAACTTTATATTAAGTAAAACAGTTGATGCAAGATAAGCCACATGTAGAGCTGGGTTGGACAAAATGGACACTATGGGTCTTGATCCACACAAGGCGAGAGGGGGAATGATATACAGTATACAAAACCAGCTGCTTACTTTGATAAAGGATATAGTCATATATATTACAAAACAATATAAATCTTAATATAAAGCAATAAATGTTCACAGTAGTTGTAATACTACTTTTTAAAAATCTAAGTAACGGGTATAATTTACAAATATGAATGGGGATATTTGGGTAATATAGTTATAATATGTATAAGTAACATAGTATCTCTACAGATTAACATTTTCCTTGGATAAGGTGGGGTTTCCAAAATAAGTGTTGGCCAGATAATAGTGATGCAATGCATGTTGGGTGAGCTGTACTGTAATAAAATGTACTGAACTGGGATGGTCTGTATTACGAAATCTATTGGCCTGGAAGATCATGTTGACCTGTAGGGTCGTCCTTGGTCTTCACTGTTCATTCATTCATTGAGGCGAAAGTATTTTCTTTGCCACAATCCAAAATGGGTTCCAATGCAGGTAGTGGAGCGTGGAGCCAGGGTCGAGCTAACTGTACTGTATTATCTAACAGGGTTTTAGGCAGTAACACTGAAAGTATAGTGCAAACTGGACAGAGCTTCTTTCTTTTTCCACACGTGAAACAACTTAAACAGGTGCAAACCCTCAGCAGGATAACAATTAAGACAAAAATAATGAAGAAACAAATAAATATCAAAAAACATTATATCATCAGTGTAAAAAAAGGTAATCAGGTTACCGGTATTCATTTAACCAATAGTTCTGGCAAAAAAAGGCCTCGGGAAAGTCCGCCAAAGTTCTCTCCGTTTCTCAGAGTTGTACAAATTAAGTGCCTTCGGGTGGTGGTGTGAGCTACGGTGTGTTCATTCAGACTAATGACTCCAGTCAGACCAGTAACCAGTCAGACCAGTAACCAGTACAACCGGTCATACCAGTAACCAGTCAGACCAATACAACCAGTCAGACCAGTAACCAGTCAGACCAGTAACCAGTAGAACCCTTCAGATCAGTAACCAGTCAAACCAGTAACCAGTCAAACCAGTAACCAGTCAAACCAGTAACCAGTCAGTCAGTAACCAGTCAGTCAGACCAGCGACTCCATGCTCTCTGCAGGGTCTGATTCGTCCATTATGACAACCACTCCATTAGTGTCCATGTAGAGGGGGCACATCCCGCTATCTCTGCTGCTCACCAGGCTCAGCATGGCCTTGTACAGGTACTGATAGTGCTCCTGGAGAGACAGAGAGACACACGAGAGGGGAGGACAGAGAGACAGGTTAACACAACTGTTAATATTGACAACTGTTGTAACTTCAAATGTTACTAGGTCTAAGGTTGGGGACATGTTGAGAAGTCATGTCAGATCGAGCAATGACAACCACCATGTTACACAGACTGGAAGTGATATTTGTTCCTATGACTGAATGGAGATGTTGCAAGAAGTTAGTTATTGAAAATGGCTGATTATTAACAGCACCAATCCTCCTGGCTGGGTCATGGTTGAACTCACAATGTCTGTGAAGACTCCTGGCCTCATGAGGTTGATCATCTTAGCCACCTGATAGACATCCACAGCCCCTTCACTCTCCAGCTGCTGAGACAGCGTGGTGAGGGCACACAGAGTCCCCGCAGACACTGCCCCAAACCTACCAGGGACAGAGAGGGACATCTTGATACCAATTGAGCAATGTGTCCATTCCCCAAATAATTCAGGTTGCTCTGGAGGCAAAGGGGGAGGGTTGACCCGGTTCTAGATGGGTGTACCTAATAAACTGGACACTGAATGCACAGTATCTACACACAAGCGCACACACACCAGGCCCACTTACTCATCGTGTATGATGGTGGGTCCGTCTCGTGTCATGGCCTCCTCTTTAATGACATTGATGAGCTCGAAGGTGCTGCTGAGAGGAGCATCTGGGTTCGGCCATTTAGGGCACTGGAAATGTCTTACCTCCAGGACATAGTCATCCTGTTAGAGAGATGGAGACATATTACAGTCAGACACAACTAGGACAATGACAATACAGTACCACTACTCCAGGCCAGAACTGTAGTTTAACTAAAGCCCAATGTGATTGCACTTGGGAATGGGAATAACAACCTTCCCCTAAATGTCTTCAATTACAGTAACGTAGTTTAGGTAGAGCCTATCTGAAAATGGATGGGCTCAACCAAGGCCCAGTCCCACTGGTCCTCCCTCTAAGGACCACCCCGGGACAATCATGGCCCTTCTATCTGCATACCGGCATAACGGTCTAAGATGTTTTTATATACTGAGAGGTTACCTGTGAGGGGTAAAAGGTCAAAGATGAAGGTTATTGTACCTGCGTGGCCTCCAGTATAAAGTCGTGGATGATGATCTGTTCTTCGTTGGAGAGACACAATCTGTCCTTGCTGATCAGGGTGACAGTGAAGGCTAGGCAGTTCATTGCCTCCTCTCTGCTCGGCCAGTACACAAACTCATCCTCAGCCTAGGTACACATACGACAACACAGGCACACAGGTTAGATGAGTATAAGGTATAATATTTTATTTTCATATATTCCTTTTCAGCACTGATGCATAACCAGGCAAGGACAGTACAGTTTTACTTGACTAAGTAGGGTAAAAAGCATAAGAGACTTATGTTATAACCTGCTGGCCAGCTACTCTACTCACCAAACCGTGGTTGTCAGCAAGCATGACGATGATTTGGGCGTTGTGGTCCCAGATCATTCTCCAGAAGTCTGTGGTGGTGTGGGGCAAAGGATGCTGGGTAATGATGAACTCATTACTCCTGTAGTAACCCTGCATGGCCAAAGGTTGAATGTCAACATGTTAGCAGTCATACATAGTCAACAGCTCTCACAAAATCTTCTATAACATTATTAACCAATTACATTCACAGTGTCTGAACACCAGAAGGAATGTACTGTATTGTGTCTGTTAGGACTTACATTTCATATCAATGAGTTTTAAAGGTTACTGTCTTGATCGTGATGTACTGTGTACAGGCCCTTGGCCTCAGTTTCTCAGTATGAATTATTCGTTATGATAAATGGTGGACTGTTATTCATTAAGAGGCTTCACACAATAACAGTAAAACATGCAGGGTAATTATAATCATCAAGGGTACAGAACATATCATTATGTTCAGACACACCTATCAGACAGACAGGGTGGACATGAGATATGTGTGTGTGTGGTACAGCAGTATCATACCATTATGTAGGAGGCATTGATGTAGTCTGTGCCTTTCATTCCAGGGAGAGGGGCCAGTCCTACTCGAGCTCGTTCCGCTAGAGAGGGAGACAAAACGCATGCATTCAATCACACCACTAGCCTTGTGGTGCCATTGTACTGTACAGTGCTAACTAATAATGCACATATCACATGTCTGGACTACTGCAACTCTCTTTTGGTTGGACTCCTTGCTTGTGCCATCTAACCCCTGCAACTTATCCAGAATGCCACAGCGCGCCTGGTGTTCAGCCTTCCTAAGTTCTCCCATGTCCCCCGCTCCTCTGCCCACTCCACTGGCTTCCAGTCGAAGCCTGCATCCACTACAAGACCACAGTGCTTGCCTTCAGAGGAACTGCCCCTCCCTACCGCCAGGCTATGATCAAAACCTACACAGCCATCTTGAGCCCACAGTTCTTGAACCCCTGGTCTCTTGGTCGTTCTACCCGTACCTCTTCAAAGAGTATCTTCAATCAATCCCACAACCACTCCCCTTACAAAAAATAAAATGAAAATAACATGTATTTTCCTACTAGCACTGACCTTGCTGGTAGCCACTTTATTGAGGGAAAATGTACATACTATGACTGTTATATGTGGTGTCCAACCTAGCTATCTAAAGATAGTAACTGAGTCGCTCTGGGTAAATTATTAAAATGTAAATATCAACTATAAGCTACACACTGTTTCAACTACTGTGCTTTTGCTATGGCAGGATTGTCCCAAGGGTGGTTTTATTTGTCCCACCAAGATTTGAGCAAAAACATTTAGAAATGTTTTCATTGTTGGACATAAAAGACTGTAAAAGCACCAGGAAATCAGTTGGAAATCTGTTCTAAGTGTTCCCACGGATAATAGAAAGAAACGTGATTATACAGTTGAAGTGGGAAGTTTACATACACCTTAGCCAAATACATTTAAACTCAGTGTTTCAAAATTCCTGACATTTAATCCTAGAAAAAATCCCTGTTTTAGGTCAGTTAGGATAACCACTATTTTAAGAATGTGAAATGTCAGAATAATTGTAGAGAGAATGATTTATTTCAGCTTTTATTTCTTTCATCACATTCCCAGTGGGTCAGATTAGTATTTGGTAGAATTGACTTTAAATTGTTTAACTTGGGTCAAACATTTCAAGTAGCCTTCCACAAGCTTCCCGCAATAAGTTGGGTGAATTTTGGCCCATTCCTCCTGACAGATCTGTTGCAACTGAGTCAGGTTTGTAGGCCTCCTTGCTCGCACACGCTTTTTTAGTTCTGCCCACACATTTTCTATATGATTGAGGTCAGGGCTTTCTGATGGACACTCCAATACCTTGACCTTGTTGTCCTTAAGCCATTTTGCCACAACTTTGGAAGTATGCTTGGGGTCATTGTCCATTTGGAAGACCCATTTGCGACCAAGCTTTATTCACTTCCTGACTGATGTCTTGAGATGTAACTTCAATATATCCACATAATTATCCTGCCTCATGATGCCATCTATTTTGTGAAGTGCACCAGTCCCTCCTGCAGCAAAGCCACCCCACAACATGATGCTGCCACCCCCGTGCTTCACGGTTGAGATGGTGTTCTTCGGCTTGCAAGCCTCCCCCTTTTTCCTGCAAACATAACAATGGTCATTATGGCCAAACAGTTGTATTTTTGTTTCATCAGATCAGAGGACATTTCTCCAAAAAGTACGATCTTTGTCCCCATGTGCAGTTGCAAAGCATAGTCTGGCTTTTTTATGGCGGTTTTGGAGCTGTGGCTTCTTCCTTGCTGAGCAGCCTTTAAGGTTATGTCGGTATAGGACTCGTTTTTCTGTTGATATAGATACCTTTGTACCGGTTTCCTCCAGCATCTTCACAAGGTCCTTTGCTGTTGTTCTGGGATTGATTTGCACTTTTAGCACCAAAGAATTCGCACCACCAGAATGCGTCTCCTTCCTGAGCGGTATGACGGCTGTGTGGTCCCATGGTGTTTATACTTGCGTACTATTGTTTGTACAGATGAACGTGGTACCTTCAGGTGTTGAATTGTGGTGGTCTACAATCTTGGCTGATTTCTTTTGATTTTCCCATGATGTCAAGCAAAGAGGCACTGAGTTTGAAGGTAGGCCTTGAAATACATCCACAGGTACACCTCCAATTGACTCAAATTATGTCAATTAGCCTATCAGAATCTTCTAAAGCCATAACATAATTTTCTGAATTTTTCCAAGCTGTTTAAAAGCACAGTCTTGTGATACAGTCACAGAATTGTGATACAGTAAATTATAAGTGAAATAATTTGTCTGTAAACAATTGTTGGAAAAATTACTTGTGTCATGCACAAAGTAGATGTCCTAACCGACTTGCCAAAACTATAGTTTGTTGACCTTTCTGGCGCAGGGGTCCCACTAGTGACCCACCTCGACAACATCCAGTGAAATTCCAGAGCTCCAAATTCTAAATACAGAAAACGTAATATTAAACCTTCATGATAATACAAGTGTCATACATGATTCTTTAGCTTAGAATCTTAGCAATCTAACCGCATCATAGGATTTCAAGAAAGCTTTACGGCGAAAGCACAGCATTTTATTATCTGAGGTCAGCGCCCCACAACAGCATATTATCCAAACAAGCACAGGCGTCACAAAATCCAAAATAGCAATAAAATAAGTGACTTACCTTTGAAGATCTTCCTCTGATCACAATCACAAGAGTCCCAGGAACACAATGAATGGTCGTTTTGTTCAATAAATTCCTTCTTTATATCCCAAATAGTCAGTTTAGTAGGCGTCATTGAGTTCAGTAATCCACCCGTTCAGAATGCAGACATAGGAGTTCAAAGAGTTACCAGTACAGTTTATCCAAACAAATCAAACGACGTTTCCAATTCATTATTAGGTACTCTATTATCTAAATAAACAATAATATTTCATACGGAGCAAACTATTTCCAATAGGAAAGGAAAAGAAAGCAGCGCACTCCCTTGGTCACGCGCGCAATGAGACTAATTTTGCCATGGGACTTCCTGAGGACAAAAAACTATTCCTCGTTGGTTATTCGGAATACAAGCCTGAAACCATGTATAAAGACTGTTGACATCTAGTGGAAGCCATAGGAACTGCAATTTGGGAGGTGGAAGTCTTTGGTTTCAATAGCTTAAGCTTGGAATTGGCTGGCAGGTCAACAGAAAAAAAAATGGTCCTCGGGTTTTCGCCTGCCAAATCAGTTGTGTTATATTCACAGACATAATGTTAACAGTTTTAGAAACTTTAGAGTGTTTTCTATCCAATACTAGCTTCTGGGCCTGAGTAACAGGCAGTTTACTTTGGACAAATCAGTCATCCAAAATTCCAAATACTGCCCCCTATCCCTAACAAGAAATTTGTGGTGGTTGAAAAACTAGTTTTAAAGACTCCAACCTAAGTTTATGTAAACTTCCGACTTCAACTGTATACAAGCGTAAGCAAGGTTTGAAATTATTATGTTTTAGTCAAATATATTCCTTGTTTTATTCGTACGTCAATTTGCAGTCAACAAATTATTTGTACTCATGTTCCGGGCCCCTGACCATCTGCTCAAGAAAAAATCAGCCCGCGGCTGAATCTACCCTACCCTATGGCGGAGTCACATGGTGGGTTAAAAAATCTCATACACTCTATTTCTATAGCCTAATGTCTCAGGCGAACTGGCAAAGCATGTTCGAACTGGCAAGGCATGACTACAGAAATGGATAATATAGCCTAGACTACTATCTAGAAATACTGTACTCACATGGAACCACTGAGGAGTTGCGGTTCTTCTCCTTGTTGCAGTCTTTCTGGGCGCTGAAGCACTCTATGAAGTGAGTGTTACACTGGGTCAGCAGCTGGAGAGACAGCGGGGGAAGAAGAGTTGGATCAGATCACTAGAACAACATCGAGTGAATGGATATGAATGGGCATCAATGTATACTTGGTCGTATTATACTGGCTGGGTGACAATGTCTACCTACAATCTTTAGTACAGCCCTTCAACTCTCTAAGGATGATATTCATTACATAAGTAGTACGTAAATTACTATGCTGATATATAGGCTCACTCTGAACTGCTTGTCGAGGCGCGTGCGGCCCCCGAGGCCAGGGGTGAGGATGCTGTTGACGTAACCATGGAGCTGACAAGCGGGTACCTCTGTCTCACTGCCCAGGATGGCCTCCATCAGGGCATCATGGATGAACACGTACTGCTCCTATGATCCAGGGGGAAGGGTAGAGGGAGGAGGAAGATGCACTACATGACCCAAAGTATGTGGACATCTGCTTGTTGAACATCTTATTATAAAATCATGGGCATTAATATTGGGTTGGTCCACCCTTTGCTGCTGTAACAGCATCCACTTTTCTGGGAAGACTTTCCACTAAATGTTGGAACATTGCTGCAGGGACTTGCTTCCCATTCTGCCACAAGAGCATTAGTGAGGTCGGGCACTGATGTTTAGTGATTAGGCCTGGCTCGCAGTTGGCGTTCCATTTCATCCCTAAGGTGTTCGATGGGGTTGAGGTCAGGGCTCTGTGCAGGCCAGTCAAGTTCTTCCACACCGATCTCGACAAACCATTTCTGATTGGACTTTGCTTTGTGCACGGGACATGTCATGCTGAAACAGGAAAGGGCCTTCCTGTTGCCAGAAAGTTGAAAGAACAGAATCGTCTAGAATGTCATTGTATGCTGTAGCATTAAGATTTCTCATCACTGGAGCTAAGGGGACAAGCCTGAACCTTGAAAAACAGCCCCAGACCATTATTCCTCCACCGAACTTTACAGTTGGTACTAGGCATTGTGGCAGGTAGCCTGTGTGGGGCAGGTAGCCTGTGTGCGGCAGCTCGGCCATAGAAACCCATTACATGAAGATCCCGAATAACAGATCTTGTGCTGGCGTTGCTTCCAGAGGCAGTTTGGAACTCGGTAGTGAGTGAGTGAGTGTTGCAACCGAGTACAGACGATATTGACGCGCTAGGCACTTCAGCACTTGGCGGTCCGGTTCTGTGAGCTTGTGTGGCCTACTACTTTGCAGCTGAGCCGTTGTTGCTCCTAGACATTTCCATTTCACAATAACAGCTTTTACAGTTGACCAGGGCAGTTCTGGCAGGACAGAAATTTGACAGTGCCACGTTGAAAGTCACTGAGCTCTTCAGTTAGACCATTCTACTGCCAATGTTTCTCTATGGAGGTTGCATGGCTGTGTGCGCAATTTTATACTTCTGTCATCAATGTGTGTGACTGAAATAGCCAAATCCACTCATTTGAAAGGGTGTCCACATTAGAGGTCGACCGATTAATCAGAATGGCCGATTAATTGGGGCCGATTTCAAATTTTCCTAACAATCGGTAATCGGTATTTTTGGATGCCGATTTGCAGAATGTTTTTTTTTTTATTTTTTTTACACCTTTATTTAACAAGGCAAGTCAGAGAACACATTCTTATTTTCAATGACGGCCCCTGCCTTGTTCAGGGGCAGAACAACAGATTTTTACCTTGTCAGCTCGGGATTAGTTTTTGCAACCTTCCGGTTACTAGTCCAAGTCTAACCACCTGCCTTACATTGCACTCCATGAGGATCCTGCATGGCAGGCTGACTACCTGTTACGCGAGGGCAGCAAGAAGCCAAGGTAAGTTGCTACCTAGCATTAAACTTATCTTATAAAAAACAATCAATCTTAACATAATCACTAGTTAACTACACATGGTTGATGATATTACTAGTTAATCTAGCGTGTCCTGCGTTGCATATAATCGATGCGGTGCCTGTTAATTTCTCATTGAATCACGCCTACTGATGATTTAACAAGTGCATTTGCAAAAAAAGCACTGTCGTTACACCAATGTACCTAACCATAAACATCAATGCCTTTCTTTAAAATCAATACACAAGTATATATTTTTAAACCTGCATATTTAGTTAATATAGGGAAATTGTGTAATTTCTCTTGCGTTCCGTTTAAGGAGTCAGGGTATATGCAGCAGTTTGGGCCGCCTGGCTCATTGCGAACGGTGTGAAGTCCATTTATTCCTAACAAAGGCCATAATTAATTTGTCATAATTATGACATAACATTGAAGGTTGTACAATGTAACAGCAATATTTAGACTTAGGTATGCCAGCAGTTAGATAAAATACGTAAAGGTTCCATATTTCACTGAAAGAATAAACGTTTTGTTTTCGAAATAATAGTTTCTGGATTCGACCATTTTAATGACCAAAGGCTCTTACTTCTGTGTTTTATTATGTTATAATTAAGTCTATTATTTGTTAGACTCTCACACACACACACACACACACACACACACACACACACACACACACACACACACACACACACACACACACACACACACACACACACACACACACACACACACACACACACACACACACACACACACACACGTTACCTCTGACCCTTTGTTAATTAACCTTCCTCACACTCAGCCATCTGCTCCACAACACACACACACACACACACACACGTTACCTCTGTCTGAACCAGGTAGTTGCGTTGTGTGCGGATATGTTTGAGAAAGCCCCAGACGTTGACTGTGCTCTTGTCTTTGATCTGCTGCAGCATGCTGTCGATGACGATGTACGTCCCTGTCCGCCCGACTCCAGCACTACACAACCAAAACATAGTATGTTACCTACTAACTACCACAGGAGACCCATAGAGGGAGTTGTATTACTGTTCTAACCCAAAGCCATGGCTTCAATGAGCAAACTAGTACTCATTGTGTTTCTTATAATTTCTTATGAGGAAGATGATTTTGTGCACTAGGATAGTGGTTTTCTGCAGTAAGCTTGGTCGGAATCCATAGCTGTGCTCAATGCTACCTAATATAATGTTTACATACACTACATTATTCATCTCATATGTATACGTATATACTGTACTCTATATTATCTACTGCATCTTTATGTAATACATGTATCACTAGCCACTTTAACTATGCCACTTTGTTTACATACTCATCTCATATGTATATACTGTACTCAATACCATCTACTGTATCTTGCCTATGCCGCTCTGTACCATCACTCATTCATATATCTTTATGTACATATTCTTTATCCCCTTACACTTGTGTCTATAAGGTAGTAGTTTTGGAATTGTTAGCTAGATTACTTGTTGGTTATAACTTCATTGTCGGAACTAGAAGCACAAGCATTTCGCTACACTCGCATTAACATCTGCTAACCATGTGTATGTGACAAATACAATTTGATTTGACTTGATTTGAATACTCATACTAACCACACTAACCATACTATTTGTGACGTAAATTGAGTATGTAATATGCTTATTGGTCATTGTATGTATTTAGTTAGTATGCCAAAAGTTGTACTACATTTGCCAAAAATCAAGGTATACAAGCAGTGAACACTAGTTCAGTGCTTTTAGGGCCCATAATGCAATTATTTTTACATTGGCCGTGGCTTCACAACATTTTCTGATTTGAAGAAAATGGGGGAAAATATGCAGTCGAAATCCGACGAGAGCGGAAGAAAAATGTAAGTACAAAAAGTAAATATTCATTGCATTACCTAATTATGACAAATATTAAGAAAATGTTGAGCAATGTAATAAAAAAAGTAATGACTTTTCAAATGAGTTATGTTACACGCTATGTTGGCTGACAATTTGTTAGCAACGCTATCCTTACGAACCACATAGCATTTCATTATAGCAGTATGTACCGGTATGTTACATAACGTTAGTTGGCTACTAATACATTGAACTTGCTAGTATATTAACTATATGCTATCTAATTAAGTACCCACGTTTATTCACTTGATTATTCACTTCATTTTTACCTTAGCTAAGTGGTATAGTCATTGTGCGGTCTCAATGGACATTGTTAATGAAGTCGTAAGATGTCTAGCTAGTCATTTGCTATGCTAACTAGCTAGCAAGAAGTTGCATAGCAACAGCATCAACTTCCGGTAGACAGGTGAAGCGTAAGTACACTCAACTGAAAGGATACTGTTTGTTTACAGTATGCTAAAATGAACTAATAGTATATAGTATGTAGTATATACTCATTAAGTATGTAGTATACAGTATGTTAGTATGGGTATTCGAACACAACTCATGTTTAGAGAACTATAAGAACACTTCATTTTTTATTTGTTTTGAGAGCTATTGTACCTGCAGTGGACTAGGACGGGGCCCATGTCAGGTGTGCGTGCTGCAGAGGAGCGCCCTATGAAAGTGAGGACAGGTAGGGTGTACTCTGGCACGCCCATGTCAGGCCATTGGGTGTAGTGATACTGGATCACCAGCCGCTCGTTCTGACGCCCCTTTGGGTTGCCCTTCTGACCCTTTTTGACTTTGGTGTTCCGTATAAGGAATCGTCTCAGTGTGTAGCAGGCATGAACGTTAGTACTCTTCAGAGTGACCACGATGTTGCCATACTCCTCACTGCTCTCTGTGGGCCAGTACTGGTCACATTTCCTCTGTGAAAAAGAGCAGCAATCATCTAATTCCATCTGTGAAAGGCAACAGTACTCATTTTTTTAATTTTTTTTATCTAGAGCAACTTATGGGAGCAATTAGGGTTAAGTGCCTTGCTCAAGGGCACATCAACATTTTTCACCTAGTCTGCTCAAGGATTCTACTGTGAAAAGACAACAGTAACACCTACAGTCAGAGGGAGGCCACCTACCCTTCCTTTCTCTACCAGGTTAGTGATCATGACGATGATACCAGTGTTCTGTTCCCACACCATCCTCCAGAAGTCCTCGAAAGTGGACTTGAGAGGGCCCTGGGCCGCGATGTAGGCCTTGGGACTGTTGTAACCCTGTTGAGAGGTAATGGAGGGGAGGGGGGGGTAACAGTGGTAACAGTGGTACACTCACACAGAGTGCAAGTACACATAGGGTGAGTACTAGACAATAAACAGTTGAAGTCAGAAGTTTACATACACCTTGACCAAATGCATTCAAACTCAGTTTCACAACAGGTTACATTTAATCCTAGTAAAAAAAATCCCTGTTTTAGGTCAGTTAAGATCACTTTATTTTAAGAATGTTAAATGTCAGCATAATAGTAGAGAGAATTATTTATTTCAGCTTTTATTTCTTTCATCTCCTTTCCAGTGGGTCAGTAGTTGACATACATTCAATTTGTATTTGGTAGCATTGCCTTTAAATTGTTTAACTTGGGTCAAACGTTTCAGGTAGCCTTCCACAATCTTCCTATAATAAGTTAGGTGAATTTTGGCCCATTCCTCATGACAGAGTTGGTGTAACTGAGTCAGGGTTGTAGGCCTCCTTGCTCACACACGTTTTTTCAGTTCTACCCACATATTTTCTATAGGATTGAGGTCAGGGCTTTGTGATTGCCACTCCAATACCTTGACTTTGTTGTCCTTAAGCCATTTTGCCACAACTTTGACAGTATGCTTGGGGTCATTGTCCAGTTGGAAGACCCATTTGCAACCAAGCTTCAACTTCCTGACTGATGTCTTGAGATTTTGCTTCAATATATCCACATACTTTTCCTCCCTCATGATGCCATCTATTTTGTGAAGTGCACCAGTCCCTCCTGCAGCAAAGCACCCCCACAACATTATGCTGCCACCCCTGTGCTTCACAGTTGGGATGGTGTTCTTTGGCTTGCAAGCCTCCCCCTTTTTCCTCCAAACATAACGATGGTCGTTAATGCCAAACAGTTGTATTTTTGTTTAATCAGACCAGAGGACAAAAGGACGATCTTTGTCCCCATGTGCAGATGCAAACCATAGTCTGGCTTTTATATGATGGTTTTGGAACAGTGGCTTCGTCCTTGCTGAGCGGCCTTTCAGGTTATGTAAATAAAGGACTCGTCCTACTGTGGATATAGATACTTTTGTACCTGTTTCCTCCAGCATCTTCACAAGGTCCTTTGCTGTTGTTCTGGGATTGATTTGCACTTTTAGCACCAAAGTATGTTAATCTCTAGGAGACAGAACGCGTCTCCTGAGCGGTATGACTGCTGTGTGGTCCCATGGTGTTTATACTTGTGTACTATAGGTTGTACAGATGAACGTGGTACCCTCAGACGTTTGGAAATTGCTCCCAAGGATGAACCAGACTTGTGGAGGTCTACAATTTATTTTCTGAGGACTTGGCAGATTTATTTTGATTTTCCCATGATGTCAAGCAAAGAAGCACTGAGTTCAAGGTAGGCCTTGAAATACATCCACAGGTACACCTCAAATTTACTCAAATGATGTCAATTAGCCTATAAGAAGCTTCTAAAGCCATGACATAATTTTCAGGAATTTTCCAAGCTGTTTAAAGGCCCAGTCAACTTAGTGTATGTAAACTTCTGACCCACTGGAATTGTGATACAGTGAAGTATAAGTGAAATAATCTGTCTGTAAAAAATTGTTGGAAAAATGACTTGTGTCATGCTCAAGTTGATATCATTACCGACTTGCCAAAACTATAGTTTGTTAACAAGACATTTGTGGAGTGGTTGAAAAACAAGTTTTAATGACTCTAAGTGTATGTAAACTTCCAACTTCAACTGTATAACGTCAGAGAGAACATTGAGCATACATAAAGACAGATAAAAGGTACTCAATACATCAATTTGTTGACTTACATCTACATAGTTAGCGTTGATGAAGTCACTGTGTTTGGCATCTTTTCCAGTCAAGGGTCGTAACTTCACCCTACTGTGATCATCTGTCAACATAGAAAAGGAATGTTAGCCTCATTCTGCATTGCCTTGTTAACGTCACATGTTAATATGAGCATGAGGTCTGATATCAACTGACCACCTCGGATTCTCAGCACCTTAGCACTCACAGATATCACAACTGGTGATACCAAACTCCTATTATGATTGCTAAATACAGCTCCTTTTAAACAATTGCACCCCCCCCCCCCTCCCCCCAAAAAAAACATGTAAATATTGGACACAAATTGTGCCTTCCTGTATTATACTCACTCTGTCACACCCTGATCTTTTTCACCTGTTGTTGTGATTGTCTCCACCACCATCCAGGTGTCGCCCATCTTCTCCATTATCCCCTGTGTATTTATACCTGTGTTCTCTGTTTGTCTTTTGCCAGTTTGTCTTGTTTGTCAAATCAACCAGCGTTTTTCATCTCAGCTCCTGCTTCTCCTCAGTCTCTCTTTTTTTCACCCTCCTGGTTTTGACCCTTGCCTGTCCTGACTCTGAGCCCACCTGACCACTCTGTCTGCTCTTGACCCTGAGCTTGCCTGCCTTCCTGTACCTTTGCCCCACCTCTGGATTACCAACCACTACTCTGGTTATCGACCCCTGCCTGCCTTGACCTGTCGTTTGCCTGTCCTGTTGCCATAATAAACATTGTTACTCCGACACAGTCTGCATCTGGGTCTTACCTTCAAACCAGATACACTAATTATGTTTATTCTATTCTACTGTGTCATTTACTTCATGTTCCTATTGTTATCTTGTATTGTTGTTGTTGCATTGTTGAGAAGGAACCTGCAAGTAAGCATTCCATTGGACGATCTATACCATTTGTATCCCGTACATACTAATAAATCTTGAAACTAACAGGCTGTCAGTGTTGTTTTGAGTGTACAACATAGTGGACTTACAGGCCACGATGTTGATGTATCTGTTTTTGTGCTTGTTGTCAGGGTGATTGGAATGTTCTGCTGTGATCTTCAGGTCCACCGTACAACGCTGGACCTCCTAGAGAGAGAAAGAGAGAGAGAGAGCGCAAAGGGGGAGGGAGTTGGGTGAGAAAGGGAGGAGAGTGGTCATAGTTATAGTGGGGTCAGTTATGTGAAGCGATTAAAGAATTACCATATATAAATAAACCCTCTATCTAAAATTATTTGTTTTGTTAGGTTCTTATTTATCGGGAGTAAGTAACTCACAGACACAAGAGGAGCTTTAACCAAGTTTAATTCTTCCCAAAGGATCTGTACAGCTGTAATTCAGACCACCCAACCCTTCTCCCATCACAGGCATATGTGAGACACTCCTCCTTCTCTCCAATCCCTTAAGACACTCCCCCTTCTCTCTAATCCTTACATCTTATGGTTCCACAGGAAAAGGGTAGTACACTTTTATTACTCCCTTCAGGAGATCTGAGCTCACCTCCTGACCTCAACCCTTCCTTCGCCTAGTCCACAGATGTCCATCTGTCTTACCCATAAGCAATCCTTTGATCTCCTCCTGTCCACCCAGCACATTCCACAGCAACTCTGTCTTTCTACAGATCTCACTCCTTAATATACTATGTGTCTGATCCATAATGTCTTTAATATCTCAAAGTTCAAAATCTCAAATCCAACAGTTTCTAAACAGTATTTTTCAGTTCAATGATTTGCTTGAATTGCATTACATACAGTACCAGTCAAAAGTTGGACCCACCTACTTATTCAAGGGTTTTTCTTTATATTCACGATTTTCTACATTTTCGAATAATAGTAAAGACATCAAAACTACGAAATAACACATGGAATAATGTAGTAACCAAAAAAGTGTTAAACAAATCAATATACATTTTATTTTGAGATTCTTCAAAGTAGCCACCCTTTGCCTTGATGACAGCTTTGCACACTCTTGGCATTCTCTCAACCAGCTTCATGAGGAATGCTTTTCCAACAGTATTGAAGGAATTCCTACATATGCTGAGCACTTGTTGGCTGCTTTTCCTGCACTCTGTGGTCCAACTCCTTCTTGGTCAAATAGCCCTTACACAGCCTGGAGGTGTGTTTTGGGTCATTGTCCCGTTGAAAAACAAATGATAGTCCCACTAAGTGCAAACCAAATGGGATGGCGTATCGCTGCAGAATGCTGTGGTAGCAATGCTGGTTAAGAGTGCCTTGAATTCAAAATAAATTGCTGACAGTGTCACCAGCAAAGCACCCCCACATCATCACACCTCCTCTTCCATGCTTCATGGTGGGAACCACACATGCAGAGATTCATTCACCCATTCACCTACTCTGTGTCACGCCGGTTGGAACCAAAAATCTCCAATTTGGACTCATCAGACCAAACGACAGAATTCCACCTGTCTAATTTCCATTGGCCCAAGTAAGTCTCTGCTTATTATTGGTGTCCTTCAGGAGTGGTTTCTTTACAGCAATTTGACCGTGAAGGCCTGATTCACGCAGTCTCCTCTGAACAGTTGTTGTTGAGATGTGTCTGTTACTTGAACTCTGTGAAGCACTTATTTGGGCTGCAAT
Organism: Oncorhynchus clarkii lewisi; assembly: GCF_045791955.1. Taxonomy (NCBI): domain Eukaryota; kingdom Metazoa; phylum Chordata; class Actinopteri; order Salmoniformes; family Salmonidae; genus Oncorhynchus; species Oncorhynchus clarkii. The sequence continues at coordinate 42,946,837 of NC_092163.1, forward strand.
CTGAGGCTGGTAACTCTAATGAACTTATCCTCTGCAGCAGAGGTAACTATGGGTCTTCATTTCATGTGGAGGTCCTCCTGTGAGCCAGTTTCATCATAGTGCTTGATGGTTTTTGCGACTGCACTTGAAGAAACTTTCAAAGTGCTTCACATTTTCCACATTGACTGACTTTTATGTCTTAAGGAATTGATGGACTGCCATTTCTCTTTGCTTATTTGAGCTGTTATTGCCATAATATGGACTTGGTCTTTTAGAAAATAGGGCTATCTTCTGTATACCAGTCCTACCTTGTCACAACACAACTGATTGGCTCAAGTGTATTAAGATTGAAAGAAATTCAACAAATTAACTTCTAAGAAAGCATACCTGTTAATTGAAATGCATTCCAGGTGACTACTTCATGAAGCTAGTTGAGATAATGCTAAGAGTGTGCAAAGCTGTCCTCAAGGCAAAGGGTGGCTACTTTGAAGAATCTCAAATATATTTTGATTTGTTCAACACTTTGTTGGTTACTACATGACTCCATATGTGTTATTTCATAGTGTTTATGTCTTCACTATTATTATACAATGTAGAATACAGTAAAATAAAGAAAAACCCTGGAATGAGTAGGTGTGTCCAAACTTTTGACTGGTACTGTGCATGATAAGTACGTACTGGGTTTTTATTCGAGGTGGGATTTCTACACATATCTGTCACAGCTAGTCCAGCACCATGTGGCTGCATGTGTGATCTCCGTTTGAATGACCTAGTATGAATAATGTATGTTCACCTTCACCCCACTGGATAACCCCAATTTGACAAGGGCCTCTTGGGGGAAGTGTGTTAGCCTTGTGTCTCAACCCAGTCACAGAGACAGTGTGTTCCTGTCCAGTCAACCAGCAACTAGACCCTTTGTTAATTAACCTTCCTCACACTCAGCCATCTGCTCCACAACACACACACACACACACACACACACACACACACACACATACACCTTTCTGCATAAATACATACTGCACATGCCCTGTACACACTTCGTAATGTTCACACAAAAGTAGACAGCAATGTACACCCTTACAGACAACATACACCAGCCATATGACAATAATCAGACACACATTTAGACACACACACACTCCTCTTCATCCGAGAGGCAGCCTGCTTATCACGCCTCAACAATATTAGAAAGGCTGAGAGAGTCTCTGTTGTGTTGCCTACCTCAAACTCCTCAGAGAAGCCGTGCAGGTTGTTGGAGTAGAGCTCCGTGATGTGTTTGATTAACTGCCTGACGGGGATGGCGTCCATGTCATCTGTAGGGAAGACACATCACACTTAGAGAGATGTACGTCGGTGACGTATGTGGGTGACGGTGTGCCTGTGTGTACCTGCATGTGTGTGTGATTGGGAGAAGAGAGAGAAAAGAGAGAAAGAGAAGAGAGAGTGAACGTGTGTTTTAGCATGACTGTGTGATGAGTTTGCAGGATATACAGTGTCTTCGGAAAAGTATTCAGACCCCGTTGACTTTTTCCACATTTTGTCAATTCTATAATTGATTAAATCGTTTTCACCCCGAATCAATCTACACACAATATCCCATAATGCCAAAGCAAAATCAATTTTTTTATACATTTTTGCTAATTACTTAGTACTTTGTTGATGCACCTTTGGCAGTGACTACAGCCTCAAGTCTTCTTGGGTATGAAGCTACAAGCGTGGCACACCTGTATTTGGGGAGTTTCTCCCATTCTTCTCTTCAGATCCTCTCAAGCTTTGTCAGGTTGGATGGGGAGCGCTCCTGCACAGCTATTTTCAGGTCTCTCCAGAGATGTTCGATCGGGTTCAAATCCAGGCCATTCAAGGGCATTCAGAAACTTGTCCCGAAGCCACTCCCACGTTGTCTTGGTTGTGTGCTTAGGGCCGTTGTCCTGTTGGAAAGTGAACCTTCGCACCAGTCTGAGATCCTGAGTGCTCTGGAGCAGGTTTTCGACAAGGATCTCTCTGTACTTTGCTCCGTTCATCTTTCCCTCGATCCTGACTAGTATCCCATGCCCTGCCGCTGAAAAACACCCCCACAGCATGATGCTGCCACCACCATACTTCACCGTAGGGATGGTACCAGGCGTGACGCTTGGCATTCAGGTCAAAGAGCTCAATCTTGGTTTCATCAGACCAGAGAATCTTGTTTCTCATGGTCTGAGAGTCTTTAGGTGCCTCTTGGCAAACTCCATGTGGGCTGTCATGTGCCTTTTACTGAGGAGTGGCTTCCGCCTGGCCACTCTACCATAAAGGCCTGATTTGTGGAGTGCTGCAGAGATGGTTGTCCTTCTGGAAGGTTTTTCCATCTCCACAGAGGAACTCTCGAGCTCTGTCAGAGTGACCATCAGGTTCTTGGTCAACCCCCTGACCAAGGCCCTTCTCCCCGATAAGCTCAGTTTGGACGGGCGGCCAGCTCTAGGAGAGTCTTGGTGGTTTCAAACTTCTTCCATTTAAGAATGATGGAGGGGACTTTCTTGGGGACCTTCAATGCTGCAGATATTTTTTGGTACCCTTCCCCCGATCTGTACCTCGACACAATCCTGTCTTGAAGCTCTACGGACAATTCCTTCAACCTCATGGCTTGTTTATCTCTGACATGCACTGTCAACTGTGGGACCTTTAATAGACAGGTGTGTGCCTTTCCAGATCATGTCCAATCATTTGAATTTACCACAGGTGGACTCCAATCAAGTTGTAGGAACATCAAGGATGATCAATGGAAAAAGGATGCACCTGAGCTCAAATTCAAGTCTCATAGCAAAAGGTCTGAATACTGTTTGTTATATATATTACATTTGCAAAAATTTCTAAAAACCTGTTTTCGCTTTGTCATTATGCGGTATTGTATGTAGATTGCTGAGGATTTTAAAAAAAATTCAATCCATTTTAGAATAAGGCTGTAACGTAAAAAATGTGGAAAAAGTCAAAGGGTCTGTATCTGCCTGTATCTGTCTCTCAGAGGTACAGTACAACGTGCCACTGCTCTCCACTAGTGTGGCACCGCGTGATAAATTAACCAGCAATCTGCCATGTGTTCACTGCCTCTCCCACAGACACTTTCAGAGAACAACATACTGTATATGGGGACAAAGTAGGAGTGCTGATCTAGGATCAGGTCATCCCTGTCCATGAAACTGGTCTTAAATCAGAAAATTCCACACAGCGTCCCACTGAGACTAGTAACAACCCCAGTAGTAATGAAATGATTAGCACGTGCGTCACACATCAGACAATGAAATGTCCCACTGACATCCTTACAGATAAAAAAAAAAAATCATTCTGTGGACACAGCTAGTTTTGTTGTAGTTTATGTTGAGAAGACCACATATTAGCCATTGTCACAAAGAGTGGAGGGAATGACACCACAGCGAGACAAGCGGACAAAGCCATAATTGTCTAATGTGGGTGTTTAGAGGTGGTGGCATCTGTGTCAGATGAGCCACATCAGTCCCAAATTACCCATTAGTGAGGGGATGTGATGGGGATGAGGTGGCCACTGTCACACAGAAAGAGCCATCAGGACAAAGTGTGTGTGTGTGTGTGTTCAGGAAAGAGCAACCAGCTGCTGGGTTTGTCTGCTGGTGCGGGTGTGTGTTATTACATCCATATTACAGCCAATACACAGATGGGACCACTGGCAGGCAGGCATTCCCTGACTCACTTCATTTGTCAACTGTCTTACAATCAATGGAGTTTATTAAAATACTATGGGCCAATTTGGATTTACTAAACCTTTGCAGATGTGCACAAATTTTGCATCTCTTTATTCAGGAGAGAATCTAACAAGAAGGGATATGATGAAAGGGGGAATGACGATGTATGCACGTGCATGCGGGGCAAACACACCAGATCAGCAGCCCCCTCTCCTTCTGCCTCTGTTCTCTTCCTAATTAAACCGCTGTCACATAGCCTTCCAGTGGGGGGATGGATTTAGCATTTCAGAAGCTGTAAAACAATCACTGTTCTATAAAGCCCACTCGTAAACCTCAACACCCACTTAACACTGTTCTCTGAGCTGGTATACAGACTTGACGGTACAGAAAGAAGCAATTTGTCTCCAGAGAGAGCACATGTGAGGGAGAAAGAGAGAGCGCGCGAGAGAGAGAGACGAGAGACAATAAAAGCAGAATGGATGGAGTGAATGCAGACATCAGCTGTGTTCTTTAAGTGAACCATCAGAGCTTGGAAACGGGCTGTCGTGCCTTAGTCCCAGAGAGTCTCTCTGCTCTCTTAAAGGAACGGTATGCACTACGCACGCCACAGCCTTCTTTACCATCTTATTGACTAGCTGCCAGTACACTGGGCTCTGAAGTCTCTCCCAGAGAAGAACACTCTCATATCACCGCTAATAGAGCACTCACAAGCGCCTGTACATGCACTGAGTAGTTGAGTGGCTGAGTGAAGACTTAATCAAGCTAAAACAGAGGTAGATTGGCCCAATCAAAAGTACTGGACTAACACTATGTATCCTATCTTCAAGAACATGAGCAGATACTGACTGACAAAGATCAAGATTTGAGTTGTTTTGCACCTTACTTTGTGGAATAATCTCCAAAACGCTCTAAAAGTGGATGTTTTGGTGCCTCTAGGGATATTCAGACAGCTGATTGATGACATTTTTACTGAAGTTTGTTTTCTTTGATTGTGTTTTGTATGTCTGTTTAGCTTTTGTAATATATGTATATTTTTGCAATTACAAGGGCTCATCTGAAACATAGTCTTTGGTCTCAGAATGACTCCCTGTCAAAATAAAGGTTAAATAAAAAAATTATTTAAAAAACATTGACACTAGTTTTCACTGAACTAGTGAGTCTAAATGATCAAATCCACCATGATGAGACCACATGGGAGCATATCAGAGCTAGTTTTCCAGTCAGATGACTTTGTTCTTCCTCTCCGTTGACTTCCTTACATATGGTTATTGATCATTCAGATGAAATGCTCAGTCTAGTCTACACTTGTCCAGAGGGATCAGAGATGTTAAATCTGAGCAGAGAACAGATATTGAATAACTTGTCTCAACAAGACTTAACCACATGGAACGGCTCAGCTTCAAAGATTCAACAATGTACACGAGACAGATAGAGAGAACAGTGAATCATTTTCAGGAATAATATAGAGAGGGATTGAGAACCAGGATGAACATAGTCTCACAGCATTTAGACTCCTAAATAGTTAGGTGGGACTTGCGAAGCAAAAATAAATGCCTTTCAAACTTTAAAACGTGTAGACTGGTCAGAACCAGTGTGCTTACATAAAAAGTATACAACATATCAGAACATTCATTGTAAGTTATACATTTTTGTGTACTTTTGTCCTCCATCCACTTTCATGGGATTTCCTCAACATTCTAAAGGTCACATTGTGACATCATCACTTCCAACTTTCCACTGTAAATGCAACCATGCAACTTCTGACACAAATCAGCTACTTTGACCACTTTGCCTTTCTCCCCAAAAAATTGACACTTTCCCAACAAGTTAGACAAAACATTCTATGGTATGACATCTTCGTCTCCTTCTCTGCTATTAAAATCAGCATTTTTCCCAACTTTTATCAAATAACTGCTGTTTTGACCACTCCCCCAACAAGTCAGACAAAAACTCAGTGTATGAAATCTCTTCTTCTCTATTTTTCAAATCTGAAAACACATTAAGAGTAGCTTCTACCAATCAATAGATAGAGATGTTTAAGTAACCCATCAACTGTCATTATAGAAGCATTAAGTCATGTCAGAAGCTAGCAAATTAATTTCTTACCAACAACAGCTGCAAATTCAAATAAAACTACATCACATTTTGAAGTGCACTTTCCTTGCTTTGTCCATCAACACTATAATGAATCTAGCAAATAAGTGGTGTGGGTCAGTGTGGAGTATTTATTTAGTTTCATAGCATAAACATTTGTTAGCATGTTTCTCACACGGGCTTTAGCCACGGAGGGAGCAGGCCTGCCAAGGCAAGTTTTACCTAGCAACACGTGCCTCGAAGAGCAAAAAATTCCCATGATTTGTGAATCTGTTTCGGACCGAACAGCTAGCACTAACATTTCTAATGCTTACTCAGTCGGGACGACCTGAAATGATACAGAGAAGATTTCTAATGCTCACTAGCTTCATCCTCCTCCTCAAGATCATGACCGGTGCTCTAAATAACTCAACTGGCTAGTTTGCCTGTCTGCAAATAAAAGGGCGGACTGTACATTAATCCTGCTGCCCTGATTGGATAGAGCGAAGCAGTCTCCGCTCACTTGCTTCATATTTTGCTCGATAACTTCTCATCGCACTTCATTCAGTTTTCACACGCAACAACTGTAGTTTAGACTCTGACCACAACCACATAACTATTGACCACACAACTACTCAACCACCCAACTATTGGCCACAACCACACAACTACTTACCACAACTACACAACTACTGACCCCACAACTACTGACCACAACTCAACTACAGACCACAAATACTGAACCACGCAATTACTGACCACAACCACAAAACTACTGACCACAACCACACACCTACTTACCAAAACTACTGACCACAGCCACAAAACTACACAACTACTGACTACAACTATTGACCACAACTATTGAACCACACAACTACTGAACCAAAACTACTGACCACACCTACTCACCACAACCAGGCTATACTAACTTCCACAACAGAACACAACAACTGACCACAAATATTGACTATAACTACTGACCACAACCACACAACTAGTAAACACAACCACAAAACTACGGACCACAACAGAACACAACTACTGACCACAACTATTGACCACAAATACTGAACCACACAACTACTTACTAAAACTACTGACCAAACCTACTGACCACAACCAGGCTATCCTAACTTTTCATCTACCTAGTTTTTCAACTATAACCAGACACCACCATTACTAATGCTACTAGAAGGTATTTTAAAACCATACATTCTTTAAAACAAGCTAGCAAACAGACCAATGTACTCTTCAGTGACCACTGTTATCCCTAAAGAGTTGATTTATTAGATAGAACTACAGTTAGCTGTCAATAGGTCTACATACAAACCTATTCTACATACTTCTTCAACTACCACAAAAATATGTTTAAAGATCTGCCCTTACTAGATGCATAATCATATTTCTCTCCCCAAATACAAGCATAATAAGTTCTAAATTATTTGATCATCATTCAACTAAAATCAAACTTCATTTATACTGTACGTTTTACAAAAGTATGTTGTGTATCTATTTATCTGAAACCCACAGCATGAATGATTCAGAATTGCTTTGCTTTCCTAAGAGTGTTGTCCACATGATCCTGCTTTTTATTTCCATCTTCTGACAGAAGATGGCTTTGTCCTATGTGTTTCTTCTTTTAGTTTTTACACGCAGGAATTGTAGTTTCGACATTTTTCTGATCCAACTGCCCCACAATCCAAACTAATAAGATTGATAAAGTAGTCTATCAAAGTGAATCAGACCAATTATTTTACTACATTTCATTTTGCCTATATGTAACTGCTTTGCTTTAAATAGTAAAGTAAAACATTTTTTTAAACTACTACCACAAAAATTGTTTTAAATAGTTAAAGCAAGTCCCACCAATTGTACTTCATGTACAATCTACACTGAACAAAAATAGAAACGCAACATGTAAAGTGTTGGTCCAATGTTTCATGATCTGAAATAAAAAATCCTAGAAATGTTCCATACTCACAAAAAGTTTATTTCTCTCAAAGGTTGTGCACAAATGTGTTTACATCACTGTCAGTGAGCATTTATCTTTTGCCAAGATAATCCATCCATCTGACAGGTATGGCATATGAAGAAGCTGATTCAACAGCATGATCATTACACAGGTGCACATTGTGCTGGGGACAATAAAAGGCCACTCTAAAATGTGCAGTTTTGTCACACAACACAATGCTACAGATGTCTCAAGTTTTGAGGGAGTGTTCAATTGGCATGTTGACTGCAGGAATGTCCACCAGAGCTGTTACCAGAGAATTTAATGTTAATTTCTCTACCATAAGCTGCCTCCAACATTGTTTTAGGGAATTTGTCAGTACGTCCAACCAGCCTCACATCTGCAGACCATGTGTATGGTGTCGTGTGGGCGACCAGTTTGCTGATGTTAGCGTTGTGAACAGAGTGTCCCATGGTGGCGGTGGGGTTACGGTATGGGTAGGCATAAACTACGAACAACGAATACACAATAGAATTTTATCGATGGCAAATTGAATGCACAGAAATACCATGACGAGATCCCGAGGCCCATTTTTATAAGGTATCTGTGACCAACAGATGCATATCTGTATTCTCCGTCATGTGAAATCCATAGATTAGGGCTTACATTTTTTATTTCAAACGACTGATTTCCTCATATGAACTACAACTCAGTAAAATCTTTGAAATTGTTGCATGTTGCGTTTTTACTTTTGTTCAGTTTAGTCACCAAATGGTTGTAGGTTCTACAAAAACCTTACATTTTCTACCAGGTAGATACTTCCAGAATAAGGTATGTGTGGAGAGGGTGGGCAATAGTTTGTAAACAACAACACTGCATAAAAGGTTTGATTGAATTTGGCCCTCAGGCTAGAGGGTGTGTTAAGAAAGGGGGTGCATGTTCAGAACTGTGTGCTATGTTAAATGAAACAGAAACTGTAATTTACTGAACGGCCAATTGAAAAATGTTGTGACTATGGTGGCCCCAAGGGCGAATATCGTATGATGTGGTATTTCAAATGGTCACACCAATATTGATCAGGCCACACCTTGCCAAACCCACCAAAATGGAGCAAACATACCTCAAATGCTTTTGAAAAAACGGTGGGCACTGTATTGGGGAAACGTGTAGTACAAAATGTCGCGCAACGTAGCAAAACGCTGACGCGAATTAAACTCACCCAGGGTGTATTCCAGTTGAGGGTGTGTTAGGTTGTGTTATGTCTCACCTGGGATGGGGATGACGGGGATGTTCTCATTGGCCACCACCCTGGGAGAACTACTGTCCTCCACATAGAAGTGAGCTGTCTGGAAAAACCTCCTGTAGACAGACACAGAGGAGAGGAAATAGTTAACCCAACATAAACATTAGTACACCACTGAAGAGAGGAACATGATGCCGAGTACCATCAGTACCACATCGAAAGAGGCCACATGTATCAGCACAGCTAAATATCCTCATCCTTCGCAATTTAACATTCATTTGCACCAAACATTTTGTGTCCAAACAAAAAATGACCATGTGATTTTGATTTCCAACTTCACAAACATAACTTTATTAAATTGTTGCATATACTAATAGTAATTGCAGCACTCTTTTTGGTGCCTTGTCTGCAGCATGGTGGCCAGGTGTACTTATTAGAGGGCATGTCGCTAATTGCCATGTCCTATTATCTTTAAATGGGGTGGGAGTTGGGTGATACCACCTCTGTCCAGCAGAGGGGAAATGGATCGTTGTAACCTGTTTTGACCACTGTGAGCTAGCTAACACAAAACAGCCTAGAGAGAGTTGACACCCCATCCATGACAGGTTAAAACAGCAGAGTGGTGAAGTGCAATTCCATGGTAACAGAGTGACACGGACTTATATTTTTTTACTTTAAAATGTATGTCAAACAAAAACCAATCATTGTGGGCCTCCCGAGTGGCACAGCGGACTGAGGCACTGCATCACAGTGTTTGAGGTGTCACTACAGATCCGGGTTTGATGCCAGTCTTGTCACAGCCGACCGTGACTGCGGCGGCGCACAATTGGCCCAGCATCATCCGGGTTAGGGGAGGATTTGGCCGGCCGGGATTTCCTTGTTAATTTCCGCTCTAGCGACTCCTTGTAGCGGGCCAGTTGCCTGCAAGCTGACTTTGGTTGCCAGCTGGACGGTGTTTTGTCCGACAGATTGGTGAGGCTGGCTTCCGGGTTAAGCGAACAATGAGTCAAGAAGCAGTGCGGCTTGGCATGGTTGTGTTTCGGAGGACGCATGGCTCTCGACCTTCGTAGCTCCCGAGTCTTGTCAGTTACAGTCCCATCGCTGCAACTCCTGTACAGACTCGGGAGGTTGAGCGAAGGTTGAGCGCCGTGCATCCTCCGAAACACGACCCAGCCAAGTCACAATGCTTCTTGACACAATGCCTGCTTTACCCAGAAGCCAGTCGCAAACCTGGCGACCATGTCAGCATGCATGCGCCCTGCCCGCCACAGGAGTCGCTAGAGCGTGATGGGACAAGGACATCCCGGCCGACCAAACCCTCCCCTAACCCGGACTTCTCCCACATGTGGACCTCTGACATTATTTATAAAAAGCAATCTATTAATATGGTTTTTGAACATTATAGTTTGTTTACAAACACAATAGCTGTATTTTTTATTTATGGTTGACCCAGCTTGTTGGCCATTAGCCAATCTACATTTCTCAACAAGTTCAAAGCATGTGAATACTGATATTTCCGACTTCACAACTGGTAATTACCATCTTCCCACTTGGTTATAATGGCCATACCATTATGGCTTCAGTTAACCCTTCATTTGAGTTGCATACTCTGTTCTGCTTTGTAGATCTGTTTATACATTTAAGTTTTATTTTTATTTATTTACAGACCTTATAGTTCTCTTTTTGTGCAATATGGTTTTAGATTTATCTTACTTTGTAAACCACATCAGGTTTAGGAAAATAAACCGCCTAATAATTGCATTGCACCCAACTCAGATGTCTCTCGTTGACTGCTTGGTTCGTCCCTTACACAGTTCTCATTGTAATTATATAATTACAACCTGTTTTTACCCCTGTGAGTTATCTAACACAAAACAGCACAGAGAGAGTTAACACTCCGTCAATGACAGGTTAAAACATCTTCATTCAGCTCCCGAGTGGCGCAGTGGTCTAAGGCACTCAAGCATTGCAGTGCTTGAGGCGTCACTACAGCCCCAGGTTCGATCCCAGGCTGTGTAACAGCCAGATGTGACCGGGAGACCCATGAGGCGGTGCACAATTGGCCCAGCGTCGTCCGTGTTAGGGGAGGGTTTGGCCTGGCCGGGATTTCCTTGTCCCATCGTGCTCTAGCGACTCCTTGTGGTGGGCTGAGCGCCTGCAAGCTGACCCATCATTGCAAAGTTAAATCAAACCATACAAAGTTAATCAAACTATGGACAGTGACCACTTTTAACAATGTCCACTTAACATTTTACAAAAACACATGCACGGTGTAATTATATTCAGGGCAGTTCCATGAGAACAGAGTGACGCTGAGACTCCGATTTTTTATGTGAAGCAAAAACCAATGTTTGAAAAGTTAAACACACCAAGGACTACTTTTGAACAATTTCCATGGACATTTTTACAAAACACATTTACTTGAAGAACAGTGCAGATGCAAAGTTTGGTAAAAGAATGACGGTTTGTGCTGTTTGTGCCTTCAGTCTGTTACCAAACTTAGCATCTGCACTGTTCTTCAAGTAAATGTGTTTTGTAAAAATGTGGAACTGCCCTGAATATAATTACACCGACAGAGCTGGCAGATAAACTACACCTGAAAGCCCCAGAGTGGTTAGAACCAGCCCTAAATACAAACCTGCTGATGTCACACAATTATGACTCAGTAGATGACAACCACCAGACACAACAACACCCTGCTATTACAGGGGGAAAAGTACACACGCACGCAAACTACCTCCTGTAAAGACACACAGTGAGCTGACCATTAGGAACAGGTAAGCAACAACGCTGACCCCGGGACAAACACCATGCTACATTTAGCCCTGGCCCCTGAGTCACACTGCCGGACGACAGGCAAGGCACAGCAGAGACTAAATACAGCAGGACTATATACAGCCCTGGCAGCCTCTCTGCCTCCAACATGTACACACAAGCACGATCCCTCAATGACTAGCCAGTCGCTAGCCTTGAGAAGTTGTTCTAAAGTATTTCTCTGAAGCTTGTATTTTGTCCGTTTTTTCAAATGTCACCCAACATATTCTGTCTAGCAGCTTGAGAGAGAGGGGAAGACAGACAGCAAGGAGAAAAGGAGTGCTGCAGTAGTAGTAGGAGTCCCTCTCTAACCTCACAGAGCCTTCACCTGCACTCACACAGAATCAAGTCAATTCCTCCTACCAGTTTGTTTACTGACGTTCCCCTACCAGTTTGTCTACTGACATTCCCCTACCAGTTTGTCTACTGACATTCCCCTACCAGTTTGTCTACTGACGTTCCCCTACCAGTTTGTCTACTGACGTTCCCCTACCTACCGGTACTTGATGCAGAGGAGAGAGCAGATGCTGGTCATTCTGGTCGAGAGAGAGGAGGAAAAGAAAACAGGAGTGTGGCCTAATGGCATTTGCAGAAGGAGAGAGGAAGGGAGCGAGGAAGAGAGAGAGGGAGAGAAAGTGAGAGTGAGTGAGTGAGTGGGAGAGAAAGACAGAGAGAGAGTTGAATTGAGAGGGAAAGAAAGAGAGAAAGAGAGAGAGACTGAATAAATGAGGGGAGGGTCTCCCCTAGCTTGCGTCATACCCTTGTCCCCTTCAATCCCTGCCCCCCTGGCCAATTACTCCCTGAGGGGGAATGTGTGGTGTGGCGAGCTAACTAACCAGCCTCTCAATACCACCTCGCCTTACACCGGGGGAGGGGGGAACCCCACCAGAGAGATAGAAAGGGGGATGGATGGAACGAGGGAGGGAGGGATAGAACTAGAAGACTGTCTCACTGGACTCTCAACGCTTCCCATACTTGAGGAAGAGGGCCCCCATTCAAAAATACATAGAGTAGGATGGAAGGAAGTCATGGTAGAAGGATGAGTCCTTTTCATTGGACTAAATTATCCGCCAGTCCAAACAGCCTGGTCCACCTCTTTCCCTAGCAACCCCTGACTCTGAGTGGTTACTGAGAATCACTCTCCCCTCCCGGAGTTAAATATAGATGTATTGTTTACCCCGTTAAACCTCTGTGAAACATCTGTGAGATCCCTCCAACTATGACCATATCCTCCAGCCAAACAGATGGAGCCCTCCCCTTTAATAGCAAATACTGTCTTTTGACACACAACTTAGATCACAAAGACGAATACGAACATCAAATCGAGTGTTGAGGTGAAATAAATGTCATCTAATCAGTGATCACATCATATTCGCTGTAGTAAAAAGAGATATAAAGTGATGCTGAGCTAATGACGACCATGTAGGCATTTCGCCAATTATGAATAGCTATAGTGTTCTGAAAAATCTATTTCAATCTCCTCCATTGCATGGTCTCCTTCCCTTCTGACCGAGCAGGGATGGGGGAGTGAAAGGGATGAGAGGAGAGGAAGGAGAGAGTGAACGGGTCGAGCTGGTCTTTCATCAGATCCTGTTCCCTCAGGGGAGAAAGCCATTGTCTGGGAGGTGTCAGCTCTCGTCACCACCACAGCCCACAGAAGGAGACAGACAGACTTTCACTGTCACATCCCACACACTCCCCCTGCTACTCTCCCTCTCCCATCACATACCACCCCGGCACTCATTCACTAGATCTATCACTCACTCACAGATGTATTAATTACTATTCCATGGAGCTGATCATCCTCTATTTTCCTCATTCCAACATTCACATCATTGTCTCGCTCTCTCACGCACTCTCACAATGGCATCACCAGTACCAGTGAGAGGGAGCCATAGTTACACATTGAACTCAGAAAGCACATCAACCTTACATTTCCATCGTTAAAAAAAATCATAAAATCCGGCCAAGCTTTTGCTCCTATGAAACAGCTCAAGGCAGAGCGGGTGTATAAATAAATCAAGCATAATACACGGAGCTCAAGTAATGAATCATTGTGCTGTATAGTGTATTAGGCTGCAGTAGGCAGCACGTGTAGCCAGTCGTTAGCCTGTCCTGTGTAATTACTGGGGTTGAGAAAGAAAGTGGTGTGTGTGTGTGTGCATGTGGTTGGCATCACACTGCAGATGAACATACAGCTGGGCCCCCTCCCGGCACCATGGCCCCTGTGGGCTGGCCCCCCTGCAGAGATGAGCGTGATAGGGAAGGGGGAGGAGAGAGGTATGAGGAATGGAGGGAGGAGAAAGGGAGGATGAGAGGGAGGGCTGCCAAAAAAAAGCAGTCGTCCTCCACCAAGTAGGTTCCCGGTGGCCAGAAGCGTGCGGATGCGCACGCGCCCAGGAAAGTAGATGTCCCCGGTGCGCAAGAGGACAGGTCACCCCACTCCGAACAGGAGTGCGTGTCTGTGAGGACCACTAGGCCCCGGGGCCAGTGTGATTAGGTAAAGGAGCGAGAGGAGGGCTATCTGTTTCTGTGACAGAGTTGTAGAGGAATTAATTGACAGCTGTGACTGAGCAGAGCAGTGGGAATGAGGAGATAAAAGGGACCCCTGATCACTTGGAGTGGAGGACAACATGGTGCAAATCAATCTTCTGCCCTGAGAAGGCTTTCATTGTCTTATAGTGGCAAACCAGACAAATGTTAAAGACACAGTTTGTCTGAGCTCATTAAGCAAGGTTGGTTAAGAGAGACACTACCACCCACCCACCCACACACACACCCACACACACACACACACACACACACACACACACACACACACACACACATAATATCTTACCTCCAGTAGACCAGGACAGCCAGTAGCATGATGAGGCAGAGCAGAGTGAGCGCAGAGACCACCACCAGGGGGAGGATCCACTCCATCCTACCCACCCCGGGGTGAGGGCTGCGGGTCATGTTGGACACACTGGTCCTGTCTGGAGGGGTGGGGGTGGAGGGATGGAGGTGGAGACTTACAAACAAAACACTTCAACACATTTACATACAAAACACTTTAAAGCTTGAATCCTTAATCGAAACAAAAACAAAGCCTCTGTTTTGGTAAAAAGCTGAGGGATTGGCCTGGAGAATATAACTCTCAAATACATAGACATAGCTATGGGTGCAAGGACTGACCATCCATGATATCAACATGATAGTTTTTACCATGTTTTGAGGCTAGAGGGTGTTTGTTTACACTTACCTTGGTGACAAACATTGGAGTACATCAAGCATATATTGTGGGTTCTGTTGGGGTATGACAGAACTAAACTCATGAGGTATTTGAAGGACCACATGTCAGTCAATAGGAAAAATCCTTGTGCTCTTCGGTAAAATGTTTATTTTGGAGGACATTTCAGCAGAAATGTTGCAGGTAGGGAGATTCAATTCCCTAGTGAGACACCAAGGGAGAACGGAGGGGTGTATTGCGAGAGGAAATGACAGAATGATGATTTACTGGGAAAGATGGGTTGATCTGTGGCTGTCTGAAGGGGAATTGATGAGTGTTGGAATAATTATATATACACAAATGTAAACTAAAATGTTTGAGGTCCTCCATTCAGGGATGAGGGTGGGATGTTTTGCGTTTCTTATTTATGTTTTGTGGTTTGGTTTCATGCGGTGTGTGCTGGCCCTGGTAGTTATGGGTGCGCATGGGCCTCCCGAGTGGCACAGCAGTCTAAGTCGTCCGGGCCAGGGGAGGGTTTGGCTGGCCGGGATTTCCTTGTCCCATCTCGCTCTAGTGACTCCATTGCGGCGGGCCGGGCACCTGCAAGCTGACCTCGATCGCCAGCTGTACGGTGTTTCCTCCGACACATTGGTGCGGATGGCTTCCGGGTTAAGCAAGGAAGAAGCAGTGCGGCTTGGCAGGGCCGTGTTTTGGAGGACGCATGGCTCTCGAATCTTGGTAAGCTACTCCTGTGTATATTTGGCCTTGTGTTTAAGGTTATTGTTCTGATGAAAGGTGAATTTGTCTCCCAGTACCTGTTGGGAATCAGACTGAAACAGGTTTTCCTCTAGGATTTTGCCTGTGTTTAGCTCTATTTCGTTTTTTTTTATCCGAAATAATTACCAATGAGAAGCATACCCATAGCATAATGCAGCCACCACCATGCTTGAAAATAGAGTGGTACTCAGTGATGTTGGATTTACCCCAAACATAACACTTTGTATTCAGGGCATAAAGTGCATTTCTTTGCCACATTTTTTGCAGTTTTACTTTAGCGCCTTTTTGCAAACAGGATCCGAGTTTTGGAATATTTGTATTCTTTAGAGGTTTCTTTCTTTTCACTCTGTCATTTAGTTTAGTATTGTGGAGTAACTATAATGTTGTTGATCCATCCTCAGTTTTCTCCCATTACAGCCATTCATCATTCATCTTTGTGACTGTTTTAAAGTAAAACATTTTTTAAATAATAATAACTCGTATTTATAAGTTATATTCTTCAAGAATCAATGGGTACATACTGTATATATATCGTTAAATCCCAAAATCATAATTAAGTCCAAAAATGGTTGTAGCAATTAAGGATTTTAGCTTTAACACACATACCAATTCAATACATAAATAACACACAAAACAAAACAAACACTTTCACACAAAAACACAAATCCACCTGAGATTATTCCAACTATTTGGGCCACTCCAGGATACCTCAGCCATCAAACAACCAGTTCCACTTGAGGACAAAAAATGAGCTCTACTTTAAAAATATATCTAATCTATATTTATACATATACAGACAATTTGAGTGAGTCAGACTCATCAGGATGGTAAAGTGACTAGGTTTACCCTCAGGCGGGGGGCACGACTCAACTAAATGGATCCGTTAATTCAGAAGGAATAAGGAAATGTATGATGGAGCATCCACAAACACATTGTTATTCATAAAACAAATACTCTGGTTACTACGTTCTCTGTTTTCTCCCTGGCAGGAACTCAGGCAAGCAGGCAGTTTGTTCCTGAAATATGCCTCAGAGAATGTCCCAAACTAATGGTCCCCAGGCTAGGTAATGGCCCCTCAGGCTGTAGAATAGTTCCATTACTTTCTCTAGGGCTCTCTGGGTGGTATTATGGTAGCACTCAGAAATTGAGCTATTTATCTCTGGCTATAATGTAGCATTGCCACATACTGAAGCAGGAGCTGATTCCAAGGCTAATGTTTCAAATGTGCCCCTGCCTGTCTCATATTTACTGTTGATATGCACATCTATAATAACACAGACAGTTTAATATGACAAGCTGCAGAAGGGAGAAGTGGGATCCAGAAAACTAAAATGACATTATACAGGTCTAAATATGGTGAAGAATATCTCAAGTGCTAAAAAGAGGATTATAAACTTGGTGGTTCGAGCTCTGAATGCTGATTGGCTGACAGCCATGGTATATCAGACCGTATAGCAGGGTTATGACAAAACATGTATTTTTACTGCTCTAATTACGTTGATAACCAGTTTATAATAGCAATAAGGCACCTCAGGGGTTGGTGATATATTTTCAATATACCACGGCTATGAGCTGTATTCCAGGCGCTCTGCTTTGCGTTGTGCAAATAACTGCCCTTAGCAGTGGTATATTGGCCATATACCACTCCCCCTTGGGTCTTATTGCTTAAATCAAAGATTGGGCTATACAGATAGTTCTACTCACCAGTGTGGACAGAGAAAGGCCAAAGGCTCTTCTCTTCCCCGCTAGTCTTTGGGGAGCGTGTTGGGCTCTGGGGAATCTGTATCTCTCTCTCTTCTGTGTCATTCTTTGGCTCCACAGTGGGCCCTGTGTTACTGTCCACTCTGACCAGTTGGTCCTCCCCTCCACTTATTGGCACTGTGGTGCTGTTAGCAACAGGCTCTCCCTGCCCCTGTCCTTTCTCTTTGGCTGTGGCTGTGGGGGTGAGGGCGGAAATGGGCTCTTTGACCACAGTGTCATTTAGATGCATCTCCACCTCATCAGGCGTTGTCTTGTTATTCTTCTTCCTCCTCCTGTCGTCTTCCCCTTCATCCTCCTCTCCCTCTCCCTCCTCCGCCTCGTTCTCCCTGTCCACCCCCGCCTCCTTCTCCTCTGTGGGGGTGTCCGTGTCAGAACCACCCTGAGGGGCTGCGGGGGGCTTGGTGGAGGCCTGGGGCTGGGCAGGCTGGCGACTGGGACCCGGGCCGGGGTTAGACCCAGGGCTGGCTGCAGGGGCCTGGGTGGGCCAGAGAGAGCCAGGCAGGGAGGAGATGACCCCTCCGCTGAAGCCCAGGCCGGCCAGAAGGGTGCTGGTTACCACCGATGCTACCGTGGCCTGACTGCCGCTGGACGAGGGGCCCATGCCCCCTGTAGCCATTGAGACGAAGGAGAAGGGGAGGCCAGAGGAGGTCCAGGTAGAGGATCCGGAGCTTATGGGAGCCATGTCTGCCGAGGAGGCTGGGGAGACAGTGGGCTGGGGGAGGGAGAGAGAGACACAGAGAGAGAGAAAGACAGAGAGTGAGAGAGCGAGAGATAGTCAGTATCACATCATATCAAATCATGCTGGCACATCACAAAATAAATGACTATGTCGCCATCGTCTGGACAACACAAATGATGTCCACTTCCCTCACCATTCCAGTTTTCACTATCCGTGTTCCCTCAAATATCCTGGTGGTGTTAGCTGGAATAGCAAACAGAGGAAAATGTTAGACATGCATTTGAAACAAAGACAAGTGTCTGATGTTAGTATTAAAGTAACTCTATTCATTTTGAAGGTCAAGATTATTTGGAGGTTAGGATTATGTGACTCCATTCATAGGGCTGTACTGTATACGCTGTGGTATGGTGTGTGTGGTGTGATTACCTCTGAAGAGCAGTGTCTGGCTGAAGTCACTGCGTAGGTCTCTCTGGCACACCGCCTGGACTCTGAACAGATACAGGATGTCTGGAGACACGTGGGTTATCACCGCCTTCTGTAAATTGATCACAGCGAGAGAGAGAGAACGAGAGTCAAGAAGACAGACTGCCACTGAGACCTGTAGATATGGGCTAGCCACACTACAGTACATCAAAGGCCTAAGGAAACAATTCACAAATGATTTACAATCTGTGAGTGTCAATACCAGCAGCTCACAGCCATGTTAGGGATCTATGGCATCTGCTTTATCCTCACCTAACCCCTACCCCTCTTTGTGTCCTCACGCACCCCTCACTGTGTCCTTAAGACCGCAAGGCCCTCCAGCGGGTGGTGTAGACGGCCCAGTACCTCACTGGGACCGTGCTCCCAACCATCAAGGACATCTACTCGAAACAGCATCATCAAGGAACCCACACCCCAGCCACAAGCTGTTCACAACCTTACAGTCGGGCAGACGGTATCGGAGCATGAGGTCTGATACCAACGGGCTCAGAGACAGTTTCTATCCACCAGCCTTTAGACTGCTGAACACTTGAACGGGACTGACCACCTGCTCTGATTCTCTGCACCTTAGCACACATGCACTCACGTGCACGTGCACGCTTGCACACGTGCGCACACGCACGCGCGCGCACACACACACACATTCATGCTACACACACACACATCACAACCGCTGCTACCAGACTCTAATTATACCGCTCAGTTTATATACTTGACCCCCTTTCCCCAATACACATGTCAAAATTGGACAATAAATTGTGCCTTCCTGTATTATACTTATGCTAAAATGTTTATTCTATTCTACTGAGCCATTTACTTTATGTACGTATTCTTACCTTCTATTATTTCTTAATGTTGTTGCATTGTGGAGAAGGAAGCACTTCGTTGGACGATGTATACCATGCGTTTCCCGCACATACGACTAATAAAAGCCTGAAACTGAAACGTACCGATCCCTCACTGTCTGATGCAGCAGAAGCCATTCTGGTTAAAGTTAATTCTATTAGAGATGGTCTCCAGAATGGAAGGTTATTGCATTGGCCGAAGGGGAGATGAGAGAAGGGGGAAGTGAAACTAAGGGCTTGAGTGGTTTTCAATTGATTCAATTGTGATTGCAGGAAGCCTGCGGGTCCCTGATGTGACCCTGCTAAGGGGGTCCGGGTACGGAGATTGAAAATAAAAATGAAAATGAAGTGGGCAGAGAATAGAAAGAGGGGGCTGACGAGAGGGAGGAGAAGGAGGGACTTGGCAAAGGAAGAGAGAGAGAGAGCGCGAGAGAGAGAGAGAGATGGTGGTGATTGAGTGTAGCCAAAGAGAGATTGATGTCAAGGAAATGTCTCTGCATCGTCTCTCTTCAGACAGCATCTCTCCTGCTGTGTATGTTCATTTAAATGAAATGATCGTTCAAAGCCTCCTCTGTCTGGCCTCATCTCAAAATGTATTTTTAGAGGATGAAAGACATCAGAGTTGGGCGCTTTAGTCTCCATTTGGCACGTCTAAATAATCAACACATCCAAGTAACTCATGTGAGGGCAGGAAATATATCAACAAGCAGACTGCCATGATGTCTTTAAATATAAAAAAACATGACTTCACCCAGTTCACAGATTATAGTCACCGTATCAGACTCTCACCTCTCACTGACACTGGAGGGAGTTGAGCCCACCAACAGACGCATCACAGTGGGAGTCATCAGTGCAGTGTGTGTGAGACAGGCTTGGAGTGTCTATTTCTAGGTGACTGTGACCGACTGACAGACGCACTCGTTTTTTTGTGGTCGACCTGAACTGACCAGGACCTAACTATGGGCTATAACTTGGACACGGAGTTGCTCCTGGTCAGATCACAAGATTAGTGAAAACTCCTGGTCCTGAGTATGGCAGCTGAATAGTTTCTTACCGGGGGAAAACTCTTGCTTTCTTGTAAACTGCAACAGTGTTGTCTAACTGTGTCTCACCATGTTCTGGTCCCCAGTCTTGGTGAAGGTCTTCTCGTAGGCCACATCACTCTTCACCCAGCTGTAGGAGACCATGAAGCTGGTGATAGGCGGGTGGTAAACCACTAGCGGGCGCTGCCAGCTCACCACCAGGGCAGTGCCATTCAGCGGCTGGATCTTCATGTTGACCGGGGCACTGCTACAGACTGGTGAGGAAGGGAGAGGGATGGAGGGGGGAAGAATGAGGAGAGGGATGGATTGAGAGAGGAGAGAGGAGAAAAAAGGTAAGCAAATGAGTCATAAGTCACATAAAAACCACCCTGGGTGGAAGAGAATAGAAGAGAGAGAGATATAAGAAGAGGTGAGAGAGAGAGAGAGAGAGATATGAAGAGGGGAGAGAGAGAGATAAGAAGAGGGGAGAGAGAGAGAGAGAGAGAGAGAGAGAGAGAGAGAGAGATAAGAAGAGGGAGAGAGAAAGAGAGAGAGAGAGAGAGAGAGAGAGAGAGAGAGATAAGAAGAGGGGAGAGAGAGAGAGAGAGATGAGAAGAGGGGAGAGAGAGATATATAAGAAGAGAGGAGAGAGAGAGATAAGAGGATAGAAGAGAGAGATAAAAGAAGAGTGGAGAGAGAGAGATATATAAGAAGAGGATAGAAGAGAGAGATAAAAGAAGAGGGGAGAGAGAGATGTAAGAAGAGGCGAGAGAGAGATGTAAGAAGAGGGGAGAGAGAGAGAGATATATAAGAAGAGAGAGAGATAAAATAAGTGGGGAGAGAGAGAGAGAGAAAAGAAGAGGGGAGAGAGAGAGAGAGAGAGCTGTAAGAAGAGGGGAGAGAGAGAGAGAGCGAGCCTTGCAGGGCTTGTTTTTCTTACAAATGAAGCAATGGTGACACCGACAGACAAACAGGTAAAAATAGAAGGCCTTGCTCGGAGCGGCGGACTGCTGGCTGTGTTCACATCATAGCAGTCCGAGCTGATGATGGCAAGCGGTGTGTGTGTGTGTGTGTGTGTGTGTGTGTGGTTCATATCTCTTTATCGGGACCTAAAATCCCCAAAAGGCCCCACAAGGATAGTAAAACATGGACTTTCCCACATCCCCATGAGGACAAAGGACAGTGGTGGAAAAAGTAAAAGTGAAAGTCACCCATTAAAATACTTCTTGAGTAAAAGTCTAAAAGTATATGGTTTTAAATATACTTAAGTATCAAAAGTAAATGTAATTGCTAAAATATACTTTAGTATCAAAAGTAAAAGTATAAATAATTTCAAATTCATTATATTAAGCAAACCAGATGGCACAATTTTCTTGTTTTTAAATTTATGGATAGCCAGGGGCACACTCCAACACTCAGACATAGGGTTCGTAAATTCGCTCTGTCTATATACTCCGATTTCAGAGCCCTTTCGTCTGAGTGTGCCAGAGGGCAGAATAACAGATTAATTTATCAACACTCAACACTCCTTGAATACGGCCGGTGTCAGTAAACATCTGCAAAAAAGTGTAATTAAATTGTTGTCAGCAGCACAGTTACAGTCTGGATAACATGAAATTGAAAATAACGAACTCAGAGTAAAACGGTCAGAGTGAGGTGTTCCCTCATTTGTGTCTGGAAGTAGCTAGCAAGTTAGCCAATGATAGCTTCGGTGCTTGACTACTGTTGTGAGGTCAGAACGCTTGAATCAACCCTACTCCTTGGCCAGAGCATCCAGTGTGCGCTCTGAACGCTCCGAGAGCGATACGAATGAAAAATCTGACAACGCTCTGAATTTACGAATTCTCGGAGCGCCAGATTGAATTGACGAACACACCTGTAATTTACAAACAAAGCATTTGTGTTTAGTGAATCCAACAGATCAGATGCAGTAGGGATGACCAGTACGGATGTGTGAATTGAAAAATGTTCCTGTCCTGCTAATCCTTCAAAATGTAACAAAGTACTTTTGGGTGTCAGAGAAAATGTATGGAGTAGAAAGTACATTATTTTCTTTAGGAATGTAGTGAAATAAAAATAAAAAAGATGTCAAAAATATAAATAGTAAAGTAAAGTACAGATACACCAAAAAAACGACTTATGTAGTACTTTAAAGTATTTTTACTTACGTACTTTACACCACTGCTATTTTAACCTTAAGGACTAGGTTTAGGGTTACAATTAGAGTTAGGGTTCTAATTAGGGTTAAGGAAATGGGTTAGTGGTTAGGTTCATGGTTAGGGTTGTGTGTGTGTTTGTGTGCATGTGTGTGTGTTGAGTGCGTGGGTTGCAGGCAGGCAGCCTGAGGAGTAGCTCAATATTTTATTACTGTCTGACTGCTGACTCATCCAGCTGTTGGTTTCCTGAGGAGTAGCTTCAAACAGACTGAAATAACACATAAGCTTATAAAGACACTAGCCCCAGGCCTTAACACACAGGGCTCTGGCATAGTCCAACCAACCAGTCTCTGGGGTACTGGATGGAGGGATGGAAGGAGGAGGGATGGAAGAAGGAGGGATGGAAGAAGGAGGGATAGTGAGATGGAGGGGTGGAGATAGATAGATAGATAGATAGATAGATAGATAGATAGATAGATAGATAGATAGATAGATAGTTTGGAGCCATGGAGAGATGGAGGAATGGAGAGATGGATGGGTGGAGGAATAAAGAGATGGATGGAGAGACCCGTGGCTGTAGACTGGAGGAGGACAACACACATCTATAGACGGCCACCTCAAGGTGTTTTCCTTTTCATGAGGAGGCTTCCCAAGCCACAAGAGCCATAACTACTTATCTGGCTGCAATACAACCATATCACTTTGTTTACATGAGAAATTGAACATCATGACACATATTCTGAGCGGTACAAGTTGGATAAAACAAGGCTTGGTTTTCAATGGCTGCAACAGTGAAACCAATAGAGGCATAAATACAGATTCAAAGGAAGTAGTACACACATTCAGAATCACTCAAGGGGAGCCACTATTACACTGATGGTAAGGCAAGCTGTGTATTCTATAACCATTGCCATTTCCTGTGTATGAAGGAATCCTTGAGCAGTACTATACATAACCTCAAGGTGGTGCTGTAGGCCACAGTATGGCTGGGTGGAAGTTTCACCATACAATTATTTCAGGTCTACAGGAGTGCATAATTACACCGTGGCACGGTCCGTGGTGATATCATTAGAATATGGAAAATATTAGTCACTTCTTGTATTCTATCCGTGCTGGCTTTTGCAGGCTTCCTGAGATATGAAACAGATAAGTGGGAGCAGCCATACAGGATGCTGTCAATTTGCCTAAGTTAATGTTTTTTTAAGTTTTTTTTTAGGTGTGACGCCATTACGTCCAGCTGGTTTTATCAGACCAATGGAAATGCAGTTTAATGGAAAAGCACCATAGCAGGTAAATGTCGCAACTATTTTGTAAGCAAACTTTCTAAATCATTATACATATGATGTATAATATATTAAATTGAGATGGGGTGTGAGGGGGGTGAGAGAGAGAGAGAGAGAGAGAGAGGCATGCAGGGAAAGAGAAGGGAAGGAGAAGGCATAGCGAGTAGAGGTGGGGAGGATGAAAAAGAGATGGTTAGGTTGAGAAACACACTGTGACTGATGCCTAATGGAAGTCCTCGGTTACTGCTTCGAGAGCTCGACACTACACATGTCATTCACCAGTTGAGGGCATTATGACCCTCATCACCACCATAATCATCATTCACCGTATCATCCGCAAGCCAGAAAAGAGGGCACAGACACACATCTCTCCACATTCAGAGCAGAGGAGAGGAGAGAAGAGAGGAAGAAAGGAGAGGAGGAGAGGAGTTAAACGCAGAGGAGAGCAGCTCCCTCATACTAAACCCTGTGTTCAGAGTCGTCTTATGAGAGTGAGGAGAGAGAAAATGGGACAAATGGAGGAGAAAATGGCGATAGAAAGATGAGAGGAAGAGAAGGGAGAGAAAACAAGATAGAAATGAGGGAGAGTGTGAGGGAGGAGAGAGAAATGAGAGATACATTAATAATATAAAGAGAGAGAGAGAGAGAGAGAGAGAGACGTTTGTTGGTCCAGGACTTGTTCCACCCATCCCCTCAACTGACATAATTGCCACAAAAGCAATTTCACAACTTAATATGTATGGCTTTATTTTTAGTGTGCATATTAATGATGAATACTGCTGCAGCCCATTACAGCGCTAGCTCCCACTTCATCACAAGCGCACCTGATCAATTCTCTCGCCGAGCCACACTCAAAACAAAGAGAGAGCCCACGTTTAAAGAGGCAGGAGCCTTTCTGGATGGACGGACTCAAGCGGTTTTAGCGGCGCCTCAACTCACAACGTTTGTGATGGAAAATAACGCGAGAAAAAAAGAGAGAGAAAGGCAATACATAACTGAAAGTCTGTATGAGTGAGTGAGTACGAGTTAATACATGTATGGAAAGGGACTGAGTGACAGAGTGAGAGTCAGCGTAAGGTCAGATCAGATGTAGTGTGGTCCCTCTGGATGAGTCCGTAGTGCAGTGGGTGTCCGTCCCCAGGCTGTCAATCAGGCGTCTCTGACTCACTGACTGACTGACTAGAAGAGACTGTGTAGTGTGGTACCTCTGGATGCGTCCGTGGTGCCATCTGTACCCAGTCCCAGGTTGTCGGTCTGGTCCCTCTGCCAGGCATCTTTAACTGCAGACTTCAACACCTCCCGGTTGTCCAGGTCCTGGAGGGGTCTGTAGTTGTTTCTCAGGTATTCTACTGACTTCACATGGTCCTGCTGCTCCGTGGTGAAGATGGAGTAGAACGCCTCCAGCTAGACACAGAGAGAGAGGGAGCAAGAGAGAGAGATATAGTCTTCGGTAAGGCATGAGCAGGGGTGGTTGCGCGCGCGTGTGTTTATGTGTGTTTGCGTGTGTGTTGGGTGGAAGGGGTGTCCCTGAAGTAAAGGACATGAACGGGCTGCTGTTCCGCTCAAATGGCCCGAGGAGTGTGGAACATTTCAATGGGCTGAATTTGCTGACATGGATCGCTTTGACTGATTTCCTACAGAGCGCTGTAATGACTACACATTAAAGATCGGCTGGAATCATGGACACACAGAAAAATGAATTACAGATTCATAAGAGACCATCTGTGAATGCCATAAAACATCGCAGAACACAGTCAATACTTTCCATCCCCCTAACCAATACAGAACAAAGGATTTGTCCTCTGCTGCAAGTTTATGGACATATCTTGTCCGGAGCTCTTCAAATATGTACTGTACACTCGAGGAAATAATATGTGGATATGTCAATACATGCGTGTATAACCAACCAAGTGTTGGACATACAGTACAAAGACATTAAACAGCCCTGGTTTGGTGCGTAATAGTCAACCTGGTGTCAGAGGGGATTTAAAAGCCTGCACCACCCTGGGTGCAAGTTTTGGTTCTTGCCCTAGCACTACACAGCTGATTCAAATAACCAACCCATCGTCAAGATTAGATTATTTGAATCAGCTGTGTAGGGCAAAAAACTAAACGTGCACCCAGAGGGGGCCCGAGGACAGAGTTTGGGATAGCCTGCTATAGATAGTACAAGCCTATGGGAAAGAGTAGTTTTGGCTGCGACGGAGGTTACTGTATAGAGAAGGTTTTCAAGATGTTTGTGGGGGCTGTGCTTTGTGGTAATTTGGCCAGGTTCCGGTGGAGTTTTCTATGCGGGCTAAACTGAAATGCAACACTTCAGTGTAGATCTGATCATGGATGTGGTGGCATTTCGGGGGGGGGGGGAGCCCAAGAGCCCAAGAGCCCAAGAGCCCAAGAGCCCAAGAGCCATGCTTTCTTTGGAGGGGTGGATTGAGGATTTTGCTCAACGGAGAAGTATATATATATATTTTTTATCTTAAAATCAATGTTGTCACAGTTGCTTCTTGTTGAAGAGGCAGCTGCTAACGTTAGCTTGCTGTAGCTAGCTATTGTCTTCCTCCGTATCTGAATGAATTTGTGGCTATTTCTTTCGTTCTGGCAAAATAAGAGAGCTAGATTTTGTTTGTGTAATGCCATATGTCGATAACATAGCTAAGTTTGTCACTGGTATGGGCTAGTAAATATCCTAAACCTAGCCAGCTAGAAGGTGATAGCCACAAGCTAAAACCGGGGAGAGAGGGAGGAGATAATTCACTTCCTGTTTAATCTAATCTGCTGTTAGCTTGCAAATGTTCACTCAAATACTTATTTCCACATGTAATTGATCAAATTAGATTTGTATTCTATAAAGATTGTAATTGTGTGAATATTGTAGAAAAATCATCACAGCCATTATCGATACTAAAAAGTAAAGTTCCACCTACAGTTTACCATGTACAGTAGACTACAGGCAATATGTTCCTCCACCATGTACAGTAGACTACAGGCAATATGTTCCTCCACATTGTACAGTAGACTACAGACAATATGTTCCTCCACCATGTACAGTAGACTACAGACAATATGTTCCTCCACATTGTACAGTAGACTACAGGCAATATGTTCCTCCACCATATACAGTAGGCTACAGGCAATATGTTCCTCCACATTGTACAGTAGGCTACAGACAATATGTTCCTCCACCATGTACAGTAAACTACAGGCAATATGTTCCTCCACCATGTACAATAGGCTACAGACAATATGTTCCTCCACCATGTACAGTAGGCTACAGGCAATATGTTCCTCCACATTGTACAGTAGGCTACAGGCAATATGTTCCTCCACCATGTACAGTAGGCTACAGGCAATATGTTCCTCTACATTGTACAGTATGCAACAGGCAGTATGTTCCTCCACCATGTACAGTAGGCTACAGGCAATATGTTCCTCCACATTGTACAGTAGGCTACAGGCAATATGTTCCTCCACCATGTACAGTAGGCTACAGGCAATATGTTCCTCCACCATGTACAATAGGCTACAGACAATATGTTCCTCCACATTGTACAGTAGGCTACAGGCAATATGTTCCTCCACATTGTACAGTAGGCTACAGGCAATATGTTCCTCCACCATGTACAATAGGCTACAGACAATATGTTCCTCCACCATGTACAGTAAACTACAGGCAATATGTTCCTCCACATTGTACAATAGGCTACAGACAATATGTTCCTCCACATTGTACAGTAGGCTACAGACAATATGTTCCTCCACATTGTACAGTAGGCTACAGGCAATATGTTCCTCCACCATGTACAATAGGCTACAGACAATATGTTCCTCCACATTGTACAGTAGGCTACAGGCAATATGTTCCTCCACATTGTACAGTAGGCTACAGGCAATATGTTCCTCCACATTGTACAGTAGGCTACAGACAATATGTTCCTCCACATTGTACAGTAGGCTACAGGCAATATGTTCCTCCACCATGTACAGTAGGCTACAGGCAATATGTTCCTCCACCATGTACAGTAGGCTACAGGCAATATGTTCCTCTACATTGTACAGTATGCTACAGGCAATATGTTCCTCCACATTGTACAGTAGGCTACAGGCAATATGTTCCTCCACATTGTACAGTAGGCTACAGACAATATGTTCCTCCACCACGTACAGTAGACTACAGGCAATATGTTCCTCCACATTGTACAGTAAACTACAGGCAATATGTTCCTCCACCATGTACAGTAGGCTACAGGCAATATGTTCCTCCACATTGTACAGTAGGCTACAGGCAATATGTTCCTCCACATTGTACAGTAGGCTACAGACAATATGTTCCTCCACCATGTACAGTAGGCTACAGGCAATATGTTCCTCCACATTGTACAGTAGGCGACAGGCAATATGTTCCTCTACCATGTACAGTAGGCTACAGGCAATATGTTCATCCACATTGTACAGTAGGCTACAGGCAATATGTTCCTCCACATTGTACAGTAGGTTACAGGCAATACGTTCCTCCACCATGTACAGTAGGCAATAAGTTCCTCCACATTGTACAGTAGGCTACAGGCAATATGTTCCTCCACATTGTACAGTAGGTTACAGGCAATACGTTCCTCCACCATGTACAGTAGGCAATAAGTTCCTCCACCATGTACAGTAGGCTACAGGCAATAAGTTCCTCCACCATATACCATAGGCTACAGGCAATATGTTCCTCCACCATGTACAATAGGCTACAGACAATATGTTCCTCCACCATGTACAATAGGCTACAGGCAATATGTTCCTCCACCATGTACAATAGGCTACAGACAATATGTTCCTCCACCATGTACAATAGGATACAGGCAATATGTTCCTCCACCATGTACAATAGGCTACAGACAATATGTTCCTCCACCATGTACAGTAGGCTACAGACAATATGTTCCTCCACATTGTACAGTAGGCTACAGGCAATATGTTCCTCCAACATGTACAGTAAACTACAGGCAATATGTTCCTCCACCATGTACAATAGGCTACAGGCAATATGTTCCTCCACCATGTACAGTAGGCTACAGGCAATATGTTCCTCCACATTGTACAGTAGGCTACAGACAATCTGTTCCTCCACCATGTACAGTAGGCTACAGGCAATATGTTCCTCCACATTGTACAGTAGGCTACAGACAATCTGTTCCTCCAGCATGTACAATAGGCTACAGGCAATATGTTCCTCCACCATGTACAGTAGGCTACAGACAATATGTTCCTCCACCATGTACAGTAGACTACAGGCAATATGTTCCTCCACCATGTACAGTAGGCTACAGGCAATATGTTCCTCCACCATGTACAGTAGGCTACAGACAATATGTTCCTCCACCATGTACAGTAGACTACAGGCAATATGTTCCTCCACCATGTACAGTAGGCTACAGGCAATATGTTCCTCCACATTGTACAGTAGGCTACAGGCAATATGTTCCTCCACCATGTACAATAGGCTACAGGCAATATGTTCCTCCACCGTGTGAGTCATAAAAATTACAATATTGCATTCGGGGCTTTCCAGCAGTTTTTATATGTGTGGAGCATAAATTGTCCAATTGTAAACTAACAAATAATTTTGAAAGTTACATAAATATCTGTTAGAGTCCATTACCTGCTACCCGGACTATAATGTTTGATACACAGAGAAAGAGAAGGAGGAGGAGGAAGGGGAGAAGGAGGGGAGAATGGGAAAAGTAGGTGGGTATATAGAAACAGTGGGATGATAGTGTGTGTCTGTGAATGTGTAACTGACCTGTGAGTGGGAGAGGAAAACGGGTCTGGATAAGACGATCCACTCGACCACCTTGCTGCAGGGCGGGATGGTGAGAGAGCCTGTGTACCGGTAGTAACTCCCCAAAGATGACGGTAGCAGATCCCTCAGGACGAAGGAACTCAGGAATGTCTCCTTCTCTGGAGGATGGAGAGAGAACACATAAACACATATTTACACAGAGAAAGACACACTAACACTGCATCCTTCTCTTAAACAGCCACCACTAACATTGAGTGGCTGCTGCCAACACACTGACACTGACTCAACTCCAGCCACTTTAATAATGGGAATTGATGGGAAATGATGTAAATATATCACTAGCCACTTTAAACAATGCTACCTTATATAATGTTACTTACCCTACATTATTCATCTCATATGCATACGTATATACTGTACTCTATATCATCGACTGCATCCTTATGTAATACATGTATCACTAGCCACTTTAACTATGCCACTTTGTTTACATACTCATCTCATATGTATATACTGTACTCGATACAATCTACTGTATCTGCCTATGCTGCTCTGTACCATCACTCATTCATATATCCTTATGTACATATTCTTTATCCCCTCACACTGTGTACAAGACAGTAGTTTTGGAATTGCTAGTTAGATTACTTGTTGGTTATTACTGCATTGTCGGAACTAGAAGCACAAGCATTTCGCTACACTCGCATTAACATCTGCTAACCATGTGTATGTGACAAATAACATTTGATTTGATTTGATTTGATTTTGCACATCAACACAGAGAAACACATTCAAAAACAGCCATACCCACAGCCAATATACAGTACACACTCAGCGACCCACACAATGTAAACAAAGTGCAGGCATAATTATTCCCACATAATTAAATAGAAAACATACATTATATTGTATCTTTACGCCTTTTTCAATCACCACATG
Source organism: Oncorhynchus clarkii lewisi (assembly GCF_045791955.1). Lineage (NCBI taxonomy): Eukaryota > Metazoa > Chordata > Actinopteri > Salmoniformes > Salmonidae > Oncorhynchus > Oncorhynchus clarkii. The sequence continues at coordinate 42,977,536 of NC_092163.1, forward strand.
TTTACAATATGGTGGATTTATTTACCCCACATGTCTAGTATTTCATTTTAAACGAGGTAGAAAGTTCTGTGTTTATCAACAGCTGACATACAGTACCAATCAAAGGTTTGGACACACATACTCATTCCAGGGTTTTTCTGTATTTTGACTATTTTCTACATTGTAGAATAATAGTGAAGACATCAAAACTATGAAATAACACATTCATTCTTCACCAAGGTCCGGAGGTCAAAATGTGTAAAAAAATATATTTAAAAAATAGTTATCCATCCATCGCTTTTGGAATTTTCATGGTTCCCTGACTGTCTAGTTTTTTTTAGCAAGCTGGGTAGAGTGACGAGACTATAATTGTAGTAGGTCCATTATCAATTCTACACAGTTTCAATTTGAAATAGTCATTTGTGACCCGTTTTAAGAAGCTAGGTGTATGTCGCACATCACTACTTCACAGGTAAGGCATTTGACAGTAAACATTTTTTAATCAAAATGAGTTATTTGGCAGAAATGCTTTCTGGAACATAAAAAGGTGTATGCCATCTGGAATTGTTATTGCTTTCTGGAATAAAAAAAAGGTGTATGTCATCTGGAATTGTTATTGCTTTCTGGAATAAAAAAAAAGGTGTATGCCATCTGGAATTTTTATTGCTTTCTGGAATAAAAAAAAGGTGTATGTCATCTGTAAATATAAATACAATTGTTAGACTAGTTGGTTGTGCCACGGAAAAAGCCAAGAACCTTCCCGCTAGCCATGATTGGCTGATATAATAGTAGGGCTGGACATGCCGTGAGATGACGTCGGATTGATCTGCCATGTAGCATGCTTCTGTCTATAACATGAGCTGCTCAGTATTGTGTAGATAATTCTTGCTACCAAGGCTTTTTTGAAATATACCATAGAGAACTGAATTGCAAAAGTGTTGATACTGCTCTCAACATTTCTGCCCTAAATTTAACAGCAACTATCGACAAAGATCAGTGGGAAAAATGTGTGATGGACTACTTTCTGGAGGACGATCTTGCCATGCTGACTCTCTCTGACTCAGAAGATTAAGAAATCCCTCATTTAGGTAAAAACATTTTAATTGAACCAGACAATGTAGAGTCTTCTGATGACAGTTATGGGGAATAAATGACTATCAACAGTGTTGTTTTCACGGGAGAAGTTGACCAAGTTTTGATATCAAATGAGGAGGGAGTCGAAAAGAGAACACAAAAGGCTGTTGTATAAAACATCTGTCTACGGATTACATCTTCAAACTAAGGGCAACCATGGTATCCATGACAGAGGAGAAGCGTTCATCTATGTATACAGGTAAGAGTCTAGATACATTTTCTGATATTATACATTTGTAATTTTGTCAAAGTCATTTTCATTGCAAGTTAAAACGTACTGTTAGCTAGCTAGCAAACGTTAGCTGGCTGTCTCGATCGTATGATCTCTGTAGTAATTTTATTAGTATCTCAGAAAGCTATTTGCATTGATAGTTATAGCCTAATGTTAGCTAAATAGCTAACATTGAACCTAGTTGGTTAGCTTTAGCTACCTGCAGATTCATGCATGGTGGCTAGCTATGACAATCAGTTTGTATTGCTAGTAATGTGGGTTGGCATTATGGTTCATTGTTTAGCTCACTCTGTTCAGCACATGGCCTCACATGTGAATCATTAGAGATGGGTGGGGCTAAACTTAAGAGGGTGTGAACGATGCTGAATGGGTGTAGACAAAGACGAGCTCTCCAGTAAGTGTACCAAAACATTCAACAGACATTTTCTCAAAATTGAGGTTCAAAGCGGAATTATTTTCCATTATTCCTAAACTGCAGTGTATGGTATACAATTTTCTAGCTCTGAGTCCCTACTTTTTTCCAATGTCAAAATAAAAATAAAAACATTTAAAATGTTGCTACATAAGTCCGAATCAAGGTGGTGGGTCACATTTAAATGTCGATTGAGATGGGTTTTTTTCTGGGGAAAAACTATTTGTGCCAGATTGAATTGGCTTGTTTGACACATTTGATGTAGGGGAAGTAAGGTAACTACGATCTGGAGACAATCTGGCATAGTAAAGTGGAGGCTGAAGACAATTTAGGTTAGTAAAGTGGAGGCTGACGACAATCTGGGGTAGTAAAGTGGGCGCTTGAGACAATCGGGGGTAGTCAAGTTGGAGCTAGAGACAATCTGGGGTAGTGAAGTGGGCACTAGAGAAATTCTAGGGTAGTAAAGTGGAGCCTGGAGACAATCTGGGGTGGCAACAGGACACTAAACTTGGGGTTCAGATATAAACCATGTCATCTGGTACTTGGAAGAACCTTCTAACTGTCATGTGGGTTTCTATCGAAGGATGAGAAGGGCGCTTCACTGTGGACTATGGCGCGTGGGTGGGACATGGGACGGGAAAGTGGGCGTGACTGTACAACACACTTATCTGAACGGAAGCACCTTTCCGTTCCCGACATAGTGAGCTGCTACAGTATTCACCGCATCTCTACTACCCGCCTGCCCTCAGACAGCACAGCTGTATCGTGGCACTGCCTCAAACCTGCTGATGGATGGATGGCTGGGGCTAATAAGCTAGCGGAAACCCTGCCACCGCCACCCCGCTAGAAGAGAAGACATTAAATGTGCATCCCAAATGGCACCCTATCACCTATGTATTGCACTACTTTTGACCAGAGCCCTATGGGCCATGGTCAATAGGGCTGGGGTCAAAGGTAGTGCACAACGTAGTGAATAGCATGCCATTTGGGAAGCATCCTAATTACCCAGCCAGAGGGCCAGGAGCCTCCCTTGGACCATCAAAACAACACCACAACCCAGGCTGACCGGACCCAGCCCTTCCTCCAACAAGGAGGGCCTCTAGATTCAACACAAGTCTGAATGCTCAACACCGAGGGCGGTTTACCGGATCCCTATTCCTGATCTAAAAACACTTTAATTGGAGATTCTCTACTGAGCATGCTTTTAAATCCTAGGAGAAGGCTTGATCTGTGTTCGGGAGACCATGTGTAGTGGCTTGATTGGCCTACCTCACAGAGTAACCACTGTAGACATCTAAATCAAGCGATACCACCTGCATGCTAGCCCCATTTTTGCCCTGTTCCAGCCATGGCAAATCATCCAGTATAGGGAGTCAGTGTAATGAATGGGAGAGAGACCCAGAGAAGCACGAAAGATAGAGTTGTGTGAGATTAATCAGCATGAGTAAAGAGGTCTGCATTTTACGGCTATATGCTCACAGTTTATTCCGTTCCTCCATTAACACGTCTTCTCTTCGTCTCTGAGTTGACCCACATAAAGAGAACCACGTCAGTAGCACATTGTTAAACCAGCCGTATGTGTTGGTACACACAAAGCGTGCAGGCACACACACACACAGCTGCATGGCTCAATAGAGCCGTGTGTGTGTGTGTGTGTGTGTGTGTGTGTGTGTGTGTGTGTGTGTGTGTGTGTGTGTGTGTGTGTGTGTGTGTTTGTATGCAGATGGACCAAAGTATTATGGACACATGCTAAAGCACATTTAAATGGGCAGGTGGAGACACGACATAACGCATGTTTGTAGAGACACCAGCTTCCAACCACACTCCGCTCGCAGCTCACACCAACTCTGATTTCATACAACATGCACTGCAGCTAGGCACATCTGTCTCCCCCTAGCATTAAAGATTAATGGTGCAAGCAAGCGTGCATCTGATGTTGCCGCTGTGTAAGTTCTCTCTGTCTGTGTGTGTGTATGTGAGCAAGCGATAGAGCGTTGACTAATTGAGGCTTAGATGCAATTAACTGTTCCGTCTCTTCTTTGTGGCGCTACACAGAGAAGCAGGGAGCGGTGGTAGCTCACTGTGCTGCCTTCATCTTGATGCAAGACCGGGCTCAGAGCTTGTGGTCATACTAATTTGAGAATAAAAAGGAACACCAAGGTTAAGTATCTTCAAAAGCCTGAACAAACCAATGGATGACCAGACGAGAGGCACGGAATCTCTAAGTCTGGGAGACGTGTGAGGTCTGAAGCAATCACTTCGCATTAACCTCACAAACAACTATGTCCTTGGGAAATAATTTCTCTGTCTCTTTTTTTTGTTGTGTATGTTTCCTGTCGACATTCATTTGATGCTCTTGTACGTGACTGAAAGCCCTCTGTGGTGAAAGTGATGACGCCTTGGTCCTCTGGCAATCCGTTAGTGTGTCTGTATATCAATGTTTCCGTGTGAAGACTGAGAACCTGGTGCTCTACTGATGCTCTGTAGTTTAAAGGCTAAGTGAGAAGTGCTATAGAACTACGGCTGCCGAACAACATCACAGTGAGAAGGCATCAAACTGCTGAGAGCAAGAGCGAGAATGAGTGTGTGTGTGCGCGTGTGAGTGGGACAGTAGTAGTGTGAGTGCCAGGGGTTTACTCACCGTGGTGTACGACCCGTTTCAGTCCCTGGATGATGGGCTCTACGGCTGGATTGTCTCGCCGCCCCACCTGACGACACCGAACAAGAGACAGGCTCTTTTACAAGACAGCCCAGAACAGCAGTTACAGTACCCACACTCAGTTCAGCGTGCTCCTAATTTATTACCAATATTCCCAGTGTCCTATTTACGCTTAGAGGGGGGGATAAAACGGTGTTGGGACTCCTCGATAACTCAGGTCAGTTCAATGAGAGTAAAAGTATCTGAGTGTAAATGAGAGTAAATGTAGCTAAGCATTGAATGTGGAAAATAATATGAACCCCCTTAGCGACCATTCACACAGCCTTAGGGAACCAAAAGCAGCTCCTCCTCATCGATTAAAGATGGTAAACTGGTGTGTGTGTGTGTGTGTCCTGCTCTGTAAAATGCAATTCAGCAGGATAAATGTGTGCGCGTGCTGATGCTAATTGCTGTAAGCGATAGGCTGTCAGAAACACAGTGGTAGCATTTAGGTCTTCATACACACAAGGTCCATCACTGTCTATCCACAGACCTACATAGGAACACCTGTGTCCCCATTCCAACCTGCCTGCTTCTCTGATCGGAGAGAGAAACGACCCTGGCCTAGCCACTCTGTGTGGCTCTGAGTGCTTCAGTAGAGTGCTTCCTAAGTAATAGACCGCATCGCCATAGTAGAACTAGAAATAGAACATCTGATAGACAGAGCGGAGTGAACCTTGATCTAGTCAGTGATTACCGTGGGTGTAAGCTGGAGAGTGATGAGCTGGAGTGTTGGTGCTGGGTTAAGCGCAGACGTGCAAACAAACAGGGAAAGAAAGTGGAGCTCTCCTCCTTGAGGGTGCTCGGTTGAAGCGTCATCATTTGAGGTTTCATTTAATTGCAGAAATAAAATGTTGTTGGTCCCATGTTTCATGAGCTGAAATAAAATATCCCAGAAATGTTCATCCCTGTTAGTGAGCATTTCTCCTTTGCCAAGATATGTGTGGCATATCAAAAAAGTTGATTTAACAGCATGATCATTACACAGGTGCACCTTGTGCAAGGGACAATAAAAGGCCATTCTAAAATGTTCAGTCTTGTCACAACACAATGCCACAGATATCTCAAGTGGAGGGAGTGTGCAATTTTGGCATTCTGAGTGCAGGAATGTCCACCAGAGCTGTTGCCAGAGAATTTACTGTTAATTTCTCTACCATAAGCCACCTCTCCAACATCATTTTAGAGAATGTGTAACCATGCAGACCATGTGTAACCACGCCAGCCCAGGACCTCCACCTCCAGGTTCTTCACCTGCGGGATCATCTGAGAGCAGCCACCGGACAGCTGATGAAACTGTGGTTTGCACAACTGAAGAATTTCTGTACAAACTGTCAGAAACGCTCATCTGTCTGCTCATCGTCCTCACCTGGGTCTTGACCTTACTCCAGTTCGGCGTCATAACCGACTTCAGTGGGCAAATTGCTCACCTTTGAGGGACACTGGCACACTGGAGTGTGCTCTTCACGGATGAATTCTGATATGGCATTGGGTGGGCGAGCGGTTTGCTGACGTTGTGAACAGAGTGCCTAATGGTGGTGGTGGGGTTATGGTATGGAAAGGCATAAGCTACGGACAACAAACACAATTACCTTGTGTCGATGGCAATTTGAATGCAGATACCGTGACGAGTTCCTGAGGGCCATTGTCGTGCCAACAGATGCATATCTGTATTCCCAGTCATGTGAAATCCATAGATTAGGGCCTAATACATTTATTTAAATAGACAGATGTTTTTATATGAACTGTAACTCAGTCAAATCTTTGAAATTGTTGCATGTTGTGTTTATATTTTTGTTCAGTATAGAATACCACTAATTGCCCAATATTTTTTTTTTTTTTTAACAAACCAGGTACTAAGATACTTTTCCATTAGGGAACGAGAAATATTCCTTGATGTTTACAACTGAAAATCAACTGGAGGCCATTTACTATCCTTCAGAAATATTCCTGGAGTGTGAGGCTGGCTGTGCTAGTCTTTAGGGAAGCCTGCGGTACGGTAAGTTAGAACAAAGTGGTGGCTTAAGGGGATAGCGGAAGAGGAACCCCTTGCTCTCTGACTCTGTCTGTAGTTGTCTTTCACCGTAATGTCTCCCTGGAGACATCTGTCTGTCTGCCGGACTGCCTGCCTGCCTGTCTGTGGCACTGACAGAGAGTCACAGCTCTCAGGAGACGGACAATGTGTGTGTGCGAATGAGTGAGAGAGACACAAAGAAACAGAGAGCGAGACAGAGAAACAGAGAGAGACCGAGAGAGACCGTTATCTATAAAAGGGATATGGGAAGTTGGAAGGAAAGAGACGACAAATAATAAAGATATCATGTGCCTCAAGAGAGCCAGCAGCTTTCAAATCAGTGTACTGTTGTTCATATCTCCTAATAAGCACTGTATTCCAGGCCTCTGCCCGTTTCATTGTGTTTGGGAACAACTGAGACCAAGAGAACTCTTCAAACAACAACACAGCCCAAAGTCAGTATTACAGTACCTCAAAAAACACAGCCATCGCAGCAATGATGCGCTTCTCCTTGATGGCCGCACTGAGACTATCAAAGTCATCTGAGTTGTACAGGTATATCTGCATCTGTGAGCGGAGGGGGCGAGAGAGAGGGGAGAAAGAGAGAGCAGACAGAACATTAGAGGTGTACACACAGCCAGAGTCTTAACTGTCTCTTGAGTGACTCTGGCATGTCAGAAGAAATCACAACACATATTTCCTCTCAGCAGGATGTTTTGCAAATAAATAGTACGGATTTCGATGGTTATATATATAAGTATTTGTTGAAAATGACTATTTCTCCTCATTTCCCCCCTCTTCTCTGTCATTCATTCTCTCACACAAACCAACTGTAAATCACACATCCCAACCTTAAACTGTAATACTGTATGCCACTGTATTTACAGTAACATAATCTCCCATCCCAGTGCTGTATCATAATCTCCCATCCCAGTGCTGTATCCTACTGTTCTTACAGTAACATAATCTCCCATCCCAGTGCTGTATCCTACTGTCCTTACAGTAACATAATCTCCCATCCCAGTGCTGTATCCTACTGTCCTTACAGTAACATCATCTCCCATCCCAGTGCTGTATCCTACTGTTCTTACAGTAACATAATCTCCCATCCCAGTGCTGTATCCTACTGTTTTTACAGTAACATAATCTCCCATCCCAGTGCTGTATCCTACTGTCCTTACAGTAACATAATCTCCCATCCCAGTGCTGTATCCTACTGTTCTTACAGTAACATGGTGAGCAGGGATCCACAGTGGGATTATACTCTTCTCATGCACTAAGATCCAACCGTGGGTCATGCTCTAATGCTTTTAATCACAGCTCCCATATGTGTCTACTCTGAGGCAAAAACATGTAGGCCTATGTGTGTGCGTGGTGTATGTACCACAACGCTGGGAGAGAACAGCACCATTAAAAAAGTTATAGGCAAGATATAATCAAAACTCAACCAAAGTTTTGAAAACAAACAAACTCCTCACTCAAACTGAATATAAAAGATACCCTCTCATCAAACGGCTGTGGCCGCCGTGTCCTGATCTCACCCTGTTTGTTTGTATCATGACTCCCAACTCCCGTCTGTTGCTCCCTCCCTCCCTAGGCTCTCTAGAGTCTTTAATCATATGAGTAAGCACTGAGCAATGTTCAGGGTTCTAGATGAACTTGTGGCACTTGTGCGCCCAACTTTTTCAGTTGATGTTACCAGCACATGATTTGGTTGCACCACATTTTTGCCAGTGCGCACCTATAATGACATAACCAATCGACCTACATAGCGGTAATCATTTATTTGAATCGTAAATCTCTATTGATAAACTGGGTAAATCAAGATGTAGCCTATGCCTATTCACAATACAGGTGAATGTATATGCAATAGGAGTGTGTGCATGCTTTGAGTTGTGGCTGATTTCATGGGGCTACAGATGAAAAACAATCTGTTTCCCTTCGATCTGGGACTTATTTTATTGTACTGATCCATAACATTTGCATAGGAGGAGCAATCTCTTCTTTTATAAATGTGTGCTCTGTCTCTGATGACGTCATTCACAGACACACTGTGAAGGAGACAGAAGAGAATGAATAACGTTTTGGGCAATTACCATGGTTTTTGGTGACAATCAGCTTTGAAATCAGCATACGGTATTTAGCCTTATGGTTTGCACAAACAAAATACTAGGGTAGTGAATTGATGTTAGCTTCAGCTGTAAGCAAGGAAAGTTAGCCTACAAAGCTGGAAGCTACTGGTATCTTCTTTAATTATAAATTGTTCTAGCCTGTAATGGACATTGTTTTATGAACAGTCATTAAGATGCAACATTTCTACATGCCTTGTTGCATTATTAAAGTGCATTAACTTCTGTGCAGCACGAGTGGGGAGCTAACATGATGCAGCCCACACTTCCAATGATAGGCAGTGGTTCCTCAGGACAGGCTAAATTCGGCAATGAGTCAGTGGCGCAGGCAAGGAGCAGGCGGGCGCGCTATACAGGGACATCGGCTGCACTGACAGACAGACTTGATCCTCTCTCAATCAGTAGATGACGTGAGACACATTTTTTCATGGTCTAGTATCGAAAAAGGAACAAGGTTTCGGTGTACCAAAATCAAATCAAATCAAATTGTATTGGTCACATACACATGGTTAGAAGACGTTCGTGCGAGTGTAGCGAAATGCTTGTGCTTCTTGTTCCAAGAGCGTCGTAATATCTAACAAGTAATCTAACAAATTCACAACGACTACCTTATACACACAAATGCAAAGGGATGAATAAGAGCATGTACATATAAATATATGGATGAGCGATGGCCGTGCGGCATAAGCAAGATGCAGTAGATGGTAGAATACAGTATACAGTATACAGTTGAGGTCGGAGGTTTACATACACTTAGGTTGGAGTCATTAAACTATCAACCACTCCACAAATTTCTTGTTAACAAACTATAGTTTTGACAAGTCGTTTAGGACATCTACCTTGTGCATGACACAATACATTTTTCCAACAATTGTTTACAGACAGATGATTTCACTTATAATTCACTGTATCACAATTCCAGTGGGTCAGAAGTTTACATACACTAAGTTGACTGGGCCTTTAAACAGCTTGGAAAATTCCAGAAAATTATGTCATGGCTTTAGAAGCTTCTGATAGGCTAATTGACATCATTTGAGTAAATTGCAGGTGTACCTGTGGGTGTATTTCAAGGCCTACCTTCAAACTGAGTGCTTATTTGCTTCACATCATGGGAAAATCAAAGGAAATCAGCCAAGACCTCAGAAAAAAAAATGTAGACCTCCACAACTCTGGTTCATCCTTGGGAGCAATTTCCAAACGCCTGAAGGTACCACGTTCATCTGTACAAACAATAGTAAGCAAGTATAAACACCATGGGACCATGCAGCCGTCATACCACTCCGGACTGAGACGTGTTCTGTCTCCTAGAGATGAACATACTTTGGTGCAAAAAGTGCAAATCAATCCCAGAACAACAGCCTTTGCTGTTGTTCTGGGATTGATTTGCACTTTTGAAGATAATTTTGTACCTGTTTCCTCCAGTATCTATAACCAAAGTAAAACAAGTCGAATATAGACATAACCTGAAAGGCCGCTCAGCAAGGAAGAAGCCACTGCTCCAAAACGGCCATTAAAAAAGCCAGACTACGGTTTGCAACTGCACATGGGGACAAAGATCGTACTTTTTGGAGAAATGTCCTCTGGTCTGATGAAACAAAAATAGAACTGTTTGTCCATACTGACCATCGTTATGTTTGGAGGAAAAATAGGGAGGCTTGCAAGCCAAAGAACACCATCCCACGGGGGTGGCAGCATCATGTTGTGGGGGGGCTTTGATGCAGTAGGGACTGGTGCACTTCACAAAATAGATGGCAGCATGAGGGAGGAAAATTATGTGGATATATTGAAGAAAAATCTCAAGACATCAGTCAGGAAGTTAAAGTTGGTCAAATAAGGGTCTTCCAAATGGACAATGATCCCAAGCATACTTCCAAACTTGTGGCAAAATGGCTTAAGGACAACAAAGTCAAGGTATTGAAGTGGCCTTCACAAAGCCCTGCCTGCCCTAAATCCTATAGAAAATATGTGGGCAGAACTGAAAAAGCATGTGCGAGCAAGGATGCCTACAAACCTGACTCAGTTACACCAGCTCTGTCAGGGGGAATAGGCCAAAATTCACCCAACTTATTGTGGGAAGCTTGTGGAAGGCTACCCGAAACTATTGACCCAAGTTAAACAATTTAAAGGCAATGCTACCAAATATTAATTGAGTGTATGTAAACTTCTGACCCAGAAATAAAAGCTAAAATAAATTATTCTCTCTACTATTATTCTGACATTTCACATTCTTAAAATAAAGTGGTGATCCTAACGGAATTTTTACTAGGATTAAGTGTCAGCAATTGTGAAAAACTGAGATTTAAATGTTTTTGGCTAAGGTGTATGTAAACTTCTGACTTCAACTGTATATGTATATTAATGTATATGGCATTAATTAAAGTGACTAGTGATACCTTTAAATGTATTAAAGTGGCCAGAGATTTGAGTCTGTATGTTGGCAGCAGCCACTCTATGTTAGTGATGGCTGTTTATCAGTCTGATGGCCTTGAGATAGAAGCTGTTTTTCAGTCTCTCTTTCCCAGCTTTGATGCACTTGTACTGACCTCGCCTTCTGGATGATAGCGGGGTGAACATGCATTGGCTCGGGTGGTTGTTTTCCTTGATGACCTTTTTGGCCTTTCTGTGACATCGGGTGCTGTAGGTGTCCTGGAGGGCAGGTAGTTTGCCCCCGATGACGCGTTGTGCAGACCGCACAACCCTCTGCAGAGCCTTGCGGTTGTGGGCGAAGCAGTTGACGTATCAGGCGGTGATACAGCCTGACAGGATGCTGCATCTGTAAAAGTTTGTGAGTGTTTTAGGTGACAAGCCAAATTTCTTCAGCCTCCTGAGGCACTGTCTGTATGAATGGACAATTTCAGTTTGTCTGTGATGTGTACGCCGAGGAACTTAAAACTTCCCACCTTCTCCACTACTGTCCTATCAATGTGGATGGGGGGATGCTCCCTCTGCTGTTTCCTGAAGTCCACAATCATCTCCTTTGTTTTGTTGATGTTGAGTGAAAGGTTAATTTCCTGACACCTCACTCCGATGGCCCTCACCTCCTCCCTGTAGGCCATCTCGTCGTTGTTGGTAATCAAGCCTACCACTGTAGTGTCGTCTGCAAACTTGATGATTGAGTTGTAGGCGTGCATGGCCACGCAGTCATGGGTGAACAAGGAGTACAGGAGAGGGCTGAGAATGCACCCTTGTGGGGCCCTAGTGTTGAGGATCAGCAGGGTGGAGATGTTGTTTCCTACCCTCACCACCTGAGGGCGGCCCGTCAGAAAGTCCAGGACCCAGTTGCACAGGACGAGGTTGAGACCCAGGGTCTTGAGCTTAATGATGAGTTTGGAGGGTACTATGGTGTGAACAGCATTCTTACATAGGTATTCATCTTGTCCAGATGGGATAGGGCAATGTGCAGTGTGATGGCGATTGCGTCGTCTGTGGACCTATTCGGGCAGTAAGCAAATTGAAGTGGGTCTAAGGTCTCAGGTAGGGTGGAAGTGATATAATCCTTGACTAGTCTCTCAAATCACTTCATGATGACAGAAGTGAGTACTGCGGGGCGATAGTCATTTAGTTCAGTTACCTTAGTTTTCTTGGGAACAGGAATGGTGGCCATCTTGAAGCATGTAGACACAGCAGACTGGGATAGCGATTGATTGAATATCCGTAAACACACCAACCAGCTGGTCTGCGCTTGTTCTGAGGACGCGGCAAGGGATGTCATCTGGGCTGGCAGCCTTGCGAGGGTTAACACGTTTAAATGTTTTACTCACAATGGTCACGGTGAAGGAGAGCCCACAGGCTTTGGTAGCAGGCCAGTTAAGTTGTTTAATACGTCTGGGAGCAAGACGTCGATGTCTGTGACGGGGCTGGTTTTCTTTTTTAATCAGTGATTGACTGTAGACCCTGCCACATACATCTCCTGTTTGAGTCGTTGAATTGTGACTCTACTTTGTCTCTATACTGACGCTTTACTTGTTTGATTGCCTTGCGGAGGGAATAGCTACACTGTTTGTAATCGGTCATATTTCCAGTCGCCTTGCCATGTTGGAAAGCAGATGGAAAGTGGTGGTTCGCGCTTTCAGTTTACACGAATGCTGCCATCAATCCACGGTTTCTGGTTAGGGAAGGTTTTAATAGTCACAGTGGGTACAACACCGATGCACTTGCTAATAAACTCGCTCACCGAGTCAGCGTATACATTAATGTTATTGTCTGAGGCTATCCGGAACATATCCCAGTCCACGTGATCGAAGCAATCTTGGAAGCGTGGAATCCGATTGGTCAGACCAGCATTGGATAGACCTGAGCACGGGCATTTCCTGTTTCAGTTTCTGTCTGTAGGCTGGGTGCAACAAAATGGAGTCATGGTCAGAGTTGCCAAAGGGAGGGCGGGGGGGGGGGGGGCTTTGTTTGCATCACGGAAGTTCAAGCAGCAATGATCCAGAATGCTACCAGCTCGTGTCGTGCATTCAATATGCTGATAGAATTTAGTTTCCTTGTTTCAGATTAGCCTTGTTAAAATCCCAAGCTACAATAAATGCATCCTCAGGATATGTGGTTTCCAGTTTACATAGAGTCCAATGAAGTTCTTTCAGGGCCGTCGAGGTCTGCCTGGGGGGGATATACACGGCTGTGACTATAATCGAAAACAATACTCTTGGCAGATCATGCGGTCAGCATTTGATTGTAAGGAATTCCAGGTCAGGTGAACAAAGGGACTTGAGTTCCTGTATGTTGTTATGATTACACCATGAGTCGTTAATCATAAGGCATACACCCCCGCCCTTCTTCTTACAAGAGAGATGTTTGTTTCTGTCGGCGTGACGCGTGAAGATACCAGGTGACTGTACCGACTCTGACAACATATCTGGTGTGAGCCATGTTTCCGTGAAACAGAGAATGTTCCAATCTCTGATGTCTCTCTGGAAGGCAACTCGGTGCCCTAATTTCATCCACCTTGTGGTCTAGAGATTGGACATTGGCAAGTAATATGCTCGGAGGTGGTGGATGGTGTGCTCGCCTTCTAAGCCTGACCAGTAGGCTGCTCCATCTGCCTCTCCTGTGGTAACCCCGTTGTTTTGGGTCGGCCTCTGGGTTAAGATCCCATGTCCAGGGTGGAGGTCCGAACAAAGGATCCTCTTCGGGAAAGTCGTATTCCTCGTCGTAATGTTGGTAAGTTGACGTCACTTTTATATCCAATAGTTCTTCCCGGCTGTATGTAATAACATTTTAGATTTTCTGGGCTAACAATGTAAGAAATAATACATTAAAAAACAAATTACTGCATAGCTTCGTAAGGACCTGAAGCGAGGCGACCATATCTGTCGGCGCCATGTCTATCCATTCAACACTTAAAGGAAAAATCCATCCAAAAACTATATCTTGGTATTTGTTTCATTAGTCCATTGTTGATATAGTCCCAAAAGTTTTGCATGTGAGCAATCAAGATTTTGAGAATATAACATTCAAAATATGGGAATACAGTAGTATGATGCATTTTGCATCATATAATGCTAAATCTATCATACCAGCTGTATTTCGGTATTTTTTAAGTTATATATCTGGAAAACTTGATTGCTGACATGCAAAACATTATGGGAATATTTTTTTTTTTTGTTAACCTTTATTTAACTAGGCAAGTCAGTTAAGAACAAATTCTTATTTTCAATGACGGCCTAGGAACAGTGGGTTAACTGCCTGTTCAGGGGCAGAACGACAGTTTTGTACCTTGTCAGCTCGGGGATTTGAACTTGCAACCTTCCGGTTACTAGTCCAACACTCTAACCACTAGCCCATATATATATATATATATATATATATATATATATATATATATATATATATATATATATATATATATATATATATATATATATATATATATATGTATATATGTATATATATATATGTATATATGTATATATATATATGTATATATGTATATATATATATGTATATATGTATATATATATATATGTATATATATATATGTATTTTTTTCACTGGCACCCTGCGACCAATTAAAATTTGGTGTCACACTGTCAAGTCAAAGGGTTGCAAAAGCAAGTGTTTTGGTTGCAGTCTTGAAACCTGCTTGTTGCTCCTCTCTTCCAGGAATAATTGGATGAATTACTGGGACAGTAGATAATGCTCAGGAATGTTCCTCTGTCTGGAGCATTAATACACACACAAGGCTTTGTGAATTATACATAAGCTATTGCACGTCATTAAAATAAGTTTGTTTGCCACAGACGCAAACAAATGTGTCCTCATGGTTTGGATCAAGTTTATAGGATCTGGTTGAGGCAAGACTTCCTTTGCAAGACGAACAGCTACACTCGTCAGTCGCGTGAGACTACATATAGGGCTTCCTCCAATGAGGTTGAACCTGGTTTACACCTCATCGTGTCCACTGCGGATCAAACCTACAGTGGCAAGAAAAAAGTATGTGAACCCTTTGGAATTACCTGGATTTCTGCATAAATTGGTTGTAACATTTTATCTGATCTTTGTTTAAGTCACAACAATAGACAAACACAGTGTGCTTAAACTAATAACATAGAAATTATTGTATTTTTCTTGTCTATATAATTGAATATATAATTTAAACTTTCACAGTGTAGGTTGGAAAAAGTATGTGAACCACTAGGCTAATGACTTCTCCTAAAGCTGATTGGAGTCAGGAGTCAGCTACCCCCGAGTCCAATCAATGAGACGGAATTAGAGATGTTGGTTAGAGCTGGCCTGCCCTATAAGGAAAACTCACAAAATGTGAGTTTGCTATTCACAAGAAGCATTGCCTGATGTGAACCATGCCTTGAACAAAAGAGATCTCAGAAGAACTAATATTAAGAATTGTTGACTTGCATAAAGCTGGAAAGGGTTGCAAAAGTATCTCTAAAAGCCATGACGTTCATCAGTCCACGTTAAGACAAATTGTCTAAAAATTGAGAAAGTTCAGCACTGTTGCTACTCTCCCAAGGAGTGGCCATCCTGCAAAGATGACTGCAAGAGCACAGCGTAGAATGCTCAATGAGGGTAAGAAGTGTCAGCTAAAGACTTACAGAAATCTCTGGAACATTCTAACATCTCTGTTGACGAGTCTACGATTCGTAAAACACTAAACAAGAATGGAAGAACGTTGCTGCACGCAAAAGAGCACCTGGATTTTCCACAGACATTCAAGACATTTTGCAGGAGAATAAGGCTATCCGTCCGCCAATCAAAGCTCAACAGAAGTTGGGTGATGTAACAGGACACCGATCCAAAACACAGAAGTAAATCAACAACAGAATGGCTTCAACAGAAGAAAATACTAATTCTGGAATGGACCAGTCCTGACCTCAACCCAATTGAGATGCTGTGGCATGACCTCAAGAGAGCGGTTCACACCAGACATCCTAATAATATTGCTGAACTGAAACAGTGTTGTAAAGAGGAATGGTCCAAAATTCCTCCTGAGCATTGTACAGGTCTGATCCGCAGCTACAGAAAACGTTTGGTTGAGGTTATTGCTGCAAAGAGGAGGGTCAACCAATCATTAAATCAAAGGGTTCACAAACTTTTTCCACCCTGCACTGTGAATGTTTACACGGTGTGTTCAATAAAGACATGAAAGCTTATAATTGTTTGTGTGTTATTAGTGTAAGCAGACTGTGCTTATCTATTGTTGTGACTTAGATGACGATCAGATCAAATTTTATGACAAATTTATTCAGAAATCCAGATATTTCCAAAGGGTTCACATACTTTTTCTTGCCACTGTATATTATAGATATTACATTATATTGTACTCTGCTTGTCTTCACACTATACCTAGCTTAACAACTCAATACAAGCTAAGCTCAACAATCAATATCCTAGTGAAGCACCTGCCAGAAAACATGCAACAGGACACTCAAACAATTCCCTAGACAACCAAGGTTGCTGTTGACGACAGATTGTATTGCGCAGAAAATAAAAAACAGTACATCCTTTAATACATATAACGGGTACTAAGGCAAGTGGTCCAACCCAGCTAATTAAATGTAATCCCTTTCCTCAAGAGTTCATTTAACTGCAGTCCTTAATGGCGCCAATTTGTTGTCTGTCTGAAAAGCTAGCAGGGCAATGGCTATCTATCACACACTAATGTTATACACATACACACCGTGCATGCAGACGCGGGCGGACACACAAACACACACAAAGCAATGGGCATCCATCAGCATTCAAATGTTATTAGCTACATTAGCCAATTAGCTGAGTTGCTTTAGCCCCCCAGGCTTGATTCACACACACACACACACACACACACACACACACACACACACACACACACACACACACACACACACACACACACACACACACACACACACACACACACACACACACACACACACACACACACACACACCACTCCTGTCAAGGGTGCACTTAGAGCAAACCTGATGCTCAATTATCAAATACTTTCATAGCGATAAAAATGGCACCAACCTTAACAGATGTAGCTATATAAAATGGTGCCCTCACAAATGGATGCCGTTTTGTTAGCTCTGATCCAGCTTTGCTATTTTTTTTTATTTTCTCGAAATGTATCAACTATCATTTCTTACAACTGACATCAGTTTTGAACATCAGTTCGGAAGTTACTTTACCTCAATTCGGGCGTCAACTTTGACTCATCTGCCCTGGGCTCTTACTATAATTCCGACCCAATTTTCAGGCTACCCAAGAGGAATTGCCGACATTACAGAGGCAAGGCAAGGGGGGGACCTGGCTAGATTAACTTCTTGCGGATCAGTGGGATGCTAACCATTTCGACAACTTCCGGTGAAATTGCAGAGTGCCAAATTCAAATTAAATTACTATAAATATTAAACTTCCTTGAAATCACTAGTCCAATACATCAAAATAAAGCTTAACTTGTTGTTAATCCAACCGCCATGTCAGATTTCAAAAAGGCTTTACGGCGAAAGCAAACCATGCAATTATCTGAGGACAGCGCCCAGCACACAAATGCATAACAAATCATTTTCAACCAGGGAGTCAGAAATAGCGATATAATATATGCCTTACCTTGGCACTCCAAAAGGTCCCAGTTACATTACAAATTGTCCTTTTTTTCGATAAACTCCTTCTTTATATCCATAAAAACTCAGTTAAGCTGGTGCGCTTCAGTCAATAATCCACTCGGTTTCCTCCTTCAAAATGCATACGAAATGAATCCCAAACGTTACCAATAACCTTATACAAACAAGTCAATCAACGTTTATAATCAAACCTTAGGTACCCTAATACGCAAATAAACAATAAGATTTAAGACGGAGAATCATTTACCGGAGAAAAATACCTAAGAACGCACTCTCATTTACGCACTTGGAAGCACTACAGCCAAAATGGGAGCCACCAAGAAAAACTACAATTTCTGGCTCATTTTTCCAAAAACCAGCCTGAAACTCTTTATAAAGAATGTTGACATCTATTTAGGTCAATAGCCGCAAGGCCCGATGGTATTCCAAGGCGTGTTCTCAGAGCAGGCGCAGAACAACTGGCAAGTATATTAATGGTAATGTTCAAGCTCTCCTTGTCCCAGTCTGTAATCACCACATGTTTTAAGATGACCACCATCATTCCTGTTCCCAAAAACTCTAAGGCTTCATGCCACAATGACTACAGCCCTGAGAAAGGCTGGTTATGGCCCACATCAACTCCACCATCCCAGACACCCTAGACCCACTCTAATTTGCATACCACCCGAACAGATCCACAGAAGACACAATCTCAATTGCACTCCACACTGCCCTCACCCATCTAGATAAGAAGAATACCTATGTGAGAATGCTGTTCATTGACTACAGCTCAGTGTTCAACACCATTGTCCCCTCCAAGCTCGTCCCCAAGCGTAGGACACTGGGATGGAACACTGCCCTCTGCAACTGGATCTTTGACTTCCTGACAGGCTGACCCCAAGTGGTGAGGGTAGGCAACATTCCCTCCGCCACGCTGACCCTCAACACGGGGGCCCCACAGTGGTGTGTGCTTAGTCCCCTCCTGTACTCCTTGTTCAGCCACAACCGCGTGGCTATGCACGACTCCAACACCATCATCAAGCACGCCCCCATCCACATCGACAGGGCTGCAGTGGATCGAGGGCTTCAAGTTCCTCTGTTGAAAATGTTTGGCATGGGCCCTCAAACCTATAATTCCAGTATCCCTGCACATGTTAAATATGGTACTGTAACTGACCTTGTATATAGTATGCTTACCAACCTTATTTATATATATATATATCAAGTGTGCTTTTGTTATATCTTGTTATTTTTAGCATTACATTGTTATTGATTACTGCATTGTTGGGGTCAGAGCTAGCAAGAAAGGCATTTCACTGTACTTGTGCATGTGACAATACAAAGGAACATAGGGAACATAAAAGTCCTACTGAATCAGTTAGTTCCAGTCAGTGATGTAAGAGTGCCGATGTTACACTTTCATGTCAAAGTCATACGTTCATAGTGATAAAAAGGGGCAACTACTACAACAAATGTTACTATAATGGACAGAGCACATACAAGTCACATTGATTCAGGTTAAGTTGAAGTCATGACATAGGCTAAGCAGCTTAATGTTACAGCTAGCTTTAAGTCAAGTCATTGGGTGACTTGTCATGGCACCTTTAACATACAAAAACATTGCAATGAAGGGCATAACATTGAAATAGGCCCAAGTAGAAGTCTGGTGAAGTTAGTGGTGGGATAACGTCAAGTGTAAGCGGCTCTATAATGCCTGATGACTATGACCCATCAGATAGTCATCGGTCACATACCATGTTGTGTTCCCATGTTGTCCATGTATTATTACTGTCTGTGGGGCCAATGGGAGGAAACCAACAGCAATAAAACAACATCATGTTTCTATCATTTAACAGGAAATGCCCAAGCAGTCATTAGTGCTACCTCATTTGAAAGAAATACATGCAATGTTAATGAGACCTTGTTGTTCACATTTCAAAGCAAGCATAGGCTCTTCAGAAAAGGGTGGCTGTAATTAGAAGATTAGATGTAGCTGAGTACTGAAAGTGAATAAGACCAATTTAGACTTAAAGAGGAACTGAGTGTTTTAACACCATTAAATATTGTTAAAATCTGATTATATACAAGAATATTACATTTATTTGTTAAATTATCTAACAAGAGAGCTCAGATATGGTCACGTCTCACATTTTTCACAATATTTGGGAATGACGTATAGTCTGATATTTGTGAAAATTCAATAGCAGAGTGGAAAAGAGACTGTGCTTTTGGGCAATTAATAGACACTGCAGTAAATCAAAACGAATCAAAATGTTTCAGTCTTGTCCAGGCCCGGACTCTACACAGACCGGTGAACCATAACCAATCAGAGCTGCAGTAGGCCTATATGAAAATAGGCCATTACCACATATGGGCCTGTGCCATTCACTTTGAACTGAACTGTGTGTTTACAGGCAACAGCAACAAATATAGATTATTATCAAAGCAGTCGCAAAAGCCATAAAATAATGTTACATCTGAATAGTTTTCTGCAAACATGTAAATACCACAGGAATCATCTTACAGTTGGGAACTTAACAGTCCTAATTGATCAAACAACCAACAGGAAGGCTCTCAATCAACAATTGTTTTTTATTTTTATTAGTAATTATTAACCCATCCAGCACTTCGTAGGACAGATCTTTTTTTAAATATTTTTTTATATATTTTTTTATAGCTTTTCTGCTACATATACATTTTAAATACACATTTTGCATATATGGTACCTTTATATACAGCAATTACATAACAATAATACACACTGTTCAATACCACCCCTCAGCCACTCTCAGCCCATCCCAGCTACTGTATCACCATAGACCACCCTCGTTTGGTTTCCATGTGCCATATATTTTTCAATTGCACTGTGATGTTTTATATACATTTTGAACCTTTATAAATTTATAGTATCCACAGATTGTGAGCGAAAGATGAAAACCTGTCCTACAAGTATTATATTATTTATTGACTGACTATGGCTTTCCAAAATCACCCAACACTGCTATTTGTAAGGTTAATTTTAAGTGAATGTTGTGACTTTTTTAAACCATTCCTGAACCTGTGACCAGAAACAAGTTACATAGAGGTAATACCAGAATAAATGATCTAGTGATTCTGTCTCTTAGCAGCAAAATCTACAGAGCTGAGATTGTTGTTTGTCCCATATATACACACCATTCTGTAGGTGGCAAGAATTTTGTATAATAATTTTAATTGGAAAACTCAAAGTGTTGAATCAAGTGTTGTTTTTTGTATCAGTTCATAAACCATGTGCCATGGAATCAGTATATTGAAAATCTCGTTCCATTTATTTTGCAACCTATATGGCGCAGCTGTCAACATGTTTGTCCTCAAATGAAACTGGTATATTTTTACTTTAATGACAATTATTTTCAGACAATTTGTATCTTTAAAATATGGCAGACAAACAGGTTCCCTACCTTGTCCCTCTTACACAACAACAATAATATTGAAACTCTGCTTTACTTCTCATTGTTTCCTATGGGGGAAATATAGGCATGTCTGTCTATTTCGTTTATTTAGATTTTTTTCAAGTCGGAGGCCATTTTAATCATGAGAATCTCCTCTCTCTAATTATGTAAGCCTGGGCAGGTAGCTCGGTTGTCATCAAATGCTACCCACAAAATACTTTTTGCCCTTGGAACGCTGAGGTACCCCCATTGTTTTCCTATGGAGAGGCATGCCGGTCTACTTCACCAAATATCTCACTGTGTATATTTTTGTTTTTTTCAAGTCGGGTGTAACCAGTGTGAAATGGCTAGCTAGTTAGTGGGGTGCGCGCTAATAGCTTTTCAATCGGTGACGTCACTCGCTCTGAGACCTTGGAGAAGTTTTTCCCCTTGCTCTGCGATAGGTAACGATGCTACGAGGGTGGCTGTTGTTGATGTGTGCAGAGGGTCCCTGATTCAAGCCCAGGTATGGGCGAGGAGAGGGACAGAAGCAACACTAGCTAGCTGGCTAATGTTAGTCTGATAACTTGCTAAATAGTGATTTTCATAAATTCACTTCTTAACAAAAAAATATGCACAAACATTTGTCTCTACATTAACTAACATATTCCTCTCAATTGTACATTTTGTCAGCCATCTTCAAACAGGGACGGGTGGCTTGTGTCAAAATTCGTCATTGGAACCACTCTATATGATTGGTCATATAAAAACCTTGGAACCCAAATGCATAATGAGTGCTCTAACTCCCCCTTGTGGTGGTCTGGAGCAATGAATCTGTGACGCTGATACCTCTAAGTCCCGCGGTGCAAGCTCGCAACCTTTAAAGGAGGAACCACTGTACCTGAAGTACCAGTCCAAAATTTGGATACACCTACTCATTCAAGAGTTTTTCTTTATTTTTACTATTTTCTACATTATAGTGAAAACATCAAAACTACGAAATAACACATATTGAACCATGAGGTAAACCAATTTCTCCCGAATTTCATGGTATCCAATTGGTAGGTACAGTCTTGTCTCATCGCTGAAACTACCGTACGGACTTGGCGAAGGTTGAGAGGCGGGAGAGGCGAAGGTTGAGAGCCGTGAATCCTCCGAAAAACACAACCGAACCAAGCCGCACTGCTTCTTAACACAATGCCCACTTAACCTGTAAGCCAGCCGCACCAATGTGTTGGAGGAAACACCGTACACCTGGTGACCGTGTCAGCGTGCACTGTGCCCAGCCCGCCACAGATGTCGCTAGTGCATGATGGGACTATGACATTCCTGCCGGCCAAACCCTTCACTAACCCGGATGACGCTGTGCCAATTGTGCGCCGCCCCATGAGCCTCCCGGTCGCGGCTGGTTGCGACAGAGCCTGGATGACCGATTTACACACTCTTGGCATTATCTCAACCAGCTTTATGAGGAATGCTTTTCCAATAGTCTTGAAGAAGTTCCCACATACGCTGAGCACTTGGTGGCTGCTTTTCCTTCACGCTGCGGTCCAACTCATCCTAAACCACCTCAATTGGGTGGAGATCGGGTGATAGTGGAGGCCAGGTCATTTGACCCCACTAAGCGCAAACCAGATGAGATGGTGTATCGCTGCATAATGCTGTGGTAGCCAGGCCGGTTAAGTGTGCCTTGAATTCGAAATAAATTACCAACAGTGTCAGCAGCAAAGCACCCCCACATCATCACACCACCTCCTCCATGCTTCACGGTGGGAACCACACATGCGGAGGTAATCCGTTCACCTACTCTGCATCTCACAAAGACACAGCTGTTGGAGCCAAAAAAAATCAAATTTGCACTCATCAGACCAAAGGACAGATTTAAACCGGTCTAATGTCCATTGCCTGTGTTTCTTGGCTCAAGGAAGTACCTTCTTATTATTGGTGTCCTTTAGTATTAGTTTCTTCGCAGCAATTCAACCATGAAGGCCTGATTCTCGCAGTGGCCTCTGAACAGATGATGTTGAGACGTGTCTGTTACTTGAACTCTGTGCAGCATTTATTTGGGCTTCAATCTGAGGTGCAGTTAACTCTAATGAACTTATCCTATGCAGCAGAGGTAACTCTGGGTCTTCCTTTCCTGTGGCGGTCCTCACAAGACACAGTTTCATCGTAGCAATTGATGGTTTTTGCGACTACACTTGAAGAAACTTTCAAAGTTCTTAAAATTGACTGACCTTCATGTCTTAAAGTCATGATGGACTGTGGTTCATCTTTGCTTATTTGAGCTATTTGTGCCATAATATGGACTTGGTCTTTTGCCAATCTTCTGTATAGCACCCCTACCTTGTCACAACACAACTGACTGGCTCAAACGCATTTAGAAAATAAATTCCACAAATTAACAAGGCACACCTGTTAATTGAAATGGATTCCAGGTGACTCCCTCATGAAGCTGGTTGAGAGAACGCCAAGAGTATGCAAAGCTGTCATCAAGGCAAAGAGTGGCTACTTTGAAGAATCTTACATGATTCCATATGTGTTAATTCATAGTTTTGATGTCTTCATTATTATTCTACAATGAAGTAAATAATAAAAATAAAGAAAAATCCTGGAATGAGTACTGTAGGTGTCCAAACTTTTGACTGGTACTGTAAGTACATGTGATATTTAAGTTATTTTCAATACATTTGCAAATGTCAAAAACATGTTTCTCTGTCATTATGGGGTATTGTGTGTAGACTGTCCCATAAAATAAGGGGATCTGCTATACCGATGTTATGTCTGAAATAGTCAGTAATAAATTATTCTGTCCTAGTTCTAAACAATTTATCATCTAGTAGGCTTTGATTAAATTTCCAATACCCTTGTCCACGTGGAAATTCTGTAAAAGTAATATATATGCCAATTATGTGATGATCCGACCGTATTCTGTCATCTATCAACACTTTTTAAACTTTTGGTGCCAGAGAGAAATTGCATAAGAAAGTAGTCAAGACGACTTTCTTGATTAAGCCTCCGCCATGTATATCTCACTAGGTCAGGGTATTTAAGTCTCCATATATCCACTAATTCCAATATATCCATGATTTCCTTTCTTGTCCATAGAGGTATTGATAAAGAGTTGATCCTTCGAAAAGAGCACACAGTGCCATTTACAGAACAGAAGTAGATCAACTGCCAAACGCATTTCCATTGCCCTCACCTTGATTTGTATTATACATAGCCATAAAAAAATATATATATATGCTTTAAGAATCCTGTTTCTAGGCAATTTATAAAAGGATTTTACCGCTCACTAGTCTCGCCATTACCAAAATTACATTATTTCAAGCAATTAATATATTAGCAAACAATTGTTGTGTATCCTCCTCTATTGTCCCTAACATCATTTACTCCTTCGCAACAGTTGTGGGATACACACATACACCCACACACTCGTACACACTCAACCCTTTACCAACCCACATGACCATAGGTTCACATTCTCAAGAGTTGCACCATCCCAGAGCCCAACTCAAGAAAGGTCTTGATTTACAAATGCATATACCGTTGCAGCTGTATGAGAAGGCCTGCAATACTGTGCAAACAAATGGGCAGAAATGGAGAGATTTTATTAACCATTGTCAAGTCCTAGATGATTGAGGTCAAATGTACACCTTTTCCCTGAGACACCCACAACACAGTCCCCTGTAATGACCATATTCCCAAGCATCTCCATGCAGTCAGAATTTAGATTTTGTGCCACCAAGGCCACAATAATATACCCCCTCTCTGAATGTCCGAGTGTGACCCCCTCCCCATGGGTTACTGAAGCTAGTGTTGCCAGCACTTCCACTGCCTGGGTGAGGGCACCCCACCGGAATCCCCACCGGCTAGGTACAAGCTCATCAAGGTTCTCATTAGCAACTTTGAGAATTTCCTTGTATAGTATGCTCTCCCTTTAGGGGGCTTTGGCTTTGCAGGACCAACCCTGCCAATCAGGCTCAGAATCTTGAGGGGGCAGTGCTGCGCTAGGTCTCTGACTGCATTTTGGCTGCATACAGACCGCTTACAGCAGGCCCATAAAACAGTTAGGGACTTCTCCTGAGTATCTGGGTCTTTCAGGTGGGTGTCTAGAGTATAGGGGTGTGGACCGTTCCATCAATATAGGATCATAAATAAATAAATTAGATAAATAATTTATTTTAAACATTTAGTTCCCCATGATAGGACAATAAATAAATGAAATATATAATTTATTTTAAAACAGTTCCATCATGATAGGACAATTAATTAATAAAATAAGACATATAATTCATTATAAAAAGTATATCCATCATCTGAACAACATTGAAAGCTCTCTCACACCCCGCTCACAGCAATACATTGGTTCTGGGATGTGCAACCATTTCCTTTCTCACCCAATGCCACACTTTCCCAAACGTAACAAAAACAAAAATATAAAAAATAAACACACACCACACCATCCACACATACTGTGCCTTCTGTTTTTATATTCACCATGTTGAATAAGTGCTTGTGTGTTCCAATTAGTTATGTTTGAAGGTGTTTAGAAAAGCTATATTTTTTATTGTATTGTTACAATCCATAACCGGGCTAGAATTGTGTTTCATTATTTTCCTCGTCTATAAGAACTTTGTAATTTTAAAATAATCATGGAATAGTCTTTGAACTGGTTATCAAGATATAGTTTATCGACGACGAGAGCTACTCGTTTCCCTTTTAATCTATTTTCCTTTAAAATAGGATACAGAACTTTACGCCGTTCTGCAATTTCCTTCAGGAACTGGTCATTCATGCCAATTTTGGTCCCAGCAAGTCTTTTACCCAGGCTTTTAACCATTATTTATCTTTAAAGGAAGCAAATTTGGCAACGATTGGGCGGTCATACCTTTGCCCTCTCTGTCCGAAGTGGTGTACACGTTCGAGTTGGATTTTATCGATAGGTTCACGTGGAATCTGAAGCTCTGTAAGGAGGAACTCTCTAACTACAGATTCAGGAACTTCTTCTTTCTCTTGGATACCTGTAAATACCAGATTCTCTCTCATGGATCTAGTCTGTATGTCAAGTAATGCTTCTCTCAGAATGGTGTTCTCCTTTTTAAGTTCATTCACTTTGGTTTCAATCTTATTGACTGTCCCTTTTAGCTTGTGTGTTTCCTTCTCCAATGTCGCAGCTTTTTCATCACTCATCTCGAGGCTTGCCTTCAACTCTTATATCGTTACTGACTAATTCAAGTATACCCAGTTTGTTATTTATTGATTTTAACATATCAGTTTCGACCTTTAACATTCCCGGTGGTGAAAATATTAAATTGCCTGTGTCTGTAGAAGAGTCACGTTTTCATTTTGAAATCGGTTCCCCTGTCTTACTCTCCGTCATGTTTGAGTGTTGCTTGTTTTCGTAATATTTGTCAATAAATGTCTCTAGTTTTAAGATTTGGTTTGTGTTATTATCCAGATTGAAGGTTATCACCCACCAGATTGTGTAGTGCTAATATTTAGTCTAACTTGCCGATACGTTTTTATCTTGAGGTGCTCTACATAACTACGTTCAGTCCGCCGTTACCTGTCTCAGTCCCGCCTTGCTGCCATAGAGTTACATTAGAAGTAGCTGTCCAAGAAGGCTCAAGGTCATTGGGCACAGAAAAAAATGACATCAAATCACATTATATGTACAGTAGCTTTGATTGGACTGATAAGGTCAACATCATACTTTCAAAATCTTAGCTAGCAGTCATCATCATGAATGAAGTCGATAATCTACTGGCTAATCCTTTTTAATCCTTGTCATATGAAGAGAAATAATGAAGAGAAATTATAGATAAACCGCATTGATCATCGGCCATGCTCATCGGCCATTGGATATAAACATTACACAACAAGTTGAAATCGCAAATTCAACAATGAGTGGTTTGGAAGGAATCAGTGACAGTGGCTAACTGCAAGCATTGCAAAGCAATCACTAGCTTGCTATTCAGTGGAGTGGCTGTGTGGCCCCAAATCTGGAATTAAGGGGCTATTTTCTAAGTTTAAAATGATAAACATTCAACATTGGCCATGCTGTCAATGAAGCATGATTTGTGCCGCGCTCAAAACAAGTTAACTTGGGAACTGCGAAAACTTGACTTCAGTGAGTTCAAGACAACTGGGAAATAGGGAATAAACGAGCTCCAACTGGGAAGATACGTTTTGAACAGTCATCCAACTCGGAATTGTAAATCCGACCTCGTTCTAGACCTGAAGATCAATGACATCATCATGATTTTACCTTGTTTTTTCCCCGAGATCCCAGTTGTTTTGAATCCAGAGAATCCAAATCCAGAGAATGCCAGACTTTGATGACAAAATTTGCCCAGGAAGGACTGCCGTGCCAACTTCCTGTTAAAGTGAGCACAGCACAACAAGGCAAGTCCAAAAAAGTGTTGTATGCTGCTGCATAAATTATGTAATATGCCAGGGAGATATGTATACTGTAGCTAAGAAAGAAATACTACGTGAATGTTGTGTAGTAAGATGATAGCAGCCCATGTGCCTCACCCGAAAAATTTAGTCTATTTTCACCTCTTAATTTCACCTAACGTTACTGTTCTGACGCGGTAGTGCTGCACATGTAACCTATAACATATTTTTGAAAATGTCATCATCTAATATAGTAAGAGGTTTCATTGTCTGCTTATATCCCTCCTTTATTTATCCTACGGTTCTGACTTGGTATACAGGGAGAACACTGTAAGAACGGCCCATGTTCTGAATTCTGTCACTGTATATTAAAAAAGTGCTAAACAAATTGTTATATTGACTACATCCGTCCTAGCTCGCTCATTAATGTCTTAATCGAAATTACGTATAGTCTCTCATCTGCTTGTCACCCCCTTATGCCATAGTTTGTACATCTCAATTGTCAGTAGAAACCACATTTGTTTAAGTATGTCAGCCATAAATAGACATGTTTTTTTAAAGTCAGTAAATGAGACATAACTGTTTAGTTGTCAGACAAGGCTCCACTGATAGCCAGGTGTAGCAGTGGTAAAATGTTGTGACTGCTGTTAGGACATGTCACGCCCTGGCCATAGAGGCTTTTATTCTCTATTTTGGTTAGGCCAGGGTGTGACTAGGGTGGGCATTCTATGTTATTTTTCTTTGTTGTTTGGCCGGGTGTGGTTCTCAATCAGAGGCAGCTGTCTATTGTTGTCTCTGATTGAGAACCATACTTAGGTAGCCTTTTCCCACCTGAGTTTTGTGGGTAGTTATTTTCTGTTTAGTGTTTTCTGCACCTTACAGGACTGTTTCGGTTCAGTTTAATCACGTTGTTGTTTTGTGTTTTAGTGTTCAGTCAAATAAAAATCATGAACTCGTACCACTTTGGTCCACACCTTCTTCATACGACGACCGTTACAGGACAGCTTAATGTAGGCCGTTTGTGGGCACCATTTGTCACTGTTATAGTGCAATTAATGTATTGTTTAGTGTTGCATTGTGTAGAGGCTTTGCTGGCATGCATACCACTTTTTTCCCCCACTAAAATGTACATGCTAAAATCGCCACTGCAAATACCTTAGGAAAAAAGGTTCGGGAGTGGATCAGAAAACCAATCAGTATCTGGTGAGACCACGCTTTGCCTCATGCAGTGGGGCACATCTCCTTAGCATAGAGTTGATCAGGCTGTTGATTGCTGACTGTGGAATGTTGTCCCACTCCTCTTTAATGGCTGTGCGAAGCTGCTGGATATTGGCAGGAACTGGAATACGCTGTCTTACACGTGGGTGACATTGTCCTTTTTGCTCCAGTGGATCGACGTTAACCTTTTCTGCCCAAGTTCCCAAAAGCGTTTGGCAATTGGTGTGTATTTGGCACGAGTACAGTTAGGCCCTAAAGCTTAGGCTTAATAACGGCAGATAAAATATAATGAAAGAAATCTCAATGTAGCCTATATATATGAATTTTACAAGAATTATACATTATGCGTCAACCTACGCTCACTACCACTGTCACACTACTACAGCACATCTACATACTAGCGTGGGACAACTACCCAGAGACCGCCAAAGAAACATCCAGATTTTCTCAAGTATTACCCTTCTCTTTCCAACACAAACTGAAGAGATGAAATCAGAATTTAATAAAAAATATAAAAAATATGAAATAGACAATTTCATAAAAACAAAACAAATGTCTTACAAATCTAGAAGGCTTTCACGGTTCCCCACTGTTAGACTTGATTCAACCACTCTAGCCATTCTCAAACATTTTCCATTGAATGACATATATGCACTAAACACTAAATTACCCAAAGCTTTTAGACTGGATAATTTTTTTAATAAAATGTACATTCAGTGCTTCATAGAGAGTAACAGAAGTCTTGCGGCTTTGTAACAGTTCTAGGAACAAGTGATGCTTTCCTACTGAATTCAGTTCAGTGAATTTTGTGTGTGTGTGTGTGTGTGTGTGTGTGTGTGTGTGTGTGTGTGCATGCACGAGTGCGTGCAAGCGTGTGTGTGTTGGCACGAGTTTGAGTAGGTGCGTGTACATAGTCATGCTTCCGCAGGTAGTGACAATTCCGCAGGTAGTTCCCTCCTCTTTATTACACTGCTATTGCACTTCCTCACTGCCTCTCGGTGTGCCAATCTCTGAGGTCAGGGGTCATTTCCCTATGGTGTCACTTACTTCATCTCAATCCCTGCTGCCTGAACCCCAGCCAGCCCCATCTGGGCTAAGTGCTCCATGCGAACAGTACAACTATTGGAGGAAGTCACACACACAGAGAGGATGAGAGGTCATCCACCCTTCCCTTTCCGATCCGTTTATCATTCCAATAAGACACTGATTGAACTCAGTCTGAAAATACACTCACTTCAAAGTTATCCGCCCGCTCTGCCCAGATAGAACATAGCTAAAGTACATTGAGTACAGACTTTGAAGTGAGTGAGTCTGAAGTTAAATCCTCATACACAACTGTATCTTCTGGGTTTTTGCATTGTGAAGTACAAGATACAGAGGCAGAAGCTGTGTAGCACATACGCAATCACCCAGGCCCACGAGACCCCTTCAGAGCTCTAACAATCAAACATACTGTTTGTTTAGGCTTAATTTTAGCTGGGTTCTTTCTTTCTTTGTTCCGTGTCCAATGGGGCACAACAGTGGAATGAATCGCACACTCACTCCATTTCCTCCAAAGCCATTCTATTAATTTGGGTTTTCCTCAGACATTGTGTTGGGGAGACTCCACCAGTCTTTAGCTCAGAGGGAAGCCGGTGAGTAAACACACTTGATAAGATGGAGGACACGCGAACAGCAGCCCCTTTTCTGAGAAAAATAACAATAAACAAGATAACTGTCTGAAGTTCTGTTCTCAAGTGATAGACATGAGTAAGACCTACTACTAGGCTATATCTAGGGGTTCGGGTTGGGCGTGCAGATATGGACAAAGAGACTTTTCCTTCACCCTCTCTGCATCCACTTTCTCGGCCCGGGACCCTTTAAGCAGGTCCTGGGTGTTCTGGTGGATTTCCACAGCGGTCAGCAATTCCTCCAGGCTCTGGTTGATCTGCATGCTCGCCGCCGCCTTCATTTCGGAGGGGAGGGCCCGAAGGTACCAATCCAAGACGACCTTAATGATTATAGAGAGGGACGGTTTGTTGGTCAGTAGCAAGCCGTTGGTAAGGCGCATCAGGTCGCTCATCTGAGAGCGGTGGGAGATGGTGGAGTCAGAGGCCCAGTCTTGGACCAGTAGTGCAAGGAGTGTGAGGCTGAATCCTTACCGGCTCAGGATCTCACGTTTGAGTCCCTAACAATTCGCTGCCTGGTCTGTGTTCAAGTTGAAGTAGGCATTCTGGGCCTTCCCGGAGAGGTAGGGTGCCAAAAGGCTGGCCCACTTAGGCTTGGGCCATCCTTCCCTCTGCACCATCCTCTCAAAGTTACACAAATACATCTCCACATCCTACTTCTCTATTAGCTTGACCAGGAACTGATTTGGGCTAGACTCCTGAGCCATATCACCCTTAAGCTGGGCTCCCTCCGCTACCAGTATGAGGTTTTGTTGGTGCTGCTCCTCCAGCGCTAGCTCCTGGAGAGCCTGTTGCTTCTGCTGGTTGAGGATAAATTGAGCAACCAGTTCCTCCATTGTAATCTCTGTACGCTCGACCCCATGGCACCCAAAGTTACTGAGTTGCCCACATTCTCCACCATATGTGATAAACTGTGGGGTGTTGGGTTGAGCGTGCAGAGATGTACACAGAGGTAGGGAGGTTCTAGTCAGAAAAAAACAACTTTACTAGGCAACAAAATAAACATAAGAAAATAACTTTGGGTTGGCTCGGTCCTTCTTATATTTGGCTCCGTGCCTCTGGGACCTTCGTTCCTCTCTGTAGGCTCACTCCTTGCCTCTCTCTTTATCTTACTTGCGGTGTGCCACAATGTTCCCTTCATGTGGCCTGCACGGCTGGTTGGCACTCTCCCCTAATTACCTCTACTTGGGGTCAACAGCGTCCAGGTGCCCACCCTGTGTACTTCCAACAGAGGGAGCCAACCCTCGGCCAACCCTCGGGGCTCATACCTCCCATCTGTCGCCAACCCTCGGAGTAAACCTCCCGGGATACCACAGGGTATGTGTGATATCCGGTGACTAAGGTGATGAGAAAATAGAAGGACTCAAAGATCTACACCACACGTTTCAAACTTTTTCCACAGAGGGACGAGTGTATGCGAAATATCACAGTTTCGGGTTTCTATTTGTTTTGAACGTGGCAGAAGTCATGCTGGATTGAGAGCATGGCCAATGTATTCAACTTTTCCTGGCCCATGGTGTTGCATGTGAATGTTTATCCTTTTATGTTTGTAAGACCCTTAAACCCAGACTTCGACAACACACCCTCTCCAGTGAATAGCAGGCTAGTGATTGCTTTGCAATGATTGTATTTAGCCACTGATTCCTTCAAAACCATTCATTGTTGAATTTTCGGTTTCCAACTTGTTGTGTAATGTTTATGTCCAATGGCCGATGAGCACCGTTGTATCTATAATTTATCTTCATATGACAAGGATTGAAAAGGATTTGCCAGTAGATTCTTGACTTGATTTATGATGATGACTGCTTGTCCAGCTTGCTAGCTAAGATTTTGAAAGTATGATGTTGACATGATTAGTCCAATCAAATCTATGATATAATGTGATTTTATGTAATTTTATCTGTGGGTAATGACCTTGAGCCTTCTTGGATGGGCACTTCTAAGGTAAATGGCAGAACCCAAGGGGCTAGAATTTTCAAGCACTCCCTGTGAGTGACAGAACACTGAGCCAATCATGGCGCAACTAGAGAACATTACCAACCCTTACGCTCCGTATTTTCTGCTGGCTGTCCCACCACCACAGAAAGCAGTGAGCTAGGCTGAAACAACTGCATTTGGGAGCTACCTTACTCAAGAAAGCAAAAAAGAGACATGCAAAAAAAAAACTTGTTTTTTTTAATGTTTGCAAACTGATATGTGACAGGTATTAATGCCAAAATAACATGCAAACAGTCAAAACCTTTATATATAAAAAAATATCCATCACTTTTCAAAAGTTTGGGGTCACATAGAATTTTCCTTGTTTTTGAAATTGTAGCTGGAAACAGCTGATTTTTCATGGAATATCTACATAGGTGTACAGAGGCCCATTATAAGCAACCATCACTCCTGTGTTCCAATGGCACATTGTGTTAGCTAATCCAAGTTTATCATTTTAAAAGGCTAATTGGTTATTAGAAAACCCATTTGCAATTATGTTAGCACAGCTGAAAACTGTTGTGCTGCTTGAAAGAAATCACAGATACTGTCACCAGCAAAGCACCCACACACCATAACACCTCTTCCTCCATGCTTTATGGTGAGAAATACACATGTGGAGATCATCCGTTCACCCACACTGCGTCTTAAAAAAGACAGCGGTTGGAACCAAAAATCTCCAATTTGGACTCCAGACCAAAGGACAGATTTCCATCGGTCTAATGTCCATTGCTCATGTTTCTTGGCCCAAGCAAGTCTCTTACTGTTATTGGTGTCCTTTAGTCGTGGTTTCTTTGCAGCAATTCAACCATGAAGGCCTGATTCACAGTCTTCTCCGATCAGTTGATGTTGAGATGTGTCTGTTACTTGAACTCTGTGAAGCATTTATTTGGACTGCAATTTCTGAGGCTGGTAACTCTAATGAACTTATCCTCTGCAGCAGAGGTAACTCTGGGTCTTCCATTCCTGTGTTAGTCCTCAGAAGAGCTAGTTTCATCATAGATCTTGACAGGTTTTTGCGACAGCACTTTAAGAAACTTTCAAAGTTCCTGAAATGTTCCGTATTGACTGACCTTCATGTCTTAAAGTTATGAAGGACTGTTGTTTCTCTTTACTTATTTGAGCTGTTCTTGCCATAATATGGACTTGGTCTTGAACCAAATAGGGCAATATTCTGTATACCCCCTACCTTGTCATAACACTACTGATAGGCTTAAACGCATTACGGAAAAAAATCCACAAATTTGAAGAATCTCAAATACCAAGAGTGTGCAAAGCTGTCATCAAAGCAAAGGGTGGCTATTTGAAGAATCTCAAATATAAAATACATTTTGATTTGTTTAACATATTTTTGGTTACTACATGATTCCATACGTATTATCTAATAGTTTTGATGGCTTCACTATTATTCTACAATGTGGAAAACAGTAAAAATAAAGAAAAACCCTTGAATGAGTAGGTGTTCTAAAACTTTTGACCGGTAGTGTACATTCAAGGGTTTTTCTTATTTTTTTTTACTATTTTCTACATTGTAGAAAACAATGGTGTACATATTTATGCATGAGGGGACAGACGACTGAGATAGGGAGAGATTGAATATGTCTGTAAATACTCCAGCCAGCTGGTCTGCGCATACTCTGAGGATGCGCTGGAGATGCCGTCTGGGCCAGCAGCCTTGCGAGGATTAACACGCTTAAATGTCTTACTCATGTCGGCCATGGAGAAGCAGGGCCCACAGTCCTTGGTAGTGGGCCGCGTCGGTGGCACTGTGTTATCCTCAAAGTGGGCGAAGAAGGTGTTTAGCTTGTCCGGAAGCAAGACGTCAGTGTCCGCGACGTGGCTGTTTTTCCCTTTGTAGTCCGTGATTGTCTGTAGATCCTGCCACATGCGTCTTGTGCCTGAGCCGTTGAATTGTGACTCCACTTTGTCTCTATACTGACGTTTTGCCTGTTTGATTGCCTTACAGAGGTAATACCTACACTGTTTGTATTCAACAATATTCCCAGTGCCATTGCCATGGCTTGTGCTTTCAGTTTTGCGCAAATGCTGCCATCTATCCACAGTTTCTGATTAGGGTAGGTTTTAATAGTCACAGTGGGTACAACATCTCCTATACACTTCCTAAACTCAGTCACCGTATCAGTGTATTCTTAAATTGTATTCTCAGAGGCTACCTGGAACATATCCCAGTCCGCGTAATCAAAACAATCTTGAAGCATGGATTCCGATTGGTCAGACCAGCGTTGAATAGTCCTTAGTATGGGTACTTCCTATTTGAGTTTCTATAGGAAGGGAGTAGCAAAATGGAGTTGTGATCAGATTTGCCGAAGGGAGGGCAGCGGACGGCCTTGTAGGCATCCTGGAAGTTGGAGTAGCAAGGTTGAGTGTTTTAGCAGCAAGAGTACTATGGTCACTGTGTTGAACTTCGGTAGTGTTTTCCTCAAATTTGCTTTTTTGAAATCCCCAGGTACAATAAATGCGGACTCAGGATATGTGGTTTCCAGTTTGCATAAAGCACCAGTGAAGTTCTTTCAGGGCCGTTGTGGTATCGGCTTGAGGGGGAATATACATGGCTGTGACTATAACAGAAGACAATTCTCTTGGGGGGTAATACGGTCAGCATTTGATTTTGAGGTATTCTAGGAAAGGACTTGAGTTTCTGTATGTTATTACAATCACACCATGAGTAGTTAATCATGAAACATACACCCACACCCTTCTTCCCGGAGAGTTATTTATTCCTGTCTGGGGGATCAACTGCGAACCCAACTGGCTGTACAGACTCAGACAGTATATCCCGAGCTATGTTTCCGTGAAACCAAGTATGTTACAATCCCTGATGTCTCTCTGGAAGGAGATCCTTGCCCTGAGCTCGTCAACTTTATTATCCAGAGACTGAAAATTAGCGAGTAATATACTCAGAAGTGGTTGGTGGTGTGCGTGCCTACTGAGTCAGACTAGAAGTCCACTACGAATACCTCTTCTCCACTGGCGGTGTTTTGGATCAGCCTCTGGAATCAGTTCAATTGCCCTGGGGGAAACAAAGAAAGGATCCGATTCGGGAAAGTCGTATTCCTGGTCGTAATGCTGGTAATGCTGGTGAGTTACCACAACTCTAATATCCAAAAGTTCTTCCCAGCTGTATGTAATAACACACAAAAATGATGGGCTAATAATGTAAGAAATAACAAACAAAAAATAATACTACAAAGTTGCTTAGGAGCTAGAAGCACGGCTGCCCTATCTGTCGGCCCCAGTTTCTTGAATGTGTCTGTTACTTGAATTCTGTGAAGTATTTATTTTGGCTGCAATCTGAGGTGCAGTTAACTCTAATGAATGTATCCTCTACAGCAGAGGTAACTCTGGGTCGTCCTTTCCTTTGGCAGTGCTCATGAGAGCCAGTCTCACCATAGCATGTGATGGTTTTTATGAATGCACTTGAAGAAACTTCTTGAAATTTTCCAGATTGACTAACCTTCATGTCTTAAATTAATGATGGACTGTTGTTTCTCTTTGCTTATTTGAGCTGTTCTTGCCATAATATAAACATTTTACAGAATAGGGCTATCTTCTGTATACCACCCCTACCTTGTCACAACACAACTGATTGACTCAAACACATTAACTTATTTTGGATAGGAGGCAGCATTTTCACTTTTGGATGAATAGCGTGCCCAGAGTGAACTGCCTCCTACTCAGTCCCAGATGCCAATATATGCATATTATTATTAGTATTGGATAGGAAACACTCTGAAGTTTCTAAAACTGTTTGAATGATGTCTGTGAGTATAACAGAACTCCTATGGCAGGTGAAAACCTGAGAAAAAATCCAAACAGGAAGTGGGAAATCTGAGGTTTGTAGTTTTTTTAACTCAGCCCCTATCGAATTTACAGTGGGATATGGGTTATTACTTCCTAAGGCTTCCACTAGATGTCAACCGTCTTTAGAACGTTGTTTTGGGCTTCTCGTGTGAAGGGGGCCGAATGGGAGCTGTTTGACTAAGGGGTCTGCCAGCAGCCTCGTTCTCAGTCACACGCATTTCACATGAGAGGTATCTCTCATTCCATTGCTTTTCTACAGACAATGGAATTCTCCGGTTGGAACATTATTGAACATTTATGATAAAAACATCCTAAAGATGGATTCTATACTTAGTTTGACAAGTTTATTCAACCTGTAATATAACTTTTTGAACATTTCGTCCGACTGGACCTGAACGCGCTTTTGGATTTGTTTACCAAACGCCCTAACAAAAGAAGCTATTTGGACATAAATGATGGACATTTTCGAACAAAACAAGCATTTATTGTGGAACTGCGAATCCTGGGAGTGGATTCTGATGAAGATCATCAAAGGTAAGTGAATATTTATAATGCTTTATAATGCTATGACTAATGTTGACTAACAAACATGGCGGATATTTCTCTGGCTGGTTTGGACTCTGAGCGCCGTTCTCAGATTATGCTTTTTCCGTAAAGTTTAAAAAAAAATCTGACACAGCGTTTGCATTAAGGAGAAGTGTATCTAAAGTTCCATGCATAACACTTGAATTTTCATCCACATTTATAATGAGTATTTCTGTGAATTCATCTGGCTCTCTGCAATATCACTGTATGTTTTGGAACTACTGAACATAACACGCCAATGTAAAATAAGATTTTTGGATATAAATATGAACTTTACCGAACAAAACATACATGTAGTGTGTAACATGAAGTCCTATGAGTGTCATCTGATGAAGATCATCAAAAGGTTAGTGATTAATTGATCTCTATTTGTGCTTTTTGTGACTCCTCTCTTTGGCTGGAAAATGGCTGGGTTTTTCTGTGAGTTGGTGGTGACCTAACATAATCGTTTGTGGAGCTTTCGCTGTAAAGCATTTTTGAAATCAGACACTGTGGCTGGATTAACGGGAATGTTATCTTTAAAATGATGCCTAATACTTGTATGTTCGAGAAATTTGATTTATGAGATTTCTGTTGATTTGTATTTGGCGCCATGCAATTTCATTGGCTGTTGGCGAGGGGTTCTGCTGGCGGAACGGAGTTTCCACAAAGACATTTGTGGAAATTCCACAAGAAAGAAATTCCACAAGAAATTCCACATTCCACTTTTAACAAGGCATACCTGTTATTTGAAATGCATTCCAGGTGACTACCTCATGAAGTTGGTTTAGGGAATGCCAAGAGTGTGCAAAGATGTCATCAAGGCAAAGGGTGGCTACTTTGAAGAATCTCAAATATGAAATATATTTTCATTTGTTTAATACTTTTTTGGTGTGTGTTATTTCATAGTTTTGATGTCTTCTCTATTATTCCACAATGTAGAAAATTTTAAAAATAAAGAAAAACCCTGGAATATATATATATATATATATATACGTATTTATTGTTTTGCTAAACAGGTGGGGCTCAAAACACATGGCTTTTTTGTTGTTGCCCTGAATGGCAGGTCACCACTGAGCATTTTGTTGGAAGATATATACCATGCGTATCCCATACACAAGACAAATGCAAATGGAAACTATTGGATACATGTAAAGTTTATGAGGGTAAAGTCAAACTATACAAGTATATTGTGACAGGGCCATAGAGAGGCATGAGTGGGGATGATCCAAAAGGATGTCAGGTTTTATGAAGCTTGGTACTGGACCAGCAAAAAGTCTCACTCAGGTTTTTTTATATTGTCATACTTTCTCTCTACATCATTTCCCAATACAGGCATGCACACACACACACTATGTATATTTCAAAAGAGAACAAATAACATATAACAACACTCAAGACACTTGAGTTTAAAGGTCCAATACTGACATTTTTATCTCAATATCAAATCATTTCTGGGTAACAATTAAGTACATTACTGTGATTGTTTTTAATTAAAATGGTCACATTTTGCTTGGACTGTCTGGGAGTGGTCTGAGTGGGGAGGGGAAAAACTGAAAACTAGCTGTTGTTGGCATAGAGGTTTGGAACTCTTTCTTATTGGTCAATTAACTAACTTACCACCTGGTGATGTCACCAAAACTCCATCCCACCAAAACAGGCTGATATTTCATGGGGTCGTTTCAAACACTTCTTACACTAAAAGGGCATTTTCATAATTTTCACAATATTATTCCAACCTCAGTGTGGAAATATATATAAAACAGAGAAAATCACATTTTTGACTGCGCTGGGCCTTATTTTTTTCCTTGTCACACGTGAGCCATAAAGTAAATGTATGCTATACATTTTAACAGAAAGGAGCAGCATACATATCTTCACTTTCTTTTCTCCTGCTGCCTTTCCTTCCTCCCCCTTAACCACCCACTACACAGACAGATATCAAAGTGAGTTATACAACCGTAATCACCACCACGACGGGTAAAAGCAGGCTCTATCCAACACAGCCATATGCACAACCGCTAATATCACAGCTTTCAATTAGAATGGCTGTAAATCATCCATCTAGTGGCGGCCTTTAATGGTCCGTTGGTCACAGAAAGATGTGAGGAGAAAAAAAAATACTGATTGTAATTATACAGCCTTTCAGAATCAGAAGTCATACCATGCCTGTATGGACGAAAGGGGAGCAGGGAAGCTGTATAAGAGGGCTAGGCAACAGAGACAGACAAGGAAGGAAGGGCGGTTTTATATGAGAAGCTTTATAAATACGTCCCTGACTGCCAGAGGGAGGGCTTTATAAGAACATGGCTAGGCTAGAGAGACAAACCTAGCTGGAAACAATTCCCAGGTCCATGAGACAGGCGATATACAAGAAGCACAAAGTGCACTCCCTTCCATTTCGCTACTATGTATTGTACCTAGGATTAAAAAACAGGTTGCTGCTTCAACATTGTAGACTGAATGGTACCACAACGCTAAGTGCTTTAGGTACTGGAACGTTCACTGAGTTGACATGCTGGAAGTGTCTCTCCACTTCTGGCTCCTTCTGACTCAGTCTGAATGATTAATCACATTCCCACACCTGCCATCAGAGTGAGCATTTATCTGCATCGCAAAGGACAGGCACTGTATCCCTCTGTCTCGCTCTCTCACCGTATCGGCGGCTCTCTTTCTGTCACTTTCTTCCTGCCTCCCTCTCAAATAAGAACCTTACATTCATCCACTGATCCACTCAGCATGAGGCCTACATGGTTAAACTCATCCCGCTGTAGTAGCTCCTTACAGTAATCTCCTGTGCTCTAGGTTCAGAGCCTGTACTGATGCATCCTTCTCTTTTGGGATCAGTGTATTAGCCTCAAACCTCAACACCCTCTGTGGCCATGATCTAACCCCTACACCCCCTGTCCTCTGTGTCCATGATCTAACCCCTACACCCCCTGTCCTCTGTGTCCATGATCTAACCCATACACCCCCTGTCCTCTGTGTCCATGATTTAACCCCTACACCCCCTGTCCTCTGTCCATGATCTAACCCCTACACCCCCTGTGTCCATGATCTAACCCCTACACCCCCTGTGTCCATGATCTAACCCCTACACCCCCAGTCCTGTGTCCATGATCTAACCCCTACACCCCCAGTCCTGTGTCCATGATCTAACCCCTACAACCCCTGTCCCCATCTGATCTTACCTCCACGGGGAACCTCCTGCTGTTGATGCTGTGTTCCGACCCTGCTGATCCGTTACTCTGACCCCAGTGGAACTCGATCTTCTCCGCCTTGAAGCGTCCAGGTAGTCCTGCCCCCCGTACAAAATAGTCATCCTTCAGCAGAACAGCCACTGAGAGAGGGGTGAAAGAGTAATACAAGTCAGTATTGGGAGTATTGGTAGAGAAATAGGTGTGACTCTCACTCACAATTAAAAGCTGATGTTTTGTTTTTCATCAATCAAAAATTCAAAGAACTTGGCTGTCAATAGCCTTCATTAGAGAGAGATAGATAGATAGATAGATAGATACACTCCCTTAGATAGAGGGCATGGGGAGGAGAGGTTAAAAGGCAGATAAACGTAGAGGGTCAGAAGAGGAAAGAAAGCAGAGAAGAGATACAGTCAGTAAGAGGGATAAATTGAGGAAAACGTCTTGTGTTAATCTGTGATTTGCCTTTTCTCTCTGAATGTGCCTCTGTCCATGCTGATTATTGTCCAGAACTGTTGTGACCGAGACCAATGTAACATGCACTTTATATTTCACTTGACTTGTGTGCATACCAGTACATCCTGTTTAATTTCCTCCTAAATGAAAGTATTTTTCTGCTGAAGCCTATTTGAAGCTAGGGGACTCAGGGAGCTGGACACATAAGAGCCTTCTTCTGCGCTGTCATCATTGGCCTTAAAGGTCCCTGATGACATGCTAATTCTGAGTTAAATAGGCTCCATTGCTTCATAATGCTTTGTTACTGTAGTCGAATTCTTCAACTAGAAACCCTCAGCTGAATGTGAAAGCTTTCAACATTTACAGTGACAAATTGAGCTTTGCCCAGAGACTTAAGCCATCAATTAACCCTGCAACCTCCAATAAACACACTTTGTCAAGTCAAGGAGATATCTGTGTTCCATCAAAGGGCTTGGGATAGCTTGCTTGCTACAGCCTTCTCTGGGCATTCTAAATTTAAATACATTATCAAACACAGTTGAATTACCACAGCATCAATGGTTCACGACTTCATGCAAGAAGACTTGCACATTTCAGAGACAAAACATGTCTTTGCAGTTTGTTTTGAAAGTTAGTTAAAGCTGGTCTTGTTGAAGAATTCCCCCTTCAGGAGTTGGAGTTGTGAAACGTAATCATAAGTAAAGGCTTTGGCTGTGTGTGGTTTAAACACTGAAGCTGCATTTTTTGTGTTTTCCAGGATATCTACCCTCCTCCTATTCACATCTGAGGTCCTGCTGAGTTTGCCTGAGTCACGAAACATCTGGGCCTATATTCACAAATAGTGAAGTGCTGATCTAGGATCAGTTATGCCTTTTAGATCATAATGAAAAATATTGTGTACACGGGAGTCGTGATCCTAAAACAACACTCCTACGCAGAGAAGCTTTATGAATAGAGGTACTGAAACTCCATTGTGTGAAGAACTCTGACATTTCCCCTGTCTGTTTGTGGCGTGGTAGCTAAGTGAGTGTACTCTGTGCATATTTAGATGATTCCATAACCCTTGAACATCTCTCCAGCTGACATCATTAGCCAGATTAGGCCCCTGATCCCCCTGTCTGTTAGGATTTAAGGGAGGATTTAACCTAGCCAGGCCCTCCAGATGAAATGCAGCTACAGCCAGGCTTCTTTTAATCACAAATCCAACAGAGGAGGAGAGGAGATAGGGATGAGGGGATGAGCATGAGGACAAACAAACCCACATTGATTATAAACACCAAAGAGCAGGGGGAACAAGCAGTGTCACGGGGGGAGGTAGGGAGAGCGAGAGAGGTAGATGGACAGTATGAATGAGGGGTATAGAGAGTGAGAGACAGATTGTATTTAACCTTTATTTAACTAGGCAAGTCAGTTAAGAACAAATTCAGATTTACAATGACGGCCTACCCCGGACGACGCTGGGCCAATTGTGCGCCGCCCTATGGGACTCCCAATCAAGGCCGGATGTGATACAGCCTGGATTTGAACCAGGGACTGTCATGACGCCTCTTGCGCTAAAATGCAGTGCCTTAGACCGCTGCGCCACTCGGAAGCCCAAGAAAGAGTGTGAGAACGGAGAGAGAGAAAGGGTGATGACACACGCAGTGTCAAGCGATAGACAGTAATACAATGTGTAGATGGGCCTTGCTGTGTGTAGTGGGCAGAGCTTCTGTGGAGAACTGAGAAGGGATCTGGGTGTACAAACGCAGGCTAGGGTTTGTTAAGCTAAAGAGGTTCAGCACACAAGCTCCACCAAGCACACTGTAAACATACAGCCTCACAGCGGAAAACTGATCCCCCTTCTCTGGCTAGTGTCATGGACAACAGTCACACACAGATGCATACACATGCAAAAACACACAGACGAGAGGAGAGGCAGGCTTTTGGGACTTTGATTAGCCATGCTGCCCTCTCTGTGTTTTGGCACATCAGCAGTCGAGCTGAGCAGGGCAGGAATAAGATGCTAAGCCAAAAAGACCTTGAATCACAGGCTGTGAAAGACGGGAAGTAAATCCTTGATCAATGCAAATGTCTCCAGTGCCAGCATTTCCTCATGAATTTGCTTAAGGCTTGCTTGACATTTGCCTGGGAAAGAAATGTTTAGCTGAAGACTTCTGGACGCTGGCCAATCAGCTGCAGCTCAAAGCCAAAGTAGGTCAGGGCACCATGCAGGGAAATCGATTAGGATCAACTTTGAAGATCTAGTCCCTTTGTGGTTAATTACAATGTTGGCAGGATCATGCAAGGTGAAGTGTAGCCCTTTCCACTCACAGCCCCTGTCAGCCTGTATACGGGTTGAAAGGAGTCAATGTGCTCTGAAAGCGGAGACATTGAGGTCAATAATAAATACCATTTTGATGTCATACAGGCCAACAGCGCAACCGTGAGTCGCGCACTTCACATTTCCATACTTAAAAACAAATGTCATTTACAGCATCAATGTTTACAATCTAGAACATTTGCTGCGGGACACACACCTGAATGACTCCATTCTATGTGCACCAAAATTACAATATGTTTGTCTGAAGCGCCTTTTGAAAGCCTAACACTGTAAGATCGTATTTTATTACTTAGCTAGCCATGTTGGCAATACAATAAGCTTTCAGATAATGCCCACCTGACCCACATTGAAATGACTTAGGATCTGTACACAGTTTGGAGAGGTGTCCCCCCAACTTGGAGACACCAGCTAGACATCTTACTCAAACTCTTGTAATTATTTTTTCTTATCCTGCACCAACTAACTTTTGTATGAATATTCTGATGTTACTGAATGTATCCAGAGTATTTTTTGTATTTTGTATTTTGTTATTGACAAATGCTGAGAAAAGTACAGTAAGTGTAAAATTCACATAAAATCAACAATGTCATGTTTGGATAGAGCCTTATGTCAGGTGAACTGTTGTGTCCTCACCTTTGATCTGATATTTACTCCCTAATCTCCAAAGTGTTATCCTTCAATTGCTGCCATGGTTATGAATATGATTTTTATAGTTCGTCTGTTAGAAACATTTCAATTTGGCCCTATCAACAGAGGCCAATTTCCATGAGTGTAAGCGTTTAACACTTCGTAAAGCCATAACCGAACGCATCAAATCAAATTGTATTGGTCACATACACATGTTTAGCAGATGTTATTGGGGTTGTAGCGAAATGCTTGCGATCGATCCGTGTATTTATGTCTCCTCTCGGACTGATCTTTTTCTTCCATAAACAACCCCCCCCCCCCCCCCCCCCCGTCTTGATCCTTACACATAGTATGAAGGAGCATTTGAGGATAGCGCCTCAGTCCACCATGCTGAAGAATTAAAAACCCAAGCCTGTTCTACTCCAATAGTTTTGGATGAGTGAAGGAATGCTGACCTGTCTTCTTACCGGAGCATTGAGGAAAGAACCCATCTTTGTCTCACCCTGCTACGGTAGGTAAAAAATCTGTTCTGTCTGAATGAATGAAGGCCCGCTGACCTGTCTTTCCTGTGTTCTTCATGGAGGTCTTGTTGGATGACTCGGCGTTGAACCCGTTGAGGGTCAGCTCCTGGCACTCCTGAGACACCTTGGCATCCTTGTCTGAGATGTCCACCGGTGATTGGTTCCTCTCCGCACACTCAGGGTATGAAGAGGTCCAGACCCCAGGACTGTGGGTCCCTAGAAGAAGAGAGGAGGGAGAGTGAGTTCTCAGTACTAAGATCTGGGCCTCTATTCAAAATGTGCTCAGAGTAGGAGTGCTGATCTAGGTTCAAGTCCCACCACCAATCAGTGTTCATACAGTATAATTTTTAATACAGTCTAATCCAGTCATTTTGATGTAAAAGTCTATTCTGATCCTAGATCAGCATTCCTACTTTGAGACCCTGGCTATGAAGATGTCACAGTCCCGATACCCATAATGTGCATGAAGCCCATCGAAAATCCAGCTGGTTTTACTAACTACACTTCCTAAATGGAGACATGAGAGAGTGAAAACGTTTTCCCCCACCTCTCACTTTGCATTGAGAGAGACGGTAGAACCAGTAGTGAAATCAACTTCCACCCTGCAGCACCTTCCCTGATCCACTGGCTGCTCTTCTAATCCTCTCTCTCCCCCACAGCAGAGATCCTACTACAGAATAATACACCATCGCAGACAGGGATGCTCTTGATCTGTTCACCACTACAATGGGACCAATAGAACTACAAAAGACTGCAAGGACCACAGACAAAGGATCACAGGCAAAGGCAGACTCAAACACTTCTCTCGATTAACAAATCATTTATGAGCCCATTCCCTAAAGGTTAGAGTCAACTTTTCAAGTGGTTCATTAAATAGAAATGTGACTTCTTTTTTTACTACCACCCCTGGGGCCCTCCGGACCAGGTCTGGCAGCTGTACATAGTCTATCCAATTTTACCTACCTCATCCCCATACTGTTTATATTTATTTACTTGTCTGCTCATTTGCACACCAG
The DNA here is from genome assembly GCF_045791955.1 of Oncorhynchus clarkii lewisi. Lineage (NCBI taxonomy): Eukaryota > Metazoa > Chordata > Actinopteri > Salmoniformes > Salmonidae > Oncorhynchus > Oncorhynchus clarkii. The sequence continues at coordinate 43,022,375 of NC_092163.1, forward strand.
TATCTCTACCTGTACATGACCATCTGATCATTTATCACTCCAGTGTTAATCTGCAAAATTGTAATTATTTGCCTACCTCCTCATGCCTTTTGCACACAATGTATATAGACTATTTTTTTTGTTTACTCCATGTGTAACTCTGTTCACACTGCTATGCTTTATCTTGGCCAGGTCACAGTTGTAAATGAGAACTTGTTCTCAACTGGCCTACCTGGTTAAATAAAGGTGAAATAAAAAAATGGCATGGGGCCTTAAATGTACTTTTTGAACCCAGGTCTGACGCATGCGCACACACACACACACACACACACACACACACACACACACACACACACACACACACACACACACACACACACACACACACACACACACACACACACACACACACACACACACACACACACACACACACACACACACACACACACACACACACACACACAGAGAAGCAATTCACAGCAGTAATGCATTTTTTCAGATTAATTTGTTACCAGTTTCCAGGGCCTTAAATGTACTTTTTGGTCCACAAGCCACTGTAGAATTAATTTAGCTATAAATACGATTATACTTGACTATTTTTATTCACAAATGCAAGTGAAAGGCTCACAATTTGGAGCCCCGAGCACCCGCCAGGTGGCTGGTGAAATAGACAACTTTACCTGCCAATGGCAAAATCTACCCGCCAAATTTTAGGCCCATTTGTCCATCGAGTTAAATTTGGATGAATCGTCTTCTCCCCATTCCACACACCACCTGGAAGTGTGTATTTATTGGCCAGGTCTGGATTCCATGGAAGGGCTGGCGCTAAGTATCTGGGCTGTGCTTCTCACTAATGGCTGCATCAGCAAGCTAGAGTGAAGTCATCAGTCATCGCCTTGTGTCTGTCTGTACCAGTGCCACTCTAATATCTCACACTGTTAAAGAAAAGTGTGCACATGGGGATGTGTGAAACTTACTCCTCAACCTGAAGTGTATCTACTTGCGCCAGCAAATAGCTAACTATACGCGTGGCACGACTGGTAAGACACTTCAGGAGGGTGGTCACGTGTGCTAGCAAGAGGTCCTCGGTTCGAGCCTGTGTGAGCCAAATCAGAAGTGGTACTAGTTAAACAAGCAGCGTGACATCCTTTATACACACACACACTCACACACACTCCCGTCTCGCCATTGTAATACGAGCAGATAAAAGACATCTGCTTGCCACTCAAAAGTGTGCAGGCTTGAGGACACTGTTCATATCCCAACACAGAAATGGCAAGTATTTACAATAAGTATTTGAGTAGTTAACATCTCCTCGCACTTCAGCCATAGTAATAACAGAAGATGGCTGCTTGCCACTCAACAGGATATTGTTCATATACAGTAGAGAGAGAAAGCAAGCTCAGAGGGAATGTAATGTATTTTCTACTACTGTAAATAAAACCCTGGCTGTCTCGGTTTGACATATTCCTCTCTCTGCCCTGATCCAGTTAAATATATGAGGTGGAACCACAAATCTAATCCTCTATGAACATATTCTGTTTTCTTCGCAATAACAAACAACCTAATTCCATGCAAACCCATGTTTTCATGAAGGCAAATAATATAGCCACCCCAGATATAAACAAATGAACGACAAAAAGCAATAAAACAATAAGCTCTGAGAGAAAATGCGCCAAAGAAACATAATTACACACATTCAAAATGTAAACGTTTCTGCTTTTCGGAGCTGTAGCCTTCAGTTCACCTTTCGGGAAAGCAGTCCCTGATGAAAAGCTAGCTCAGAGCTTTCCACGTCTATTATTTGTTGGCAACTTATTTTGTAAATAACCTTCTGTAGCTTTATGAAAACAGTTCTGCCTGTAGCCTCAAATTCTGATGCCCCTCCTCATAGAAAACAACAACATACATAGTCCTCATCGGTGGTGTAAAGTACTGTAGTAAAAATACTTTAGTACCTTTCAGTATATGTGCTTTAGTATTTATATTGCTGACAACTTTTACTTTAACTTCACTACATTCCTAAAGAAAATGTACTTTTTAATTCATAAATGTTCCCTGACACCCAAAATCACTAGTTACATTTTGAATGCATAGCAGGACAGGAAAATGGCCCAATTTACACACTTATCAGGAGAACATCCCTGGTCATCCCTACTGTCTCTGGTTTGCTTAATATAGGGAATTTGCAATGATTTACACTTTTACTTTTGATACTTAAGTATATTTTATTAATTACATTAACTTTTTATACTTAAGTATATTTAAAACTAAATACTTTTACACAATTAGTATTTTACTGGGTGACTTTTACTTGAGTCATTTTCTATTAAGGTATATTTACTTTTACTCAAGTATAACAAATTTTCACCACTGGTCATCATGAAATGTTGCAGTATGTTTATGTATCCAACCACGATCATACCTAATAACTACATGTATTTTTTCCCACCTCATCTTTACAGAAATCTAAGACTAATGTTGAGAGCTTTTTTTTTGTATAAAATTGTATTTTGCATGCATCATTTCAATGCATTTATTTTCCCCCACTGAATGCAATTTATTCCCCAATTAAACAACAACATGATTAAACAATGGGTAAATATATGTTTTCATTACAAGCTACAAAGCTTTTTATTTACCCATATGAGCGAAGTATACACAACAGAAATCTAGGCCCTTTGTTTAATTAATAAACGTTGAATGTTAATGTACAGTTCCAGTCAAATGTTTGGACACACCTACTCATTCCAGGGGTTTTCTTTAATTGGACTATTTTCTACATTGTAAAATAATAGTGAAGACATCAAAACTATGAAATAACACATATTGAATCATGTCGTAACCAAAAAAGTGACAACTTTGCACACCCGTGATATTCTCTCAACCAGCTTCACAAGGTAGTCACATGGAATGCAATTCAATTAACAGGTGTGCATTGTTAAATGTTAATTTGTGGAATTTATTTCCTTCTTAATGTGTTTGCGCCAGTCAGTTGTGTTGTGACTGTCACGAATATCATCGAAGGTGGCTCCCCTTCCCGTTCGGGTGGCGCTCGGCGGTCGTCGTCGCCGGTCTACTAGCTGCCACCGATCCTTTTTTTTCCCTTTTCCCTTTTTGGTTTTGTCTAATTGTTTTCACCTGTTTTTGGGTTGGTGTTATTTAAGTTTGATTAGCCCGCTTGTGTTTGTGTGGGCTTGTTGCTGTGTATGTAAGAGGTGATTGATTATTGTTGGGTTTTCGCTGTCCGGTTTATACCAGTGATACTTGGGTTGTGTTTTACGCCTGTGTTCGGCGTCACCCATTGTACGTGTTCCTGTTGTTGGACATTAAAGTGTTTTTCCCTCGAATCTTCTGCTCTCTGTGCCCGACTCCACACCCATCACTCTTCGAGCATTACAGTGACAAGGTAAGACCTGATGGTGTGGGGGTGCTTTTCTGGTAACACTGTCAGTAATTTATGTAGAATTCAAGGCACACTTAACCAGCATGGCTACCACAGCATTCTGCAGCGATACGTCATCCCATCTGCGTTGTGCTTAGTGGGACTATCATTTGTTTTTCAACAGGACAATTACCCAACAGACCTCCAGACTTTGTAAGGTATTTTTTGGTTACTACATGATTCCATGTGTTATTTCATAGTTTTGATGTCTTCACTAATATTGTATAATGTAGAAAATAGCAAAAATAAATAAAAACCCTTGAATGAGTAGGTGTGTCCAAACTTTTGACTGGTACTGTATTTATTTGCTTATTTGCTTATCTATTTTTGCTGATAACTGCATATAATACTATAAGTTCTTCCAGTCCCAATGTTTTCTTATGAGGCTGTCTGGCCTTTCCAATCCACAGGAGTTTGACTCAACTTCATCTGTCAGCAGGAAGCCCCTGCCAGCCCCTGCCACTATCCCCATGTCATCCCAGATCAGCTGGGCCCAGGTCAGTGACATAGAGCCAAACACTGTGAGCTCAGTTTAGCCACAAACACATACCCAGGAGGAGAAGCCGATCGGCATCGGATGACTGAACACTGTGTGTGTCAGCCAGACATGCACACACATGCACACACACACCATGCACACAGTGCACACAGATGGATCCATGTCAGCAACACTGGGGATTGGTGGGAGGGAAAGGTTGGACCGTCACACCAGAGACAATATACTGGCCTAGTGAACAACGTGGACAAAGACAGATGATGTGTTCCGTTGGCCTGAGTGACAGACATGTTACGGAACGTTAACGACATAGTAGACATTGTAGCTGGTCTTAGCCAGACACCGTCATCCCATGGTCGAGGAAAAGCCTGGAAATCTGAGCTAGGATTTTAGTCTAGCATGCATGATTTACTTCACTCACATGAAACAGCCAAACAATGGGTGATAGAGTACATGCCCTGGTAGAAGGATAAAGGAATAGGCCATGTCTTTTCAGGAGTGGCTTTTCCACACCTCACTAACCAGAGCCATTGTCCTACTCTGCACATTTCCCTTTTCCTACTTAACACTGTAGACAGATAATGGAACTCCTTGAGCTAAAAAAGGAAAAAATCTAATTCTGGTGAAACATCAAAGGATTTCTCCATTACGTTGGTTAAAGGGGGAGGGACATGTTAAATGAACCCGAAGAGGGGAAAAAGAGGCAACGAGGCGCTTCTGAATGTGAAAATCCTGTTAAACAGTACAATGCCGTTGGCTGAATCGACATGTATTCTTCTCTCACAAGAAAGACGGTAGCTAGCAATGTCAGGATGAAACCACAGTTTGTTGAGAGTTGTTGTATTATTCTCTGGTTTATGCCTGAAAGGGAAGAACAGCCTCAAGGCTGTTTGTGTGTGTGTGTGTTACAGTTGAGGGTGACTCACTCGCTTCCCTGCATGTCTGTTTGCCAAACACTCGTCTTTGGTAGAACTGGCTGGAAGGAAGTACAATACCTCAAATATTACTCACTGTACCTCACATTTATGTTTGCTCACTGTTCCTCAAATAGCTGAAATATCTTTTGACGCATTTTTTCTTAAAAATACAAAAATCGATCAGTTAAAGTACGTTCTTTCACCATGTCCTAGAAAGAGCTTAACACAAACCCAGATTGACAAACCTCCAATAGTCCCAGTCGGTAGATAGATAGAACGTCTCAGGCCTGCCTGCCTATGGGGAAAACAACCTGTGCTTACCTATAGTAGGTTACACCATTGGTTCAAAGCAAAAAAAAAGGTACGTCTAAAGGGAAAAGGACTTGTGTATCGAGGCCGTCTCAATCTTCCCCTTAACTGGCGAGCTGATCATTTATTTGTATTTAAAGTTATTTTGGGGAGAACAGGGACACGAGAAAGAAAGACGTAACGTGGGTTGATCGGAGCTCCGGTATCAATCGTCGATAAATAAACCTTACTCTGTGTGGCGGCGGTTCGGCACGGCTGTGCTGTGATTGGGTCGGAGATAGTGGTGGAGATGAAAGTGATGCAAGTATGGAACATAGCGGTACAAATAAAGGGGGAGTAGGAAAAAGAAAAAGAAAGCGGGAGAGAAAGGGAGTAGGGATTTGAAGGGGAGTGAGGTCTACTGAGGCAGAAATGAAGAAGAAAAGGAAGTTTGAGGAAAGAAACAGTTTCCAATGCCAGCAGCAGTTCGGAGGTAGAGAGTGCAAAGGAAGGGCAAGATAAGTCTCGAGGGGAGCATAGAGGTGAGCATAAAGTGATTCTGATGTTTAGGGAGGAAGGGGGGTTGGGGCGATGAGTCCGATAAGGTTGAAGACTGTGATAAAAGAGTTGATTGGGGAAGTTGTCAACGCTAAAGTGTTAAGAGATCGGAGCTTGTTGGTGTACTGTAAGGACATGGAGCAGAGGGGAAAAGCTCTCAAAGTGAAGTAAATAGGGAAGTGTAAGGTGGTGTCGAGCAGCTGGAATGATCAAGCAGGGAAGCAGTGCATGAAAGGGGTGACAACAGGAGTGCCTGTGAGTGTTAGCACTAAAGACGTAAGCAACAAATTGAGAGGAGGCGTTCTAGTGAATGTTCAAAGATTGCAAGCAACAAGGGGTGGAGTTAGGGTAGATAGGCCATCTATTCTGTTACCCTTCAAGGACAGGGTACTGCCAAATGAAGTAACCATAGGATATATGAGTTTTTGTTGAGGGCTTATGTACCGAAGCCTTTAAGATGTTATAACTGCCAGAGGTTTGGGCATGTGGAAAAAGCCTGTAAAGAGAAAAAGAGGTATGCCAGGTGTGGAGGGGAGCATGAGTATGGGAAATGTGGGGATGGTGTACAACCAAAGTGTTGCAGCTCTGGGGGTGATCATAGTGTGGCATGTGGTGGGTGTGAGGCAATGAAGCAGGCAGTGGAGGTGCAACAAGTGAGAGTGGAGAGAAGGGTGTCAAGTGAGGGTGGTCCAGGTCCAGAGAGATACAGGTTCAAGAGAGAGATGGGTAGGTGCATCTAGACTGGGGATTAGGGGGCAGGTGGGCGGCAATATGGTATACATAGACAAGAGAAAGCTGGTGACGTTCATAGCAGGAGCTATCAATAGCACTGCTAAAGTTGAGTCTAAAACAGAAAGGATTCTGTGAAGGATTCGTGAAAGCGGCTGGGAGACATCTGAGTATGACACTATTGACATGGGAAAAGGTTTGAGTTTATCTCAATCAGCCGAGGCTGGAGTCATGTATTACTGGATTGTAGTTATGGTGGTAGTAATACAATAGAATGCTCAAAGCCTGTTGGCTAATGGGCAGGAGTTCAAACAGTTCATTGTGCATATTCCGCATAAGCCTGTTGTGATTTGTGTGTAGGAAACATGGCTTAAACCGACTGTGGAGTTCATAGGGACAGAGTTGTAGGGGGGTGGGGGGCACCTTCATAAAGCAAGGACTTCCTTACAGGATACTAGGCAAAGGTATTGAATAGGAATATGTGATGGTGGAGGTGTGGTTGAGAGGAGGGCTGCTAGAGGTAGTGAACTACTATAATCCTTGTCAGATATTGGACCTGGAAGTGCTGGAGAGGGTGGAGGGCCAGGATAGAAGTAAGGTATTGTGGTGTAGTGATTTTAATAACGAATGTATGGAAATGGCCAAGTGATGGAAAATCAGGATTGATGTAGCCACATGGAAAGAGTTGGCTTTTTTCAATCTGGTATCTAGTGTGATGGCAGAAATCTGTGAGTGGGAGGTATGGGAGGAGTATATATGAGAGGGGATGTGGATAATATGAATAACTGGGTGAGAACAGCTTTAGTGGGGGCAGCTACTGAGGCTATACCTAAGAGTTCACATAGGAGGAGGAAAGCAGTCCCATGATGGAAAGAGGCAAGAAAAAAGAACCGGGCATTTGGAGTACTGAAAAGGAACAGGGCATTTAGAGTAGTGAAAAGGAACAGGGCATTTAGAGTACTGAAAACTTCCAACATCTGATTCAGAATTAGCAGGCGCAGGACCTGGTGAGGATAACTCTCCATCAGGCAAAGAAGTCATGTTGGCGTTGGTTCTGTGACACCATTGGAAGGGCGACACCTGTGGGAGAAGTGTGGGGGATGATTAAGAGGTTGAGTGGGGTCAAAAAGGAGTGGGATTATCCAGTGTTGACGAGTGGGTAGGATGTGGCAGTAACAGTTGAGGAGAAGGCAGAGATGATGGCCAAAGTGTTTGTCTAAGTGCATAGCTTGGCAAATTTGTCAGAGGAGGGGCAGAAGGGGAGAGAGAGGATGAGAGAGGAGCACCCTAGAGTGCTGGATAGGAGGGATGTAAATGATCCGTTGAATGCACCATTTACCAGGGCAAAGATGAAAAGGACAATAGGTAAGGCTGGGTTAACTTCACCTGGAAAAGATGAGGTGTGATACGTTATGTTGGCCCATCTTAGTGATGAGGCACTGGAAAAGGTATTGAACAACAGAGTGTGGGAGGAGGATAAATTACCATGAAGCTGGAAGGAGGCAGTAGTGGTAGCAATCAGGAAACCAGGGAAGGACCCAACGACGCCAACAAGCTCTCGGCCAATAGCTTTAACATTACATGTATGTAAGATTATAGAACGTATAATTGCGGAGAGGCTAACTTACTTCCTGGAAAGCAAGGGGCTAGTATCGCCACATCAGAGTGGGTTCAGGAAGGGGAGGGGAACTATGGACCCAGTGCTCTGCTTAGAAGCAGAGGTCAGGAAGGCTCAGTTGAACAAGGAGATTATTGTAGCTGGCCTTTTTTAGGTGGAGAAGGCATATATGATATGATGTGGAAGGAGGGGTTGTTAATCAAGCTTGATATTATGGGGGGAGGAAGACGAATATACAACTGGAAAAAGGATTTCTGTTTGGAAAGTCTATCAAGGTGAGGGTGTTCCCGTCTCTATCAGGCAGATACATGTTGGACAACGGTACACCGCAGGGGAGCGTGATTAGTCCTCTGTTGTTCTCAATCATGATCAATGATGTTTACTCTCAGGCACAACCGGATATTGGGAAGTCGTTATTTGCAGATGATGGGGTCTTTTGGAAGAGGGGAAGAAATGTGCCATACATTGTCAGGAAGGTACAGGAAGCAATTGATGAGATGGGCATTAATGTGGGGATTCAGGTTCTCTGTAGAGAAAACACAGACAGTGTTCTTTACCAGGAGGAAGTTGGGAGATGAGGTACGCTTCAGGTTACAGTGCATTCAGAAATAATTCAGACCCCTTCACATTTCCACATTTTCTTACGTTACAGCCTTATTAAAAAAATTATCAAATGAAAACAATTTCCTCAGCAATCTACACACAACACCCCATAATGACAGTGAAAAAAAGTTTAAACATTTTAGAAAATGTATTAAAAACAAGAAACTGAAATACCTTATTTACATAAGTATCCAGACCCTTTGCTATGAGATTTGAAATTGAGCTCAGGTGCATCCTGCTTCAATTGAGCATCCTTGAGATGTTTCTAAAACTTGATTGGAGTCCACCTGTGGTCAATTCAATTGATTGGACATGGTTTGGAAAGGCACACACCTGTTTATATAAGGTCCCACAGTTGACAGTGCATGTCAGAGCAAACACCAAGCAACGAGGTGAAAGGAATTGTCCGTAGAGCTCCGAGACAGGATTGTGTCAATGCACAGATCTGGGGAAGGGTACAAAAAAAAAATCTGCTGCATCGTAGATCCCCAAGAACATAGTGGCCTCCATCATTCTTCACTGGAAGAAGTTTGGAACCACCAAGACTCTTCCTAGAGCTGGCGCCCGGCAAAACTGAGCAATCGGGGGAGAAGGGCCTTGGTCAGGGAGGAGACCAAGAACCCTATGGTCACACTAACAGAGTTCTAGAGTTCCTCTGCGGAGATGGGACAACCTTCCAGAAGGACAACTATCTCTATAGCACTCCACCAACCAGGCCTTTATGGTAGAGAGGCCAGACGGAAGCCACTCCTCAGTAAAAAGCAAATGACGGCCCGCTATGAGTTTGCCAAAAGGCACCTATAGACTCTCAGACCATGAGAAGAGAACCAAGATTAAACTCTTTGGCCTGAATGCCAACCGTCACGTCTGGAGGAAACATGGCACCATCCCTATGGTGAAGCATTGTGGTGGCAGCATCATGCTGTGGGGATGTTTTTCAGCGGCAGGGACTGGGAGACTAGTCAGGATCAAGGCAATGAAAACCTGCTCTAGAGTGCTCAGGACCTCAGACTGGGGGCGAATGTTCAGCTTCTAACAGAACAACGACCCTAAGCACACAGCTAAGACAATGCAGGAGGGGCTTCGGGACTAGTCACTGAATGTCCTTGAGTGGCTCAGACAGAGTCCGTACTTGAACATCTCTGGAGAGATCTGAAAATAGATGTGCAGCAACGCTCCCCATCCAACCCGACAGAGCTTGAGAGGAGTTGCAGAGAAGAATGCTTGTAGATTCATACCCAAGAAGACTCGAGGCTGTAATCGCTGCCAACGGTGCCTCAACAAAGTACTGAGTAAAGGGTCTGAATACTTATGTAAATGTTTTTTATTTTTTAATGAATTAGCAAAAAAAATGTAAAAACTGTTTTTGCTTTGTCATAATGGTGTAGTGTGTGTAGATTGAGGAGGAAAAAATACAATTGAATCAATTTTAGAATAAGTCTGTAACCTAACGAAATGTGAAAAAGTAAAAGGGTCTGAATACTTTCCAACAGCACGGTATATGGGAGAAACTTGGAGAGGGTGGGGGGCTTCAGGATCCTTGGGGTATACTTTGACACTAGACTGACCTGGGCAGAACACATTGAGAGTGGTGGGAAAGTGCAAGAAGGTGCTGAATGTGATGCGCTGTCTGACGGGGAAGGAGTGGGGGGCTGGGTGTTCCTCATACAGGACAAAGTAATGTTGCATTAATCCGATCTGCAATAGACTATAGACGTATAGCGCATGGTTCGCCAGCCTGGACCTCATTGGAACGGCTAGATGTCATACAGGTGCAAGGTCTCAGAATATGTAGTGGGGCGTTTCTGACATTCCCTGTGGCTGCACTACAGGTGGAGATGGGGGATGACATTGCAGATTAGGAGAAGCAGCAGGCAATGAATTATTGGGTGAATTTACAGGGACATGGGGTGTCTCATCCTGCGAAAATTATTTTATGCTGGAAAAACTTGCCAGGACGGAACACGAGCTTTCGGTGGGTGGGTAATACCCAGGAGAAGGAGATGGGAATGTGTGGAAGGGAGTTTAGTCGGTAGCTATTCCTGTAAATCCACCAGGGCTACTCCTGCCTCCAGTAGTTGATTTAGAAGTGCTGGAGAGACTACAGAAAGACAGGGAAGGTGTTGATCCATCTGATTTGTTTAAGAGATGTCTGGATACTGTGTATTAGGATTTTGTGGCCGTTTCCAAAGATGGTTCAAAGGATCCAAGGACAGGACGTACTTGGCCAGCATTTGTAGTGCAGGAATGTGGGGTGGAAGTCAGGAAACATATTACAGATCATCTGGCTGCATATGCGGTGGAACTGATGGCCACACTCTTGACTTGCAGTGGGTGGAGGAAGTCAAGACTAGTTATTTGCTCTGATTCATGTGCAGTGTTGATGAGTCTGCACTCCTTTACCTAACGTAGCAGACAAGACCTGCTTTATGATGTACTAGACAGATGGGTATACAGATAAGATTTACTTTGGTCTCAGCCCATGTGGGGGTGGAGGGGAATGAGGCAGTTTATGTACTGGCTAAACAAGCACTTAATAGTGGGGATGTTGATGTTGTAGTTTAAATGAGCAAGGCAGAGGCAAAAAGCCTGACATGGACAGTGATGATGCAGAGACGGCAGGAGCAGTGGAATAGAGATACTAAGGGCAGGCATTTATTTCAATTACAGAGGAAAGTCGGCAAGGGGGGTACGGCAGGAAGGGACAGAGAACTGGAGGCCATTTTTACAAGATTAAGGGTGGGACACAGCCAGTTGAATAAGATTTTAAATGTGATAGGAAAGCATCCAACAGGAAAGTGTGATTATTGCCAGGAAACAGAGACCGCGGAGCATGTATTGCTAGAGCGTGGGCAGTATCAGAGGGAAAGAGAGAGGCTGAGATCCACAGTGCATTAGGAATGTATTCAGACCCCTTGACTTTTTAAACATTTTGTTATTCTAAAATGTATTATCTAGTTTTTTCCCTCATCAATCTACACACAATACCGCATAATGACAAACCAAAAACAGGTTTTTAGAACATTTAGCAAAAGTATTAAAAATAAAAAATGGAAATATTAAATTTACATTGGTATTCATACCCTTTATAAGCTTGGCACATCCTGTATTTGGTGAGTTTCTCCCATTCTCCTCTGCAGATCCTCTCAAGCTCTGTCAGGTTGGATGGGGAGTGATGCTGCACAGCTATATTCAGGTCTGAGATGTTAGATTGGGTTCAAGTCCGGGCTCTGGCTGGGCCACTCAAGGATATTCAGAGACGTGTCCCGAAGCCACTCCTGTGTTGCCCTGGCTGTGTGCTTAGAGTCGTTGGCCTGTTGGAAGGTGAACCTTCTCCCCAGTCTGAGGTCCTGAGCGCTCTGGAGATGGCGCTCTGAAGATGGCACTGGATGAAATGGCAGCCGTTTGACAGCAGCCTAACCAATAGCGCTATTAGGTGTTTTTTTTGCGTTATTTGTAACTTATTTTATACAATGTTTTTGCCACTGTATCTTAGGGCAAAAAATAGGTTCTGGATATCAGGACAGCGATCACTAACATCGGATTAGACAAACTTTTTTGAATAACAAGTACATCATGTGCATCATTAGCAGGATGCACAGGATGTACTTCAGACACCCGACAAGGCCAATATCCCGGTCACTGGCAGGAGAAAGAGACGCATGTAGAGGACACAAGGCGGGGTGTCACGCCCTGACCTTAGTTATTTTTGTTTTCTTTATTATTTTGGATAGGTCAGGGTGTGACTAGGGTGGGTATGTTAGTTTTTGTATTGTCTAGGGGTTTTTGTAAGTCTAGGTATTTGTATGTCTATGGTGGCCTGAATTGGTTCCCAATCAGAGGCAGCTGTTTATCATTGTCACTGATTGGGGACCATATTTAGGTATCCATATTCCCTTGGGTATTTTGTGGGTTCTTGTCTATGTGTAGTTGTTGTCTATGTATAGCTTCACGTTTTTTTTGTTATTTTGTTAGTTTGTTCAGTGTTCTTTCTTCATTAAAAGAAGAATGTATGCATATCATGCTGCACCTTGGTTTCCTCCTTATAACGGACGTGACACGGGGTGCCTGCGAGTGGGAAAGTGGGAAATCTGTCTTTACCATCAAAATTACTTGTCAACGTACAATTATTGGACAATAAATTAGATGAGGTACGATCACAAATATCCTACACACAGGACATCAAAAACTGTAATATCTTATGTTTCACCAAATCGTGGCTGAATGACGACATGGATAACATTAAGCTGGTGGGATATATGCTGCACCGGCAAGATAGAACAGCACACTCCGGTCAGACGAGGGGGGGCGGTCTGCGTATATTTGTGAAGAACAGGTGGTGCACGAAATCTAAGGAAGTCTCTAGATTTGGTTCGCCTGAAGTAGAGTATCTCATGATAAGCTGTAGACCACACTATTCGCCAAGAGAGTTTTCATCTATATTTTTCATGGCTGTTTATTTACCACCACAGACAGATGTTGGAACTAAGACCGCACTCAGTCAGCTGTATAAGCCGGGGACTTTAATACAGAAAAACTCAAATCAGTCTAACCTAATTTCTATCAGCATGTTAAATGTGCAACCAGAGGGGAAAAAAACTCAATACTACCTTTACACCACACAGAGAGACGCATACAAAGCTCTTCCTCGCCCCCCATTTGGCAAATCTGACCATAATTCCATCTTCCTGATTCCTGCTTAAAAGCAAAAACTAAAGCAGGAAGCACCAGTGACTCGGTCAATAAAGAAGTGGTCAGATGACGCAGATGCTAAGCTACAGGACTGTTTTGCTAGCACAGACTGGAAAATGTTCCGGGATTCCTCCGATGGCATTGAGGAGTACACCACATTAGTCACTGGCTTCATAAATAAGTGCATTGATGACGTCGTCCCCACAGTGACTGTACATACATACCCCAACCAGAAACCATGGATTACAGGCAACATCCGCACTGAACTGAAGGGCAGGGCAGAGCTGCCGCCTTCAAAGAGTGGGACTCTAACCTGGACGCTTATAAGAAATCTCGCTACGCCCTCAGATGACAAAGACAAAGATTGAATCGTACTACACCGGCTCCGATGCTCGCCGGATGTGGCAGGGCCTGCAAACTATTACAGACTACAAAGGGAAGCACAGCTGCGAGATGCCCATTGACACGAGCTAAATCACTTCTATGCTCGCTTCGAGGCAAGCAACACTGAGGCATGCATGAGAGCATCAGCTGTTCCGGACGACTTTGTGATCACGTGAGTGATCACGTGAGCAAGATCTAGCTAGCTAGCCTCACGTATCTGAAATTACATGATCAGTTGACGTTTACTGATCATGAAAAGCTGTAGGCCCATAACTCTGATGATGGAGCTAAATGTGCACAATTGCTTTGCGTGGAATAAATCGGAAATGTGTAGTTCTGAACATTTATTTAGCAATCCCTTGAAAACAGCACACAGTTGTCTAGGGATTTAGCACAGTTGTCTAGGGATTTAGCACAGTTGCGGGTCTTCTTGCCCCCCAGCAGGCAAGTTGAACCTTATTGTGACGTTTTATTGATAACTGACAACGACCTATTCCAGTTCCATGTTAGAACTCTGTCTCTATTCCAGTATCATGTAGGGACTTTATCTATTCCCTCCTGATACGGTACCATGTTTACCCAACATCCCGTTCATCCAGCAGGAGATAAACATTAACTGCTGGTTAGTGCCAATACAAAAAAAACATATGTGCGTGTAATAAACCCAACGCTGTAACCACTCAAATACAAATTTCACACGTGCCCATTTTGTCCAAGCACAACTAGCAACAGGGTCTAATCTTGTGTTAATTTCCCATTCAGAAATAGATTACATTCCATTTACCAGCGCTGATATAATGTGGGTCTTTCAAAGGAACAGCGAAAGGGAGGAACGGAGCTGGAATCAGATAACTGAGGGTTCCGGAGAAGTCGATTAATCCTTCTCAATGTCATCCATCAGGCTGACTATAATCCTGGTGTCTGGCCCTGCCTCTGCCTGCCAGTGATTGGAGGGAAGGACAATTTACCCTTTGGGAAGAAAGACTATAGTAAAGAGGGCTTGGGTGTGCAACTTCTAACCAAGCTGCAATAAACCCAGTCAAGCCAACTGAACCATCGGCCTCAAAAGATCATATAGTGAAAGATGGACTGTAGACTAGTTCAGGGTAGTACTGCCACTATGGGGCTTCTATCAGAACGCAATGAGGAAGCCAAATGCGAAGATTATGTCTCATAGTAGCAGTGCTACCCTAAACTAGCCTACAGTCCATCATTCACTGTATAAGGGGTTCCAATTCTAGCATTGGGGAACATCCTGATGCCCCTCCCCCCGCATGAGCACACGTGCCACGTCTATTTCTATGGGCACAAGCACTGTTCATGACAAAAAATGTTCACACCCCTCTTGATGGTGGAGAGAATTTTGCAGGTTAAAGCTTATTACCTGCAATTCTACACATTTTGTCATGGGGTGCAACGAAAATGTTGCAGTTATATAGCCAATTTTATTGCAATTTTACACATTTTGCCATGTCTAATGTGTATTCAACGTGATATTTGAGTGACACAAAATGTACAACAATGTCTATGGGCTAAACCTTCATATAAAAACAGTAGTGGACATGGGCTAGTTGATCTGGACATTTCAGACAAGTTGGTATGCAATGACTAACATGACAAGAGGACCTGATGATGCACTGCCCAATTTCAAAATTGCACTTTCTGCGTTCTACTATTACAACTTTCAAGACTAAGTTTAAAACCAGACTGAGTTCCTTTAAGAAAAATAAAAATAAATTATACTGCACTATATGACCCTTTGAGCCAACCGGTTGACTTGGCTTGAATTAGTTTATTGCAGGTTGGCTTGATGTCTCACAGGATATGGATGACGGAAGGTGTGAGGGAGAAGGGGGCTTTAGCAGCGACATGGCTCTTCTCTACAAAGACAGTCCAGTGACATCAGCACCACAGGAGTCCACCAGTATACTGCACTTCATGGAATTCTACAAGTGCTGATGCTAAGTCCACACCAAAGTATCATATGGATCTAGTTTTTGTCATAAAATCTCTCTCACTCTATAGTTGAACCTGTGTCATTAATCACAGTGCTTGGTCTTCTCGGCTTCAAATCGGGTTATTCTGTCTTTCCCATGGCAACTAGTCACTTAGCAGGAGCCACGGAGATAGAGAGTCTGTTACATATTGAAATTTCATCTCCATCTTGGAGCAGTTTCAACCTCTGCATCTCCTGATAGACAGCGAAACAGGATATAGACGTTTTAACAAAAGAGCTGTTTCATACTAATTAACGTCATTTTGAGGCACCAAGGACTTCGATCTGACTCGGGCCTTGGATTAAGGTTTACGTCAACGCTGAAGAACTGTGAGGTGGTTCTGGAATGGCAGAGAAGTGTCAAGTCAAAAGTCAATGAGAGAGAAAATGAGGAACTAGGGATTGGCTTTTGTGTGAAACTTTCTAAATTGTTCAAGGGAAAGAGAAAAGGTTGAAAGGGTGACAGAGTTTGGGGAGAAGGCTGTCAGAGGCAGTCAGACAGGAAATTAAATGACGAAAACATTTTCTCAAGTTTTTGCCCAGATAGCAGACCTGCCTCTTCTTATTGGTCATGTCACAGTTCCTCAACAGTGTGAACTTTTTGATACATGTAAAGTTTAAACAGCCAGGAACTCCTTGATTCTAATCTTTCAACACGAATAGAGAGTGTGTTGCTTGTTCCCTACATTGTCAAACATTGGGGTTGTGGCATAATTTCCTCACAGGGGATGCTTACATCAGCAATAGCATTTCTACTGAAACTGTGATTACGGTCTTGTGGTGTCTCTTGAGTCTGATTGCATGATTGGCCTACTTGAGCCTCAGCCTGCCTTCATCGGAGGGCTAGAGATAATAATGAATAGAATATATCCAGAGATTTATGATGACAGTTTGAGTTCTTCCATAGAGGATTCCTCAACAGTCCTGTGAGATTGATTGGGTAACTCAGCGTGACAGGATCACATGACTTGGCAGATCCAACCATTTGGAGGGCAATAGAGAGCCAAAGGAAACCAAAGAATTGTCACTCTCCCTTTACTCTCTCTGTATTCAGCACAGGAGGTATTGATATACAAATGCAGCTAGACCACTCCCAAAAACTAAACCAATTTCTCTGCGCTCTCATGATGCCATTCATTTATTTACAATGTGTCAGAGTCCTGTTAGAGTCTTTCATATGTGAATATTAGTGATCTTATTTCACACAGATACTTGATTTCATTAACAATAAAGACCTTCAGTTAACTGCCAAATTGTTAAATATTGGGGCTGGAAATTGTCAGTGACCTCACAATACAATATTATCACGATACTTAGGTTGTAATTTGATACTGTGATTTAATTGCGACTCGAAGTTCCAAACATATTGCTCACCTACAGTTGAAGTCGGAAGTTTACATACACCTTAGCCAACTACATTTAAACTCTAAGATTTAATCCTAGTAAAAATTGCCTGTCTTAGGTCAGTTAGGATCACCACTTTATTTTAAGAATGTGAAATGAGAGAATGATATATTTCAGCTTTTATTTCTTTCATTACATTCCCATTGGGTCAGAAGTTTACATACCCTCAATTAGGACTTGGTAGCATTGCCTTTAAATTGTTTAACTTGGGTCAAATGTTTCGGGTAGCCTTCCACAAGCTTCCTGACAGAGCTGGTGTAACTGAGAAAGGTTTGTAGGCCTCCTTGCCCACAAACGTTTTTCAGTTCAGCCCACACATTTTCTATTGGATTGAGGTCAGGGCTTTCTGATGGCAACTCCAATAACTTGACCTTATTGTCTTTAAGCCATTTTTCCACAACTTTGGAAGTATGCTTGGGGTCATTGTCCATTTGGAAGACCCATATGCGACCAAGCTTTAACTTTCTGACTGATGTCTTGAGATGTTGCTTCAATATATCCACATTTTTTCCTTCCTCGTGATGCCATCTATTTTATGAAGTGCACCAGTCCCACCGGCAGCAAAGCACCCCCACAACATGATGCTGCCACCCCCGTGCTTCACAGTTGGGATGGTGTTCTTCGGCTTGCAAGCCTCCCCCTTTTTTCTCCAAACATAACGATGGTATTTATGGCCAAACAGTTAAATTTTTGTTTCATCAGACCAGAGAATATTTCACCAAAAAGTATGATCTTTGTCCACATGTGCAGTTCCAAATGGTAGTCTGGCTTTTTTATGGCGGTTTTGGAGCAGTGGCATCTTCCTTTCTGAGCGGCTTTTCAGGTTATGTCGATATAGGACTCGTTTTACTGTGGATATAGATTATTTTGTACCTGTTTCCTCCAGCATCTCCACAAGGTCCTTTGCTTTGGTTCTGGGATTGATTGCACTTTTCTCACCAAATTGCATTAATCTCTAGGAGACAGAACACGTCTCCTTCCGGAGTGGTATGATGGCTGTGTGGTTCCATGGTGTTTATAGTTGCGTACTATTGTTTGTACAGATGAACGTGGTACCTTCAGGCAATGACTGATTTATTTTGATTTTCCCATGATGTCAAGCAAAGAGGCACTTAGTTTGAAGGTAGGCCTTGAAATACATCCACAGGTACACCTCCAATTGACTCAAATTATGTCAATTAGCCTATCAGAAGCTTCCAAAGTCATGACATTATTTTCTGGAATTTTCCAATCTGTTTAAAGGCACAGTGAACTTAGTGTATGTAAACTTCTGACCCACTGGAATTGTGATACAGTGAATGATAAGTGAAATCATCTGTCTGTAAATAATTGTTTGAAATATTACTTGTGTCATGCACCAAGTAGATGTCCTAACCGACTTGCCAGAACTTTAGTTAGTTAACAAGAAATTTGTGGAGTGGTTGAAAAACAAGTTTTAATGACTCAAACCTAAGTGTATGTAAACTTCTGACTTCAACTGTATGTCTGCTGCAGAGGGACAAGAGAGCCATGATAAAACGAGTTTTGATCAGTCATGGAAATAGAAGTGCTGAAAACAAATTGGCTCCCTATTTTGTGGTGCAGGTACAACCAACTAGCGAAAAAATAATATTGCAATATTGACAAAACTATATGATACAATATCTCCTCAAAATAATATTGCAATATGTACCTATCGATTTCCCCCTCCCCCCATCACTGTTAAATAGCACGGATTTGTCAATGATTCAGTCTCTGCAGTCTACATAATAATAGGTCTTTTCACCAGCCTACCATGTCAAGAAGTAGGTGTAGTAGACAGAAAATGCTCATCGGCCTTTCTTCTCTTCTTTATGCTAGAGGAGGACGAATGGTACTGTGTACTCCTCATGGGGTCTCAGACTACATATCATACAGATCGTCCAATTATTAAAAACAATAGGCTTTCTCACCCGATTTTCACCAACTTCTCGCACAGTCAGCAAAAGCCAGAGGCCTTACTTCTCTTCTGTATGCTAGAGGACGAGTACTAGAAAGTGAATGCCTCAGTTACGTCACTTTACAGTAGCTTGGCCAGCTTAGATAAGCACTTTTCTCTGCAACGGTACAGCCAACACAGTCAGTGTCTTACATACTCAAAATGTATTGCTGTACCTTGCCACAAGCCTGTAACCCTTGGCCAATTGACGGACAGGAAGACTTAACTTAATGATTGACTCATGTTATATTACTCAATTATGTTGGGGTTTTATTGGTCCTTCCATCACCAAGCAACACATGACAACATTATTTCCTTGGCCGCCACCACCCCTTACCACAGCTGTCATTGACACCGTGTGGGTGGTTGTCCTCAGAAAAACAGAAATGTGTAAATGATTTAAACAGTCTTGACAGCCCATGCTAATTAACTTGACTGATACAGTAATTGGTAGGGATCTGCATCTTTCCCTTTCAAGACGATCCAATACGCATCTAGATACTTGGGTTCCGATATGATACAGGCATAACACATTTTAGTTTAAAAGGATTTGATGCATATCGGTTTGATTAGAGTAACGAATCGATGTGGTTCAATGCGATCCAATGCACTATCATTGGTTGCATGAAACACAATCATTTTCCATTCTAAAATAAAATCTGCTACTGATGGAGCTCATTAGCTGGGCCTCTCTGAGCTGGATATGTCTGTCCGTCCGTCCGTCCGGTCCGTCCGTCCGTCGTAGCGGATTTAGGTATAGACGACATGGGCAGCCGCCCAGGGCAGCATCTTACCGGGAGCCCGCACAAAAAATTGGAGCAATGGTGACATTTGCACGATCAGTTTTCTAGCGCTCAATTGCAGGTCACGTCAATGATATTATATAATCGTGTGGGACTGTGGGACAATTAACCTTGTCGGACTGGGCGCCCTGATTCTAGTTTGTGAGCTAGGCAGGCTACTGCCTGGGAAGGTCTCCCACTCAGATGTACGAGATGGGGAGCGGGGGAATCTATCAAATAGCGCACCTCTAACTTTGTATAGTACTAATGCAATTAGTAAAATCAGTCACACTACAAAATGCTACCAAATAAACCACAATTCATTCATAATACTGTGATTACATAGTTTCACAGACATATTGTTGCATTTTTTTCTGGTTTGTGCGAAATTGTTAAGTATAATATAAAACCTGTCAAAATGTATCCACATTTGTGGACCGCTCTCAGAATTTGTCTTACTCTTCCAGTGACAGTAACTGGAGAGGAGCTTTTCAAAGCTGAAGCTCATCAAATCCTACCTGAGGTCCACCATGTCACAGGAACGCCTTAGTGGCCTTGCTGTCATCAGTATTAACCATGCAATTGCTGGGCAGATTTCTTAAGAGGTAATTGATGACTTTGCATCAAGGAAGGCAAGAAAGGTCAGGGTTTAGATGGCAGTTTAGTTTGTGTTTTCTTGTTTGAAGTGCAATAGTGTAATAATCAGGTTCTCTTCTTTATAAGTGTGTTATTCCATTTGTGTATTTGGATTTGTGCAATTTAGTTTTATTTATGTGTTTTTTGTTAGCAATAGGGTAATAGTGTAATAATTTGATTCTCTTTTTTATTTGTATTTATATACTACAATTTCTTCTGTTTGACTTTACCTCTTTTTGAGTCTTATTTTTGTGTGTATATATATATATATATATATATATATATATATATATATATATATATATATATAATTTTAAATGTTATGATTATTTATTTGTGATGTTCCAAATGTTGAATGGTGCTTTTTAGTGTTCGGGGGGGGGGGGGGGGGGGGGGGGGTCGCCCAGGGAGCCATACAAGCTAGAACTGCCACATACCGTAATTTTTTTATCCTCACATGAGAAGAAGCGCACAGTGCGCAGTTTGACTAGCTACTGATGTTGCCTGAGCTGCAAAATGACTTGTCGATCAACGACTGTCAACACAGTTTCATGCTTCGATTCGACACTGAAGGAGAGGACGCATCAGTTGTCACAGAATATGAGGTATTTTAGGAAGATAGAAAGTAATGTGAGCAAAAAGTCATGTGGAATAAGGGACCATGTACTCTCACATTTCATGTAGAAAGGAGTGCAGCATCCCCATAGACCATGATGACACAACACCCTGCTAATATCCCCCAACCCTTGCTGCCACTGCCCCCCACCTCTGCATCACCACCCTGGGCAACTGATACCTCTCCTCTGTCCCTGCCTGACACAGTGGCAATGCACCACACTAAACACTAAATAGTAGACAGGGACAGTCACACAGCATATTTCATGTAGAATGCACTGTACCATGCAGTGAGCCTGTCTCATAACTGTAGCCAATGATGATGGGCCCTATTGCAGCTGGTCCCATCACCTACCCGTTTGACACAATCGGCATCCCAAATGGCACCCTATTCCCTATTTAGTGACCTATATAGGGAGTAGTGTGCCACTTGGGGCGCAGAGACACAGTAGCGGTGAACCAGACTATGAGGTAAATGGTGTGGATAATTCAGCTTGAGCTGGCGATTGGATGAGGAGAGCCACTGGGCTGTGGTACAGGTCCTCACTGGGTGTCATGATATCTACCGTCAAAGCATGGCCAATTACACACTGATGCATGGGTGTACACACACTTGCACACACAGGCATACACACTTGCACACACAGGCATGCACACTTGCACAGACACACATTCAGTACCAGTCAAAAGTTTAAACAAACCTTCTTATTCAAGGGTTTTTCTTTAGTTCTGCAATTTTTTTACATTATATAATAATAGTGAAAACATAAAAACTATGAAATAACACATATGGAGTCATGTAGTAATCCAAAAATTGTTAAACTAATCAAAATATGTGATATATTTGAGATTCTTTGACGAAGCCACCCTTTGACTTGATGACAGCTTTGCCCACTCTTGACATTCTCTCAACCAGCTTCATGAGGTAGTCACTTGGAATGCATTTAAATTAACAGGTGTGCCTTGTTAAAAGTTAATTTGTGGAATTTATTTCCTTCTTAATGCGTTTGAGCCAATTAGTTGTGTTGTGACAAGGTAGGGGTGGTATACAGAAGATAGCCCTATTTGGTAAAAGACCAAGTCCATTTTATGGCAAGAACAGCTCAAATAAGCAAAGAGAAATGACAGTCCATCATTACTTTAAGACATGAAGGTCAGTCAATACGGAAAATTTCGCAAAAAAACATCAAGCGCTATTACGAAACTGGCTCTCAAGAAGACGCCCACAGGAAAAGAATTTTCACCTTTATTTAACCAGGTAGGCTAGTTGAGAACAAGTTCTGATTTACAACTGCGACCTGGCCAAGATAAAGCATAGCAGTGTGAACAGACAACACAGAGTTACACATGGAGTAAACAATTAACAAGTCAATAACACAGTAGGAAAAAAAAGAAAAAAAGAGAGTCTATATACATTGTGTGCAAAAGGCATGAGGAGGTAGGCGAATAATTAAAATTTTGCAGTTTAACACTGGAGTGATAAATGATCAGATGGTCATATACAGGTAGAGATACTGGTGTGCAAAAGAGCAGAAAAGTAAATAAATATAAACAGTATGGGGATGAGGTAGGTAAATTGGGTGGGCTATTTAACCAATAGACTATGTACAGCTGCAGCGATCGGTTAGCTGCTCAGATAGCAGATGTTTGAAGTTGGTGAGGGAGATAAGTCTCCAACTTCAGCGATTTTTGCAATTCGTTCCAGTCACAGGCAGCAGAGAACTGGAACGAAAGGCGGCCTAATAAGGTGTTGGCTTTAGGGATGATCAGTGAGATACACCTGCTGGAGCGCGTGCAATGGGTGGGTGTTGCAATCGTGACCAGTGAACTGAGATAAGGCGGAGCTTTACCTAGCATGGACTTGTAGATGACCTGGAGCCAGTGGGTCTGGCAATGAATTTGTAGCGAGGGCCAGCAGACTAGAGCATACAGGTCGCAGTGGTGGGTGGTATAAGGTGCTTTAGTAACAAAACGGATGGCACTGTGATAAACTGCATCCAGTTTGCGGAGTAGAGTATTGGAAGCTATTTTGTAGATGACATCGCCGAAGTCGAGGATCGGTAGGATAGTCAGTTTTACTAGGGTAAGTTTGGCGGCGTGAGTGAAGGAGGCTTTGTTGCAGAATAGAAAGCCAACTCTAGATTTGATTTCAGATTGGAGATGTTTGATATGAGTCTGGAAGGAGAGTTTACAGTCTAGCCAGACACCTAGGCACTTATAGATGTCCACATATTCTAGGTCGGAACCATCCAGGGTGGTGATGCTAGTCGGGCGTGCGGGTGCAGGCAGCGAACGGTTGAAATGCATGCATTTGGTTTTACTAGCGTTTAAGAGCAGTCGGAGGCCACGGAAGGAGTGTTGTATGGCGTTGAAGCTCGTTTGGAGGTTAGATAGCACAGTGTCCAAGAAAGGGCCGGAAGTATACAGAATGGTGTCGTCTGCGTAGAGGTGGATCAGGGAATCGCCCGCAGTAAGAGCAACATCATTGATATATACAGAGAAAAGAGTCGGCCCGAGAATTGAACCCTGTGGCACCCCCATAGAGACTGCCAGAGTACTGGACAACATGCCCTCCGATTTGACACACTGAACTCTGTCTGCAAAGTAGTTGGTGAACCAGGCAAGGCAGTCATTAGAAAAAAACGAGGCTACTGAGTCTGCCCATAAGAATATGGTGATTGACAGAGTCGAAAGCCTTGGCCAGGTCGATGAAGACGGCTGCACAGTACTGTCTTTTATTGATGGCAGTTATGATATCGTTTAGTACCTTGAGCGTGGCTGAGGTGCACCTGTGACCGGCTCGGAAACCAGATTGCACAGCGGAGAAGGTACGATGGGATTCGAGATGGTCAGTGACCTGTTTGTTGACTTGGCTTTCGAAGACCTTAGATAGGCAGGGCAGGATGGATATAGGTCTGTAACAGTTTGGGTCCAGGGTGTCTCCCCCTTTGAAAAGGGCAGCGGCAGCTTTCCAATCCTTGGGGATCTCAGACGATATGAAAGAGAGGTTGAACAGGCTGGTAATAGGGGTTGCGACAATGGCGGCGGATAGTTTCCGAAATAGAGGGTCCAGATTGTCAAGCCCAGCTGATTTGTACGGGTCCAGGTTTTGCAGCTCTTTCAGAACATCTGCTATCTGGATTTGGGTAAAGGAGAACCTGGAGAGGCTTGGGCGAGTAGCTGTGAGGGGAGCGGAGCTGTTGGCCGAGGTTGGAGTAGCCAGGAGGAAGGCATGGCCAGCTGTTGAGAAATGCTTGTTGACGTTTTCGATAATCATGGATTTATCGGTGGTGATCGTGTTACCTAGCCTCAGTGCAGTGGGCAGCTGGATGGTGCTCTTGTTCTCCATGGACTTTACAGTGTCCCAGAACTTTTTGGAGTTAGAGCTACAGGATGCAAATGTCTGCATGAAGAAGCTGGCCTTGGCAATACTGCCTGTATTGGTTCCTGACTTCCCTGAACAGTTGCATATCGCGGGGACTATTCGATGCTATTGCAGTCCGCCACAAGATGTTTTTGTGCTGGTTGAGGGCAGTCAGGTCTGGAGTGAACCAAGGGCTATATCTGTTCTTAGTTCTGCATTTTTTGAACAGAGCATGCTTATCTAAAATGGTGAGGAAGTTACTTTTAAAGAATGACCAGGCATCCTCAACTGACGGGATGAGGTCAATATCCTTCCAGGATACCCGGGCCAGGTCGATTAGAAAGGCCTGCTCGCAGAAGTGTTTTAGGGAGCGTTTGACAGTGATGAGGGGTGGTCGTTTGACTGCGGATCCGTAGCGGATACAGGCAATGAGGCAGTGATCGCTGAGATCCTGGTTGAAGACAGTGGAGGTGTATTTGGAGGGCCAGTTGGTCAGGATGACGTCTATGAGGGTGCCCTTGTTTACAGATTTAGGGTTGTACCTGGTGGGTTCCTTGATGATTTGTGTGAGATTGAGGGCATCTAGCTTAGATTGTAGGACTGCCGGGGTGTTAAGCATATCCCAGTTTAGGTCACCTAACAGAACAAACTCTGAAGCTAGATGGGGGGGCGATCAATTCACAAATGGTGTCCAGGGCAGAGCTGGGAGCTGAGGGGGGTCGGTAGCAGGCGGAAACAGTGAGAGACTTATTTCTGGAGAGAGAAATTTTTAAAATTAGTGGTTCGAACTGTTTGGGTATGGACCTGGAAAGTATGACATTACTTTGCAGGCTCTCTCTGCAGTAGACTGCAACTCCTCCGCCTTTGGCAGTTCTATCTTGACGGAAAATGTTATAGTTGGGTATGGAAATCTCAGAATGGCCTTCCTAAGTGGCCTTCCTAAGGTGGCCTTGGTGGCCTTCCTAAGCCAGGATTCAGACACGGCAAGGACATCAGGGTTAGCAGCGTGTGCTAAAGCAGTGAGTAAAACAAACTTAGGGAGGAGGCTTCTGATGTTGACATGCATGAAACCAAGGCTTTTTTGA
Organism: Oncorhynchus clarkii lewisi; assembly: GCF_045791955.1. Classification (NCBI taxonomy): domain Eukaryota; kingdom Metazoa; phylum Chordata; class Actinopteri; order Salmoniformes; family Salmonidae; genus Oncorhynchus; species Oncorhynchus clarkii. Next base: position 43,047,926 of record NC_092163.1, read on the forward strand.
TCACAGAAGTCAAGGAATGAGGGTGCCTGGGGACATGCAGGGCCTGGGTTTATCTCCACATCACCCGCGGAACAGAGGAGGAGTAGTCTGAGGGTGCGGCTAAAGGCTATCAAAACTGGTCGCCTAGAGCGTTGGGGACAAAGAATAAAAGGAGCAGATTTCTGGGCATGGTAGAATATATTCAGGGAATAATGCGCAGACAGGGGTATGGTGGGGTGCGGGTACAGCAAAGGTAAGCCCAGGCACTGGGTGATATAAGAGAGGTTGTATTTCTGGACATGCTGGTTGTAATGGGTGAGGTCACTGCATGTGTGGGAGGTGGGACAAAGGAGGTATCAGAGGTATGAAGAGTGGAACTAGGGGCTCCATTGTAAACTAAAACAATGATAACTAACCTGAACAACAGTATACAAGGCATATTGACATTTGAGAGAGACATACAGCGAGGCATACAGTAATCACAGGTGTTGATTGGGAGAGCTAGCTAAAAACAGCAGGTGAGACAACAACAGCTAATCAGCTAGCACAACAACAGCAGGTAAAATGGCGTTGACTAGGCAGAGAGGGTCGGATTAACTACACACAGAGCCTGAGTGCGGCTGGGGCCGACAGATAAAAACATAAACAAACAGAATGGAGTATCGTGATTAAAGGACAGTCCAGCAGGCATCAGCTATGTAGCCAAGTGATCACAGTGTCCAGCAGGCATCAGCTATGTAGCCAAGTGATCACAGTGTCCAGCAGGCATCAGCTATGTAGCCAAGTTTACAGCAAGGATCCGGTGGAGTATTGGGCTCTAGCCGTGTATGAGTGTGGTTCGGGTGAACAGCTGAGTAGGCCAGGAAGTGGGCCTCCGGGATAGCTTCGGTACTGCGTGCAAGCTAGCTGTGAAGATCAGAAGTAGTGGTCCAGGGATTACAGCAGGAATCCGGCGTTGTTGTGGAGAGACAGTTATCCAGGCAAAAAAAAACTGGCTGGCTGTGCAGAAGGTAGCAGTGGCTAACAATGACTAAGTAGCTTGTAGTTAGTTAGCTGGTTAGCTTCTGGAGGTTCTTGAATGTGTTCTAAAAATAAAAAATAATTGCGATTCCGTATCACATTGGGTGAGGCAGGTTACCGGAAGGTATAATCGAATTAAAAATCGAAAAGAGATTGAAAATAAATATGGGCCCGGTGAGTGGTTGGGCTAGCTGGGGACACAGCGATTCAGAAACTTAGCAGGCCTGTGCTAACAAGCTAGCAGTTAGCAGACCGGGGCTAAACAAGCTAGCTGTTAGTAGACCGGGGCAGGCTAGCAGTTAGCAGGCCGAATTAGCAAGTAAGCAGATCGCAAGGGCTAGAAAGTTAGCCTTTGGGGGACGTCGCGATGGGGTTAAGTCTGTTTATGCCTCTTCATGCGGTGACATCGATAGACCGGTCGTGGGTCCGGATATTGTAGCCTAGGAGTATGCTTCGGTGGTAGCACAGGAGCTCTGGCCGGGCTAGCTTCAAGCTAAGTGGATGGAAACGCTAGCCAGGAGTAGTCATCCGGGGTTGCGGTTAGCTAGTTGTGAAGATCCAGATGAAAATGTTCCGTTTGCGGTGGGAATCCGGGGATAAAAATAATAGGTCTGTTATGCTCTGGTTAGAGTCGCGTTGTTCGAACTGGCGAGAGCTTTCTGAGCTAAAGGTTAGCTGATGACCGCTAGCAATGGTTTGCTGACTGATAGCTGGTAGTTAGCTGGCTAGCTTCAGTTGAGGGGTTCCAGATCCGAAGTAAATGTAAATACTTTAGAAGAAAAAAAAGCAGATCCACGCTACATTGGGTGAGGCGGGTTGCAGGAGAGTATTTAGATGTTGAGGTTTAGCAAAATATTTTAAAAGATATGCGAAGAAAAATATGTAAAAACGATATATACAAGGGACACGACAGCACAAGACGTCTGACTTTTACGCCATCTTGGATCATACAAATTGGCCCAGCGTTGTCTGAGTTTGGCCGGGGTATGCCGTCATTGTAATTAAGAATTTGTTCTTAACTGACTTGCCTAGTTAAATAAAGATTATATATACACACCACACCACACTGACCAAAACACTATTTTGTTGCCATTATGTCCCCATTACCAGTCCCCAAAACATAATCAAAACCTATTTATTTCACTTCCTTGCTGTGCTGTTTCGTTGTTCATTTGTTTCATTCTAATCCAGGACTTCATCATGCATGTCAAGCAGTGAAGTTTCAGCTCTGTCTGTTTGTGGCCTCTCAACCTCAGGTGGGCACTATCACTGTGTCCGTTTTCTTGTCCAGCTGTCTATGTAACACTTCACGTAAACCCTGTTTCTTGTCTGCATTGAAGTAGCGGTCCTTGTACCTAACATCGAGCATGGTGGCGACACAGTAAAGAGGCTCAGATAGAATGCCACCGAATCGCTTGTTCACACCCTCAAGTACTTTTGTAAGTTTTAACCCTATGGTCTGTCGGCAGTTTTGTTGAGCAGGCGTTTCAATGCCATGATAGAGGGTATCATGTCTGCTTCAGACGCAGTTGAGCTTATTTCTGGAGTCAGTAGTTTGAATGGAGCTAGGAGTGTGTATGTTTCAATGATGTTCTCAAATGCCATAGAAATGGCAGCAGAGAATGAGAACCAGCACATTCTTGAGCATGCATTACGGCTTTCCTCAGTACGAAATCCTCATCGACCCACTGAGCTGTCAAGACACATAATGCTCATGGGTCTGACATCGCTGATCCAAATGTCAGTAGTAAAGCTCATGGATGTGAGTTTCAACAATACTGTGTAACTCCGGTAGGGCAACATCTGAAAAATAGTTTGTACCGGGGTTCGACCAGTCGGCGAAAGCCAACATCATCCACGATAGAGCACGGTTGATTGTCAAGAGCAATGAATTCCATTATCTTTGCGTTATTGGATTTTGCCTTTGAGTTGTCTTGCTGAAAATGTTCTTACTCTTCAAATGACTGCTCGACTTGAACTTGTTTAGTTGTTGGAAGTGTGCACAATTTTTCTGCTTGTCAACTTGTCTCATCGCCGAGTAGTGAGTCCTCTGAAACACAACCCAACCAAGCCTCACTGTTTCTTCACCCAATACCCACTTAACCCGGAAGCCAGCAACACCAATGTGTCGGAGGAAACGCCATACACCTGGCAACCATGTCAGCGTGCACCGCGCCCGGCCTGCCACAGGAGTCACTAGTGCGCGATGGGACAAGGACATCCCTGCCGGCCAAACCCTCACCTAACCCGAATGAAGCTGGACCAATTGTTCACCGCCTCATGGGTCTCCCAGTCGCAACAGGTTGCGACAGAGCCTGGAGTCTCTACTGGCACAGCTAACACTGCGATGCAGTGCGTTAGACAACTGCGCCATTCGGGAGGCCTAGTCATCTACTTCCGTTATATAAACTCAGCAAAAAAAGAAATGTCCTCTCACTGTCAACTCTCATTTTCAGCAAACTTAACATGTGTAAATATTTATATGACCATAACAAGATTCAATAACTGAGACATAAACTGAACAAGTTCCACAGGCATGTGACGAACAGAAATTGAATAATGTGTCAGTATCTGGTGTGGCCACCAGCTGCATTAAGTACTGCAATGCACCTCCTCCTCATGGACTGCACCAGATTTGCTAGTTCTTGCTGTGAGATGTTACCCCACGCTTCCACCAAGGCACGTGCAAGTTCCCGGACATTTCTGGGGGGAATGACCCTAGCCCTCAACCTCCGATCCAACAGGTCCCAGGCGTGCTCAATGAGATTGATCCGGGCTCTTTGCTGGCCATGGCAGAATACTGACATTCCTGTAGGAAATCACACACAGAACGAGCAGTATGGCTGGTGGCATTGTCATGCTGGAGGGTCATGTCAGGATGAGAATGCAGGAAGGGTACCACATGAGGTTGGAGGATGCCTTCCCTGTAACGCACTGCAATGACAACAAGCTCAGTCCGATGAGGCTGTGACACACCGCCCCAGACCATGACGGACCCTCTACCTCCTAAACAACCCCGTTCCAGAGTACAGGCCTCGGTGTAACGCTCATTCCTTCGACGATAAACGCGAATCCGACCACCAAAAAACGTGACTCGTCAGTGTAGAGCACTTTTTGCCAGTACTGTCTGGTACGGCGACGGTGGGTTTGTGCCCATAGGCGACGTTGTTGCCGGTGATGTCTGCCTACCGTCTGCAAGCTGTTAGTGTCTTAACGACCTTTCAAAAGATGCATGCTCATTAGTTGTTTATGGTTCATTGAACAAGCATGGGAAACAGTGTTTAAACCCTTTACAATGAAGATCTGTGAAGTTATTTGGATTTTAATGAATTATCTTTGAAAGAGTGTCGTGAAAAAGGGACATTTCTTTTTTTGCTGAGTTTAGGTGCGCACGTCGGAGTTAAACTAGACATTGGGCCGATGCAGATGTTGGCATTTTTAGCTAATATCGTCCTATTCTGATATGCTCACCGATATATCGTGCATCCCTAATCAACATCAACTGTTCAGAGGAGATTGCGTGAATCAGGCCTTCATGGTCGAATTGCTGCAGAGAAACTACTACTAAAGGACATCAATAAGAAGATTCTTGGATCCAACCGCCATGTCTTTGTGAGATGCAGAGTAGGTGAACAGATGATCTCAACATGTGTGGTTCTTAACGTGAAGCATGGAGGAGGTGGTGTAATGGTGTGGGGGTGCTCAAATCAAATCAAATTTTATTTGTCACATACACATGGTTAGCAGATGATAATGCGAGTGTAGCGAAATGCTTGTGCTTCTAGTTCCGACCATGCAGTAATATCTAACATGTACTTTAACTTAACAATTTCACAACAACTACCTTATACACACAAGTGTAAAGGAATTAATAAGAATATGTACATAAAAATATATGAACGAGTGATGACCAAACGGCATAGGCAAGATTCAGTAGATGGTATAGAGTACAGTATATACATATGCGATGAGTAATGTAGGGTATGTAAACATTATATAAAGTGCCATTGTTTAAAGTGGCTAGTGATACATTTATTACATACATTTTTCCATTATTAAAGTGGCTAGAGTTGAGTCAGTGTGTTGGCAGCAGCCACTCAATGTTAGTGATGGCTGTTTAACAGTCTGATGGCCTTGAGATAGAAGCTGTTTTTCAGTCTCCCAGTCCCCTCTTTGATGTCAAGACCCAGGGTCTCAAAGCACTTCATGATGACAGAAGTGAGTGCTACGGGGCGGTAGTCATTTAGCTCAGTTACCTTAGCTTTCTTGGGAACAGGAACAATGGTGGCCATCTTGAAGCATGTGGGAACAGCAGACTGAGATAAGGATTGATTGGATATGTCCGTAAACACACCTGCCAGTTGGTCTGCGCATGCTCTGAGGACGCGCCTGGGGATGCCGTCTGGGCCTGCAGCCTTGCGAGGATTAACATGTTTAAATGTTTTACTCACATTGGCTGCAGTGAAGGAGAGCCCGCAGGCTTTGGTAGCGGGCCATGTCAGTGGCACTGTATTGTCCTCAAAGCGAGCAAAGAAGTTGTTTAGTCTGTCTGGGAGCAAGACATCGGGGGCTGGTTTTTCTTTTGTAGTCCGTGATTGACTGTAGACCCTGCCACATACCTCTCGTGTCTGAGCCGTTGAATTGCGACTCTACTTTGTGTCTATACTGATGCTTAGCTTGTTTGATTGCCTTGTGGAGGGAATAGCTACACTGTTTGTATTTGGTCATGTTTTCGGTCACCTTGCCCTGATCAAAAGCAGTGGTTCGCGCTGTCAGTTTTGTGCGAATGCTGCTATCAATCCACGGTTTCTGGTTGGGGAAGGTTTTAATAAACACTGTGGGTACAACATCACCGATGCACTTGCTAATAAACTCGCTCACCGAATCAGCGTATTCATCAATGTTGTTGTTCGACGGTATGCGGAACATATCCCAGTCCACGTGATCGAAGCAATCTTGAAGCGTGAATTCCAATTGGTCGGACCAGCATTGAACAGACCTGAGCGCGGGTGCTTCCCGTTTTAGTTTCTGTCTATAGCCTGGGAGCAACAAAATGGAGTCATGGTCAGCTTTTCCGAAAGGAGGGCAGGGGAGGGCCTTATATTTGTCGAGGAAGTTAGAATAACAATGATCTAGGGTTTTTCCAGCCCAGGTTGCGCAATCGATATGCTGATGGAATTTAGGGAGAGTCGAATTAAGGTCTTTCAGGGCCGTCGATGTGTCTGCTTGGGGGGGAATATTCACGACTGTGATTATGATCAAAGATCATTATTTTGGTAGATAATGCGGTCGGCATTTGATTGTGAGGAATTCTAAGTCAGGTGAACAAAAGGACTTGAGTTCCTGTATGTTGTTATGATCACACCACGTCTCGTTAATCAAAAGAGGGGATCCGATCCATTGTCCTGGGTGTTGGGCCAAACAGAGGATCCGCTTTGGGAAAGTCTTATTCCTGGTCGTAATGTTGGTGAGTTGACGTTGCTCATATTTCCTCCCGACTGTATGTAATAAAACCTAAGATTTCCTGGGGTAACAATGTAAGACATAACACATAAAAAAAAATACTGCATAGTTTCCAAGGAACACAAAGCGAGGCGGCCATTTGTCAAGGCACACTAAACCAGCATGGCTACCACAGCATTCTGCAGCGATAAGCCATCCCATCTGGTTTGTGCTTAGTGGGACTATCATTTGTTTTTAACAGGACAATGACCCAACACACACCTCCAGGCTGTGTAAGTGCTATTTGACCAAGAAGGAGAGTGATGGAGTGCTGTATCTGATGACCTGGCCTCCGCAATCACCCGACCTCAACCCAATTGAGATGGTTTGGGATGAGTTGGACAGCAGAGTGAAGGAAAAGCAGTCCACAAGTGCTCAGCATATGTGGGAAAAGCATTCCAAGTGAAGCTGGTTGAGATAATGTCAAGAGTGTACAAAGCTGTCATCAAGGCAAAGGGTGGCTACTTTGAAGAATCTCAAATAAAAAATATATTTTCATTTTTTTAACACTTTTTTGATTACTACATGATTTCATGTGTTATTTCATAGTTTTGATGTATTCACTGTTATTCTACAATGCAGGAAAATAGTAAAAAATTAAGAAAAACCTTTGAACGAGTAGGTGTGTCCAAACTGGTACTGTATATACTGTGTAAATAGGCATGCACGCATACAATACACACGCACAGACACGGACAGACACACACGCACACAGAGAAAAATGAAAGGCAGGGAGTAATGATCATATTTTACTCAGAAAAGACTGCTGTGCTACATCTTTAGCTTTGCCTTTGTGAAAAATATACCTCATTATTATTATTAAGCTGTGGTTTAAGCATAAAGCAGCAGGCTATATGAGCATGATCACACAGCTATAGTTAGGGCACGATCAAATCTGGCCACTGGATATTTGCAAATAATCATGATATCATTATGCCTGGTATACTCTACTTTGTAGTTAAAATTTAATTGAGAAAGTTTTTGGGAAAGGCTTTCCATCTACCAGAAGATGGTTGTCCTTACATTAGAAGCATCGCTGATGCTTATGCCGACACAAAGTGGTAGACAAACGGGCACAAACAGGGGCATTCCTGTGCCGTTGCCTCATCAGGACCTCGAAGGAAAATATGAATCACTGATTCATTTTGTTCATGTCTTATGATAATCTTGGGCAAATGTATGTATTTTTTAATAAGTTCAATACATTTAGTTGATTTCCATACATTTGTGGATATTGTTGAATTCCGTTTTAATGTCTGGATTCCATCTGCTGATTTTATAGGGCCCTATATAGTAGGGCTATGCTCTGCAGCAGGACATTGTATTGCACATTTCTCCATGACCTCCATAATTACCATACAGCATCAGAAGCACTGAGCCATATCCATGTAAATAGTGCATTACCCAGTCAGTGTTCTCACAGAGAGAAGAGACCGGAATCTAATAATTACCTGGCTGGCTTCTACAGCACAAACACAGCCATTTACTAGGCTCGATGGAATTACAGCTAAAATAGGTTGCAGGCTTATGGAGCTCCCGAGTGGCGCAGCATCTCAGTGCTAGAGGCGTCACTACAGACCCTGGTTTGAATCCAGGCTGTATCACAACCGGCCGTGATTGGGATTCCCATAGGGAGGCACCCAATTGGCCCAGCGTTGTCCGGGTTAGGCCGTCATTGTAGATAAGAATTTGTTCTTAACTGACTTGCCTAGTTAAATATGGCATCCAGGTTTGTAGTAATTTACTCCAACTGTGAATATAGTTGTGTCCTCCTCATACATGCAGGAGAGAATGTTATAGCACAAGGGATTTATCAGAAAATGTGCCTTCAAAGTCTACCACACCTATTTAGTTCAGTATTGAGAAGAAATCAGACAGAGAAAGACTTCAAAATGGCATTTAGACCTAAGTCTTGAGTCTTGATGTGCAAGAGAATGTTTGTTGATCGAAGCAACTACTTTCATTGTCGGATCAAAGTCTGTTTCTTTGTTGCTTAAGTAAAACAGGCACATGTTTGTCTCGATTCGCCACCTTTGCTACCAGACGCTATCCCATTAACCTTGGTGATAAATAACCTTGCCAGCCTCTGCTGCCACAGCCACGCTGACAGAATGGCGATTGCCTTGTCATTTCCGTTTTGTCCCTCGGGGGGCGAAAAGCAGACATGTCGACTCACAGCTTCCCTCGCAGCTCGCACACACACAGCCTGGTTGCCTGGTAGGGTCTCCAACGCGGCGGGCGTTTGGCACAGCAGTTCTCACACATCTCACACATCCAGTCCAATAAGGCCATGTTCAAGACGACCAGCAACAACAAACAAACAAGCAGTGTTGATTTGAGTCAGACTGACAGCGTAACTGGTCCGAGTGTGCACAGACACACTATGGTCTAGGTTCAAAGTGACAACGCAAGTGACATTCATCACATTCAATTTGTTCATAGATTCCCCAAAAGTCCTGTCCTATCATTGAGCTGTAAGTCTATCATGTTCCAATAAACGGGTACGTTTATTGGATCGTATGACAAGGGTCAGACAGGACAAGAGCTGGACAATATAGTGACCTGTCGTTTCCCAAAACAGAGCATACCGTTCCCTCCATCAGATCGTGTTACCAATCAGAGGTAAAATAACCTGTCTGTCACTTCCTCCATCTATAGTCCGACAGTCCCAGAGGGAGACACAAATTCTATAACCGGAGTACGTGACAGACTGACAGAAACTGGAGACAATTTGACCATCCATTTTCACAATGACAGAAACAGAAATGGTGTTGCACTGGCACTGGCGTTAGACCAGTATTCCCCACAGTATTCAATTCTGACAGATAGAAGCCTGAGGTGTCCAAATCATGCTTGCTAGGTGATGACAATTCATCTAAACTTGCTACAATGTCAACAGTGACAGTAGCGGAATAGAAACCCAGCAGGAAGTGTTTGAGGCTGTACGACACGCCATGGGGCTGGAAAACCACTCTTTGCTCGCTCTCAGGAGTGCACTAGCACATGATTTGGTAGCATACATTTTTCGCCACTGCGCACTGATAATGACCTGAGCTGTGTCCCATAATATGCCTGCAATCCATACAAAACCAGGCTAATAATGATGAGTCATCTTTTAAATCAGAATGCCCTTGCAGGGCTCGACATTCAGGTACATTTGTTTGACATTCAGGTACACACCGGGCCAGTGCCAACTGAAAGCTACTGGCCTGAATGAAAATAACACTGGCCGGGGAATGCGAATGATGCTTTGAACAAGTAGCCTATATCCAGCCTATAATGAATGACCTATCCTCCATGCAGAAATAATCACATTTAAACTTGACAATATCAAATTTACATTGATTGTTTAGAGGGAAAAAATCAAATTCAATCTCAAAAAGGACGTTATTGATGTCAATTTTGAACAGTCACTCCTATAATGTCCTATAAAATCAGTTGAATATTTTGGTAAATTTCATTTTCCCTTTGTGATTTTTCCAGGTTTTCTAGTTTTCACTCCCAAAATCACACTTTATATATACAGTGCATTCAGAAAGTATTCAGAACCCTTGACTTTTTCCACATATTGTTAAGTTACAGCGTTATACTTAAAATGTAGTTAATTTTTTTTTTCTCATCAATCTAAAACACAATACCCAATAATGACAAAGCAAAAACAGGTTTTTAGAATGTTTTGCTAATTTATAAAAAAATATATATATCAGTACATACAATTGAAATCGGAAGTTTAAATACACTTAGGTTGGAGACAAACTCATTTTTCAACCACTCCACAAATTTCTTGTTAACAAACTATAGTTTTGGCAAGTCGGTAAGGACATCTACTTTGTGCATGACACAGTAATTGTTTCTAACAATTGTTTACGAACAGATTATTTCACTTAATCACAATTCTAGTGGGTCAGAAGATTACACACACTAAATTGGACTGTGCCTTTAAACAGCTTGGAAAATTCCAGAAAAGTATGTCATGGCTTTAGAAGCTTCTGATAGGCTAATTGACATAATTTGAGTCAATTGGAGGTGTACCTGTGGATGTATTTCAAGGCCTACCTTCAAACTCAGTGCCTCTTTGCACGACATGATGGGAAAATCAAAAGAAATCAGCCAAGACCTCAGAAAAAAAATTGTAGACCTCCACACGTCTGGTTCATCCTTGGGAGCAATCTCCAAACACCTGAAGTTACCATGTTCATCTGTACAAACAATAGTACGCAACTATAAACACCATGGGACCACGTAGCCGTCATACCGCTCAAGAAGGAGATGCGTTCTCTCTCCTAGAGATGAACATACTTTGGTGCGAAAAGTGCAAATCAATCCCAGAACAACAGCAAAGGACCCTGTGAAGATGCTGGAGGAAACAGGAACAAAAGTATCAATATCCACAGTAAAACAAGTCCTATATCGACATAACCTGAAAGGCCACTCAGCAAGGAAGAAGCCGCCATAACCGCCATAAAAAAGCTAGACTACGGTTTGCACGGGGGTGGCAGCATCATGTTGTGGGGTGCTTTGCTGCAGGAGGGTGTAGTGCACTTCACAAAATAGATGGCATCATGAGGCAGGAAAATTTCGTGGAAATATTGAAGCAATATCTCAAGACATCAGTCAGGAAGTTAAAGCTTGGTCAGAAATGGGTATTCCAAATGGACAATGACCCCAAGCATACTTACATAGTTGTGGCAAAATGGCTTAAGGACAACAAAGTCAGGGTATTGGAGTGGCCATCACAAAGCCTTGACATCAATCCTATAGAAAATATGTGGGCAGAACTGAAAAAGCATGTGCGAGCAAGGAGTCCTACAAACCTGACTCAGTTACACCTGCTCTGTCAGGAGGAATGGGCCAAAATTCACCCAACTTATTGTGGGAAGCTTGTGAAAGGCTACCAAAAACGTTTGATCCAAGTTAACTTCACTGTTGTAGGGGGCAGCATTCGGGGTTTTGGATGAAAAGCGTGCCCAAATTAAACTGCTTGCTACTCAGGCCCAGAAGATAGGATATGCATATAATTAGTCGATTTGGATAGAAAACACTTTAACGTTTCAAGAACTGTTAAAATAATGTATGTGAGTATAACAGAACTGATATGGCAGGCGAAAACCTGAGGAAAATACAACCAGGAAGAACTATTATTTTGAAAGGCTGTTTTTCCATTGAAAGCTTATCAACCATACAAAGACTTAGGAACCAGTTCACGAGTTCTGTGGCTTCCTCTACATGTGGACAGTCTTTAGGCATTGTTTCAGGCTTTTACTCTGAAAAATTAGGGAGTTACAGCACTTTCAATCAGTGGCCAGTGGAAATTTCCATTCATCAGCCATGCGCCTGATCGGGAATGCGCCTTTCTTGTTTCTCCTTTCCTATTGACAAAGCTTTTGTCCTGTTGAAATATTATTGATTATTTATGACAAACAGCCGGAAGATTGATTTTAAACATCATTTGGTATTTTCTAACTTTTATTGTACTTTTTTAACTTTTCTTCTGGACTTCTGTAGTGCACGCGCCTTAAGCATTCGGATTACTGGACAAAACACGCAAACAAAAAGGAGGTTTTTGGATATAAATATGAACTTTATCGAACAAAACAAACATTTGTCTAACATGGAGACCTGGGAGTGCCACCAGATGAAGATCATCAAAGGTAAGTGATTCATTTTAATGCTATTTTTGCTTTTTGTGACTCCTCTCTTTGGCTGGAAAAATGGCTGTATGGTTTTCTGTGACTAGGTGCTGACCTAACATAATCGCATGGTGTGCTTTCGCAGTAAAGCCTTTTTGAAATCGGACACTGTGGTTGGATTTACAAGAACTCTGTCTTTAAAATGGTGGATAATACTTGTATGTTTGAGGAATTTTAATTATGGGATTTCTGTTGTTCTGAATTTGGCGCCCTGCAATTTCACTGGCTGTTGTCAAGGTGGGACGCTAGGTTAAACAATTTCAAGGCAATGCTACCAAATACTAATTGACTTTATGTAAACTTCTGACCCACTGGAAATGTGATGAAAGAAGTAAAAGCTGAAATAAATCATCCTAACTGACCTAAGACAGTGGAACACTAGTCAGGATCGAGGGAAAGATGAATGGCGCAAAGTAGAGGGAGATCCTTTATGAAATCCTGCTCCAGAGCGCCCAGGACCTCAAACTGGAGCAAAGGTTCACCTTCCAACAGGACAACGACCCACAACCAAGACAACGCAGGAGTGGCTTTCGGGACAAGTCTCTGAATGTCCTTTAGTGACCCAGCCAGAGCCCGATCGAACATCTCTGGAGATACCTGACAATAACTGTGCAGCGATGCTCCCCATCCAACCTGACAGAGCTTGAGAGAGTCTGCAGATAACAATGGGATCCCAAATACAGGTGTGCCAAGCTTTTAGCGTCATACTCAACAAGACCCGAGGCTGTTATCGCTGCCAAAAGTGCTTCAACAAAGTACTGAGTAAAGGGTCTGAATACTTATGTAAATGTAATATATATATATTTTTTCATATAAATTAGCAAAACATTCTAAAAACCTTTTTTTGCTTTGTCATTATCGGTATTGTGTTCAGATGATTGATGAGGAAAACAATTTACTAAATGTAAGTATAAGGCTGTAACTTAACAGTATGTGGAAAAAGTCAAGGGGTCTGAATACTATCCGAATGCACTGTATATATAAAGTCGGATTTTGGGAGTGAAAACTAGAAAACCTGCAAAAATCAGTTGTGCACCGGGGTCTCCCACTCCTCTTACTATTCTGGTTAGAGCCAGTTTGCGCTGTTCTGCGAAGGGAGTAGTACACAGCATGGTACAAGATCTTCAGTTTATTGGCAAATTCTCACAGGGAATAGCCTTCATTTCTCAGAACAAGAATAGACTGACAAGTTTCAGAAGAAAGTTATTTGTTTCTGGACATTGAGCCTGTAATCGAACCCACAAATGCTGATGCTCCAGATACTCAACTAGTCTAAAGAAGGCCAGTTTTATTGCTTCTTTAATCAGAATAACAATTTTCAGCTGTGCTAACATAATTGCAAAAGGGCCTTCTAATGATCAATTATCCTTTTAAAATGGTAAACTTGGATTAGCTAACACAACGTGCCATTGGAGCACAGGAGTGATGGTTGCTGAAAATGGGCCTCCATACGCCTATGTAGATATTCCATTAACAATCAGCCGTTTCCAGCTACAATAGTCATTTACAACATTAACAATGTCTACACTGTTTCTGGTCAATTTTATGTTATTTTAAATGGACAAAATATGTGCTTTTCTTTAAAAAAACAAGGACATTTCTAAGTGACCCCAAACTTTTGAACGGTAGTATACATACACACTCACTGAGCCAATTCCACAACCATGCTTAAACCTCATCAGGAAACCACTTTTGAGGTCTGGGAACAAACTTTAAAAAATATATACTGTAAAAAATCTATATAATATATATGCATACACACACATATACATATACATATATATATATATATAAAAAACTATATTGGAGGGTGTAGTTGCCCTTTAATTAAATTGTGCCTAGCAAGAGACCATTGGCCAGCTGTGTTTTTGTGCTATACAGGCTATATTTGATGGCAGTTTGCAAAACAAATGCCCTGCGATTTATCAAAATCATCATGGTATTATTCTGCCAGGTAGGCATGCCTACTTTGCAGTCAATGTTTAATTGGGAACGTTTTTTGGGGAAAGCCTTCAGAAATGTTAATTCAAACAGCATATTATGACGGATTTGCGCATCGCAAAGATTCAACCAAGACTTCGGACTAGCCTAACATTTTTGAATACCTGGTCTGCATACGCATGTTGCATACCCATTGTCGTTTGAATACATCTTGATAATACATTTTTTTTTAATTACATAAAAAAAATAAAAAATTGGCACCCTAGCGACCAATTAAAAAATGTTGTCACACTGCCAAGTCAAAGGTAGCAGTTTTAAGCCCTGCTCTGTACCCCTCCGCCCCCCCCCCCCCCCTCTCTCGCTCTCTCTCTCCCCCTTCATCTCTCTCTCGCTCTCCCCTTTGTCTCTCTCTCTCACACACACCTCCCACCAGTACCTCTGATGTGTGTATATCTGTACATGCTTCCCGACAGACAGCTCTGTGGTGTGACAGTGTAGAACGTGACACAGGAAGAGAAGAGGCTCAATATAGGCTCACAGTCAACTAAAGGGAAAAACACACTCTGGCAGCACAGAGTCTTGCCCGTGCCTCACTGAAAACAGTATTGACAGAGATGGAGCGTTCACAGAAAGCAAATGGCTCTCATTTTATCTGTCTGGATCATACATAGAGAAAGGACACTATGAAATATAGGCCTAGATAATCTCACAGACTACGTAAACATAAAAATTACGGAGGATTTTTGTTCTGGGTTAACCAAAATTAAGGCCTAGATAATGATATCACAGAGACATAGTGTTATCACAGACATTCAGTAGGTGTTGTCATATTAGACAAATAAGAGCTTCATAACATGTCGGTGTCTTAATTGAAATATGCTGTATTACTGTGCATTAAATTAGTAGTAAAATCACAAAAATAATATTATTGGGAATGGGTGTAACAGTAAACATTACTTTTACTAGGTGAAAAATATGACCCTTTAAATGGAGTTAAATGATGGGTCACGTAAATGAGGCCTGGTCAGAGAAGCCATCAAAATATTGTTTAGAGCATCTCTGCATACAGTTCTCCTTTAGAATAATAGGCTCAATGTTACTTTAGATAATGGGCTCAGGCAAACATCAGTGCTCCCTTCAGCTCGTCAACAACCAAGCAGCTAATTAGTGTACAAAGAACTAATTACTATAACCTGGCTCTCCCTCTCCCTGGGAGCACACGTACTGCATCCTGCCATGTACCTCACTCAGAGCCAAGTCTAGAGCTCTTTCAGGATTGTATTAATTTGGCATCCGACGAAAGAAAACAGACTGAAACAGGAAGGGACTACATTAACTTGTCCAATAAGAAACACTCCTCTTAATTTTCTGTAGAAAAATATTTTGCTATCAAATCAAAGTGCTTCACAGAAAAAAAAAAAATAAATACAAACATAAGAGGATAAAATACAAAATAATAACAATAAAAACTGAGCGACTAAAAAGTACCCTTAGGAAAAGCAAAGCTAAAAAGGCATGTTTTAAGATCTCCTTTTCTCTTTTAAATATGTCCACAGTTTTGGACCCCCTCAGGTTCTCTGGCAGGCTATTCCAGATGCTGGGGGGATAATAACTAAAGGCTGCCTCTCCAAGCCTCTTGATCCTAGGTTTTGGATAGTTAAAAGGCCAGTGCCAGAGGAGCTGAGGGACCTACTGTGTACATAACTTAAAAGCATGTCTGACATGTATTGGAGTGCCGAATCAAGGATTGATTTAAAAACCAATAGAATAATCTTAAAATGATTTCTAACTCACAGGCAGCCAGTGCAGATACCATAAAACCAGTGTGCTCTCCGTCTGGTCTTGGTCAGTACACGTATTCAGCATTCTGTATGTTTTGCAGTTGATCAATGGCTTTCTTCGGTAGACCAGACAGGAGAGCATTACAGTAGTCAAGCCTGCTTGTAATAAAACCATACATGAGTCTCTCTGTATCAGCCTGATAGAGAAAAGGCCACACCATGGCAATGTTCCTCAGGTGGTAAAAAGCCATTTCAAAATTGAGTTCAGATTCTAAAATAACACCTAGGTGTTTTATCTTTATTGACCGTGAATTTGGCACTTAAAAAATAATTTAGCTGTTCGAAAACCAACTTCTCCAGAATTTTGCTTAAGTATGGAAGGTTGGAGATTGTCCGAAAATTGCTAAGAGCTGCAGAATCTATATTACTTTTCTTCAGAAGGGGTTTCACCCTTACTAGGGAGAAATAAGATCTAACATTGGAAAAATAATGGAATTTGACATAGAACAAACATTAATTTCTTTGTACATGGGTGAAATACCTGATCACTTACACAATAGAGAAAAGTATCTGTTGAAGGTCCTACTGGCAGCCAGTAAAAGGCTATCACTAGGAAATGGCTACAAAAAGACCCTCCCACAGTGACACAATGGATAGACATTGTAGAAGAAATACACCAAATGGAGTGTATGACCTTTGCTTTAAGAACTCAACAGGAGAGAGTTTCGTACTTGGAAAAGGTCTAATTCAAAGATGTCAATGTAACTAATATGATGATGAAGGTATGATGTGCACTGTAACTGCCAGATCTTTTTTTTGTAATTTTATTTGACCTTATTTGTACTTTCTTTGTGTTCCTACAATAAAAACTAAGTATATATAAAAAAAGAAGGGGTTTCAACATAGCAGTTTTTAGTGCAGTGATGAAAGTGCCTGTGAACAGATGCAATTAAAAACTTTTTTAAAGAAGATGGTGGGGATAGGATCTAGAAGGCAGGTAGAAGGCTTAAATTGTGGTATCCCTTTCCTGAGCATGTCTGTGTCAACCAGGGAAAATAAATCCATAGTGCCTTTGCGTGGTAGGCTAAAGCACATCAAAATTCTCATCAGGTCTTGCTTGACTGATACCCAGCCTAATGTTTGTTTATCTTATCTCTGAAATATGCAGCAAACTCATCACATTTAAAAGGTGAAGGAAAGTTCACATAGGTTTGCGGGGATAGGATTTATCAGGACAACAATGGTCAAGAAGGGCACTCTAATTATTCTGATTTATTAGTGATGAAGTAAGAAACATGCCTTGTCACATTGCCCGGTTGCTCTCTAAGAATATCATAATGAACCCTCAACTTTATCCACTTCTGCAATTTCTCTATTCATTGATTTGTTTCCTCACTCAGCCAAAGGGCTCTCCTTGTTTGGATGTGGGCTTTTTCAACTTTACTGGAGCTACGGCATCAATGGTTGCCCTTCATTTGCTATTAATGTTATCAACTAAATCATCACAAGAAGAAGGCAGAATAGGTGATGGAATATTGTTCAAACACTCAATAAAATATGGAGCAAATTCAGAGTTAAGATAGTGTTTCTTAATAATGGTTTCAGAATTACCCGGTGCTATGGGCAACATGGTAGTAAAAAATACACAGTGTTGATCAGATAAAGCAACATCAACAATAGAGAATGTCAATAGAAAGCCGCTTGGTCATAACCAGGCCCAGGTTACGGCCGCGGTTATGGGTGAGCCAAGCGTGTTGCTTGAAATCACCAATGGAATAACAACCTAATTATTCATGTTACGACCACGTTTTCTGACAAACGCCACTCTATCAGAATGGTAGGAGATTACAGTTTCTATGAACTCACTAGAAGCCAGAGATAAAGGAACATAAATTAGGTTACTCACAATAACCATACTGCCATTTCTATAGGAGTTGATATGGTTTTCATTTCCTCTGTTACTTATTCTGACAGGGAAACTGTAGCACAGCCAGACCCTATCTGTCAGTCTCTAAAACTGTTTTTGATGTTGCTGGAAACAATCCTGGAACCCCTGCAGTTAGGGTGAATCCTGTCTCTTTTAAAAAGTGCTGGTTGCTCCCACAGCAAATCAAAGTTGTCACAAAAAGAGACATTCCTGTCGTTGCAAAGTTTCTTCAGGTGCTCGTTTAGGGGAAAGAGTCGGCTGAAACGTTCCGAACCCCTTCGGTAGCATGGGAGGGGGCCAGAGATAATTATTATCTTCCCTATGCTAGAGGTGTTAAAATGTTTGTAGTCCTCCTGAAGTTCCTCAGATCGCCTACAACGAATGTTGTTAAATCCTACGTGAGTGACGATGGTGTCAATATTGGAATAGCTGGCCAGAACCAAGGGCAGGAGGGAGTTGATGTCATGGATATGGGCGCCTTGGTGACAGTGGACCTTGGTCGGTCTACAGACTGTAGGCAGGCCAAAATCTCTCACAATGATGGTGGTCTCGAATAGATGGATCGGATCTTCTCGAATAGGTGACCCGACTTCCTTCCTGATCTCCTACGCCTTGCAAGTGTCCAGTTGCTAACAACTACCTAACAGCTATGATTAAACACGATTGAATGAAAACTATTTCATAAAAACATCTCAGTGTGGACAGTACACTGTTCTGTTGCGCTCTCTGATGTATTGATTAGGGCACTATTCAACTAGCGATCAACAAGGTAAGCAGTCTGGGAAATGTAGCCTGGGGGAAGTCCAGCCAAAGTCAATCCAGGACATCTCTCCTTTTCATCAGAAAAGTTATAGCGTAAACCCAGATGACTTACCTCTGACAAACAGGGAAAAAGAGTGAGACTTAAAAGGTGAAGTAAAATATTAGAAGAAAGAAAATATGTTTATGAAAGGGAATCTCTTCACTACTTGTGACAGTTTAATTAACCTTCTCTGTGCGAGTCTGTGATCTTCTATTCTGAAAGCCCTGCACCTTCAAAGGGATGCGGAGCAAGAGTCTTTTATTGGCCTGCCGCTTCGGATGAGAAGTCAATCATCATTGGACCATAGACATACAGCAAGCACAACTAAGAGAACCTCAGTTCAGTGAGCTTCAAAGGCTAGCAAGCTAACGAATAAGGGATATCTGATGGATAACAGTGATTGACTTCTGCCAGGACTCATAAAAAGAGATGATCATAAAATGATCATTTTATAACATTATTATAATTATTATTATGAATAATAATGGAATTTAAAGCGCCTTTCTAAAAAAAAAACAAGGACACAGTACAGCAAAGCGTATTCATGGTTAAACGTTTCCTCACAATATTGTTTCGAGCAGTCATTTTAGGACTGATTCCCATTCTACTCGATGCAAAGTCAATGAGCGCTGATGAAGATTTAATCAAAAGTACATTAAAGTGGATTGGAAATACAATGACATATCAAAAGGGAGGCAAATAATTAATGTATTTCCAGGCCACTATAATGTAGTTTAGGCGAAAGAGTCAGTAGCCTATGTTCAAAATGACTTGACTTATCACGACTTTTGGGCACCATCATGGCGGAGGGCGACTTGAGAACGTTCATAACAATGGCATGACGCGACGGAGGTGCAACCTATGAATAAAAAAACTAAACAAGAATAAGACTAAATGAATAAAAGCTGCAGTACATAGCTCAGGCTTTACGCTTAGCATACATTCCTTTAACCGGTAGCCTTGTTGTATGTAATTCTGGACAAGACCCTCTGTCAGAAATGACTAAAATGTCAACTTCATTTTCTTTCTTTTCTCTGAGAACACAGGACAGACAGAGCAGTCAAAATGAAAATGTGTAGAGGTTTTACAGAAAACTTTCTGGGACGACTCTTAGCAGAGAAGTCTTAGACAGAAACATGGGTGCATGCCAGCCTAACATCCCCCTGTCATCACAAACAACAAACAGAGTGAAGGGTTTACAGAGGTCTGAAGCTACAGCGTACATTCCCATCTCAATAGGAAGGGTATTTGACCTTGTCAGTTCAGCAATGAAATGTTCTTTTTTTTTTTTTTACAAAACAACCTTGGTGTAACCTCTTCCACTAGTTTTATGTTTGAATTCATACAATAGATGCCCACGAACTGAATTAAATATTGAGGGAACGGAGAAATAAGACTGTGCAATAGCAATAGCAACTTAACCTATACACAACCTCAATGTTTACTCAACTGAAGCTGAGGGCAACCACAATGCAATCTATAGAATTCATGAGAACATCTATTTTTAATGAAGAAACTTGTAAATGCTTGTCAATAATACATATCTTGTCCTACTTTTCCACCAGGATAGAACCGACTAACAGGAGGAAGTGTCTTTTAATGTATTCTTTGTGTCTCATGTTGTGTGGACTTTGCGTGCAAGTCTGTGGTACCTCTCCCTCACACCTCCTGGTCTCGATGAATCACCTGAGTCCGATTGAGCTAGCTGAGCGAGAGGAGAGAGTGAGAAGTGAGAACACAATTTGGAGAAGATGGAAGTGAATGTATTATTCATTAGAAACCGATTCAGCCTCAATCGTGAGGATGATGTAGTGTAGAATAATGTGGTGTAGAGGGACTATAGTTGTCTGCCGTGACACTTAACTCCCTCTCTATAAAAGGAGTACTTTTTTTTGCCCAACCTCCACCCCCTCTTTGGAGGACAACTGCAATGGCCCTTAGCACTCTACTAAAACATAGCAGGTTTAGACATCATGGGGGCGGTGTGAAAACTGAGGGCACGGTAATTTGAAAATGCAAGGTAATATCTGATTAGAGTTATAGTACCATACAGTTACTTTTCAGTTCCTTTTGAAAATCCAACTAGGGAGAAAATGGGTTTTGGTTTCCTACGCTGCAATTGAATCGCTTCCGGCCAGAGGAGGAAAATATGGTTCCAGTCATTGTTGCTGTTGTGTTCAACTTGTTTCTACGCGTGTTATTTACACATTCAATAAGGCACCAGATAAAACTGGGCTGGCAAATTGGGTCTCATTCATAGAAAGTGAAAATGTATCTCTTAATAAAGTGTGTTTACCTCAACATGTCATATTTCACACAACAGGAAGATATACTGTACACCCCAGCTTATATCAGACAGCACAAGGTAGATTGAGTAGAAACATCATATCACCCATTTTCACAATTTTTGGTTGTGAGGGACTGAATAAGATTATGGGCTGGGGGACCTGATCCAAGATCAGTTAGACTCCTAAGCAGCCACCTTTTGCACCAACATTCCAAGAAGTGCTATTGGTTGTTCTACACATCATGAACCGATGGTTGAATCCATCATACACACACACACAAGACGAATTATGGATATGTGTTAGCAAAGTGTTGTTTTGGATTGAGTTCTTCTAAAATGTGTTATTTTGGTTTTATGCCCTCGTAGTCCTCTCAGAGAGTCACCCAATGACCCGATGGCTTTGTTGGGTAAGCAGCTCAATTAAAGGCTTGCATAACCGGAGGCTTGTTATTTTAGATTTCCGCATTGACCGATGCGATAAGACAAGAGGTTGCTTAATTGATTCTCCCCTTTCAGCTCAAATTAAAGCCATAGCATTAGCTTTTCCAGCCTGTTTCCTGGTGTGTGTGTGTGTGTGTGTGTGTGTGTGTGTGTGTATAATGGATTCAACCATCGGTTCACGTAGTTCATGACGTGTAGAACAACTAATAGCACTTCTTGGAATGTTGGCGCAAAATATGGCTGCTTAGGAGTCTAACTGCTCAGAAGCAGGGCCCTTTGTGTGGCTAATATACTTTCAAGTGTAACACCCACTTGAACATAACCAATACATTATGTCTTTGCAGTATATCATCAACAATTAGATCTCAAGGAGTCAATAACAGCTAAATAAGTGCTCTGTCTTGAACAAGGTTGACCTGACAGAACAGGGTCAGCTTCATAGAAGAAATAGTGTGCATCCAAAATGACACCCTTTTTCCTAAATAGTGCACTACCTTTGTCCAGAGCCATATGGGCCCTGGTCAAAAATAAGGCATTATAAAGGGAATAGGGTGCCATTTCGGAAGAAGCCTTGAGACAGCAGTATGAAGAGATTTTTACTTCGAGCTGAGACTTAATTATACACTCTCTGGCATGTCACTGCAATCTAATGACCAATTAGTCAGAGTCTAGTTCAGTACATCAGGAAGGGGTAAGGAGAGAAAAGAGGGGGGGGGGGGGAACAACCCAAACCACTTTATATCTCCTGTCTCATCTCCAAAGCATCCCAATGTGATGATGACAAACCCATACTATGTGTGTGAAGGGGGCAGTCTATACATGGGCTTGACATGGGCATTATGTTGGCAGTCTTTTAAAGCTGGAATCCAAGGGCCTCCCGAGTGGAGCAGCGGTCTAAGGCAATGCATCACAGTGCTAGAGGTGTCACTACAGACCCGGGTTCGATCCCGGGCTGTATCACAATCGGCCGTGGTCAGTAGTCCCATAGGGCAGCGCACAATTGGCCCAGCGTCGCCCGGGTTAGGGGTTTAGCCAGGGGTGCTTTACTTGGTTCATCGCTCTCTAGCGACTCCTTGTGACGGGCCGGGCACCTGCAGGTTGTCCTCGGTCGTCAGGTGAACACATTGGTGCGGCTGGCTTCCGCGTTAAGAAGCACGATTTGGCAGGTCATGTTTCGGAGGACGCATGACTCGACCTTTGCCTCCTGAGCCCGTTGGGGAGTTGCAGCGATGAGACAAGATCGAAATTGGAGAGAAAAAGGGGGTAAAATAAAACATGTAATTAAACAAATGGTGCGGTGAAACTGGCACGTTTGTTTGCGATATTACAATAACAACAACAAAAAAATCTTGCCCTTGACAAATCACTGCACATGCAAAATAATAATAATTTTTTAAAATTTACAAATATCAAAGTAAAGTAGGCCTACCTTACAACTTTAAAAAAAACTCAAGTCTCAAATATAAGGAACATGTCTGGATGCTGGATGCTCATTTCCTCAAAACAAAAACGATAATAAATGCTGACTGAACTGAAAAAGTGGAGCTAAGAGAAGCTAGTCTGAATCAGAGAATATCTTTGTTTGTGTACAGTTAATACAGGCTTTCAATTAGTAGTTTCAGAAACATTGCATCCAAAGGAAAAGCTTTTATAAATGTCTATTAGAATCAAAACGTTCACATAATTTAAAAACTCCTTGCGTCACAAACCAAAGCTTTGCCTTTCCCCTCTCTTTCTCGCTCTACCCTGCTATAGAGTCTACTGTACATACCACCCATTAGAGGCAATGTCAGGCTACAGTAGATTTTTAAGTTACATAACAGATCACATACAGTCTATCAGCTTCACCCAGGTGTTCCCCCATTATGCAACGAATAGATCGAACCACTGCCCCCCTCTCTCTCTTTCTCTGCCCCTCTCACTCAGCATGCTTTCCCATGCTGCCATTCAACCACGGCAAAGGCTGCACTCCCAGAGCAGTGGTGTCTAGAGGACAGAGTGTGTGGGGGGGACAAGCAAACAATTTCTCCTTTATACACAATGTCCACCAGTAAATATCTCAATGGACAAAGGATACTGGGCAGTGAATACATCTGAACTATGGGGAGGCAGTACAGCATGCTGTTGTTGCCTTGTATGCACAGTTCTCTGCTTTGCCTGACTGGCTTAGTGCTGTGACAGTGTTGTTGACACACTGTCAACACAACAGTATTACTACGTGAGATTCTCTAGTCTAGAGGTTTCGAGAAAATGCCCTCAGCTAGACCTTTTACTATAAATGTAAACTTGGGAACTTGTCACATCTCTTACGCCATCTCCGGAGGTGGCGGACGAGCCTTGCTCTACAGTCACCCCCTTCCGAGCCAACGGATGCAAATAGAATTGTCTCATGTAGCGAAATGCTCTTCCAGGAAAAAAAATCTTTAAAGCAGAGCAATGTTTTTGAAACAGCTGAAATGTATAGACATGTTCCTTATATTTGAGACTTGAGTTTTTAACCTGAAATTGTAGTAACAGCATGATATTGATCAAAATTAAGCCTGGTTTGTTCTAAGGTAACTTTTTTTTTTTAAGTTGTAAGGTAGGCCTACTTTACTTTGATATTTGTATGAGGGGTAATCATTCATTTTTTATAGGCTAGCGTTACTTGATGAAGCATACCTAGCTAGCTAACAGTAGCTGTGCTATTGTCTTGAAGCTAAACATGTAATAGGCAAGAAAATGAAGCCCTGTCTGCACATGCTTGTGAATTGTTGTATTAATCAAGAGTGCAAAGCGGTTAAGAGTTGCTTGCATAGTTGAATAGCTAGTTTATTAAAAACATGCTTACTGGCTACCCTGCAAACAATAATGAGTCGATAGGACAAAATTATGACCTGAAGTCATCAGGACGTTGTGCCACGGTCCCCAAGCGGTTTTATCTAGTTTCCCGGTTGGTGCCAGTGATGTTCCCCGAGGACATTTTTTGGATTTTCTTGGGATGTTCGGTCATGGTCCCCTAAAGGCTCCCTGAATGTTCTTGGGATGTTGTGTCATGGTACCCTGTAGGTTTTTGTCTAGTTCCCGGTTTGTCACCTGATGGCCACAAAGAAACGATCCCCCTCCCCCGAAATGTTTTGAACAAGGGCACACACACCCTAGTTTCACTACACATCACCCCTTGTTACTGCTGCAAAGCCCATCAAGGCCCTGACTTGTGAACCACTAATCCAGTCAAAGCTCTTTGTCTTTTCCTAATGCTAGGGACACGGCACCCACACACAGTGCTTTTAACGTAGTGTTTTCAACTGAAATATTTGACACACTTTGATGTACATGATTACAAACTGTGTTTATTCATACAGTAATTATTATTTGACATGTCCTCACCTGAGATTTGAATTCACAAGCTCTTGGTTGGCTGCATTCCTATCTTCCTGCTACACCAACATGTCGGTATAAATGACTGATTTCACCTGTAGGCCTATTCCTACACTTTGCACTTCAAAGTAAATCTCAGCTCTGTAAAAAAAAAAATACACTACAGAAAAAATATATTTATCGTAGTGATTCAGGAGTAACATTAAAACAGAATTATACCCCCCACCAACATTAGACAACTATATAGACAACCCTCAAATTGTTTAAATAAGTCAATGAAATCAATGAGATAATAGTCAGATAACTAAAATAGCAGTGCAGATGGCACTCTTTTGCTAAGTGCAGAGATGTTTTATAGGTAATGAATGTGTAAGGGACTTCTACAGAGGTTGTGGCGCAGCAGAAAGATCAGCATACCCCAAATCCAGAGGTTCTGAATTCAAATCAAATCTAAATTGGTCACATACACATGGTTAGCGGATGTTATTGCGAGGGTAGAGAAATGCTTGTGCTTCTAGTTCCGACAGTGCAGCAATATCAACAAGTATTCTAACAATACCACAGCAACTACCTAATACACACAAATCTAAGTAAAGGGATGGAATAAGAATTTGTACATATAAATATATGGATGAGCAATGACCGAGCAGCATAGGCAAGATGCAATATATCGCATAAAATACAGTACATATATACGGGATGAGTAATGCAAGATATGTAAACATCATTATTAAAGTGGCATTAATAAAGTGACTAGAGATCCATTTGTTAGAGTGACCAATGATTTCAAGTCTGTATGTAGGCAGCAGCCTCTCTGTGTTTGTGATGGCTGTTTAACAAACTGATGGCCTTGAGATAGAAGCTGTTTTTCAGGCTCTCAGTCCCAGCTTTGATGCACCTGTACTGACCTCGCCTTCTGGGTGGTAGCGGGGTGAACAGGAAGTGGCTCAGGTAGTTGTTGTCCTTGATGATCTTTTTGGACTTCCTGTGACATCGGGTGCCTGGAGGGCAAGTAGTTTGCCCTGGTGATGCGTTGTGCAGACCCTCTGGAAAGCCTTGCGATTGTGGGTGGTGCAGTTGCCATACCAGGCAACAAGATACAGCCCAACAAGATGCGCTCATTTGTGCATCTGTAAAAGTTTGGCAGGGTTTTAGGGGACCAGACAAATTTCTTTAGCCTCCTGGGGTTGATGAGGCGCTGTAGCACCTTCTTTACCACACTGTCTGTGTGGGTGAACCATTTCAGTTTGTCCATGATGTGTACACCGAGGAACTTTTAACTTTTCCCACCATAAGCCACCTCCAACATAATTTTTTAGTATTTAGCAGTACGTCCAACTGGACTCACAACCGCAGACAACGTGGACTTCCGGCTTCATCACCTGCGGGATCGTCTGGTATTTTTGTTCAGTGTAGTTTCAATGTATGGAATCACTTGGAAGTTTCTGGATTTTAGGTGAACTTCTCCTCTAAAGGTGAAAAAGCTAGGCCCGTTTGCGATATTACAACAACAACAAAAAGTTACTGCAAACACTGTTTTTTCCCCCACGGACATCATTGCACGTGTTTCCATCATTTTGTCAGTTACCTGTACATATTATGTACATTTTAATTTTGTTGCGATGCATCTGCTACAACTCTCTTCAATCTGAATAAACTCCTAGTCTCCTCAGTCAGTAGTCTATTTTCTCCCAGAGAGAGAGGCAGCTAAGATCTGTCTTAAAATAACACATTTGCCTAGCTGCCACCTGAAACTGATTCTCATTTCTTCCAAGTACACCTTGAAATTAATATACTTGAGCATTTACTTCTGAAACTGTAAACCCAGAGGCTGTCAAAGAAAATCTAATAAAACACCCAATGAAAGCATACCGAAATGAGAGTAACACTTTATCATATAGGGTTTTGATATATTGCCTTTATAATCCTATCACACTCGAACGTGAGAATTTGTCAAAAGCGTGGGTTTGGTTTCTCGCATAGGAATTGACTAGACTTGCCATTTCCTCTTTTGACACAGACAATGGTTTACAGCTACCAGTGTATACTGTAAAGTTGTCATCATAAAGGCAAAGTATTATTACTGGCATAACGTAAACCCCTTCAAATACAGAATTACCCATAGAAAGAGTATTACATTAGTAATTACATTCCTATGGTATTACCAGTGTATGAACTAATTAGGGGGGGTTGGTTGTTAACAATTAGTAGCGCTGAAGTACTAAGAGCAGTACTGTAGTACTGGGATTCCTAGGCAGAACTATGAGTACCACTATAGTACTAGGAGTCCCAGTCTATCATCAGATAAGAGTAGAGTGGTGCCATGGCAGTTCCGAGCTCAGAGTTTTTAAATCAGAGCTCATTCTGTTTTAGAACACTGGCCTCAAACAAACACACACACAGAGAGAGACAGAGACAGAGAGGCATTCACACACAGAGAGAGAGAGATATCAAGATTGAGACGGTGGTGGGACAGACAGAGAAAGAGAGAGAGAGAGAGGGAGGGAGAGAGAGAGAGCTATAAATCAAACAGCCGTTGGAGCCTAATTGGGCAGAGCAATAGCACCAGCCAAAATATTGTTTTCCCTCTGCGCTATCTGCTTCCATCTATAAGACTTTCATAGAAACTGTGGTTTCCTGTTCCAGGGTGTTGGGCACAGAACATGTTCAAACTTCAATGTTCAACATCCCCTGGTCTGCAAAAATAATCTCAGCGCACTGAACCTCTTCTGTAGGAGAAAGGATGAGAAAGGGGCCAGAAATATATTCTGTCCTGTGAGGAAAGAAAATGAAACACAGTTTCCTTCCCTCCTCCAGCCTGGAGCCAGGCCAACAGTGAGGAAGGCCTCAAAGGCAGAGAGAGGTTTCTCCACACCTGACTGAAGTACTGAGCTCTAACTCATTCATGCTTTCCGTGATTCCTCTCATATTCCCACCTCCTTCTCAACCATATTAGAGGGAAAGGTCCAATGTCCCTCCCATCAAAAATTTGGTGGAGGTGAGAAGAGTGGATGTAAGGAATTGAGGAAAGATGAATTGTGAAATTGTCATGGTCTCTGCAACCTCTTCAAAAGCAAATCACAGAAATCCAAAAGGATTCTGAACACGATTGCTACATTCAGCTCCAGCCTCCTCCATATCAACAGCTAAACCAGGTCAGACCAATCAGGGCGACGTGACATGGGAGTCAGGACCTTCATACTCACCTCTGAGATCTCCCTGTACAATGACAAAACCTCAGAGGCTCTCTGACAAAAGAAAACCAGGTCATATCTATCAGAGGAGACTAATCTTCACCCATCATCACCGGCCCTGTGTTTCCGTGTCCTCTGGAGCAGAGAAATGGAAATGGAATGAGGGGAGGAGATTGATAAGATTTTTCATAATTATCAACCATTTTGTTTAGTTTTCTCCTCTGCTGAGGCAATTGTGAGCCTTGCAACGGTAGGTAGAGAATGGTGCTTGCAATGCCAGGATTGTGGGTTTGATTCCTGCTGGGATCACCTATACGAAAATGTATGCAGCATGACTAACTTGCTTAGAATAAAAGCATCTGCTAAATGGCATATATTATTAATATTATTTTTGTATTATGTGAATGTGTGCACCACTACTGAATAGGGTATATTCACTAGTCTATGAATATTCACTAGTCTATATCCCTGGTATATTCCCCGTCTCCTGAGTCCCCTAATGTATGGCTGCGCACATACATGTGTTGCTACTCACAGAATGTTTCAGAGATATCAAGGTATGATGCTGTGTGCATTTCATCAAATGCTCTCAGTCAAACAACATTGCACAACTGGTTATTTTCCTGCGTTTGGTCCAGACTGCGTTCTCACCTGCAGCGAACCGTACCACTGTATAAATTGAATCGGCCCAAGATCACCCTTTTTGAGCCGACCATGGTGCGTTGTTAAGTGTACTCCTGAGTGAAGATAATGTGTTCACACCAGTAAAAATGAACCAAACTAAGGTTAAAACTGCTCCAAACCAATTTGGTGTGAAAGTCCCTTTAGAAGCCCCGGCAGATTTGATAGGATTGAGGATCAACGTCTGCCAATGCGGAGATCACTGCAATGATGTGGAGATGACTTTGATGTTGTGTAGATTACTTTGATTATGTGTAGAATATCACTTCTGATGTGTTTAGTGGGGTTAGACTGTTGGCCATATTCATTCTGTCTCTCATGACAGACTTGACATCAATGTAAATAACTAACTGTTTTGGTTACTTAATACTTCTGCCCCTAGAATCAAATCCAGCAGCTAGCTACTGTAGCACACAATATAATTTCCCATCGCTTCAGATGGCTTTAGGTTTTATTAGCATGCTGTCTGAGACAAAACTGTCAGAGCTGTACATTTTTGGTGCGTACATTTTATGACAGTGCCTCAAACTGTGAATAAAACAAGTTGTGTCTACAAGGACTCAATAAAACAGCTCAGTTGCCTATATTACATTCCCTATGAAATGTATGCAATAAGTAACACTGCTAAGCAATGGTAGAGGAAGTTTATCAGACTTGTTTATTAACCAATAACAGGTTTCAGTTTTCAATACTCGAAAATGAAATCCTCTCAGTGGGAAACATGTGTTGCATACATTGGGAAATGTTAGCACTAGCACTGTTGCAACATAAATATCCTCTCAGCAGGACTGTATGTTCGGAGCAGATCTAGAAAGAAATGATATTGACATGGAGGAAGATGATAGTTCAGGTTAAGCTGGTAGAGCTGAAACAGACATTTAGCCATAGATGTGGTGAAAGGAATGGCCCAAGAGGGTTATTAACTTACTACAGGAGGTCCATACAGAACAGCTTCGTTCAAACTACGAGAGCTACGTCTATATATGAAGTCTACCGTTCCCTCAGTCACCTGAAGGCTATGCTCTGGCTTAGCTGAAGTAAAGAAAAAAATAAAGATATTTTATTGTCATATACACCGGATAGGTGCAGTGAAATGTGTTGTTTTACAGGGAGACCTTAGATAGGCAGGGTAGGATAGATACAGGTCTGTAGCAGTTTGGGTCTAGAGTGTCTTCCTCTTTGAAAAGGGGGATGACTGCAGCAGCTTTCCAATCTTTGGGGATCTCAGGCGATACGAAAGAGGTTGAACAGGCTAGTAATAGGGGTTGCAACAATTTTGGCTGATCATTTTAGGAAGAGAGGGTCCAGATTGTCTAGCCCGGCTGATTTGTAGGGTTCCAGATTTTGCAGCTCTTTCAGAACATCTGGATTTATGTGAAGGAGAAATGAGGGAGTTTGGGCAAGTGGCTGTGGGGGGTGCAGGGCTGTTTACCAGAGTAGGGGTGGCCAGGTGGAAAGCATGGCCAGGCATAGAAAAATGCTTGTTGAAATTCTCAATTATCTTGGATTTATCGGTGGTGACAGTGTTTCCTAGCCTCAGTGCAGTGGGCAGCTGGGAGGAAGAGCTCTTATTCTTATGGACGTTACAGTGTCCCAGGACTTTTTGGAGTTTGTGTTGTAGGATGCACATTTCTGTTTGAAAAAGCTAGCCTTTGCTTCCTAAGTGCCTGTGTATATTGGTTCCTAACTTCCCTGAAAAGTTGCATATCGCGGGGGATATTTGATGCTAATGCAATACGCCACAGGATGTTTTTGTGCTGGTCAAGGGCAGTCAGGTCTGGAGTGAACCATGGGCTAAATCTGTTCCTGGTTCTACATTTCTTAAATGGGGCATGCTTATTTAAGATAGTGAGGAAAGCACTTTTTTAAAGAATAACCAGGCATCTTCTACTGACGGAATGAGGTGAATATCCTTCCAGGATACCCCGGCCAGGTCAATTAGAAAGGCCGGCTCACTGAAGTGTTTTAGGGAGCGTTTAACAGTGATGAGGGGTGGTTGTTTGACCACAGACCCATTACGGACACAGGCAATGAGGCAGTGATCGCTGAGATCCTGGTTGAAGACAGCAGAGGTGTATTTGGAGGGCAGGTTGGTTACGATGGTATCTATGAGGGTACCTGTGTTTACAGATTTTGTGTTGTAGCTGGTAGGTTCATTGATAATTTGTGTGAGATTGAGGGCATCAAGCTGAGATTGTAGGATGGTTGGGGTGCTAAGCATGTCCCAGTTTAGGTCACCTAACAGAACAAGCTCTGAAGATAGATGGGGGGCAATTCATTCACATATGGTGTCCAGGGCACAGCTGGGGGCAGAAGGTGGAATATAGGAAGTGGCAATGGTGAGAGACTTGTTTCTGGAAAGGTGGATTTTTAAAAGTAGAAGCTCAAATTGTTTGGGCACAGACCTAGATAGTAAGACAGAACTCTGCAGGCTAACTCCGCCCCCTTTGGCAGTTCGATCTTGTCAGAAAATGTTATAGTTAGGGACGGAAATTTCTGTTTTTTTGTGGCCTTCCTAAGCCAGGATTCAGACACGGCTAGGACATCCAGATTGGCAGAGTGTGCTAAAGCAGTGAACAAAACAAACTTAGGAGGAGGCTTATAATGTTAACATTAGAGGTCGACCAATTAATCGGAATGGACGATTAATTAGGGCCGATTTCAAGTTTTCATAACAATCGGAAATCAGTAATTTTGGACGCTGATCTTTTTTTTACACCTTTATTTAACCTTTATTTAACTAGGCAAGTCAGTTAAGAACACAGTCTTAGTTTCAATGACGGCCTATGAACAGTGGGTTAACTGCCTTGTTCAGGGACAGAACGACAGATTTTTACCTTGTCAGCTCAGGGATTCAATCTTGCAACCTTAAAGTTAACTAGTCCAACGCTCTAACCACCTGACTCACGAGGAGCCCGCCTGTTACGCGAATGCAGTAAGAAGCCAAGGTAAGTTGCTAGCTAGCATTAAACTTAATCAAGAATAATCACTAGTTATAACTACACATGGTTGATGATATTACTAGTTTATCTAGCGTGTCCTGCGTTGTATACAATCGATGCAGTGCGCATTCGCGAAAAAGGACTGTCGTTGCTCCAACGTGTACCTAACCATAAACATCAATGCCTTTCTTAAAATCAATACACAGAAGTATATATTTTTTAAACCTGCATATTTAGCTAAAAGAAATCCAGGTTAGCAGGCAATATTAACCAGGTGAAATTGTGTCACTTCTCTTGCGTTCATGGCACGCAGAGTCAGGGTATATGGAACAGTTTGGGGCGCCTGGCTCATTGCAAACTAATTTGCCAGAATTTTACGTAATTATGACATAACATTGAAGGTTGTGCAATGTAACAGGAATATTTAGACTGATGGATGCCACCCGTTAAATAAAATACGTAACGGTTCCCTATTTCACTGAAAGAATAAACGTCTTGTTTTCGAGATGATAGTTTCCGGATTCGACCATATTAATGACCTAAGGCTCGCATTTCTGTGTGTTATTATGTTATAATTAAGTCTATGATTTGATAGAGCAGTCTGACTGAGCAATGGTAGGCACCAGCAGGCTCATAAGCATTCATTCAAACAGCACTTTAGTGTGTTTTGCCAGCAGTTCTGCTGTTAATGACTTCAAGCCTATCAACACCCGAGATTAGGCTGGTGTAACGATGTGAAATGGCTAGCTAGTTAGCGGGGTGCGCACTAATAGCTCTGAGACTTGGAGTAGTTGTTCCCCTTGCTCTGCATTGGTAACGCTGCTTCGAGGGTGGCTGTTGTCGTTGTGTTCCTGGTTCGAGCCCAGGTAGGAGCGAGGAGAGGTACGGAAGCTATACTGTTACACTGGCAATACTAAAGTACCTATACGAACATCCAATAGTCAAAGGTATATGAAATACAAATGGTATAGAGAGAAATAGTCCTATAATAACTACAACCTAAAACTTCTTACATGGAAATATTTAAAACTCATGTTAAAAGGAACCACCAGCTTTCATATGTTATCATGTTCTGAGCAAGGAACTTAAATGTTAACTTTCTTACATGGCACATATTGCACTTTTACTTTCTTCTCCAAAACTTTGTTTTTGCATTATTTAAACCAAATTGTACATGTTTCACTATTTATTTGAGGCTAAATTGATTTTATTTATGTATTATATTAAGTTAAAATAAGTGTTCATACAGTATTGTTGTAATTGTCATTATTACAAATACATTTTAAAATCGGCCGTTTAATCGGTATCGGCTATTTTGTCCTCCAATAATTGGTATCGGTATCAGTGTTGAAAAATCATAATCGGTCGACCTCTAGTTAACATGCATGAAACCAAGGCTTTTACGGTTACAAAAGTCAACAAATGAGAGTGCCTGGGGAATGGGAGTGGAGCTAGGCAAAGCAGGGCCTGGATTAAACTC
This sequence comes from Oncorhynchus clarkii lewisi, assembly GCF_045791955.1. Taxonomy (NCBI): domain Eukaryota; kingdom Metazoa; phylum Chordata; class Actinopteri; order Salmoniformes; family Salmonidae; genus Oncorhynchus; species Oncorhynchus clarkii. The sequence goes on from NC_092163.1 coordinate 43,080,953, forward strand.
TACATCACCAGAGGAGCAGAGGAGGAGTAGGATAAGGGTACAGCTAAAGGCTATAAGAACTAGTCATCGAGCACTTTCGGAACAGAGAGTAAAGGTTTCTGTAAAGGTAGAATAGATTCAATGCATAATGTACAGACAAAGGTATGGTAGGATGTGAATACAGTGGAGGTAAACCTAGGCATTGAGTGACGATGAGAGAGGTATTGTCTCTAGAGACATCAATTAAACAAGGAGAGGTCACCGCATGTGTCGGAGGTTGGACAAGAGGGTTAGCTGAGGCAAATTGAGCAGGGCTGATGGCTCTACAGTGAAATAAGACCATAATCACAAACCAAATCAGCAATGGACAAGGCATATTGACATTAGGGAGAGGCATGTGTAGCCAAGTGATCATAGGGTTCAGTGAGTATCTGGAGTTTGCTGGAGACACGGCAATTCAGACACCTAGTGGCCCGGGGCAAGCAGGCTAGCAGATGGGCATTCAGGGGACGGCGCGACGGAAGAAGTTTGTTGTAGCCCCATCGTGCAGTTACGTCGGCCAATCCAGGCCAATTGGAAAAATAGGTATAGTAGCCTAAGAAATTGGCTGATGGACCTCTATAGTGAACAGTCCATTATGTTCTAAACAGCTAGCGGGCCGTGGCTATCAGATGGGCATTCAGGGGACGTCGCTACGGAGGAGCCTGTTGAAAAAAAACCTGGGGCGGATTAGTCAGTTGTCCAGTCGTGATGGATCGGCGGGGCTCCGTAACGGCAATAAAAGGGGTCCAGGCCAATTGGCATTGAAGCCCAAGGAGTGGCTGATGGACCTCTTCAGCTAGCCGGGAAATAGGCCTAGATAGCTTCAAACATACAGTGGCTTGCGAATGTATTCACCCCCCTTGGCACTCTTCCTATTCTGTTGCCTTACAATGGAATTAAAATGGATTTTGGGGGGGGGGGGTGTATCATTTGATTTACACAACATGCCTACCACTTTGAAGATGCAAAATATTTGTTGTGAAACAAACAAGAAATAACAGAACACTTGAGCGTGCATAACTATTCACCCCCCCCAAAGTCAATACTTTGTAGAGCCACCTTTTGCAGCAATTACAGCTGCAAGTCTCTTGGGGTATGTCTCTATAAGCTTGGCACATCTAGCCACTGGGATTTTTGCCCATTCTTCAAGGCAAAACTGCTCCAGCTCCTTTAAGTTGGATGGGTTCTGCTGGTGTAATCTATAAGTCATACCACAGATTCTCAATTGGATTGATGTCTGGGCTTTGACTAGGCCATTCAAAGACATTTAAATGTTTCCCCTTAAACCACCCGAGTATTGCCTTAGCAGTGTGCTTAGGGTCATTGTCCTGTTGGAAGGTGAATCTCTGTCCCAGTCTCAAATCTCTGGAAGACTGAAACAGGTTTCTCTCAAGAATGTCCCTGTATTTAGCACTATCCATAATTCCTTCAATTCTGACCAGTTTCCCAGTCCCTGCCGATGAGGAGTGATGGGAGGTGTTGGGTTTGCGCCAGACATAGCGTTTTCCTTGATGGCCAAAAAGCTACATTTTAGTCTCATCTGACCAGAGTACCTTCTTCTATATGTTTGGGGAGTCTCCCACATGCCTGTTGGCGAACACCTTATTTTTTTCTTTAAGCAATGTTTTTTTTAATCGCCACTCTTCCGTAAAAGCCCAGCTCTGTGGAGTGTACGGCTTTAAAGTGGTCCTATGGACAGATACTCCAATATCCGCTGTGGAGCTTTGCAGATCCTTCAGGGTTAATGCCCTCCTTGCATTGGTCTGTGAGTTTTGGTCGGCGGCCTTCTCTTGGCAGGTTTGTTGTGGTGCCATATTCTTTCCATTTTTTAATAATGGATTTTACAGTGCTCCGTGGGGTGTTCAAAGTTTCAGATATTTTTTTATAACCCAACCCTGATCCGTACTTCTCCACAACTTTGTTCCTGACCTGTTTGGTGATCTCCTTGGTCTTCATGATGTTGCTTGCTTGGTGGTGCCCCTTGCTTAGTGGTGTTGCAGACTCTGGGGCCTTTTGGAACAGGTGTATATATACTGAGATCATGTGACACTTAGAGTGCACACAGGTGGAATTTATTTAACTTATTATGTGACTTCTGAAGGTTGCACCAGATCTTATTTAGGGGATTCATAGCAAAGGGGGTGAACACATATGCACGCACCACTTTTCCATTTTTTTCATTTCACTTCATCAATTTTGACTTTTTTGTGCATGTCCATTACATGAAATCCAAATGAAAATCCATTTACATTACAGGTTGTAATGCAACAAAATAGAAAAAACACCAAGGGGGATGAATACTTTTGCAAGGCACAGTAGCTTGGTCTGAGAGGTACAAGACCAGACCCGTGTGTAGTTTGTCTCTTGTTACCGCTAAATCTCCTCCAGGCAATGTTCTGGCTTCATGAATAATACATACATGAACAGTAAAGCAGCCTTTTGTTGCTCTGACATGGGGATTTATACCCTGTCTATCCACACAAACTGCCTGGTCAGGTTCAGTCCGTCAGTAGACCCTCCATTCTCCTCTCCTTTACTCTGCCCATCCAGGACCTGTCAGGCTAATGGCTAACGGCCCAGACCCCCCAGGAGATAAACAATGTCTGATACAGGTGACAGACACTGCTCTCTGATAATGACACTGCAGTCTGCTTCAACTGGTGTTTTCATAAAGCAAGTGGTACACATTCACAGGTATAAGGTAATAACCCTCTGTTTGTATGCATGACTAGGCAGTACTAAGTTTAATACACAGATGTGCAGTTTCAATTGCATTGTTTATGTTTTTCTATTTGATTGAACCTTTATTTAACTAGGCAAGTCAGTTAAGAAAAAAAATCTTATTTACAATGACGGCCTACACCGGCCAAACCCGGACGACGCTGGGCCAATTGTGCGCCGCCCTATGGAACTCCCAATCACGGCCGTTTGTGATACAGCCTGGATTCGAATCAGGTTGTCTGTAGTGATGGCTCTAGCACTGAGATGCAGTGCCTTAGACTGCTGCGCCATCTGGGAGCCCAGTCAAGGTGTGTAGGCTACAGCAGACACAAACTGTATCCTATTTCAATAGAAACACTGGGCACATGTCAATCAGGACCCCTTCTACTGATTGATACCCATTGTGTTATCAGACATCAGCCAGGAGCCACATATTGTGTTAGTGTAACAGTGTAGGGCTTAGAGTAGGCTATTAGATAGGCACATATTGCATATCAGTGAAGCTATTACTAATTGTAAACAGTAGAGGGGTGAGGTGGGATCTGGTGCTGTGAAGCAGAACAAAGACATCCTGCCTTCTCTGTGTGTGGGGGGGAGGGGTATGGACCCGCGGAGTGAGACGCTGATTAGCAACGCTATATTACCTCTCTGTGTCCAAGGGCAACTGTTTCACATCAACACACTCTGGAACAGAGCAGCTAGCTAACCTTACCTCAGAGTTCGCAAAGCAAATATCCTGAAGTTCCTTGTGTGATGGAAATGTTGAATTTAGAATACAAAAGTTGCTTGTTGCAATATTACCATAAACATCTGAGTGAGAAAAAAATGATTGACAAGTGTTTTATTAATGGGTTCTATTTTCCTCCATTTACAAAGGGAAGATTAATGTTGAGACAAAGATCTGTAGTTATGTTCCGTTCCTCTGTCTGTGCTGTTCACACATTACCACATACAGTGCTATAATTAGAGAGAGATTTGCATTTGAATGTGTTTGTGGGACTTTGGTTGCTGGAATGGGGTGGGAGGGTTGAAGGCATTGAGAATAAATCCAACCAGCCTGAATAACACAGCAATCCATTCCCATGCTACTGTGTGTAGAGAAGGCTAAAATATTGTATTCCGATATTCAACAATAATTTAATTTTAACATTTTGATGCCAACTTTACCCAGAGAAAGCTATGTATGCATTAATGAATCAATACATATATTCAATTTCTATGTTTTGGTACCATATTATCACAAATAAAGTTATAGGGTAGTGAAATGACATTAGCTTCAGCTGTAAGCTAGCTAGCTAGCAAAGTTAGCTTTCTGTGACTGAATGTAACCTATTATGCTAGCTACCTGGCTTGCTAGCTAGCGAGCTACCGAAATATTGTTTTGTAAAGAGTTGTAGCCTGTTATGGACATTGTTTTGCTAAACAGTAAATGAATGAACACTTTCAATTAGGCTTGGGCGGTATACCATATACCAGGTTATTTGGAAACAGCCACGGGATGGTTTTTCAAAACTGTCAATACCGTTGAAACTTGTAATTTTGTTGCTACTTTTTAATTAAATACCTGCAGTCAACTTGTGTAATACTTTACTGAGAAAAAGCAGATTGTGTTCTTCATTTCACATGAAGCTTACCATAGTTCCCCAAAACAGTTGAGCCGGACACGTTTGTTTGTAAATAGCACAAGGGGAGAACCGGGAGCAGGTGATTCCAATTGTATATTGACAGGGGTCACGTTTTATAATGAAAGCCAACAATGTGTTCTGCTTCAATAGAGTAATCAGGGATGTGCAACTATTGTTTTCCTTCACAGAAAATACATTACTGAAACACATTCGGCAGAAAATAGCTTCATTTTTATAGAAAGACAACAGAAGCGCAACACTATTTGGCTGGCAGCCACACAAATAAATGAGCTTACAATGAAAAAGCATGGTCTTTTTTTATGGCAAAATCGATGCATGGCAATAATATTTATAACGTTTGTAATAGAAAGAATGTAGCCAGCTACATTTCCTAATGTTTTTCTTAAAGTTAATCTTGCATATTACCCTGGAAAAGTATGTTGGCTACACCCCAGAAAATTAGCGGAGAAAAGTAGTTTGAGCACTGTCTGCCGATAGAATATACATTCGTGAATTCTCATCCGAGTGAAGACGTGCAACGGAAGCACAACATTTGTCTGACGTCGACCAGAAATTACAATAAGAAGAGTGAATGAGTTGCACCGGCTTGTGCACTCGCGCTTCATTGAGTACCTCAACTGCGCCAATACTCAAAAATATCAGCCCAACCGATTATCGGTCATTCTCGAAGTGTGTGTGTGTGTGTGTGTGTGTGTGTGTGTGTGTGTGTGTGTGTGTGCGAGAGAAGCAGGATAGTGCAAAGGTGTGACTAGCTCTCCACCCCTCTCCATATCCACCTCTCTTCCTTTCTCTAAATCCCTCTACCTTCCCTCATCTCTTCTTTTTTATCTCTCCAATCTCTTTTTCAGCCATCATCTCTCTGTGCATCCCTCACTTTCTCCCACCCTCCCCCCACACTACATGTGTCTCTCCCTTTGTAACTATGATCTCTCTACTTCCTCTTCTCTCTGCTACATCCACAATTCTCTCTACCCCTTCTCCCTCCCTCCCCTTCTCTTCCTCTTTTTCTCTCTGTCTGTCTGCCACTGAGCTGTGCTTTCTGCAGTGCCAGTGTGAATATCAACATGAAGCACCTGCCACTCAGAGAGGGTTGGTGTGAGCGGTGGTGCATGCCTGCAGCAGGGGACCCTACCCTGGGGACACAGCTGTAACACTGGAGAGAGGGCCACCGGTCACAGGAGACACACATATCAAACCACACACACAACCACACACAGTGACACCTTGGGAGGGAGTGACACATCAGGCTAGGCATATGAACCACATTGTCCTGTCCCAGGGGATCAGCAGGGTTAGAGATACAGAGTCTGGGTTAGAGCAGGTCTCACACCTACCTGCTTGTCATGGTTCTTCTCACTGGACAGTACCTGACTGTCATAGCAGGGTCCCTTCTCACTGACCAACCCATCAAGCAAACACACACACACAGGTAGACAGACGGACAAAAAGAGATGTATGGCTACAGTACGTCCACACATCACAGAAAAAAGGGAGCAATATTTTGACAGTCAGACAAACCACAAATCAGGTCATATCACTTCAAATACTCTGTAGAGCACTCATCTAAAAATGTATTATCTTATAATATAACCACTTTTTCTGTCTGGCAAAATGAGACCCTTAATCAAAGAGGGTAAATTGAAAACTCAAACAATAATCTCTGAGCTAGAATGTCAGTTGTGGAAAAATCTCCCTGATTAACTCTTTAGTCATATCTCTGTTTACCTATTTGTTTATGGCCTTGCTTACACCAAGCATTACATTTTTGTTTATTATATATGAGAAAAATCTATTCCATTTTATTTGGAAAGGCAAGCCAGACAAAATTAAATTGTACGATTTATATAATGAATATGATTTCGTATGGCAGAAATGATTAAATATTAAAGCATTAGACTTCTCACTAAAGGATGCAATCATACAAAAGTCATACTTAAATCTGAACTGGTACTCTAGCAGATTAGTAAGAATGTCTCACCCCATGTTCAAGAAGGGCCTTTTTCCCTTGATTCAGATTACAACCTCTCACTTTCGGTTGTTCCAAAATATTGCTATTTTTTAAATTGCAATTTCAGTTTAATCCACCAGAATGAACAGAAAAAAATTATACAAATATTATGGTTAAACTCAAATATAATAATTGATAAATAAAATTTAATTAAAAATGTATTAAAAAAGTATAATATTTGTAAATTATATAAATAGGACTGGTGGAGTTGTGTCACACATGCAGCTAACACATTAATATGGACATTTCTGCTCTACCTACAATTACAACCAAGTGGAAGGGGGTAAAAGTAAGGAAATAGTCTGTTGGCCCTGCATTAAAGATCATAATTGGTTAAAGAAAATTGTGATAAATAAAAATGTATACCAGTTTCATATATGGACCAAAGAATTGGCAGCTGTGCCGTAAAGATTGAAAAATAGTTGGGAAGAGGTTCTCGATGGCACATGGTTTATCAATTGATACAGAAAACGACCCCGGATTCAATTTAAATAATTATTGCAACCAATACAGTCGTGGCCAAATGTTTTGAGAATGACACAAAATTAATTTTCACAAAGTCTGCTGCCTCAGTTTGTATGATGGCAATTTGCATATACTCCAGAATGTTATGAAGAGTGATCAGATGAATTGCAATTAATTGCAAAGTCCCTCTGCCATTCAAATGAACTGAATCCCCCCAAAATATTTCCACTGCAATTCAGCCCTGCCACAAAAGGACCAGCTGACATCATGTCAGTGAGTCTCTCGTTAATACAGGTGTGAGTGTAGACGACGAAAAGGCTGGAGATCACTCTGTCATGCTGATTGAGTTCGAATAACAGACTGAAAGCTTCAAAAGGAGGGTGGTGCTTGGAATCATTATTCTTCCTCTGTCAATCATGGTTACGTGCAAGGAAACTAGTGTCATCATCATTGCTTTACAAAAAAAGGGCTTCACAGGCAAGGATATTGCTGCCAGTAAGATTGCACCTAAATTAACCATATATCGGATCATCAAGAACTTCAAGGAGAGCGGTTCAATTGTTGTGAAGAAGGCTTCAGGGCACCCAAGAAAGTCCAGCAAGCACCATGACCATCTCCTAATGTTGATTCAGCTGCGGGATCGGGGCACCACCAATACAGAGCTTGCTCAGGAATGGCAGCAGGCAGGTGTGAGTGCATCTGCATGCACAGTGAGGCAAAGACTTTTGGAGGATGGCCTGATGTCAAGAAGGGCAGCAAAGAAGCCACATTTCTATCCAGGAAAAACATCAGGGACAGACTGATATTCTGCAAAAGGTACAGGGATTGGACTGCTGAGGACTGGGGTAAAGTCATTTTCTCTGATGAATCCCCTTTCCGATTGTTTGGGGCATCTGGTAAAAAGCTTGTCCGAAGAAGACAAGGTGAGCGTTACCATCAGTCCTCTGTCATGCGGTAAAGCATCCTGGGACCATTCATGTGTGGGGTTGCTTCTCAGCCAAGGGAGTGGGCTCACTCACAATTTTGCCTAAGAACACAGCCATGAATAAAGAATGGTACCAACACATCCTTCGAGAGCAACTTCTCTCAATCATCCAGGAACAGTTTGGTGACGAACAATGCCTTTTCCAGCATGATGGAGCACCTTGTCATCAAGCAAAAGTGATAACTAAGTGGCTCGGGAACAAAACATAGATATTTTGGGTCCATGGCCAGGTAACTCACCAGACCTTAATCCCATTGAGAACTTGTGGTCAATCCTCAATAGGCGGGTGGACAAACAAAAACCCACAAATTCTGACAAACCCCAAGCATTGATTATGCAAGAATGGGCTGCCATCAGTCAGGATGTGGCCCAGCAGTTAATTGACAGCATGCCAGGACAGATTGCAGAGGTCTTGAAAAAGAAGGGTCAACACTACAAATATTGACTCTTTGCATCAACTTCATGTAAATGTCAATAAAAGCCTTTGACACTTATGAAATGCTTGTAATTATACTTCAGTATTCCATAGTAACATCTGACAAAAATATCAAAAGACACTGAAGCAGCAGACTTTGTGGAAATTAATATTTGTGTCATTCTCAAAACTTTGGGCAACGACTGTAGAATGTTTAATATATACATATAAACAATACCGGTCAAAGGTTTTAAAACACCTACTCATTCAACGGTTTTCTTTATTTTTGACTATTTTCTACATTGTAGAATAATAGTAAAGACATTAAAACTATGAAAGAACACATATGGAATCATGTAGTAACCAAAAAAAGTGTTAAACAAATCCAAATATATTTTATATTTCAGATTCTTCAAATAGCCACCCTTTCCTTTGATGACCGCTCCCCCAGATCATCACCGATCCTCCATCAAATGTCACAGTGGGTGCGAGACACTGTGGCTTGTAGGCCTCTCTAGGTCTTGCACCCACTGTGAAATTTGGTGGAGGATCCGATCTGGGGGTGCTTCAGCAAGGCTGGACTCGGGCAGATTTGTCTTTGTGAAGGACGCATGAATCAAGCCACAAACAAGGTTGTCTGTCCTGGAAGAAAATGTGCTTCCTTCTGCTCTGACAATGTTCCCCAACTCTGAGGATTGTTTTTTTTTCTTCCAGCAGGACAATGCTCCATGCCACACAGTCAGGTCAATCAAGGTGTGGATGGAGGATCATCGGATCAAGACCCTGTCATGGGTCTTGAATCAATCAATAACATAATAATACTTTTGGCAAAAATGTTATGTTTAATGTACAAATCTGTAGAAACTATGAGAATAGAAAGTTTCAGAACTTTTCTCAAACACCACAACACAGTTGAAAAATATGGTAAATAGAAATCAAAACTGGATGGTGTTCAGAGATATGTGGGAGGGGTTGAGGGTAGCTGAAGGGTGGGAATAATACCAAACAAAATATAACTATGTAAAAATACCCGATGTCCGTAACATTTACAGTTGAAGTCGGAAGTGTAGGACACTTAGGTTGGCATCATTAAAACTCGTTATTCAACCACTCCACAAATTTCTTGTTAACAAACTATAGCTTTGGCAAGTTGGTTGGGACATCTACTTTAGTAATTTAGTAATTTTTCCAACAATTGTTTACAGACAGATTATTTCACTTATAATTCTCTGTATCACAATTCCAGTGTGTCAGAAGTTTACATACACTAAGTTGACTGTGCCTTTAAACAGCTTGGAAAATTCCAGATAATGATGTCATGGCTTTAGAAGATTCTGATAGGCTAATTTACATCAATTGAGTCAATTGGAGGTGTACCTGTGGATGTATTTCAAGGCCTACCTTCAAACTCAGTGCCTCTTTGCTTGACACAAACACATCAGCCAAGACCTCAAAAAACCTCAAAAAAACATTGTAGACCTCCACAAGTCTGGTTCATCCTTGGGAGCAATTTCAAAATGACTGAAGGTACCAAGTTCGTCTGTACAAACAATAGTACGCAAGTATAAACACCATGGGACCACGCAGCCGTCATACCGCTCAAGAAGGAGACGCGTTCTGTCTCCTAGAGATGAATGTACTTTGGTGCGGAAAGTGCAAATCAATCCCAGAACAACAGCAAAGGACCTAGTGAAGATGCTGGAGGAAACAGGTACAAAAGTATCTATATCCACAGTAAAACAAGTCCTATATCGACATAACTTGAAAGGCCGCTCAGCAAAGAAGATGCCCCTGCTCCAAAACCGCCATAAAAAAGCCAGACTACGGTTTGCAACTGCACATGGGGAAAAACATCTTACTTTTTGGAGCAATGTCCTCTGGTCTGATGAAATAAAAATAGAACTGTTTAGCTATAATGACCATCCTAATGTTTGGAGGGAAAAGGGAGAGGCTTGCAAGCCAAGAACACCATCTCAACCGTGAAGCACGGGGTGGCAGCATCATGTTGTGGGGGAGCTTTGCTGCAGGAGGGTCAGGTGCACTTCACAAAATAGATGGCATCATGAGGGAGGAAAATTATGTGGATATATTGAAGCAAAATCTCAAGACATCAGAAGTTAAAACTTGGTTGCAAATGGGTCTTCCAAATGGACAATGACCCCAAGCATACTTCCAAAGTTGTGGAAAAATGGCTAAAGGACAACAAAGTCAAGGTATTGGAGTGGCTGTCACAAAGCCCTGAACTCAATCCTATAGAACATTTTTGGGCAGAACTGAAAAAGCGTGTGCGAGCAAGGATGCCAACAAACTTGACTTAGTTACACCAGCTCTGCCAGGAGGAATGGGACAAAATTCATCCAACTTAAAGAGGGAAGCTTGTGGAAGGCTACCCGAATTGAGTGTATGTAAACTACTGACCCACTGGGAATGTGATGAAAGAAATAAAATCTGAAAATAAACCACGCTACTATTATTCTGACATTTCACATTCTTAAAATAAAGTGGTGATCCTAACTGACCTAAGACATGGAATTTCTATTAGGATTAAATGTCAGGAATTATGAAAAACTGAGTTTAAACATATTTGGTTAAGGTGTATGTAAACTTCCGATTATATATATATATAGTATGTACAGTGCATTCGGTAAGTATTCAGACCCCTTGACTTTTGCCACATTTTGTTACGTGCAACCTTATTCTAAATTTAAATAGATTTTTTTGTCCAAATTAATCTACACACACAATACCCCATAATGACAAAGAAAAACAGGTTTGTAGACATTTTTGCAAATGTATTTTTAAAAAACAAACAGAAATATCACAATTACCCAGTGCTACAGAAATGGTTGTCCTTCTGGAAGGTTCTCCAATCTCCACAGAGGAACACTAGAGCTCTGTCAAAGTGACCACCGGGTTCTTGGTCAACTCCCTGACCAAGGCCCTTCTCCCCCGATTGCTCAGATTGGCCGGGCGGCCAGCTCCAGGAAGAGTCTTGGTGGAATTTACCACAGGTGGACTCCAATCAAGTTGTAGAAACATCTCAAGGATGATCAATGGAAACAGGATGCACCTGAGCTCAATTTCGAGTCTCATAACAAAGGGCCTGAATACTTAGGTAAATAAGGTATCTGTTTAATTTTTAATAATTCTGCAAAAATGTCTAAAAACCTGTTTTCGCTTTGTCATTATGGGGCATTGTGTGTAGATTGACGAGGGAACAAAGTTATGTAATACATTTTAGAATAATTCTGTAACATAATAAAATGTGGAAAAAGTCAAAGGGTCTGACTACTTCCGAATGCACTGTTTCAGCTAGAAGTAGAAGCCTAACTGTTGTTGTCCATTAGTTTACTCCAATTAGGGAAGGGGTGGCAGGGTTAAGGGAAAATAATAAAGGAAAATATATTTACAAAAATATATATATGGGGGATTGGAAATGATGCAGACAATTACAATGATGGGAGCTACAATATATAAGCAACATTAAAGCTGATCTAACCGTAAAAAAATATTATAAAATAAAATATCAGTTGTCTCCACAGCTTGCCCAGAGTTGTCCCGCTAGGTGAGTGAACTCTCTGATTAGATAAGAGAGTTGGCCAGGTAGGAGTTAACTCTGATTGGATAAGAGAGTCAATCTGGTCGATGCTGTAACTGATTTGAGCCATGTGTCTCATCACAAAGCAGAGCTGGGCTCAGTGAGGCCAGACCAGGCCGGCCAGGAAATGAACAGGTAGGCAAAGAGGGTTTTGGAATTGTTGGAACTCCATTGAGCACCCTGACAATCTGATTACCTCACACAGGCTTAGGAGCCTTTACAGTCCAGACACACGTGTGCGGATGCACACAGTCACATGCACACGCAAATGCACGCATGCAAAAACACACACACTGCATGTGGTCATGGTATTTTGGGATAAGTGACAGAGGGAGGAGGTTAAAAGACAGGAAGAAGGGGAAAAACCAACGTGGAGGAGAACTGTTTGAACACACACAAGCAAACAAACATACAGTACTGACGCAAATCCAAACAACAACATCCAGTCCAGTGTGGCTTTAATACAGACCTTGACTGTGGTTTCTACTTCCTGGGTTGCACCTGTGTGCCCTCTGGCCAATCAGCAGTGTTTATTTACTCCAGCAGCCAGTTATTTGGCAGCAGGCCAGGAGAGGAGAAGCCTCCCTCTGAGCCAAACACTATTTACAACTGCTTCATAATTCACACACTCTGGATCACTTAGCATTGGTGTGTGTGTGTGTGTGTGTGTGTGTGTGTGTGTGTGTGTGTGTATCGGATGGTGGGGGTGGGGGAATAAAAGGAAACAGGGAGGAAAAGAGGAGGAGCGAGCAGGCAGCAGAAGCAGAAAGGAAACAGTGCAGGTTTTTTGCCTGGGGTGACCCAAAACAGCTAATTAGGCCACAAATCACAGACTAGCGGAACCTACAAACCACATCCCTGGATGATTACTACAGTTACTGAGTCCAGTATAAAATCCTGCTTCCCCTGTCCAGCCCTGTCCACACCCCATCCCTCCCCCATTATGTTGGTCTAGAAATAAACCAATGATGTGTACACACACATCCTGCTCTGAATCCAGATAAGGGCTGCATTAAAGGGATAGTTCATTCAAATTACATGTGGGTTTATGAAATGATAAGTGCAGTGAAATGTGTTGTTTTACAGGGTCAGCCATAGTAGTATGGCTGCCCTGGAGCAAATTAGGGTTAAGTGCTCAAGGGCACATCGACAGATTTTTCATTTTGTCAGCTTGGGAATTCAAACAAGCAACCTTTCAGCTACTGGCCTAGTACCCTAACCGCTAGGCTACCTGCCTTCGTGTGGACCAACAAGCTCGGAGACAGCTTTTACCCCAAAGCCATAAGACTTTTAAATATTTAATTCAGTGGTTACCCGGACTATCTGCAATGACCATATCTTGCACTGACTCTATGCACACTCAAGACTATACAGTGCAATCGGATAGAATTCTGACCCATTGACATTTTTGGCATTTGTGACCCGACTCGGGAAACCAGGTTTATGTCGAAAGTCATGACTTCACAGGAGAGCCATTTGAACGATTTACAAAAAAAATCTAAATGGGACCTCCCTCTGCAACTGGATCCTGGACTTCCTGATGGGCTGCCCTCAGGTGGTGAGGGTAGGTGGCAACACACCTGCCATGCTGATCCTCAACACTGGAGCTCCCCAGGGGTCCATGCTCAGTCCCCTCCTGTACCCCCTGTTCACCCACGACTGCATGGCCAGGCACGACTCCAACACCATCATTAAGTTTGCAGACAACACAACAGTGGTAGGCCTGATCACCGACAACGACAAGACGGCTTATAAGGAGGACGTCAGAGACCTGGCCGGGTGGTGCCAGAATAACAACCTATCCCTCAATGTAACCAAGACTAAGGAGATGATTGTGGACTACAGGAAAAGGAGGACTGAGCACGCCCCCATTCTCATCGACGGGGCTGTAGTGGAGCAGGTTGAGAGCTTCAAGTTCCTTGGTGTCCACATCAATAACAAACTAGAATGGTCCAAACACACCAAGACAGTCGTGATGAGGGCACAATAGCCTATTCCCTCTCAGGAAACTAAAAAGATTTGGCATGGGTCCTCAGATCCTCAAAACGTTCTACAGCTGCAACATCGAGAGCACTGGCTGGTTGCACTGACTGGTTGCATCACTGCCTGGTACGGCAACTGCAAGGCAAGGCACTACATAGGGTAGTGCATACGGCCCAGTTTATCACTGGGGCTAAGCTGCCTGCTATCCAGGACCTCTACACCAGGCGGTGTCAGAGGAAGGCCCTAAAAATTGTCAAAGACCGCAGCCAACCCAGTCATAGACTGTTTTCTCTACTACCGCATGGCAAGCGGTGATGCGATGACTTGCATTGTGTGCCCCCCCAACCCCTCTTTTTAATGCTGCTGCTACTCTCTGTTTATCATATATGCATAGTCACTTTAACTACCCATTCATGTACATACTACCTCAAGTGGGCCAACCAATCAGTGCTCCCGCACAGTGTCTAACCGAGCTATCTGCATTGTGTCCTACCCATCACCCGCCAACCCCTCTTTTACGCTACTGCTATTCTCTGTTCATCATATATGCATAGTCACTTTAACCATATCTACATGTACATACTACCTCAATCAGCCTGACTAACCGGTGTCTGTATGTAGCCTCGCTACTGTATATAGCTTGTCTTTTTACTGTTGTTTTATTTCATTACCTACCTATTGTTCACCTAATACCTTTTTTGCACGATTGGTTAGAGCCTGTAAGTAAGCATTTCACTGTAAGGTTGTATTCAGCACACGTGACAAATAAACTTTGATTGATGATTTGAAATGCGTTTTGTGGCAGAAATGCCTTCTCAAACATGTGAACTTTCATGTGCCTTAAAAACAAACTTGTATGCCATCTGTAAATACGAATACAATTGTTAAATTACAAGCCTTGTTGGTTAAGCCACACTAGCCATGACTGGCTTAGATAATGAGTGTACTGGACATGCCGAGAGAGGAGTTTGGATTGGTCTACCATATCTGGCTTCTGTCAATTTGAGCTCGTCAGTCTGTTGGTAATCCTGTCGAACGCGGCTTTAAAAAAATGTTATTGTGTAGTGGAGCTGGATAAGTGTTGCTCTCCACATTCTGGAGGATCAGGTTTTGAAATCAGTGGAATTAGAGTATGATACAATGGTTCCTCCTTTAAAAGTTGCAAGCTTACACCGCGGGACTTAGAGTTACCCAGCGGCTTCATTGCTCCAGACCACCACAAGGGGGGGTTAGAGCACTCATTATGCATTTGGGTGCCAAGGTTTTTAAATTACCATTCTTTTCGAGTGGTTCCAATGATGAATTTGACACGGGCCACCCGTCCCTGGTGACTTCAGCAAAGATGGCTGACAAAACATTACGGGGAAGGAAATGCATGTAGTTATAACGTCACAACGAGTCAAGCAAAAAAAATACAATTGAGAGGAATATGTTAGTTAACGTAGAGACAAACTATTGTGCATATTTTTTTGTCATAAAGTAAATTTATGAAAATCGCTATTTAGCAAGTTTTTTTTGAGCCATATCCAATACCAGGTGTATCAAACACATTCATTATAGCAAGCAGGGCGTAGGTTGGCCAGGTCGCAATTGTAAATGAGAACTTGTTCTCAACTTGCCTACCTGGTTATATAAAGGTGAAATAAAAAAATAAAAAAGGTTTTGAATCCTCAACATTCTAGCCCGAAGTCCAGCACCCTATCGACGGTTCCCAAATGTTTTAATAGGGGTTGTGGCCCGATTGTGGCTAAAAACACTTTATTAATTGAATCTTTAACGTGGAAAGGTGAAAAAGTATTATTGTTAGTTTTTCACAAGCATAGCAGGATGGGCTATTAGCTGAACAATTGAATATTCAACCTTTACTAATTGCCGAGCTAGCTGTGAAAACAAGAGATGAACTGCTACAAACAAAAGACCGCTAAAGCTTAAGAACACTCTGTAATGTTTACAACTACATATACTATGAACTCGCGAAAAGTGGGAGATGTGGTCAAGATACACTGGCATGTTTTATTTACGCGATAAATTGGTCCATCCAACGGCTAGCCACAAAAGAAAATCAGCCAGGCTCTTTTACGCCCTCATCCAAATGTTAGCTATAATTGCAGAGGTTGCGCACAGTGCAACAATATGATGTGTGTGAATATTTCTGCCACACTCATACAGGAAAAGGTTCCAAATAGATTACATTATTACATGCTCCACCACCCATGTTATCTACATTATTAAATGTCAATGTGGGCTGTGCTATGTAGGTAAAATCTTTTGTTCTCTCAAACAGAGAATCATTGAACATAAAAGTTCAATTAGGAGAAACGACAGGGATAATCCAGTCGCAATACATTTTAATGATCTAAAACATGACATTTCTACCTTATAGAATTTGTGACATAGAGAAAGTTAAGATATCAGACAGGGGAGGTGATATAAATAATACACTTTGTAAAAGAGAATGTTTTTAGATTTTCACCCTCCTGACATTATTTCCTAAAGGTCTTAATGATGAAATGACTGTGCATAAGGTCTTAATGATGTATGTCATTATGTATGTTATGTTGTAAATTTGAACATGAGTGAGGCCGATACGTAAAGCTTATTAAAGATCAGTGATACGATCAAGAGCAGTGTGCGGGTTCCTTCCTCTTTTTCTTCACCTTATCCGGCTGTTGCCATGCAAACGCAAAAAAAAACCAAATAGCTCAGATGTGCGAGTGCCTTTTGAATTTTGAATTTGACTTTACAAACAACAAGAGGGCTTAATTGGAGTCTACTTCTTTGGAGCCTAGACCTATATAAAATAACTTAACTGGCTGAGGTAGACTATGAGGCTTAATTAACAGCCTAATAGAAGTCTGATTTGTTTTCATTAGGCCTACTTACAATTGCAACTGGTCAAAAATGTAGCATCCTACATAACAATCATTTAAAGAAAAAAAGTCTGCAAACTCTCCAAACTCTAAAAGTAATTGGAAAGGTATGTGTGACATTGTGGTTACAATAAAGAATGTAGCCCATCATGCAAATGATTCCTATTATCAGGACAATAGACTTTTTATA
Organism: Oncorhynchus clarkii lewisi; assembly: GCF_045791955.1. Lineage (NCBI taxonomy): Eukaryota > Metazoa > Chordata > Actinopteri > Salmoniformes > Salmonidae > Oncorhynchus > Oncorhynchus clarkii. Next base: position 43,097,855 of record NC_092163.1, read on the forward strand.
GCCCGGCTAATTGGTTGTGAAAATCCCTCAACTTGCAATGTATTTGATGCTTAAGTACTCTAAAGTACTCATATGCTTAAGTACTCTTTAAGTACTCATACCACTGTAGATAGGGTTCTATTGTCTAATAATTACTATTATACAGTCTTTGTATTGAAGATTGTTTATTATTTTCTTCTATAAATTATGGCTTCATGTATGAATGTTATTGTGTTAGTCCGTGGAAAAACAGAGAGTGAGAACAACTTGTCAGATGGTGCATTGAAGACTGATGTATTCCTGACCTGTCTTTTCATAATACCATTGCAGATCTACATAAAATACCCAATAGACAGCCGTGGTGTCGCTCTTAATTTCTTGGTTCTTCTGTGATAAATATAAAGATCTCTACAAATTGGTGCCGTGACCCGGATCAACAGATCAGCTGCAGTGGATCACCGGGGGACCCCTAGACGGGAACTGGATCGACATCACACATTTAGAACGTTTGAGGGCAAGGTGAACTTTGTACAATATGTTGTGTACACCTCAGTTGTATGAGATTCCAGAACAGGAGATAAAATACGTATTAGATGTTGGTGATAATAATGTACATGGTACTCGGGTTGGTGTTACTGTGAGAGATGCACAAGGTATTACCATTGAGATGGGGCAGGGGGATCAATTGGCCAGTATGTTTGAACATAGAGCCAGTCCTGTTAGATACTCAGCAGTTGATACTAGGGGGCCAAGTGTTAGCAGTAGTCAACTAAAGCATCATAACAGTAGCCAACCAGGCAATGATAACAGTAAAGAGTCTCAGAAGCCCATAGGGGGTGAAAATGAGAACCAAACCCAGTTGCAAGCCCAACAGAGTTAGTCAAACAACTGGGCAGTCTAATAGGAAATCAAGTTGCTGCTAGTCCGGCAGGGACTGCAGTATACGAGAACAGGGGCAAGACATACAGGACAGACTAATGAGGCGGGCTAAAGTCAGTCAGATTTGGGCTCCGTGGAACCCCCCTCGTTAAAATAAGCAGAGACCCTGACGCCATATACATAACCCTGTGGGTGTGCCACAGGGTTCAATTCTCGGGCCGACTCTTACTCTGAATACATCAATGATGTCGCTCTTGCGGCTGGTGGTTCTCTGATCCACCTCTACACAAACGACACCATTCAGTATTCTTCTGGCCCTTCTTTGGACACTGTTAACAAAACTCCAGACGAGCTTCAATGCCATACAACACTCCTTCCGTGGCCTCCAGCTGCTCTTAAATGCAAGCGAGACAAAATGCATGCTCTTCAACCGATCCCTGCCCACGCCCGCCCGTCTAGCATCACTACTCTGGACAGATCTGACTTAGAATATGTGGACAACTACAAATACCTAGGTGTCTGGTTAGACTGTAAACTCTCCTTCCAGACTCACATTAAGCATCTCCAATCTGAAATTCAATCTAAATTCGGCTTCCTATTTCGCAAAAAAAGCATCCTTTACTCATTCTGCCAAACATACCCTCGTAAAACTGACTATCCTACCGATCCTTGACTTAGGCGATGTCATTTTTCAAAATAGCCTCCAACACTCTACTCAGCAAATTGTATGTAGTCTATCACAGTGCCATTCGTTTTGTCACCAAAGCCCCATATACTACCCACCTCAGCGACCTGTATGCTCTCGTTGGCTGGCCCTAGCTTCAGATTCATCCCCAAACCCACTGGCTCCAGGTCATCTATAAGTCTTTGCTAGGTAAAGCCCCGGCTTGTTTCAGCTCACTGGTCACCATAGCAGCACCCACCCGTAGCACGCACTCCAGCAGATATATTTCACTGGTCACCCCCAAAGCCAACTCCTCATTGGCCGCCTTTCCTTACAGTTGTCTGCTGCCAATGACTGGAACGAATTGCAAAAATCACTGAAGCTGGAGGCTTATATCCCCCTTACTAACTTTTAGCATCAGCTATCAGAGCAGCTTACAGATCTTTGCACCTGTACATAGCTCATCTGTAAATAGCCCACCCAACTATCTCCTCCCCATATTGTTATTTTGTATTTTTTTTGCTCCTTTGCACCCCAGTATCTCTAATTGCACATTCATCTTCTGCACATCTATCACTCCAGAGTTGAATTACTAAATTGTAATAATTTTGCAACTACGGCCTATTTATTGCCTTAAATCCCTAATCTTACTACATTTGCACAAACTGTATATAGATGTTTCTATTGTGTTATTGACTGTACGTTTGTTTATCCATGTCTAACTCTGTGTTGTTTGTGTCGCACTGCTTTGATCTATCTTGGCCAGGTCACAGTTGTAAATGAGATCTTGTTCTCAACTGGCCTACCTGGTTAAATAAAGGTGAGATTATTATTTAATTGTTTCATTAAAAAATATACAATATATTGAGGCAGCACTTTGGAGAAGCAAACGCATCCACAATGCCATTAGGATAGTGCTATGAAACCTTATCAAGACAGTTTGACTGAAAACACCATAAAAACTGATGCAATTTATCAGAAAATAGACATTAATTCTATGTTCCAGACATAGTGCAAGAAACTGTAGAACTTCAAGCTCTGATAGAGCCACTGTCTATGACCTGCATGTTAAGCGAGTCAACTGAAGACACAATTCTGAGATCTAACGTGATAAAACCAGAGTCGAGATTGCCAACTCAAGTAGTTTTTGTAGGTTGTGGGGCAAACAGGCACAGCCTAAGTATGAACATGACTTGAACATTGATCTTTTAGATTGCAAGATGGCACTATCTGTTTTAGTTCTTAGGATCCCGTTCAATCGCTTTAAGAACAGATCAGAGTTCTCCTCCAGTCCCCCTGTTGCCCAGGGACTATATTTGGGCTTAAATATCAAATGTCTCTAGGTCTTGATCTAGAATCAGGTCCTTCTTATCCATAACAATCCTCATTCATTATGATCTTTAGGCAAAAACGCTCTCTGATCAGCACTCCTACTCTGAGTCGCTCCAAATATATGGACCCGGGTCTTGCTTCTGCAAGCTAAGCGTATATAACAATGGTCGCCTTAGGTTTAGGCAGTGTCCTGCTAATTTAAAACCTAGACTGAAATCAATAGTTAGTGGTGTAATTCACTTAGCCAGAGATAACAAGGGGAGGAAATCCATTCACTTGACAGGTGTGGCATATCAATAAGTTGATTACACAGCATGATCATTACACAGGAGCACCTTGTGCTGGGGTCAATAAAAGGCCCCTCTATATAGTGCACTTTGGTCACACAACACAACGGCAAAAAAATATCACGTTTTGAATGAGCGTGAAATTGGCATGCTGACTGCAGGGATGTCCACCAGAGCTGTTGCCAGAGAATTTAATGTACATTTTTCTAACAAAAGCCGCCTCCAACGTCATTTGAGAGAATGTCAGTACGTCCAACCGGCTTTACAACTGCAGACCACGTGTAACCACACCGGCCCAGGACCTCCACATCCGGCTGATGAAGACGAAAGAGAACACGCTCTGAAGGAAAAATACTACAATTCTGGTGCAGGTACAGCCAACTAGCAAAAATTATTTTGCAATGTTGGCAAAACGATACAATATTTCTTCCCCCATCACTACTTTCTATCCTTTAAACGAACAATCCTGATTTTTGCAGTATTTCCTGGGACTCTTATGATAAATAAACTCAGCAAAAAAAGAAACAGTCAACTGCATTTATTTTCAGCAAACTTAACATGTGTAAATATTTGCATGAACATAACAAGTTTCAACAACTGAGACATAAACTGAACAAGTTCCACAGACATGTGACTAACAGAAATGGAATAATGTGTCCCTGAACAAAGGGGGGGTCAAAATCAGAAGTAACAGTCAGTATCTTGTGTGCACACCATCTGCATTAAGTACTGCAGTGCATCTCCTCCTCATGGACTGCACCAGATTTGCCAGTTCCTGCGGTGAGATGTTTCCCCACTCTTCAACCAAGTCCCCCTGCAAATTCCCAGAAATTACTGGGGGGGAATGGCCCTAGCCCTCACCCTCCGATCCAACAGGTCCCAGACATGCTCAATGGGATTGAGGTTTGGGCTCTTCACTGGCCATGGCAGAACACTGACATTCCTGTCTTGCAGGAAATCACGCACAGAACAGGCAGTATGGCTGGTGGCATTGTCATAATGGAGGGTTATGTCAGGATGAGACTGCAGGAAGGGTAACACATGAGGGAGGAGGATGTCTTCTCTGTAACTCACAGTGTTGAGATTGCCTGCAATGACAACAACCTCAGTCCGATGATGCAGTGACACACCACCCCAGACCATGACGGATCCTTCATCTCCAAATCAACCCCGTTCCAGAGTACAGGCCTCGGTGTAACGCTCATTCCTTCAACGATAAACGCGAATCCGACCATCACCGACCATCACTGGAGAGACAAAACCGCAACTCGTCAGTGTAGAGCACTTTTTGCCAGTCCAGTCTGGTCCAGCGATGGTGGGTTTGTGCCCATAGGCGACGTTGTTGCCGGTGATGTCTGGTGAGGACCTGCCTTACAACAGGCCTACAAGCCCTCAGTCCAGCCTCTCTCAGCCTATTGTGGACAGTCTGAGCACTGATGGAGGGATTGTGCATTCCTGGTGTAACTCGGGCAGTTTTTATTGCCATCCTGTACCTGTCCCGCAAGTGTGATGTTCGGATGTACCGATCCTGTGCAGGTGTTGTTACAGTCTGCCACTGCGAGGACGATCAGCTGTCCATCTGGTCTCCCTGTAGCGCTGTCTTAGGCGTCTCACAGTACAGACATTGCAATTTATTGCCCTGGCCACATCTGCAGTCCTTATGCCTCCTTGCAGCATGCCTATGGCACGTTCACGCAGATGAGCAAGGACCCTGGGCATCTTTCTTTTGGTGTTTTTCAGAGTCAGTGGAAAGGCCTTTTAGTGTCCTAAGTTTTCATAACTGTGACCTTAATTGCCTACCGTCTATAAGCTGTTAGTGTCTTAACGACCGTTCCACCGGTGCATGTTCATTAATTGTTTACGGTTCATTGAACAAGCATGGGAAACAGTGTTTAAACCCTTAACAATGAAGATCTGTAAAGTTATTTGGATTTTTACAAATGATCTTTGAAAGACAGGGTCCTGAAAAAAGGGACGTTTCTTTTGTTGCTGTGTTTATGAATTATTCATGGTATTGAAGCTATTTTCAGGAAAATATGAATCCCTACTATACATAAGCAGGTGTGGATGCAATATTGGTTAGGGTATGAAGGTGACTCATACAATGATCAACTGGGATTCAACAAGTTGGACGTTTTGCAGGTGTTGTAAGCCATAGGTTAGTTTAAATAAACTGTACGATCTATAAAGGAGAGTTTGCCAAATCTTACTGTGTGCCAGGATTATGCAGCCTTTATGCCATGCCACCTCATAAACCAAATGATCATCCACATTTCTTACGATGAAGACATCTCTGTATCATTATGTTCCTCCTTAGGCCTCTAAACACAATAATAACACATGTTATTTCATCTGACACCCTGCAGTTCAAACCACTGCAGTCACCTCTGGGACAGAGGCTATGTACTCATTACAAAGTAAGTCATCATCATTAGGAGTTTATGAATGTGCTGAGTCTCTCTCTCGCATAACGACATTACAGCAGAGCAGACAGAACCTGTGGGCTCTGGGCTGGCAATCTGAGCCGCATTCTCCTTATTACCCATCCCATCGGGCCAGACATGTCCTCACCTATTAGAATGGAGTAATGGCACCAACAGCTAGTCAGCCACTGACACCTCAATGCCCCAGAGCCAATATACTAATATAGTGGCTGACGCCTCAATGCTCTATATAGCCACTACAGTAAAAAAGCAATAGACTCAGTATCCACATATAACAAGCTCATTACTCAAGTGAAGTTTTAGTTTTTCTGACAGATTATTTGAGTCTAAACTGGTGTTTTCAGCGAGAAAGTGTGTCTGGGCCGATGTGTGCTATTAGCCTATGAGCTGGTCTGGACATTACTGGATGCTAGGTTGGGCAGCCTAGCCCAGAATATCCATCCCAATATGCCCTTGCTGCAACACTGCAATCAATCAGCCACCACAAAAACTCCTTAACACAACATTAGCTCAGTGTCCTCACACACAAATCCCTAATTTATTTACATTCCTAATGTATTTACTCCATCCAAAGAAAGAGGAGACTGTCAGAGGCAGGGAGGCCGTGACGGAAGATGATTTGGAGACTCGATTGTGCACACAAATTGGTTCCTGCCAGGGTGATACATCATGGAGAATTAAGAGGTCTCAGTCTTCACCTCACACACACACCAAAATCTGGGCGGTCGATGGCCATATTGGTACGGTGGAAAATATTTTTTTGAATTAGTGTTCACTTCGACTGAGCGCCCCAAAGTTTATTCTACAGGAAATTAGTGCAGATAGATAGAAGGTACATACAGTCGTGGCCAAAAGTTTTGAGAATGACACAAATATTAATTTTCACAAAGTCGGCTGTCTCAGTTTGTATGATGGCAATTTGCATATACTCCAGAATTGTATGAATAGTGATCAGATGAATTGCAATTAATTGCAAAGTCCCTCTTTGCCATGCAAATGAACTGAATCACCAAAAAAAAACATTTCTACTGCATTTCAGTCCTGCCACAAAGGACCAGCTGACATCATGTCAGTGATTCTCTCGTTAACACAGGTGTGAGTGTTGACGAGGACAAGGCTAGAGATCACTCTGTCATGCTGATTGAGTTCAAATAACAGACTGGAAGCTTCAAAAGGAGGGTGGTGTTTGGATTCATTGTTCTTCCTCTGCCAACCATGGTTACCTGCAAGGAAACACGTGCCATCATCATTGCTTTGCACAAAAAGGGCTTCACAGGCAAGGATATTGCTGGCAGTAAGATTGCACCTAAATCAACCATATATCGGATGATCAAGAACTTCAAGGAGAACGGTTCAATTTTTGTGAAGAAGGCTTCAGGGCGCCCAAGAAAATCCAGAAAGCGCCAGGACCGTCTTCTAAAGTTGATTCAGCTGCGGGATCGGGGCACCACCAGTACAGAGCTTGCTCAGGAATGGCAGCAGGCAGGTGTGAGTGCATCTGCACACACAGAGAGGCGAATACTTTTGGAGGATGGCCTGGTGTCAAGAAGGGCAGCAAAGAAGCCACTTCTCTCCAGGAAAAACATCAGGGACATACTGATATTCTGCAAAAGGTAAAGGGATTGGACTGCTGAGGGCTGGAGTTTCCTTTATTACACATGTGGAACCCAAATCACGTTGCACGTTGGTCTGAGTTCGTACGACGATCGTGACAAAGGGTCAACACTGCAAATATTGACTCTTTGCATCAACTTCATGTAATTGTCAATAAAAGCCTTTGACACTTATGAAATGCTTGTAATTATACTTCAGTATTCCATAGTAACATCTGAAAAAAATATCTAAAGACACTGAAGCAGCGAACTTTGTGGAAATTCATATTTGTGTCATTTTCAAAACTTTTGGCCACGACTGTACATGTTAGCATGGCTAACCTTCAGATCACAGAGTATAAGTGGAGTTTGAAAACAGCACCCCTTGAGGTCAGTGCCTATATTACAGAATATCCCGGTATCGCAGGGAGACGTGTGTATATGTGCATCTGTGTGTCTGAGCCACAGAGTGTGACCGTAAATGCACATTGGAGCACGTCTGCCACAGCAGCCTCAGCCTCAGCCATGTGAATACATCTCTCTACTCCAGGAAGCTGAGAATTACTTCAGTCCCCTACCCTGACAGAGTACCCTTTCTGACTGGGCTGTCAGGCCTAATCCATGGCAACACAGTTAAGATCCTGAGGCTACCTACTGTAACAAACCACCAATGTTCTCATAGACCAGAGATGGGAGAGAAGAGGTGATGCAATATCGATTTAAAACACTTTCTGCACATAAAACTACTATCTGAGAAATACCGACTGGTCTACGCATCCTGACATCAACACTGGACTATTATGTAGCCATAGCATCAATAAAGACATAGTATGTAACAGTAGCATAGCCACAAATTCATTGGTCGGTGGGCCTGCAAACTTCCTGGGGCAAAGAGAAAAATCAGTTTTTTAGCTAATTCCCTGAAATTCTACACATTTTGCCATGAGGCTGAGAGAATATTTGTAAAGCTAATTAAGCTAAAATATGTACCAAAAATGTACAAAACATTCGTAACACCTGCTCTTTCCTTGACAGACTGACCAGGTCTGCAAATTAATTACTTCAAAATCATACAATGTGATTTTCTGGATTTTTCTTTTAGATTCCGTCTCTCACAGTTGAAGTGTACCTACCTACCTAGGAAAACCTGCAAAATCAGCAGTGTATCAAATACTTGTTCCCCCCACTGTATGCCTCAATGCGGTCATATTCACTGCTTGCTATGAATTCTATATGATAGTGTTTTGGTAAAAAGGCAAATATTGTACCGTTTGGAACACTGACAAGTAGAGAGCATAAAACAAAATCTGACTGGGTGGGCCTGGCTCCCCTGAGGCTGGCCTGGCTCCCCAGTGGGATGGCCCACCTGTGCCTACGCGTGGATGGAATAATACAATACTGCCCTCCTCTTCTCTCATGGCTTAACCAATCAATAAGTCAAGTTGTCGCCACCTTACGAGTTCCAACTCAACTTTGCTATATCGTGACTTTTATCGTGTTTACTTTTTTTTGGTACAGAAAGTTCATCCTTTTATTACATATGACCATCAAGGACTTCTGGACATCAGATCGACAGTTACTAACCTTGATTTCGAACTTCAAATAAGACTTCAACTACGTATCAGCTGTTCCACTGCTCTATTCCTTTGTTCCATGGGTTACCAAAACACTGCAGGCGTAGGCACGGGAGATGAGGTGGAGTCATGGTGGAATTGATGCGAAGAGAAACCGAACGGCACACCCCTCTGTTCTATTGGCAAATGTCCAGTCACTCGAGAATAAGCTGGATGAGCTTTGTTCGAGAGTCTCCTATCAGAGAGACTTGAAAAGCTGCAACATTATATGTCTTAATAAAATGTGGATGGATAATAAAACATAGATGGATAATAAAACATGGATGATAATAAAACGTGGATGGATAATAAAACGTGGATGGATAATAAAATGTGGATGATAATAAAACGTAGATGGATAATAAAACGTGGATGGATAATAAAACGTAGATGGATAATAAAACGTAGATGGATAATAAAACGTAGATGGATAATAAAACGTGGTTGATAATAAAACGTAGATGGATAATAAAACGTGGATGGATAATAAAACGTAGATGGATAATAAAACGTGGATGATAATAAAATGTAGATGGATAATAAAACGTAGATGGATAATAAAACGTGAATGGATAATAAAACGTGGATGGATAACAAAACGTGGATGATAATAAAACGTGGATGATAATAAAACGTGGATGGATAATAAAACGTAGATGGATAATAAAACGTAGATGGATAATAAAACGTAGATGGATAATAAAACGTAGATGGATAATAAAACGTGGTTGATAATAAAACGTAGATGGATAATAAAACGTGGATGGATAATAAAACGTGGATGGATAATAAAACGTAGATGGATAATAAAACGTGGATGATAATAAAATGTAGATGGATAATAAAACGTAGATGGATAATAAAACGTGAATGGATAATAAAACGTGGATGGATAACAAAACGTGGATGATAATAAAACGTGGATGATAATAAAACGTAGATGGATAATAAAACGTAGATGGATAATAAAACGTGGATGAATAATAAAACGTGGATGGATAATAAAACGTGCATGATAATAAAACGTAGATGGATAATAAAACGTGGATGGATAATAAAACGTAGATGGATAATAAAACGTGGATGGATAATAAAACGTGGATGGATAATAAAACGTGGATGGATAATAAAACGTAGATGGATAATAAAACGTGAATGGATAATAAAACGTGGATGGATAACAAAACGTGGATGATAATAAAACGTGGATGATAATAAAACGTAGATGGATAATAAAACGTAGATGGATAATAAAACGTGGATGAATAATAAAACGTGGATGGATAATAAAACGTGGATGATAATAAAACGTGGATGGATAATAAAACGTAGATGGATAATAAAACGTGGATGGATAATGGCGCTATGCATACCGCCCTAACAGTTCCACAGATGACGCAATCTCATTTGCACTTCACACTGATATCTCCCACCTGGACAAGAGGGTAAATAACTATGTGAGAATGCTGTTCATAGATTACAGCTCGGCTTTCAACACCATAGTCCCCTCCAAGATCATCACCGCTTGGTATGGCAAAAGCACAGCCCTTGACCGCAAAGCGGTCAGAACAACAGGCTCCGAGACAGCTTCTACCCCCAAGCCATAAGACTGCTAAATAGCCAGACTGCTAAATAGCCAGACCGCTAAATAGTCAATTAATGATACCCGAACTATCTGCACTGACTCTATCTTGCACTGACCTGTCGCACACTCAATAGACTACATATACACACACTCACACACACTACATCGACACTCCCACACAACCCCCCCCCCCACCCACACCAACACAACACAAGTACACATTAAAACTGTAACGGCTTTCTTCCGCTGAAGGAGAGGAGGACCAAAATGCAGCGTGGTTAGTGTTCAACATCTTTAATAAAGACAAAAAACGAGAACACTACAAAATAATAAATGTGAAAACCGAAACAGTCCTATCTGGTGCAATGACACAAAGACAGAAGACAATCACCCATGAAATACCCAAAGAACATGGCTGCCTAAATATGGTTCCCAATCAGAGACAATGACAGACAGCTGCCTCTAATTGAGAACCAATCTAGGCAACCATAGACATACAAAACTACCTAGAAAGGAAACAGCCCCATAAACATACAAAACCCCTAGACGAGAACAAACACATAAATCCCCAATGATACACCCTGACCTAACCAAAATAATAAAGAAAACAAAGATAACTAAGGCCAGGGCGTGACAAAAACACACTCACACACACTTTTTACACTCACCATTTGCTGCTGCTACTCTGTTCTTTATTTTACTCTTATCATTATTATTAGTGTTATCTATCCTGATGCCTAGTCACTTTACCCCGTCTTCATGTGCATACAGTGCCTTGCGAAAGTATTCGGCCCCCTTGAACTTTGCGACCTTTTGCCACATTTCAGGCTTCAAACATAAAGATATAAAACTGTATTTTTTTGTGAAGAATCAACAACAAGTGGGACACAATCATGAAGTGGAACGACATTTATTGGATATTTCAAACTTTTAGCGCCACCTTTTGCTGCGATTACAGCTGTAAGTCGCTTGGGGTATGTCTCTATCAGTTTTGCACATCGAGAGACTGACATTTTTTCCCATTCCTCCTTGCAAAACAGCTCGAGCTCAGTGAGGTTGGATGGAGAGCATTTGTGAACAGCAGTTTTCAGTTCTTTCCACAGATTCTCGATTGGATTCAGGTCTGGGCTTTGACTTGGCCACACCTGGATATGTTTATTTTTGAACCATTCCATTGTAGATTTTGCTTTATGTTTTGGATCATTGTCTTGTTGGAAGACAAATCTCCGTCCCAGTCTCAGGTCTTTTGCAGACTACATCAGGTTTTCTTCCAGAATGGTCCTGTATTTGGCTCCATCCATCTTCCCATCAATTTTAACCATCTTCCCTGTCCCTGCTGAAGAAAAGCAGGCCCAAACCATGATGCTGCCACCACCATGTTTGACAGTGGGGATGGTGTGTTCAGGGTGATGAGCTGTGTTGCTTTTACGCCAAACATAAAGTTTTGCATTGTTGCCAAAAAGTTAAATTTTGGTTTCATCTGACCAGAGCACCTTCTTCCACATGTTTGGTGTGTCTCCCAGGTGGCTTGTGGCAAACTTTAAACAACACTTTTTATGGATATCTTTAAGAAATGGCTTTCTTCTTGCCACTTGAGTCTCCCACCTCAGCTGTAGATCTCTGCAGTTCATCCAGAGTGATCATGGGCCTCTTGGCTGCATCTCTGATCAGTCTTCTCCTTGTATGAGCTGAAAGTTTAGAGGGACGGCCAGGTCTTGGTAGATTTGCAGTGGTCTGATACTCCTTCCATTTCAATATTATCGCTTGCACAGTTCTCCTTGGGATGTTTAAAGCTTGGGAAATCTTTTTGTATCCAAATCCGGCTTTAAACTTCTTCACAACAGTATCTCGGACCTGCCTGGTGTGTTCCTTGTTCTTCATGATGCTCTCTGCGCTTTTAACGGACCTCTGAGACTATACACAGTGCAGGTGCATTTATACGGAGACTTGATTACACACAGGTGGATTGTATTTATCATCATTAGTCATTTAGGTCAACATTGGATCATTCAGAGATCCTCACTGAACTTCTGGAGAGAGTTTGCTGCACTGAAAGTAAAGGGGCTGAATAATTTTGCACGCCCAATTTTTCCGTTTTTGATTTGTTAAAAAAGTTTGAAATATCCAATAAATGTCGTTCCACTTCATGATTGTGTCCCATTTGTTGTTGATTCTTCACAAGAAAATACAGTTTTATATCTTTATGTTTGAAGCCTGAAATGTGGCAAAAGGTCGCAAAGTTCAAGGGGGCCGAATACTTTCGCAAGGCACTGTATCTACCTCAAATACCTCGTACCTCGACACAGATCTGGTACTCCCTCTACATAGCTCCATTCTTGAGTTTTCTGTTTTTTTATTCCCTGTGTTATTTTATATTTAAACTCTGCATTGTTTGGAAAGGCTCGTAAGCATTAGCAATGCAATTTGATTTGGTCTAGTGACACCTTCCATAGAGCACAATGACATTAGAGTTGAGGTTGTATAGCATTTTCAATGGAACATCCCTTTAACTAGCCTGGTGAGTCCTTCTATAAAGCACAATGCCTAGTTTTAGAGTCAATCAGGGGGAACGGTGTTTCAACAGAGCAGGTAGTCTGCCTCCTCTCTACCCTCTGTTCTGTTCAGCCACATCTTAATTTGTCTTGGCTCAGTGACCACCGCAGAACCACCAAAACGGAAGAGAGAGGGGGAGGAGGAGAGATAAAGGGTAAGGAAGGGTGGAGAGAGGGGGGGGATAAAGGAAAGTGAGTGAGTGAGTGAGTGAGTCAACACACACACAGCAACAGCATGTAATGTCTGTTTTAATCATGGCTAGCATACACATCGGTAGACAAGAGGTTAACACAGAGAAAGACAGTAGGCACGGGAGATGCCTCAGGATTGGGGTGGTAGGGAGGTAGTTGGACACGAGCCATGAGAATAGATGGCTCTATTAGTACTTCATTACCCTTGTGAAAGGTGAGGTAAGGGGTTGCTAACTGTGAGGCACCATCCTTCTCTGGGTCTCCTAGGAGTATAAGATCAGAACTCTTCTGTAAGATAAAGGCAGCGGAGGAGCTTGGTGCTCCATTGCACATCTCTCTCCAGAGGCGTGTTGAGGCCCAGTCCCAGCGAGAGCAGAGCGACTCCCCTCCCCTCTCCTCTTTTCAACTTTCCTCCAGTCATTCACTGCTGGTAGCACATTTCCTTACACGGGGTGGGCATGTCAACATCACCCCATTCTCCCTTTCCCCTGATCTCTCCCTCCCTACCCTTCTACCCCGCGCCTCACCCTCAGCAGCGGGGCACGGAGCTGTTAGCGACACACACCACTCCCTCCTCTCACCACCTTCCCCCTGACTTGGAGTCACCCAATTAGAGGCAGCTGTAGCCAGCAGGGAGCCCCATGCCGAGCCAGGCTACACCCAGCCCTGTGGAGGGAGGAGAGGAGGCCCCTTAGAGGCCTGCCTAGCTGATCCACAGCCTGGGAGAGTATCCTTCAGCCCCACCCTCAGGCCCAGCACACCAAGCTAATCAACCATCTCTCCATCACCATGACGATGCAGTGCCAACACTGACTGGAGATGGTACATCTGAGTGGATCCATCATGCTCCACTGACCGTGACAGACTGACTGACTGCACTGCATGTGTGTTCAAGTGGAACTCTACGTATATCATGGAGTTAAAAGCGCTGTACAGTCGAATTCAGCACGAACTTGAATGAGTGTTAGGCGAATGAGTCATTCGGTTCACATACTAGCTAGCTTTTAAATCAGAATACAATGCCTGGATGCAGACACGGAATATGTGCCCAACAATGTATCTTTGGAACAGATATAATGTCTACTTGAATATGATTTTAATCTCGAATCCAACTGGTTTCGTTCAACTGCAAGGCAATATAAAAGCTCAAAATAAAACAGTAATAACTAGACCCTCACTGCCAGAGAAAAATGTGAAGAACCAAAGAGAGATAGAAGAGGAGGTTAATGAAAAAGCTGCCGAAAGAGAGAAGATGAAAAAAAATAGACAAACAATGCAGAACTGTGTTCCGGAGGTCTCATTGGTGTTAGATATCATAACTCTTATGAAAAAATGCCTACGTGCGCATACACACACACGCCTTGAATAACCTTTCATTATATTCCAGGGTGTGGATTTCTGTGTACCTTATTTAGTGGTTCATAAGTAGAGCATACACACCGCAGGAAAGTGAGACAGTGCCCACCGAGTGTTTCCCACCACTTTTGTACTGCTAATGTGGACGGTTTAGGCTAGATTAAGAAACAGTTTAGGTTAACCTTCTCTTAAAGACATGCTCCAGAACTTTGTTCGACTACTAAGTATTTTTTTTAAACCTCCCGCTTTGGACTGGATGTGTCAATGTGTAGTTCATCATTGCATAATATATGAGCAGAATTACTGCCTTACCTCAATTTGCCTCGTAATCCCTACTACTCTCAGACTGGGCCTCAATTTCAGTGACAGCTAGCAAGATACACACACACACACACACACACACACACACACACACACACACACACACAGCAGAGCGAGAGAAATGACGTGACGCACATTCTGCAGATATGTGACGTAGTACACACGAGCGCTACTTTCAGAGCTACTGGCTAAAAAGTATACACAAGTACTAGAGAATCTCTTTAATGTGGTAAAGTGTAGATAAGAATATTAAAATCTATACTGCATTATCTATTATCTATCAAATATGATCTATTTGCACCTGCAACGTTGTGAATTCCTACATCGGCATTAGGCAGTCTCCCAGGCAGAGAAAAAGTCCATCAAAAAAATGGGAAATACAGACTTCTGATTGATGCAGTGAAATACTTACACAACACTAGAGAGGTTTATTGAAAGTTTAAAAGCTAAAAAGCAATAGAACCTGAGATCCAGACTGGTAAATAATACAAAAGCCTGTCTCCTGGGAACTGAGTGGAATATAAGAGGAGGCTCAGACGCACCCTGTTAACTCTGGTATCAGGCGAAATAAATCACAACATATGCCAGAGTACACCATCCGACCCTGCCTCTCAACCTCCGCCATTCTTCCTCTCTTTCTATTTCTACTATTTTCTTTCATCCTCTCTTTCCCAACATACCTGTATGCCATCCAGTATGCCATCGAACCATCCAACCCTACCTCTCAACCTCAAGTTCTCCCCTCCTTTCTTGCTTTCACAACACATCCGGTATACCATCCCGTCTCTCAAGCTCTCGTAGTACATTCCATCTTCCCTGGAATATATACATGAACCATTTCCCATCCTAAAAATGTGGAATAAGCAAAGGCTTTGATTTGTGGTCAAACAGACAGAAAAGGGGTCCTAGAAACAGTATTGGTATTAGAAATACATCAAAACACAATAATGTTGAAGTAAATACCTTTGCCAACTAATATCAACACTTATATTTACTTTTGGAGAAATTATTTGCATTGTGCTTTGTAATTCTGTTACCAAAAACCCACATACTGCATATTTAAGATATTTTCGAATTGCTCTTCCCCATGAGGTAACAAGTAAAGGTAGAACTACCTATTAGTTTAGTGTTTTTACTGATGCCAAGTTTGTTCATGAGTTATGCAGTAACGGAGTTACGGCAATTTAATTGGCTGTAATGGCATCTCATAGTTGTCACAAACCACAGTTGGGTCACCTGCTACGGTCCTCCCTTCCGCTGGCATACTGTTATATTCAGCTTATAACTGTTAACTTTCTCTTTCTGTCATCTGGTGGGCAAAGAAAGCCTGTAAAAACAGTCTGGACAACCCTTCCCTGTCTCTCTCTGTCTTTATTTCTCTCTCACTCTCCTTCTTTGTGTCTCTCTCTCTCTTTCTTTGTCTCTTTCTCTCCCTCTCTCTTTCTTTGTCTCTTTCTCTCTCTCTCTCTGTCTCTCTCTCACTCTCACCCACTTTTTCTCTGTCTCCCTCTCTCTTTATTTGTCTCCCCCTCGGTCTCCCTTTCTTTCTTTTTCTTTGTCTCCCTCTTTCTTTCTCTTTCTGTCTCCCTTTCTTTCTTTGTCTCTCTTTCCTTGTCTCTCTCTCTCACCTTCTTTCTTTGTCTCCCTCTTTCTATTTCTCCTTCTTTCTTTTTCTCCCTCTCTTTCTATGTCTCCCTCTTTTTCTATGTCTCCCTCTTTCTATTTTTCCCTCTCTTTCTTTGTCTCCTCTTTCTATTTCTGTCTCCTCTTTCTATTTCTGTCTCCTCTTTCTATTTCTCCCTCCTCTTTCTATTTCTCCCTCTCTTTCTATGTCTCCCTCTTTCTATTTCTCCCTCTTTCTATTTCTCCCTCTTTCTATTTCTCCCTCTTTCTATTTCCCCCTCTTTCTATTTCCCCCTCTTTCTATTTCCCCCTCTTTCTATTTCCCCCTCTTTCTATTTCCCCCTCTTTCTATTTCTCCCTCTTTCTATTTCTCTCCCTTTCTATTTCTCTCCCTCTTTCTTCGTCTCCCTCTTTCTTCGTCTCCCTCTTTCTTCGTCTCCCTCTTTCTTCGTCTCCCTCTTTCTATTTCTCCCTCTTTCTTTGTCTCCCTCTCTTTCAATTTCTCCCTCTCTTTCTATGTCTCCCTCTCTTTGTCTCCCTCTCTTTCTATTTCTCCCTCTCTCTTTGTCTCCCTCTCTTTCTTTGTCTCTCCCTCTTTCTTTGTCTCCCTCTCTTTCTTTGTCTCCCTCTTTCTTTGTCTCCCTCCCTCTTTCTTTGTCTCCCTCCCTCTTTCTTTGTCTCCCTCCCTCTTTCTTTGTCTCCCTCTCTTTCTTTGTCTCCCTCTCTTTCTTTGTCTCCCTCTCTTTCTTTGTCTCCCTCCCTCTTTCTTTGTCTCCCTCTCTTTCTTTGTCTCCCTCTCTTTCTTTGTCTCCCTCTCTTTTTGTCTCCCTCTCTTTTTGTCTCCCTCTCTTTCTATTTCTCCCTCTCTTTCTATTTCTCACACTTTCTTTGTCTCCCTCTTTCTTTATTTGTCTCCCTCTTTTTCTTTCTCTCTCTCTTTCTTTGTCTCTCTCTTTCCTTGTCTCTCTCTCTCACTTTCTTTCCTTGTCTCTCTCTCTCACTTTCTTTTCTCTCTCTCTTTTCTTGTCTCTCTCTCTCACTTTCTTTCCTTGTCTCTCTCTTTCCTTGTCTCTCTCTCTCACTTTATTTTCTTGTCTCTCACTTTTCTTGTCTCTCTCTCTCACTTTCTTTCCTTGTCTCTCTCTTTCCTTGTCTCTCTCTCTCTCACTTTCTTTTCTTGTCTCTCTCTCTTTCCTTGTCTCTCTCTCACTTTTCTTGTCTCTCTCTCTCACTTTCTTTCCTTGTCTCTCTCTTTCCTTGTCTCTCTCACTTTATTTTCTCTCTCTCTTTTCTTGTCTCTCTCTCTCACTTTATTTTCTTGTCTCTCTCTCTTTCCCTGTCTCTGTCTCTCACTTTTCTTGTCTCTCTCTCTCACTTTCTTTCCTTGTCTCTCTCTTTCCTTGTCTCTCTCTTTCCTTGTCTCTCTCTCTCTCACTTTCTTTTCTTGTCTCTCTCTCTTTCCTTGTCTCTCTCTCACTTTTCTTGTCTCTCTCTCTCTCACTTTCTTTCCTTGTCTCTCTCTTTCCTTGTCTCTCTCTCTCACTTTCTTTCCTTGTCTCTCTCTCTTTTCTTGTCTCTCTCTCTCACTTTCTTTCCTTGTCTCTCTCTCTTTCCTTGTCTCTCTCACTTTATTTTCTCTCTCTCTTTTCTTGTCTCTCTCTCTCACTTTATTTTCTTGTCTCTCTCTCTTTCCCTGTCTCTGTCTCTCACTTTTCTTGTCTCTCTCTCTCACTTTCTTTCCTTGTCTCTCTCTTTCCTTGTCTCTCTCTCTCTTTCCTTGTCTCTCTCTCTCTTGTCTCTCTCTCTCTTGTCTCTCTCTCTCACTTTCTTTCCTTGTCTCTCTCTTTCCTTGTCTCTCTCTCTCTCACTTTCTTTCCTTGTCTCTCTCTTTCCTTGTCTCTCTCTTTCCTTGTCTCTCTCTCTCTCACTTTCTTTTCTTGTCTCTCTCTCCTTGTCTCTCTCTCTCTCACTTTCTTTTCTTGTCTCTCTCTCTTTCCTTGTCTCTCTCTCTCACTTTTCTTGTCTCTCTCTCTCACTTTCTTTCCTTGTCTCTCTCTTTCCTTGTCTCTCTCTCTCTCACTTTCTTTCCTTGTCTCTCTCTTTCCTTGTCTCTCTCTTTCCTTGTCTCTCTCTCTCTCACTTTCTTTTCTTGTCTCTCTCTCTTTCCTTGTCTCTCTCTCTCTCACTTTCTTTTCTTGTCTCTCTCTCATTCCTTGTCTCTCTCTCTCACTTTCTTTTCTTGTCTCTCTCTCATTCCTTGTCTCTCTCTCTCACTTTCTTTTCTTGTCTCTCTCTTTCCTTGTCTCTCTCTCTCTCACTTTCTTTCCTTGTCTCTCTCTTTCCTTGTCTCTCTCTCTCACTTTCTTTCCTTGTCTCTCTCTCTCTCTCTCTTTCCTAGTCTCTCTCTCTCACTTTCCTTGTCTCTCTCTCACTTTCTTTCCTTGTCTCTCTCTTTCCTTCTCTCTCTCTCTCTCTCTCTCTCTCTCTCTCTCTCTCTCTTTCCTTGTCTCTCTCTTTCCTTGTCTCTCTCTCTCTCTTTCCTTGCCTCTCTCTCTCTCACTTTCTTTTCTTGTCTCTCTCTCTTTCCTTGTCTCTCTCTTTCATTGTCTCTCTCTCTCTTTCCTTGTCTCTCTCTCTCTCTCTTTCCTTGTCTCTCTCTCTCTCACTTTATTTTCTTGTCTCTCTCTCACTTTCTTTTCTTGTCTCTCTCTTTCCTTGTCTCTCTCTCTCACACTTTCTTTTCTTGTCTCTCTCTCACTTTCCTTCCTTGTCTCTCTCTCTGTCTCTCTCTTTCTTTTTCTCTCTCGCTCTCTCTCTCTCGTCTCTCTCACTCACTCTCTCTTTGTCTCCCCCGCTCTCTCTCTCTGTCTCTCTCTTTCCTTCTCTCTTTGTCTCTCTCTCTTTCTTTGTCTCTTTCTATCTCTCTTTGTCTCTATCTTTCTTTGTCAATTCAATTCAATTTGCTTTATTGGCATGACATAATGTACATATTGCCAAAGCTTACTTTGGATATTTACAAGATGAAAATAATACAAATCTAAACTGTCAACGGGACAACAGTAACAACAATAACCAAGGGTCAAAATAACCATACATTGAACAATAACAATACAGTAGAGGACATGTGCAGGTTGATTGGTCTATTAGACACTGTCCCTCAACTTATGGCAGGCAGCAATGTAGTGCGCTGCCAACCCACAGCTCTCTGCGTCCTCCCCCAACAGGATGGGTAGCCTACTCTAATCAGAGAGGTCATTGAAACCTTGAATAAGGGTTTCAAATTTGGGGAAATGACACTCTCGAATTGTTTTATATTTTTGACATTTTGTCAGGAAACGCAGCTCTTTCTCAGGTTCTGCTGTTGTGCAGTGGTTACACAGCCCTTCTCAGTGGCAAGGCTTTGCTCACTGAGCCTGTACTTTGTCAAGGTTTTTTGAAGGCTTTGATCAGTAACCATGTTCAAATAGATAGCCATGGTGTACTGTCTATTTAGGGCCAGATAGCACTGCATCTTGCTTTTTGCTTGTGCTTGTGTTTCCCAATAAGCAATGTAGTTTTGTTTTGATTGTGTTGTAATTTGGTTTATTCTGATTGATTGGATGTTCTGGTCCTGAGGCTTCAGTGTGTTAGTAGAACAAGTTTGTGAACTCAGCCCCAGGACCATCTGGATGAGGGGAATCTTTTCTCTGCTCAGCTCTTGGCATTGCAGGGCTTGGTAATAACAACAACTACCCTCTTACCATTTATTGTAACAAACAACCTCACTCACTGAGCACCGACACCAGACGTTCATGGACATTGAAAAGTAGCTTAAATTTGGTAGGGCAACACTTGCCGGACCAAATCTGAACCAATATTCTTTCTGCAGACGTCATTGACTCAAAACATGGTGCACACAGTGCTTCTGACTACATATTCACCTAACAATACCAAACACACAGAGGCTAAGGAGCTTTAGCTGTCTGAATCGCTGTAGCTCAGTGTCAACACAGGTTCAGTGTCAAAGCACGAAGACAGGGTTGAATAGATAACATGATACATGAAATGCTCAGAGAACATAGGAAGAGGCCTCGCCGACAGGCTGCAGAGGTTAGGGTATGCTATGTGCAAAGTGCTATGAATACAAAAGCAACTACAGTTAGAGTAGAACTACCTTGACCACATTCTGAAGTACAACATATCCAATAGCTTTATTTGAGTGTTTAGGCATATTGCACAAATTAATGTCAGAACGTTGTGTACTAGTGTTGTCACCATACCAGGAAGTAACAAAGCAATGTAAAGAAAAACATGTAGTGGATAACATCTCTTAAGGAAAACGGTCCTAATGTTGGAAAAAGCTCCCGTATGTGGTCACAAGCTATAGCACACACAATTTTTTTTTACAAAAGTAGGTTTTAAAAGGACCATGGAGTTTAGTCTGCTTTGTGTTTTCTTTCTTGCCCTGGAAAAGCTGGTTTCGTACTGCAGTAACAGAGTTGACATCACAGAAGTAAATGTTCTGAGTAGTTGGTATTATAGGTGCAACTAGTTTCCTGTTCCTCTCCTCTCCAAGGAGATACAGCATCAACGAGAAGGAAAAGTGTACAAAGACTAATTTCATCCTACTTTATGCTTCAGGCGAAACCACATTGGGAATATAACCGTTAAAATCAGCTCATTCAGATCTCTTTCCATTAAGGTAAAATGGAATGTGAAAGAGGTTTTAACAGTTCTCGAATGATCCTTTCCTTTTAAAATCATTTTAAATATGAGTGGTTTTTACAAGACTGCAGGCAGTGCTAAAATTAGTAGGAGGGAGATAGTGAGAGTGAATTTTCAAGGATAATATACAATTCAGGGGCAGAATATCATTAATTTCCATCTCATTTCAGCCTTGTCCTACTCAGACGGCCGAGAGCACTCTCTTCATGTCATTATCTAATGGAAAATTTGCTCAGTTAGTAGATATGAATAGGACCAGGAACACTACTAGCTTTCAAATTAAAATTCAAGCCGCTGATTTTGAGGATCTCAGTGGAGTAGCTGGCTAGCAGCACAATGATTTAAATAAATAAATAAATAAATACATGTATACTGAAAACACACCAAAAACACAAATGTATGTGGACACTCCTTTAAATTAGGACATTCTGACATTTCAGCCACAGCCGTTGCTGACAGGTGTATAAAAATCGAGCACACGGCCATGCAATCTCCATAGACAAACATTGACAGTAGAATGACCTTACTGAAGAGCTCAGTGACTGTCAAAGTGGCACTGTCATAGGATGCCACCTGTCCAACAAGTCAGTTAGTCCATTTCTGCCCAGCTAGAGCTGCTCCCCGGTCAACGGTAAGTGCTGTTATTGTGAAGTGGAAACGTCTAGGGCTCAGCTGCGATGTGGCAGGCCACACAAACTCACAGGGTCCGCAGAGTGCTGAAGTGCGTAGCACGTCTAAATCATCTGTTCTCGGTTGCAACCCTCACTACCGAGTTACAAACTCAGTTCAAAGCAACGTCAGCACAATAACGTCGGGAGCTTCATGAAATGGGTTTTCATGGCCGAGCAGCCGCACACAAGCCTAAGATCACCATGCAAAATTCCAAGTGTCGGCTGGAGTGGTGTAAAGCTCGCCGCCATTGGACTCCGGAGCAGTGGAAACGAGTTCTCTGGAGTGATGAATGATGCTCCACCATCTATCTGGCAGTCTAACAGACAAATCTGGGTTTGGCGGACACCAGGAGATCACTACCTAACCCAATGCATAGTGACAACTGTAAAGTGTGGTGGAAGAGGAATAATGGTCTGGGCTGTTTTTCATGGTTCGGGCCAGAACCCTGAAGGGAAATCTTAACGCTACAGCATACAATGACATTCTAGATTATTCTATGCTCCCAACTTTGTGGCAACAGTGTGGGAAAGGCTCATTTCTGTTTCAGCATGACAATACCACTGTGCAAAAAGCGCCGTGCATAAAGAAATAGTTTGCCGAGATCAGTGTCGGAGAACTTGACAGGCCTGAACAGAGCCCTGAACTGAAAACCAATGAACACCTTTGGGATGAATTGGAATACCGACTGTGTGCCAAGCCTAATCAGCCAACATCAATGCCCGAGCCCACTAATATATACAGTGCTAGTTAAAAGTTTGGACACACATACTGATTCAAGGGCTTAATTTTACTAAGTTCTACATTGTAGAATAATTCTGAAGGCATCAAAACTATGAAATACCACATATGAAACCATGTAGTAACCAAAAAACTTAAACAAATCAAAAAATATTTTATATTTGAGATTCTTCAAAGTAGCCACCCTTTGACTTGATTGACAGCTCTGCACACTCTTGGCATTCTCTCAACCAGCTTCATGTGGTAGACACCTGGAATGCATTTAAATGAACAGGTGTGCCTTGTTAGAAGTTAATTTGTGGAATTTCTTTCCTTCTTAATGCGTTTGAGCCAATCAGCTGTGTTGTGACAAGGTAGGGGTGGCATACAGAAGATAGCCCTATCTGGTAAAAGACCGAGTCCATTTTATGGCAAGAACAGTTCAAATAAGCAAAGAGAAACGACAGTCCGTCATTAATTTAAGACATTAAAGTCAGTCAATGCAGAACATTTCAAAAACGTTGAAAGTTTCTTAAAGTGCAGTCGCAAAAACCATCAAGCGCTATGATGAAACCGGCACTCATGAGGACCGCCACAGGAATGGAAGACCCAGAGTTACCTCTGCTGCAGAGGGTAAGTTCATTAGAGTTAACAGCACCTCCGATTGCAGCCCTAATAAATGTTTCACAGAGCTCAACAGACACATCTCAACATCAACTGTTCAGAGGAGACTGTGAATATCAATCTTTCTATTCTGGTTAGAGCCAGTTTGTGCTGTTCTGTGAAGGGAGTAGTAAAGAGCATTCTGGTTAGAGCCAGTATGAGATCTTCAGTTTCTTGACAATTTCTAGCATGGAATAGCCTTAATTTCTCAGAACAAGAATAGACTGACGAGTTTCAGAAGAAAGGTCTTTGTTTCTGGACATTTTGAGCATGTAATCGAACCCACAAATGCTGATGCTCCAGATACTCAAGTAGTCTAAAGAAGGACAGTTTTATTGCTTCTTTAAATCAGAACAGTTTTCATCTGTGCTACATAATTGCAAAAGTTTTTTTATGATCAATTAGCCTTTTAAAATGATAAACTTGGATTAGCTAACACAACGTGCCATTGGAACACAGGAGTGATGGTTGCTGATAATTGGCCTCTGTACACCTATGTAGATATTCCATTTTTTTTTTATCAGCCGTTTCCAGCTACAACAGTCATTTACAAAATTATCTACACGGTATTTCAGATCAATTTGATGTCATTTTAAAAAACAAGGGAATTTCTAAGTGACCCCAAACCTTTGAACAGTAGTGGATATACAATGCATTTGGAAAGTACTCAGACCCCTTGACTTTTTCCACATTTTGTTACATTACAGCCTTACTCTAAAATGGATTAAATCATATTTTGTCCTCATTAATCTACACACAATACCCCATAAAGACAACGCAAAAACAGGTGTATATACAAAACTGAAATATGATATTTATGTAAGTATTCAGACCCATTACTCAGTAATTTTTCAAAGCACCTTTGGCAGTGATTACAGCCTCAAGTCTTCTTGGGTATGACGCTACAAGCGTGGCACACCTGTATTTGGGGAGTTTCACCTATTCTTCTCTGCAGATCCTCTCGAGCTCTGTCAGGTTGGATGGGGACCATCACTGCAAAGCTATTTTCAGGTCTCTCCAGAGATGTGTAATCGGGTTCAAGTCTGGGCTCTTGCTGGGCCACTCATTGACATTCAGAGACGTGTTTTGAAGCCACTCCTGCATTGTCTTGGCTGTGTGCTTAGGGTTGTTGTCCTGTTGAAAAGTGAACCTTCGCCCCACAGTCTGAGGTCCTGAGCGCTCTGGAGCAGGTTTTCATCAAGGATCTCTCTGTACTTTACTTTGTTCATCTTTCCCTCGATCCTGACTAGTCTCCCAGTCCCTGCCGCTGAAACACACCCCCACAGCATGATGCTGCCACAACCATGCTTCACCATCGGGATGGTGCCAGTTTTACTCCAGATGTGACGTTAGGCAAACAGGCCAAAAAGTTCAATCTGGGTTTCATCAGACTAGAGAATCTTGTTTCCCATGGTCTGAGAGTCTTTAGGTGCCTTTTGGTATCTCCAAGCCGGCTGACATGTGCCTTTTACTAAGGAGTGGCTTCCAAATGGTCCTTCTACCATAAAGGCCTGATTGCTGGAGTGCTACAGAGATGGTTGTCCTTCTGGAAGAATATCCCATCTCCACAGAGGAACTCTGGAGCTCTTTCAGAGTAACCATTGGGTTCTTGGTCACCTCCCTGACCAAGGCCCTTCTCCCCATGAATGCTCAGTTTTGCCGGGTGGCCAGCTCTAGGAAGAGTCTTGGTGGTTCCAAACATTTTCCATTTAAGAATGATGGAGGCCACTGTTTTTCTGGGGACCTTCAATGCTGCAGAAATGTTTTGGTACCCTTCCCCAGATCTGTGCCTTGACACAATCTTGTCTCGGAGCTCTACGAACAATTCCTTCATCCTCATGGCTTGGTTTTTGCATTGTCAACTGTGGGACCTTATATAGACAGGTGTGTGCCTTTCCAAATCATGTCCAATCAATTGAATTTACCACAGGTAAACTCCAATCAAGTTGTAGAAACATCTCAAAGATGATCAATTGAAACAGAATGCATCTGAGCTCAATTTCGAGTCTCCTAGCAAAGGTTCTGAATACTTATGTAAATAAGGTATTTCAGTTTATTTGCTTTTTATAAATGTGCAAACTTTTATAAAAACCTGTTTTCACTTCGTCATTATGGGTTATTGTGTGTAGATTGATGAGGAAAATGTTTTATTTCATACATTTTAGAATAAGGCTGTAACGTAACATTGCATATCATAAACATGTCATAAATAATCAAAAGGCACAAAGTAAATGTATGCATGATGAATCATCTAGTACATCTGAAACCTTATTGAAGGCTGCCCAGCAACATACAGTACAACTCATCAGACCTTGTGAGAGAGTGACAGTTTTCTGGGCTCAACTGTAAAATGTGCCAATTTAGCTCTAGCACACTTTAATGTGACTTGATATCTTACAATCATTAGAGGTGAACAGTGCCCTATAGATAATTTTACCATAATATAAAAATGTCTGGGATGTTTCTCGTATAACATGGTATTAAGAATCCACAGCCATTTAGGACATTGATTTTTCCTGGGATACAGTTTCTTCCAGCCAGTGCATCCCTCCAGGACCATCAGTTTAAGTAGTGATTATAAGGTGCACACATGCATAACAGAAATATAAATATATCTGTTTAAAGATCCTTCTCTGCCACAGGCCCAGTGCTGGAGGAACAGGGTGATAAATGTGGATCTCTGTAGCTGAATGGTGCTCACAGGGACAACACAACTCCCTACTCTAGCACAGAATCCTCCATAACACACATCCAAAACTACTCCCTGTAGCTACCAGTCAGAGGGAGTGAGGGAAAGAGGGAGAGAGTCAAATAGAAATGGAAGGAGTTGGATTAAAAGCTAAATGTGGGAAATAGGGAAGAAGAAGGGAGAAGAGTTGGGACAGAGAGAGATTGAGAATCAATCAAAGAGGAAGAGAGAGTTACTGTTAAATAATACATCTCTACTGCCACAGTCCAGTTAGGTTTGACCTCTCTAATGATATTGATCAGTGTAGAGCATAGAGTTCGAACCTTAGAGAGGATGTAGGGTTAGAATTTGTGGCACAAGCGGTCAGCCATCTTGCCTGGGGACATAGTTGTATCTCTATGAAGTAGAAGAGGACTCACCGGAATAAGCCCAGTAGGAGTTTCCTCCTGTGGCCCTCCTCTCCCTCACCCCGCCCCCCATGCTCCCATGGTGCTCCTCTCCTACTGACCCCGACTGGCCACCCTGTAGAGCTAAGGAACACAGAAACAGAGGTTAGATAGAATGTTTAGCATAAGTATTTAAAACACTACATTTATATATACACTTTACAAAAATATAAATGCAACATGTAAAGTGTTGGTGAAAATGTTTCATGAGCAGAAATAAAAGATCCCAGAAATGTACACAATAAAGGCATTTTGTGCACACATTTGTTTACATTTGTTTACATCCCTTTTAGTAATCATTCCTACTTTGCCAAGATAATCCATCAAATTGACAGGTGTGTCATATCAAGAAGCTGATTAAACAGCATGATCATTACACAGGTGCATATAGTGGTGGGGACAAAAGGACATTCTACAATGTGCAGTTTTGTCACACAACGACACAATGTCACTGATGTGCAATTGGCATGCTGACTACAGGAATGTCCACCAGAGCTGTTCACAGAGAATCAAATGTTAATTTCTCTACCATAAGCTGCCTCCAACATCGTTTTAGAGAATTTGGCAGTACGTCCAAGCGACCATACAAGCAAAGAATTTCTTCACAAACTGTCAGAAACCATCTCAGGGAACTCATCTGTGTGCTTGTTTTCCTCACCAGGGTCTTGGCATGACTGCAGTTCGGAGTCGTAACGGATTTCAGTGGGCAAACGCTTACCTTCGATGGCCCCTGCATGCTGGAGAAGTGTGCTTTTCACGGATGAATCCCGGTGTCAACTGTTCCCGGGCAGATGGTGTCGTGTGGGCGAGTGATTTGCTGATGTCAACGTTGTGAACAGAGTGCCCCATGGTGGCGGTGGGGTTATGGTATGGGCAGGCATAAGCTTTGGACAACAAACACAATTGCATTTTATCGATAGCAATTTGAAAGCTCAGAGACACCGCGATGAGATCCTGAGGCCCATCGTCGTGCTATCATCCGCTGCCATCACCTCATGTTTCAGCATGATAATGCACGGCCCCATGTCGCAAGGATCTGTACACAATTCTGAAAATGCCCCAGTTCTTCCATGGCCTGTATACTCACAAGACATGTCACCCATTGAGCATGTTTGGGATGCAAATATCCAGCAACTTCGCACAGCCATTGAAGGAGGAGTGGGACAATATTGCATAGGCCACAATCAACAGCCTGATCAATTCCACACGAAGAAGATGTGCCGCGATGCATGAGGCAAATGGTGGTCACACAAGACACTGACTTGATCGACGCACCTACCTTTTTTTTTTTTTTAATTTAATTTTTTTCAATTTATTATGACAATCGAAATGTTAGCTATTAAAATCAGATTCAACGATAATATCAGATAACAAAAAAATACAACATTTACATTTCCGTGTAGGTTACCAATAAAAATGTTCTGACGGTAAAGTGGACATACTCAG
This sequence comes from Oncorhynchus clarkii lewisi, assembly GCF_045791955.1. Taxonomy (NCBI): domain Eukaryota; kingdom Metazoa; phylum Chordata; class Actinopteri; order Salmoniformes; family Salmonidae; genus Oncorhynchus; species Oncorhynchus clarkii. The sequence continues at coordinate 43,125,611 of NC_092163.1, forward strand.
TATTTATGACCCGAAAGGAAGAAATTCTCACTAAAATACATTTTTTATAGAAAGTCAACAAAAATAGATAAGATCTTGCTACCATGGAAAGGAAAATACCAATTTATGTGTTGAAAAATCACCCTGATTAACTCTTTGGTCATATCCCAGTTCACCTATTTGCTTATGGCCATGCCTACACCTAACGACCTGTTTTTTAAATTATATGAGCAAAAAATATTCAATTTTATTTGGAATGGCAAGCCAGACAAAATTAAAACAGGCCTACTTAATTCGGAGGGAAGAAATTCTTACATTTTAAAGCATTACACTTTTCACTAAAGCCTTCAGTCATACAAAAGCTATACATAAATCCAAACTGGTACTCTAGCAGATTAGTAGGAATGTCTCACCCCATGTTCAAGAAGGGCCTTTTTCCCTTTATTCAGATTACAACCTCTCACTTTTGGTCATTTGAAAATCTCCAAAATATCACTATTTTTAAACAAGGCATAGAAAGTTGGTTGCGATTTCAGTTTAATCTACCAGAAAAAAACAACAAATATTACAACAAGTGTTATGGTTAAACTCAAATACACTAATTAATAATAAAACATTTTTGTAAAAATGTAAAACAAAACAGCACAGTTGAAAAGAATATGGCAAATGGAAATCAAAACCAGATGGTCTTCAAAGATAAATAGAAGGGGTTAAGGGTAGCTGAAGATAAGTAATGTAAAATATACTGTGTCCGTAAAATGTATACAGTATGTATAAACTGGAAGTAGAAGCCTAAATGGTGTTGTCCATTAGTTTACTCCAATTAGGGGAGGGGTGGTAGGGTTAAGGGGAAATAATAAAGGAAAATATATATTTTTTAAATGACCAGTTAAAAGTTTGGACACACCTACTCATTCAAGAGTTTTCTTTATTTGTACTACTTCTACATTGTAGAATAATAGTGAAGACATCAAAACTATGAAAGAAGACATATGGAATCATGTAGTAACCAAAAAAAGTGTTTAACAAATCAAAATACATTTTAGATTTTACATTCTTCAAAGAAAGCGACCCTTTGCATTGATGACAGCTTTGTAAACTCTTGGCATTATCTCAACCAGCTTCATGAGGAATTATTTTCCAACAGTCTTGAAGGAGTTACCAGATATGCTGAGCTTTTGTTGGCTGCTTTTCCTTCACTCTGCAGTCCTACTCACAGCAAACCTATTGTTTGAGGTCTGGTGATCGTGGGAGGCCAGGTCATCTGATGCAGCACTTCATCACTCTCCTTCTTGGTCAAATAGCCCTTACACAGCCCGGAGATGTGTTTGAGGTCATTGTCCTGTTGAAAAACAAATGATAGCCCCACTAAACGCAAACCAGATGGGATGGCGTATCGCTGCAGAATGATGTGGTAGCCATGCTTGTTAAGTGTGCCTTGAATTCTAAATAAATAACAGACAGTGTCACCAGCAAAGCACCATCACACCTCCTCCTCCATGCTTCACGGTGGGAACCACACATGCGGAAATCATCCGTTCAACTACTCTGAGTCTCACAAAGACACGGTGGTTGGAACCAAAAATCTAAAAGGACAGATTTCCACCGCTCTAATGTCCATTGCTAGTGTTTCTTGGCCAAAGCAAATCTCTTCTTATTGGTGTCTGTAGTAGTGGTTTCTTTCCAGCAATTTGACCATGAAGGCCTGATTAATGCAGTCTCCTCTGAACAGTTGATGTTGAGATGTGTCTATTACTTGAACTCTGTGAAGCATTTATTTGGGTCGCAATCTGAGGTGAACTTGTCCTCTGCAGCAGAGGTAAGTCTGGATCTTCCTTTCCTATGGCGGTCCTCATGAGAGCCAGATTCATCATAGCGCTTGATAGTTTTTGCAACTGCACTTGAAGAAACTTTCCAAGTTCTTTATAATGTTCCGCATTGCCTGACCTTCATGTCTTAAAGTAATGATGGACGGTTGTTTCTCTTCGCATTTTTTAGCTGTTCTTGCCATAATATGGACTTGGTATTTTACTAAATAGGGCTATCTTCTGTATACGTCCCCTACCTTGTCACAACACAATTGATTGGCTCAAATGTATTAAGGAAAGAAATTCCACAAATTAACTTTTAACAAGGCCCATCTGTTAATTGAAAAGGACTCTAGATGACTACCTCATGAAGCTGGTTGAGAGAATGCCAAGAGTGTGCAAAGCTGTCATCAAGGCAAAGGGTGCTATTTGAAGAATCTCAAATATAAATATATTTTGATTTGTTTAACACTTTTTTGGTCACTACATGATTCCGTATGTCTTATTTCATAGTTGTGATGTCTTCACTATTATTCTACATTGTATAAAATAGTAAAATAAATAAAAACCCTTGAATGATAGGTGTGTCCAAACGTGTGACTGGTACTGTACAGTTATTTTAAAAAATATATGGGGAATTGGAAATTATGCAGACAATTACATTGATTGAAGCCAGATTGTATTTGCAATACTAAAGATGATCCACCCCCTAAATAATATATTTTTTAAACATATTAATCAAACAATATCTACTGTATGCACTTCTTCTGTCACTCCTAGAGCTATGACGATAAATCCATACCCATAATTTATGTTTTTTGTCCATATCGCCCAGCTCAAATCAATTCCCTTTCATCAAGCAACACTGTTTTGCCCTCCATCTTGTAGTGATGGAGGGAAAGTAAGATGGAGAGAGAGTTCAGTCTGGGGGTATACGGCCAGAGACCTGAAGTTTGATTGGCTCACAGACCATACCAGCAGCAGCAGGAGAAGACCACCCCCCCATGAGACCCCATACCCTGTACCCACACCCCAGGTGTCATCATCGCTGCAAACAATGTAATCATTTTTACTCCTCATCGCCTCCTGTGTGGACCATCTAACCTACAGTATGTGTCTCGGCCTTAATCAGAAGTAATGAACACCACCATCCGGGTTGATCCAGGGGGGGAAGTGAAACAACAACAGGAATGGTTTCACTGAAATCCCTCAGATACGCTAAGCCCGCTCTCACACACACTCACCATCCATCAACTCCATTCAGACGCTGCCTGGCATCCCTGAACAAACTATTTTCTGGAAATTGATGAAGAGGCTGCACTGTACGCAGACATATGAACGACAATTTGGTCATATCCAAATTGTAAAAAACGAGTCCTGCTATAGGATGGAGTGAAAAAGCTTGTTTAGGGAGTTCCTGAGTAATGTTCATTCATTACACTAACTTACGGCTGAGTGAGTCACACACACATAGGTACATTTAGTTGAGTGTTAGCTGCAGTCTGCAGGAGAGAGACGCTGTACCCCAACATGCAGAGCCCAGAGACGCTGGGTTCTGCTGGCGTATGCTGTGAATTTGCACCTCAGGAGGTGGTAGCTACAGAGCCTGCAAAATGGTAACAGATTGACGCTGAGACTAAGATCTTTCCCTTTAAACGTATGCCAAACAAAAAACATTGATTACAAAGTTAGCCAAACAAGGACTACTTTTAACAATTTCCACAGGAAATTTGACAAAAAGACATTTCCTAGAGAAGACCAGTGGTGATCTAAAGTTTGGTAACAGAATAATGGTAAAATCTCTCTCCATTCTTTATGTGACCACGTTTTCCAAAAAGTATTAAATATCAACTCCGATTTAAGATTCAAAGATGTCTGCAGAAAGAATGGGGTGTCAGCTATGATATGACAGCTTGAGTTTGAAAAAATATATCTTGGAACCACAGTAAGTGAAGTGGATTAACACCAGGTAACAGAACGATGGTAACAGAATGGCATCATGGGTCCCGGATCTGTACTATTCAGAAACTCATAATTATGAACATCCTTCTCTTCATTCTTTATATGTATCCTGAATAGGTACACAAAGGAAGAAAAATGTAATATCCTCCTTTGCATGTTTGTTCTAAACACGGGCTATTATGCTAATGCACTCCGGCCCCAAACAATAACAAATTTGGTTGGTCCAGACCAGACCAAATCTGTACCAATGATAGACATCTAAGTTTCAGAAGTTTGAACAGTACAGCATAGCACAGTAAGGTACAGTACAGCAGAGTAGGATAGAACTGAATAGAGTATAGTTCAGTACAGTTCAGTAAATTATACCGTACTCTACTCTAGCGTGCACTACTATACTGTATTGTACAAAACTCTACTGTACAGTAGGGATTAATATTTTCCAGGAATCTACCAAGTTTCAATACCGGGAATAATTCATATTTAGTCCAGGGAAATAACGCAAAAATAGGAAGTTCTCTGTCACAACTTCTACAATGGTGAGTGGAGGAGTCAAGCGCAGAGAGCAGGTAATTCAGTTCGTGGATATTTTATTCCATAGACTGTGGAGCCACGACATGCAAAACACCAGGGCGCATGAAACAACCCGTCCCAAAATACAACGGACTAAAACTGTCCGGAAAAAATACTCTTTACACTCATACACCAGATAATAGAAAACAGGCCCGCACAAATACCCAGCGGGCCTAGTGCCCTTAAATAGCCTACAAACAAACACTAACTCAAAACAGGTGTACCCAATTACCCAATAAACAGAAACAAACGGAAAGGGAATCGATGGCAGCTAATAGGCCGGGGGCGACGACGACCGCCGAGCGCCGCCCGAACAGGAAGAGGCACCATCTTCGGCGAGATTCGTGACATTCTCATTTAAAGTGTTTAAAACCAGGATATGGTCACTATGCCACAAGTGTCACAATGTAAAGAGATCAGAGCAAATTAAACAGATTTTTAGTAATGTAGTATATAGTGAATTGTGCGTAGGCCTATGAAATGTGTGACTGTCTGAAGAGTCAGGGAACCTTCTTTTAAAGGCTATACTGTAGGGGTTTCCTGTAGTAGTTTTTAACTGTATTCGGGTCGTGTGTGCAGTCCGGCAGTGTCCTTTACGTGTGTGCTTCGAATTTATGGTGACCTTGTGTGAAGTAAATACACTAGGCTAAAGGCTTCCTTGCGACAACCTGTTTGGATAATGTGCTATTTATTACATGTTGTGTATTTTGTGGAACTTCATTAGTGCTGACATTTTGTACTTTTCTTTGTAATTTAATATATATTTTGGGGGGGAAATAGGAATAGAGTGTTCCCGGGACAGTTTCGGGATCCCGGTTACCTATGTTAATCCCTACTGTACAGTACTAGAGGTATAACGATTTACCGATACGCATCGGTCCCTGAGTCAAATGTCTAACCCTTTTCACTTGTGGGATTTTGCATTTATGGATAAGGCTAAATTGAATTGTTTCCTACAGAAGAAATATGAAACGCATAAGCATGGTAGCAATTGAAAGGGAACAGTTTGGAGGTTATGGGAATATTATTAGACCAAAATTGAGGACACAACAGTTCACCTGACACAAGACTGAATCTAAACATTACACTTGATTTTATGTGTATTTTACACTTACTGTACTTTTCGCCGTATTTGTTGGTAACAAAATCAGAGAATATTCTGGACTGCTCAGTTTGGCCGTGAGGCCAGCTCTAGAATGATGGAGGCCACTGTGTTCTTGGGGATCTTCAATGCTGCAGAAATGTTTTGGTACACTTCCCCAGATCTGTGCCTCGACACAGTCCTGTCTACATCAAGGATGATCAATGGAAACAGGATGCACCTGAGCTCAATTTCGAGTCTCATAAAAAAGGATATGAATACTTATGTAAATAAGGTATTTCCTTTTTTATTTTTTTCAAAAATTTCTAAAACCTCTTTTCGCTTAGTCATTATGGGGCATTGTCTGTAGATTGAAGAGGGGGGGAAATGATGTTATCCATTTTAGAATGAGGTTGTAACGTAACAAAATGTGGAAACAGTCAAGGGGTCTGAATACATTCCGAATGCACTGTATAAATTCCAGTCGTACTTTATCTAAAGCCTTTCAAAGTCAGCTATGAATACCAGGCCTGGTGTGACAGATTTGTTATAGAGTTCTATTGTTTCCAGTACTTGTCTTATATTATCTCCAATGTATCATCCATGTAAAAAACCTATCTGATTAGGATTAATAATATCCGATAATAGCTTTTTAATTATATGTGCTGTGCATTTTGCTAGAATATTTGCATCACAACACTGAAGTGTAAAGGGCCTCCAATTTTTTAAATGAACTGGATCTTTACATTTAACACCTGGGCCCTGTTTCAGTAATAGTGAATCAGACCGTCTTTTTGAGTACGTGATAATCTACCATTTTTATAATTAAAAAATCAAAAAAGGTTTGGTATGCCATCCAGCCCTGGAGTTTCCCCAGTCTTAAAGGCTTTAATTGCATCAAGAAGTTCCTCCTCTGTAATTTGGCCTACACATGAGTCTTTCTGTACTTTCTTGACAGGTAAATATTTACAGTTACGTAATATTTAGCTAATGAGTTTCCTAATATCTATTGAATATTTAGCTTCTTTGGCTACACAACTCTAGCCTCTCTCTTCCAGCTATTCCGGAGCACAATTGGCTTTCCGGACGCAAGACTCTCCGCTATTCCTCTTCTCGTAAAATCCCAGGAAAAACTATAGGCTACAAAATCTCTAGGAGATCTTTTTTTTTATATACTAGGCCTAATATGCTTTTCGTGCAGAGAAGCAGGCTTGCTCTTGCTAATTGCTGAATGTAAAATAGGCCTAGACCAAATGAACCTTCGCTCCAGTCTGAGGTCCCTGGCCGCCAGTGATGATGACATTGTTGCACTGATGTATTAAATGGTTGCACAGGACAGACATTGATGAGCACAGTGAAAAAGAAGATCCAAACAAATTGACATCCATTAGAAAAATGGAAATCACTTGCAAACCACTTGAGCAAGGAAGCAAGCAATGACATGATGGAAAAGATGTGCAGGCTAAACAACGTTTGCTGTTGAATATCTAGATGTAATTTAAATAGGAGTTTCTATATTATATATTTTTTCATTAGGCTATATGTAGCCTACATTGAACTTTTATTTGCAGTTGTCACTATGACAATGAACACACCCTGAAGCACTGAATGGTCTGTGTTACCACCTTATTAACAGGCCTACAGCGTGCAGTACAATGCTTTGATCAGTTGATTGACAGGTGCAGGCTACTGTAGAACGATAAACATTCCTCTAGTGTGGATGCTCGCCAACGTTTTAGAGTTATGTATAATTTATCGTTATAGTTATTGTCCTTGGCCCTTAACGTTTAAATTGGTAAATATTCCCTGCTATTTGGTTTTATTTACTATTTTGGAGGGGGAAGGTTATTTGTTTTTTCCCCTTTCAAACGCTCGAGGAGGGCAGGTAAAAAAAATATAGAGAGGGCCATCCATTTTAATTTCAAAGATGTGCGATTACCTCCAGGTATCCCTCAATATAAATAACGTTCACTCCCTAAGCTCCCAGTGACAATTCTCATCTGGCTATACTTGCAGATAGGGGCTTACATTAGATTTTACCATCAGCAATAGTTTTAGTACTTTTGCTTTAAACAATAAGTGTATATGGTAATTTTTTGATATACAGGGTAAAGTTGACAATTTCATAACGAAAACAGCAACCATTTGTGAGCCCCACTGCATGGTCGAAGAGGGCGGAGAATAGAAGCTCACTTCCAGACAGGACTGAAATACAAAGTTGGGCTATTTATTCAGTGACTATGTCATAGCAAAATTGTTGTTAACTAGTAAGTCATGGGGATTTCAGATCAAAAGTGGGGGGGACAAAAAGCCTACATTTGCATAGCCTTATATGGCTCAGCTTCAGGTGCTTACAAACACCATGGAAATATTTACACAGAAATCAGTTCAGAGAGGACCAGGTCATGAGCTCCATCAACAACCGATTTTCATTTAGAATGGGAAAAGAATGTGTTTAAGCAACAACGGTCAGTGCATCTAATCTTATCAAATTGAACCGAAGCACAGCGATTCGTTCCTCTAATCAAACCAGATCACACCGAATCGTATTAAACTAAAAGGTATCGTTCGTGTATCGTATCGGAGCCCATGTATCTAGATACGTATCAAATCGTCTTGAAAGGGAACGATGCACATCCCTAATACAGCACTGTACTGTACTGACCTATACTATACTATACTGTGCTGTACTGGACTGTCCAAACTAGAGGTCGACCGATTAATCGGAATGAACGATTAATTAGGGTCAATTTCAAGTTTTCATAACAATCGGTAATCCGTATTTTTGGACGCCGATTTTGCCGATTTAAAAAATAATACATTTTTTACAACTTTATTTAACTAGGCAAGTCAGTTAAGAACACATTCTTATTTTCAATGACGGCCTAGGAACGGTGGGTTAACTGCCTTGTTCAGGGACAGAACGACAGATTTTTACCCTGTCAGCTCAGGGATTCAATCTTGCAACCTTACGGTTAACTAGTCCAACGCTCTAACCACCTGCCTCACGAGGAGCCTGCCTGTTACGCGAATGCAGTAAGAAGCCAAGGTAAGTTGCTAGCTAGCATTAAACTTATCTTATAAAAAACAATCAATCAATCAATCATAATTACTAGTTATAACTACACAGCCGCCTGGCTCATTGCGAACTAATTTGCCAGAATTTTACGTAATTATGACATAACATTGAAGGTTGTGCAATGTAACAGCAATATTTAGACTTAGGGATGCCATCCGCTAGATAAAATACGGAACAGTTCCGTATTTCACATAAAGAAAAAACGTTTTGTTTTCGACCATATTAATGATCTAAGGCTCGTATTTCTGTGTGTTATTATGTTATAATTAAGTCTATGATTTGATAGAACAGTCTGACTGAGCGGTGGTAGGCACCAGCAGGCTTGTAAGCATTCATTCAAACAGCACTTTCGTGCATTTTGGCAGCAGCTCTTCGCAATGCTTCAAGCCTTGCGCTTGTTTATGACTTCAAGCCTATCAACTCCCGAGATTAGGCTGGTGTAACCCATGCGAAATGGCTAGCTAGTTAGCGGGGTGAGCGGCGTTGAAAAATCATAGATCGGTCGACCTCTAGTCCAAACTCGTGAAACAGACGTCTATAATTGGTTTCCGTTTTGAACTGACCAAATTTCAAACCACTTTTTAACGTCCATGGATGTCTGGTGTCGGCGGTGCTCAGTGGGTGAGAGGGCTGGTTAGGGTCATGGAAAGAGAGGGGGCTCATGGGTAGCTGTCAGTAAGAGCCGGGAGAGGTGACATTAACTAGAGAGAGGAGAGGAGACAGGAAGAGAAAGAGAGAGGGGGAGGGGTTGTCCAGGCCATTTTCACACTATTGCTTTGACCACCAAGTGACAGAAAGATATAGAAAACCGTTATGAGCGGAACATAACAGTATGCCAGCGGAAGAGAGGACCGTAGCAAGTGAATACTAAAAACTCCCATTGTAGCCAATACAGTGGCAGACCTTCTGTTATAGATTTGTTTTGTCATTGTGGTAACATAATAACATGTTTTAATCAGTTAATATATCATAAACCAAATTATTACCAGTAAAAACATTAATTGGTAGGTCCACCTTCACAACTGTGAACGTTCATTACCCTCCCTCACGAAGGAGATAAATGTGAAAAATCGGAAAATGTGGGTTTTTGTTCAGCACAAAGGGATTTTGTCAGTCTGTGACCAAGAGGAAGTGGCCTTGTTTCAATGCTATGAAATTATTTAGTATTTTTTTCATGTTTAGAGCTCTAAACCCGGCTGAGAATATCACAGCGAGATGCAACCACAAATTCGCTAGACTGTCACCTTTCACATGCCGTCTCCCAGACTCCGCTGCTCAGAGTGAGCGCAAATCAATTCTTTGTCTGGATAAGACAGAAAATGTGGAACGTCACTCCCTATGCAAATGTGGGGTCTGAAACCTGACACTCTAAGACAACTCTGCTGGCTGAGTGGAAGTGGAGAGCAGACAGATGGGGCTTTCTGGCACTATAAGGCACTGGACCCTACGATGTTCACAGAGCACTTTGTACACCAATACGTCAGTTGAAACCGGTCCAGAACCAAGCAAAGAGACGAGCCACAGGGGAAGCTGTCAGTCCCTGCCTTTCAAGGACTAGCCACACAGGTACTATACAGCCAGCCGTAAGATTACTACATCTCGTCTCCATCTCGCCTCAATCGCCTCATATTAACAGTTCCCTCAGTGAGAGCATGGCCTCTGTCTGTAAGATAATTGTTTTCTATCAGCAGTGAAATATTGACTATTTTCTCTGAAAGACTTCCCTGGGTGTGTGTTTCTGTGTTTTAAGCTCTCGGACTACTCTCTCCCTCAGCTCAGTTTAGTACTACAGTAGTAGGTGGGCAATATCATCATTCCTCCACGTTACAGTGAATCACTCATCAACATTTAATACACTCATCCATCCTCGCCTGCAACCTTAAATGCGCCAACCTCACTCCAATCAACAGATAACAAAGATCAGCGAAGCCAACACATCAGGGTGAAGCGTGGTGGTAAACATTTCCGTCTGCCAAGAAAATTTAATGGTAAAATAACAACACCACCCGTTTCACTACTACATGGCAGGCTATGTAGGCTACACAGGACAGGGTTGTGTAAGTCAAATCAAATCAAATGTGATTGGTCACATACACATGGTTAGCAGATGTTAATGGGAGTGTAGCAAAATGCTTGTGCTTCTAGGTCCGACCATGCAGTATTATCTAACAAGTAATCTAACAATTTCACAAGTAATCTAACAATTTCACAGAGCGCTTTGTGTAACCATGCCTACTGATTGAGAATACCCGCACCTCTCCAGTATTGCGTCATTGGGGAGGAGGGGTAACTTTTGCCTGAGGAGTCAGAGGGGGATTCCTTATTATTATTCTACAGCTACCTCGAGAGTGACTCATAGCTTTAGCTAGGCTAAAGGGAAAGGATGGTACATGCACGCAGGTACGCACACACAAGCGCATGTACGCGCGCACGCGCGCACACACACACACACACACACACACACACACACACACACCACAGCTGCCTCTTGTCTGCCCAGCTCAGCTCTTACTGATAGTTGCATCATTAGAAGTGGGATTAATTAAGGCACCTCCCCAAGTTGATTCATTCTCTCCTCAGATAGTCTCTGCTCTCTGCTCATTAGCTTCAGGTGGTGCACTATTCTGTTATCATCAAAAAGGTAGCACTAGCACCACAACACCACAATAATTTAGTTCAAATTCAATGAATGATCTCGGGAAAGTCAATGATGATATAGGAATAACATTTCTAGCAGCGGGGGAAAAGGATGCTGTACAAGGACTGAGAAGCTCAGTTCTGGTAACTTTAAAACAAGACATTACTCTAAAATTGGGGGGGAAATTATGCTGAAACAATTTAAAATATAAAAATCCTTACACGTATTCCACCTCCAGAAATGAGCAATATGCATTAACACCTGTAGCCCAACTGATGCAGCATAGTGGCTATAAATAAATAGGCTTAAGCTTGGGGTAGCCTATCTGCATTTACCCTACTGGGCTAATCATTAGCTAGATCCCAAATCCTATTGATGAACTAGTTAACTAGTTAGCATTCAATTTATGTCCCCAAAAATCATGCAGCTACCAAAAAATCTGGGTTTAAAATGGTGCAGTTTACACAAATATAGGAGATGAGAAATAAATAAAGTGGGAATGGAAAGCCGGGATCCCCCTCTTTTTAACAAAGGCTATTAAACCTGCTGTTTGTCACACGATTGCAACAATGGCAGTGCATTGACTGTTCATCAGATTGCATTTTTCCGTGTTTTCCAAAAGTGCATGGAGTAACCAGCCAAATAGAAAAAGTAGCCAGCCAGGTGGTTGGGACTTTGAGGGAAGGCGGTAGATTGTAATCTAGTCAGAAAAACTATTATAGTCTACTCTTTCAATTGAATTTTTTTGTGGCAAAAACTAAATCTAATCTGCTCTTTCAGTTTAGTTTATTGTGGCAAAAATCTAAGAAAAAAAGGTTGTGTTCTGTGAATGAAACATGGATTCCCTGTTGAGACACAATATAGAATTGCAGGGAAATGGTTTTAAAAATGCTAAACGTTCAGGGGGAGGAGCCCCAGATGCCCCACCAATTTGTGCACCCCCACTTTTATACAAAGTTAGGGGCTCATGAATAGACCTACAGGTATGATTGAAGAATGAAACAGGTGTTAAACATGGGCTTTGCTACACAGAAACTACTCCGTTGTCAACACTTTAAAGAGCAACTGCCTTAAAAAAGCAACAAATCACTTTGAAAACAGCCTATGGGAAATCGATACGACTCGAAAACAGTTATTCTTGTCTCAAAATTGACCACAAAGTGTAAATAGGATCATTTTGGTCAAAGTCAGTCTGGTCTGAAACGGTGTTTGGAACATCTGCATGTCACAACTGATAAATGAAGGTTGGGTTTTGATTTGAAGTTGTCCATTTGCCCACTAACATGGGGTGAACAGCAGTGGTGATTGCTTTCTATCCAAAAGCACAGACAGTGAGACAGACCTGCCAAGCAGCTCTGACTTTGTTTGCATAAGACAATGCATTGCACATTTTTTGACTTAAGAAATACTGCACCTTAGTCAGATTTGCGCAACTAAAAATATCTTTGGCAAAAACTTCAAAATTAATGACAGATTTCTTGAGTTATCTTTGATTCATTCTGGGGATTTTGAGGAGGTGACCCACGCTTTTGTGTCGACAGTTCTTTATTTAATTTACTTCACCTTTATTTAACCAGGTAGGCCAGTTGAGGACAAGTTCTCACTTACAACTGCGACCTGGCCAAGATAAAGCAAAGCAGTGGGAACAAAAACAACAACACAGTTACACATAAACAAAAGTACAGTCAATAACACAATAGACAAATCTATCTACAGTGTGTGTGAATGTAGAAGAATAGGGAGGTAAAGGCAGTAAATAGGTCATGTAGGCGAGATATGCTATTTACAGATTGGCTGTGTACAGGTACAGTGATTGTTAAGCTGCTATGACAGCTGATGCTTAAAGTTAGAGAGGGAGATATAAGACTCCAGCTTCAGTGATTTTGCAATTCGTTCCAGTCATTCGCAGCAGAGAACTGGAAGGAAAAGCGGCCAAAGGAAGTGTTGGCTTTGGGGGTAACCAGTGAAATATACCTGCTGGAGCGCGTGCTATGGGTGGGTGTTGCTATGGTGACCAGTGAGCTGAGAAAAGGTGGGGCTTTACCTAGCATAGACTTATAGATGACCTGGAGCCAGTGGGTTTGGCGACGAATATGTAGTGAGGGCCAGCCAACGAGAGCATACAGGTTGCAGTGGTGGGTAGTATATGGAGCTTTGGTGACAAAACAGATGGCACTGTGATAGACCACATCCATTTTGCTGAGTAGAGTGTTGGGGGCTATTTTGTAAATGACATTGCCGAAGTCAAGGATCGGGAGGATAGTCAGTTTTACGAGGATATGTTTGGCAGCATGAGTGAAGGATTCTTTGTTGTGAAATAGGAAACCGATTCTAGATTTAATTTTGGATTGGAGATGCTTAATGTGAGTCTGGAAGGAGAGTTTACAGTCTAACCAGACACCTAGGTAGTTGTCCACATATTCTAAGTCAGAACCGTCCAAAGTCGTGATGCTAGTTGGGTGTGAGGGTGCGGTGCAGCAATCGGTTGAAGAGCACTTTGACAGTGTCTCATGGGGGACAAACATTAACCAAGTGCAGAATCGGTCAGTAAACACATATCCAAGACTGAAGTCTATTTGATCTAATGAGCAACAGAAAATAACACACGCACCAATCTGAGTGTTCAGTGGCTCTTTAATCAAATCAATAGGCCTATATCAATATGTTTAATAATACCAAATATCATGACATTAGCTTTTATAACCTTCAATCTGTTATCAGTTCAAAAAGGGCTGTTTTATGGTGAACAAACCCATCATTAGGCTGCACTGACAAGTCACTTTAGCGGTCACCGAATCCTTGGAAAAATAGAAACAAGATTTTTGGTTAGACAGCTTTTATAAACTAGTCAACATTGCTGCTTGGTTGCCAATCAAAGCACAGTAAATAGCCTATGTGCCTGGCTGGCTATAGCAGGCCTATGAAATGCGAAAGAAAATAAATGAAAGTGCAATAAAAAAAGAAGTGGATTTCAACTCATCGTCACTCCTTCCCCTTAACCTTGTTCTGAACACCCTCAAAACAAAGGTCATGTGGTTTGGTAAGAAGAATGCCCCTCTCCCCACAGGTGTGATTGCTACCTCTGAGGGTTTAGAGCTTGAGGTAGTCACCTCATACAAGTACTTGGGTGTATGGATAGACGGTACACTGTCCTTCTCTCAGCACATATCAAAGCTGCAGGCTGAAGTTAAATCTAGACTTGGTTTCCTGTATCGTAATCGCTCCTCTTTCACTCCAGCTGCCAAACTAACCCTGATTCAGATGACCATCCTACCCATGCTAGATTACGAAGATATAATATATAGATCAGCAGGTAAGGGTGCTCTCGAGTAGCTAGATGTTCTTCACCATTCGGCCATCAAATTTGCCACCAATGCTCCTTATAGGACACATCACTGCACTCTATACTCTTCTGTAAACTGGTTTCTCTGTATACCTGTCGCAAGACCCACTGGTTGATGCTTATTTATAAATCCCTCTTAGGCCTCACTCCCCACATCTGAAATATCTACTGCAGCCCTCATCCTCCACATTCAACACCCGTTCTACCAGTCACATTCTGTTAAAGGTCCCCAAAGCACACACATTCCTGGGCCGCTAGTATTTTCAGTTCGCTGCAGCTGGCGACTGGAACGAGCTGCAGCAAACACTCAAACTGGACAGTTTTATCTCAATCTCTTCATTTAAAAAGTCAAATCATGGACACTCTTAATGACAGTTGTGGCTGGTTTGCGTGATGTATTGTTGTCTCTACCTTCCTGCCCTTTGTGCTGTTGTCTATGCCCAATCATGTTTGTACCATGTTTTGTTGCTGCTACCATGTTGTGTTGTTGTCATGTTGTGTTTCTACCATGCTGTGTTGTCATGTGTTGCTGCCTTTCTATGTTGTTGTTAATGTAGTGTTTTCTTGTCACTCTTGTCGTGATGTGTGTTTTGTCCTATATTTATATGTTTTTATTTTTTTACTTGATTTATTGTTTAATCCCAGCCCAGTCTTTTGCCTTGCGGTAGGCCGTCATTGTTAATAAGAAATTGTTCTGAATAACTGACTTGCCTAGTTAAATAAAGGTTCAATAAAAATAAAATAAATAAATAAACATGGGATGTGTAAATTCACTCACAGGAGATGAAGAACCAATATGCTCTCCCTCCTCCGTGACAAGAAATTTAACGGCAGCAAATCAGAGAGCACAACAATAATACAGGTACAGAGAGGCAGGACAGACAGCAGACTGTGTCCCTGTCATCGCTCGCTTTGTGACCGACAGGCGCCTGTCCTATCAATAGATCACTAGAAGATGTGTATCTAGCGGGAGAAGGCTATATAGACCTTTCTGACTAGTGAATTTAAACTTTTAAATGAAAGGAAGCCTTGTTAAATAATTAAGTGGAAAAAGTAGAAGGCTGACAATGAGTCTGTTATCGGCAATTTAGCTGACGGCCGGCGCTTATGGAAAACACAGCTATGGCACTCGTGACTTGAATGCGCCTCAAGAGGAATATTTATCTCGCATTGAACACACAACAACAAGCCAAATAGGAAAATAAATAAACTATTCTAATATGATTTTTTTATTCATTACTCGTTTTCGTTGCAAAAGAAAAGTAAACATGAACTATTCTAGCATCTTTAAAGTCTGTTCCAGCGTCTTTATAAAATATATACTTTTGGGCGTGGCGGCAATGATTTTGACGTAGCACTGCGCCACATAAATTACTGCAGCGGAAACACAAAATAATTCATGACCAATGTTTAGTTTACATCAGTGAGCATATGAAAGGTATATTTTCTTCACTCTGCGGTCCAACTCATCCCAAACCATCACAATTGGGTTGAGGTCGGGTGATTGTGGAGGCCAGGTCATCTGATGCAGCACCCTATCGCTCTCCTTCTTGGTCAAATAGCCCGTAGACACAGCCTGGAGGTGTGTTGGGTCAGTGTCCTGTTGAAAATTAAATAATAGTCCTACTAAACGCAAACCTGATGGGATGGTGTATCACTGCAGAATGCTGTGGTAGACATGCTGGTTAAGTGTGCCTTGAATTCTAAATAAATCACTGACAGTGTCACCAGCAAAGCACCCTCGCACCATCACACCTCCTCCTCCATGCTTCACGGTGGGAACCACACATGAGGAGATCATCCGTTCACCTACTCTGTGTCTCACAAAGACAGTGGTTGGAACCAAAAATCTCAAATTTGGACTCATCAGACCAAAGGACAGATTTCCACCTGTCTAATGTCCATTGCTCGTGTTTCTTGGCCCAAGCCAGTCTCTTCTTCAACATCTCACAGTTGATGCTGAGATGTGTCTATACTTGAACTATGAGAAGCATGTATTTGGGCTGCAATATGAGAGAGATAGCAAGAGAGCACGAGACCGAAAGAAATCACAGAGATAATGGTAAAGAGAGTGAGGGATCGTCTGTGTGGAAGGATGGCAACAGGCAGGCAGACAGTGGAACAGAACAGGAGGGTTCCTCCCAGTCAGCCATTGATCAGAGAGCAGAGCAGAAGAGACAGCACCATGTCAACAGTTTACACTCATCCTTGTCAGCCTCAGTCGGAGTCGGGAGGGAGTCCCCTGTGGCTCTAGGATTAGAGCAGCCAGCTGAAGTCATAGATCAGAGCAGTGCAGACAACAACACAGGGCTCAGGGCTTAGGCCTAGGGAAGCCTGGGTAGGGCAAGCACTCACAGGCCCTAAACCTTTATAAACCTACTTCAATACCCCTTACTTACACAGGGCTCGGGTTTATAGGACTGGAAAAGCGTGGTAGAGCATACCTAGGCCCTAAACTTTTATACACCAGAAACAGTACCTACCTATTTTTGGTTTGCACATTTGTCACATCATGCCACTGTTATGAACTTTCTAAAGACATCTCACACCCTAACTAGACCGGCCACATTGTGTGCGCGAGCGATGCAAAACAATTTAACGTGTACATGTTATTCAATAATTTCAACTACACTACTTGATGAGAAGCAGCCTTCTGCAAGTCCCGTCTCCATCTTCTCATTGGTTTTGACTACCATACAAACCAACGTGGGTACTTAGTTGATCAAAAAGGAAAGATTAATCAAAGATAGTATTAAATAAGTTAACTAGGCTTACTCTTGTATGTACTGACCTCGCCTTCTGGATGATAGCAGGGTGAACAGGCAGTGGCTCAGTTGGTTGTTGTCCTTGATGATCTTTATGGCCTTCCTGTGACATCGGGTGGTGTAGGTGTCCTGGAGGGCAGGTAGTTTGCCCCCGTTGATACGTTGTGCAGACCTCACTACCCTCTGGAGAGCCTTACGGTTGTGGGCAGAGCAGTTGCCGTACCAGGCGGTGATACAGCCCGACAGGATGCTCTCGATTGTGCATCTGTAAAAGTTGTGAGTGCTTTTGGTGACAAACCAAATTTCTTCAGCCTCCTGAGGTTGAAGAGGCGCTGCTGCGCCTTCTTCACCACGCTGTCTGGGTGGGTGGACCAATTCAGTTTGTCTGTGATGTGTACGCCGAGGAACCTAAAACTTACTACCCTCTCAACTACTGTCCCGTCGATAGGGGTAGGGGGGTGCTCCCTCTGTTGGTTCCTGAAGTTCACGATCATCTCCTTTGTTTTGTTGACGTTGAGTGTGAGGTTATTTTCCTGACACCACATTCCGAGGGCCCTCACCTCCTCCCTGTAGGCCGTCTCGTTGTTGTTGGTAATCAAGCCTACCACTGTAGTGTCGTCTGCAAACTTGATGATTGAGTTGGAGGCGTGCATGGCCAAGCAGTTGTGGGTGAACAGGGAGTACAGGAGAGGGCTCAGAACACACCCTAGTGGGGCCCCAGTGTTGAGGATCAGCGGAATGGAGATGTTGTTACCTACCCTCACCACCTGGGGGCGGCCAGTCAGGAAGTCCAGTACCCAGTTGCACAGGGCGGGGTTGAGACCCAGGGTCTCGAGCTTGATTATGAGTTTGGAGGGTACTATTGTGTTAAATGCTGAGCTGTAGTCGATGAACAGCATTCTCACATAGGTATTCCTCTTGTCCAGATGGGTTAGGGCAGTGTGCAGTGTGGTTGCAATTGCGTCGTCTGTAAACCTCTTTGGGCGGTATGCGAATTGGAGATGGTCTAGGGTGTCAGGTAGGGTGGAGGTGATATTGTCCTTGACTAGTCTCTCAAAGCACTTCGTGATGACGGAAGTGAGTGCTTCGGGGCGGTAGTCGTTTAGCTCAGGTACCTTGGCTTTCTTGGGAACAGGAACAATGGTGGCCCTCTTGAAGCATGTGGCAACAGCAGACTGGGATAAGGATTGATTGAATATGTCCGTAAACACACCAGCCAGCTGGTCTGCGCATGCTCTGAGAACGCGGCTGGTGATGCCGTCTGGGCCTGCAGCCTTGCGAGGGTTAACACGTTTACATTTTTTACTCACGTCGGCTGCAGTGAAGGAGAGTCCACAGGTTTGGGTAGCCGGCCGTGTCAGTGGCACTGTATTGTCTTCAAAGCGAGCAAAGAAGTTCTTTAGTCTGTCTGGGAGCAAGACATCCTGGTCCGCGACGAGGCTGGTTTTCTTTTTGTAATCCGTGATTGACTGTAGACCCTGCCACATACCTCGTGTCTGAGCCGTTGAATTGCGACTCTACTTTGTCTCTATACTGACGCTTAGCTTGTTTGATTGCCTTGCGGAGGGAATAGCTACACTGTTTGTATTCGGTCATGTTTCCGGTCACCTTGCCCTGGTTAAAAGCAGTGGTTTGCGCTTTCAGTTTTGCGCGAATGCTGCCATCAATCCACGGTTTCTGGTTTGGGAATGTTTTAATAGTTGCTGTGGGTACGACATCGCTGATGCACTTGCTAGTTTGCAACAGCTTGCTGTCCATGAATGTTTCATGTGTGTTACGTCCTGCCCCAGATTAATATAATTGATTTTCAATTTGTTTTGGTATTTTAATAAAATGCGTATCATGATCATGTCTGGTGTGCGGATAGTCTGATCAGGGTGTCAGCCATAGTGGCTCCCAAAGGTTGAGTGGTGCCCTGTCATTCTAAACTAATTATTGATTTTTCTAATTTACTCTATAGTGGCTAAGAAATATAATGGCATTACTAATGTAGGCAAATAATTATTAGGAAACAACTGTCATAATTTTGATGTCATCAAATGTACTTTAAAGATATGGCAATGTTGCCATTAGCTAGCAAAGTTTGTCAAAAATAGCTAGCAATGCTAATGTTAGCAAGCTAGAATCCGGTGCGCTACCCTCAATCTTAGCTGCATCTGTTGTCAATCTGACAACATCACAATAAACAAACATAAAAGCGGGTCAGTTTGTCACTTCCACAAGGTTTTAATAATGACAGGTTCAGTAACTTAAGATGTTGGCTCGAATCTAGATTTTGCCTTTAGAATCCGAGAAAATGAACAACTAAAAAGACTTCTCCCATTGACTTGCCAAAACTCAAACGCGGCTGGTCTGTTGAATCTGCTTTGCTGCGCGTTCCTGAGAAGTATTGCGATGTTGCAACTCAGTTTGAAAACTCTGTGGTAGTAAGTTCAGTTGGGCACCAGTTCAAAAGAGAATCTTCATAACAATATTGTGACAACGTGCAACCCATTAAAACACAACTACTTCTGAAAAAAACTTAACTTCTAAACACTTGTGAAGACCAAAGAGCATCTCGCACATGCACTCATTATTTTTCTCCTATTCCCCGAACCATATCTCCAACTAGCCCTTTCTACTTCCACCTCCACACTGTTCTCCCCGTTGACCTCAGTATTAAAAAACAAGCAGTGTCACCCTGGAGAGAAGCACAAATATCTCTGTAAAGCCACCACAGGACCACTACGCCTTCGTTATCTATAATAGGCCATATTCTCCTTACTGAGCATCTTAACAATGAATATGGTTAGGTATAGCCTAGAGAGCATGGACTTGAGGGGTATGATGGCTATGCTCATGCCTGGTCCACTTCTCACCCCGGATCAAACTCAATTAGTTTGAAACCAACAAAGACATTCACACAGTGATAGTGTTACTAAGAAAGTTCTGCTCTCCCCTACAAGTGAAGGGCACTCACAACACTCAGGACCAGGAAGAGAAAAGGTCAGGACAGGAATATAGTACAGAACATTCAGCATGGTGCCTGCTATGAGTAAGCACTTTCTATTGAATACCATGGCAGGGATTATCTCAATAAAGCCAGACTCAGTAAGTCACAAATAAAATATCACACACACACACACACACGGGACCTGATTCAGGAAACTAGGTGTACGTCACAAGTCAGGACTTCACAGGAGAGCCAATTGAACGTAAAAAAACCTGAACTTTCATGTGCCTTAATACCAAACATCTGTAAATACGAATAAAATTGTTAAAATTACGAGCCTTGTTGGTTAAGCCACAGAAAAAGTCAGCAACCTCCCCACTGTGGCTGAGATAATGAGTGGGCTGGACATGCCGAGAGAGGAGTTCGGATTGGTCTACCATATTGAAGGAGCCTGTCTATTTGAGCTCGTCAGTCTGTATTTGGTAATCCTGACGAACGCGTCTTTAAAAAAAATTGTATTGTGTAGTGGAGCTCCATTTTCTGGAGGATCAAGTTTCGAAATCAGTGGAATTAGAGTATGATAGCTTAAGAAACGGGGAAAACCCCTTGTCTCCGTATTACATCTTCAAACTAAGGGCAACTGTGGTATGGCATTCCTGACAGGGAGACGCGTCCATGATGCATGTTGATGCATGCAAGTAAGATAGCTAGCTACATTTTCATATATTACACGTTTCTAATTTTGACAGAAAGTGGTTTCATTTCAGGCTAAAATGTACTGTTAGCTAGCTAGCTAACGTTAGCTGGCTGGCTCCCTTGCGGACGGTATTATAGTTTCCCAGAGCGGTTTGCTTTTCTAGTTAGAGCCTAATGTTAGGCAGTGTTGGAACTTTTTTAATTGTTGTTTAACTGGCTAACATTAGCTGGCTGGCTCGCTAACCAACGTTACGTGACGTATGTACAACACCCATTGAATATGGCCGGTGTCAGTAAACGTCTGCAAAAAAGCATAATGAAATTGATGCCAGCAGAGCTGGTTAGGCTGTTATCATGTTATCCAGAGGTAAACAAATCATCGGCCAGAGCATCAACTGTACAATCACTGAGCTAAACGAGATGGTTGGGACTAAACTTAAGAGGGTTTGAACTATGCTGAATGGGTGTAGACAAAGAAGAGCTCTTCACTACATACCAAATTCAAAGGCGATTTTCTCAAAAGTGAGTTTACAAGTTGATCAACTTTCAAAGCAGAACAAATTTCCCATTGTTCCTCAAATGCAGTGTATGATATACCATTAAGCAGCTCTGAGTCTCTACTTTTATCCAATGTAAAAAAAACACAATTTCACACCTATTAATTCCAGGGTATTCTTTATTTTTTACTATTTTCTACATTGTATAATACCAAATATGGTATCATGTAGTAACCAAAAAGTGTTAAACAAATCAAAATATGCACCTGGAATGCATTTCAATTAACAGGTGGGCCATGTTTAAAGTTCATTTGTGGAATTTCTTTCCCTAATGCATTTGAGCCAATCAGTTGTGTTGTGACAAGGTAGGGGAGGAAGATAGAAGATGCATTCAAGGGTTTCAAGCCCTATTTGGTAAAAGACCAAGTCCATATTATGGCAAGAACAGCTAAAAAATGCAAAGATAAACAACAGTCCATCATTTCTTTGAGACATGAAGATCAGTCAATTCAGGAAATTTCTAGAATTGCTTGAAAAGAAACCACTACTAAAAGACACCAATAATAAGAAACAAGAGCAATGGACATTAGACCGGTGGAAATCTGTCCTTTGGTTTGATGAGATATTTGGTTCCAACCGCCGTGTCTTTGTGAGACGCAGTGAAAGGATGCTCTCTGCATGTCTGGTTCCCACCGTGAAGCATGGAGGTGGTGGGATGGTACTTTGCTGGTGAAACCGTCCGTGATTTAGTTATAATTCAAGGTAAACTTAATCAGCATGACCACCACAGCATTCTGCAGCGATACCCCATCCAATCTGGTTTGCGCTTAGTCGGACTATCATTTGTTTTTCAACAGGACAATGACCCAACACACCTCTAGGAAGTGTAAGGGTTATTTGACCAAGAAGGAGAGTGATGAAGTGCTGCATCAGATGACCTGGCCTCCACAAATCCCTCAACCCAATTGAGATGGTTTGGGATGAGTTGTACCGCAGAGTGAAGGAAAAGCAGCCAACAAGTGCTCAGCATATGTGAGAACTCCGTCAAGACTGTTGGAAAAGCATTGCAGGTGAAGCTGGTTGAGAGAATGCCAAAAGCCAAAGGGTGGCTACTTTGAAGAATCTCAAATCTCAAATATATTTTGATTTGTTTTAACACTTTTTTGGTTACTACATGATTCCATGTGTGTTATGTCATAGTTTTTATGCCTTCACTATGTCTTCACTATTATGTAGAAAATAGTTCAAGTAAAGAAAAACCCTTGAATGAGTAGTTGTGTCCAAACTTATGACTGGTACTGTATGTGTACAAAACATTAGGAACACCTGCTTTTTCCATGACAGACTGACCAGGTGAATCCAGGTGTAAGCTATGATACCTTATTAATGTCACTTCAAACAGTGTAGATGAAGGGGAGGTTAAATATGGATGTTTAAATATGGATTTTTAAGCCTTGAGACACGGATTGTATGTATCATAAAGATGGTTAAAGGGCAAGACAAAATATTTGTGCCTTTGAAGGTGGTATGGTTGTAGGTGCCAGGCGCACTGATTTGAGTGTGTCAAGAACTGCAACACTGCTGGGTTTTTCACGCTCAACAGTTTCCAGTTTGTATCAAGAATGTTCTGAAAGAGATACACGGCGAACCAAGGCATTTCCACGTAAATACATTCATGGTTTCTTACTCCAAGTGGCGGCGTTTTGTGTGCAAAGTATAAGTGAGAGTAGTTTCAGAATGTACCAACATTAGTGTCTCTGTCCCGCTCTCTCTCTCGCCATCTCCATGTCTTTTGTAACAAGCCACCATTGTTGTCCGTCTGCTAGGGACCTGTTTCTAATGTGTTGTGTGTTTATCCTGTGTTACCATTTAGTTACCTAGTAAATAAATAATTACAAATATTTGTGTAGTACTGAATCATAAGTAAGGCTCTGGTTTTTGCAGATGCAAGGAGGGTACATTCAGAATGATGATATGATACAAGGTTAAGATTAATAAACTGACTTTATGGATGTAATAGGTAAAGACCTTTAGAGTTTAATTTGGGAGATGGTAACTCTAACTTTAAAGAACCGCTCTCGTGATGCCCCAAATCCTAATGAGTTAATTGTTACATAATTAATTTAAAAATTGGGTAGCAATTAATCATAGTTGATTAGATAAATAACAGTCATCAGATTAATGAAAGTAGAGTTACGAAATTGCTACGTGGCAGACCAATCTGAAATCATCTCTCGGCATGTTCAGCCCATCCATTATTTCAGCCAATCATGGCTGGCGGGAAGGTTCCTGTATTTTTCCATGGCTAAACCAACTAGGCTCGTTATTTAACAATTGCATTTGTGTTTACAGATAGTATACAAGTTTGTTATCAAGGCAAATGAAAGTTCACATGTTCCAGAAGGCATTTCTGCCCCAAAAAACAACATATTTTGATAAACAAAACAAAAAACTACTTTCAAATGCATAGTGACGTGTGACATATGCCTAGTTTCTTGAAACGAGTCACAAATGTGTTGCGCACGTTCTAGGCCTATCGATTCTTCTTATCCATCTATGACTACAGCAACATATCAACAATACACATAGGCCCATCTATATCCTTGTCATCATAAACAAGACTCAGTATAAATGAGAGTTGAGTGATCCAAAATAAAAGTAATTTAGCAGACAAATGTTTCAAAGTTGCTCTGATGTTGCTAGCTCGAGTTGCTGAATGAAAATGGGAATTGTGAGCGATTTTAGGTTAGGGATTAGGAATATTTTCCACTTGCTATTGTTGGATCATGTTTTACACTCACTCACGACTAGTGCCAGCATGCTGCTGTGGAGACTGTAAACAATGATATTCACAAAAGCCAGCCATCCATCTACTGTTAAGTGAAGCTAAAGTTAGCAAGCTATTTACACTAAACAAAAATGTAAATGTGAAACAATAAAGACTTACTGAATTACAGGTCAAATAAGGATATCCGTCAATTTAAATAAAACCAGTTAGTATCTGGTGACCACCATTTGCCTCATCAGGCTGTTGATCAGGCTGTTGATTCTGGCATATGAGATGTTGTCCCACTCCTCTTCAGTTGCTGGATATTGGCGGGAACTGGAACAGGTTGTCGTACACGTCGATCCAGAGCATCTCAAAAATGCTCAACGGGTGACATGTCTGGTGAGTATGCAGGCCACGTAGGAACTGGGACATTTTCAGCACCTAGGAATTGTGTGGAGATCCTTGCGACGTGGGGCCGTGCATTATCATGCTGAAACATGAGGTGATGGCGGCAGATGAAAGGCACGACAATGGGCCTCAGGAGCTCATCAAGGAATCTCTGTGTATTCAAATTGCCATCGATAAAATACAGTTGTGTTCATTGGCAGTAGGTTACTCTTGCCCATACCATACCGCCACCATGGGGCACTCTGTTCACAATGTTGACATCGGAAAACCGCTCGCCCACGACGCCATACATGTTTGTCTGCCATCTGCCTTGTACAGTTGAAACCGGGATTCATCAATGAAGATCACACTTCGCCAGCATGCCATTGGCCATCAAAGGTGAGCATTTGCCCACTGATGGCTACGACGTTGAACTGAAGTCAGACCCTGATGAGGACGACGAGCATGCAGATAAGCTTCCCTGAGACGGTTTCTGACAGTTTGTGTAAAAATGATTTGCTTGTGCAAACCCACAGTAAAGAAGCCAGATGTGGAGGTCCTGAGCTGGCGTGGTTACACGTGGTCTGCGTTTGTGAGGCTACCTGGACGTACTGCCAAATTCCGTAAAACTACATTGGAGGTGGCTTATGGTAGAGAAATGAACATTCAATTCTCTGGCAACAGCTCTGGTTGACATTCCTGCAGTCCGCATGCCAATTGCACGCTCCCTCAAAACTTGAGACATCTGTGGCATTGTGTTGTGTGACAAAACTGCACATTTTAGAGGGGCCTTTTATTGTCCCAAGCACAAGGCACACCTGTGTAATGATCATGCTGTTTAATCAGCTTCTTGATATACCACACCTGTTAGGAGGATTGATTATCTTGGCAAATGAGAAATGCTCACTAACAGGGATGCAAAATAAAAAAAGTGCACTAAATTTGAGAGAAATAAGTATTTTGAGCATCTGGAAAATCTGGGATCTTTAATTTCAGCTCATGAAACATTGGACCAACACTTTACATGTTGCATTTATATTTTTGTTCAGTATAGCTATAGTTAAGTTATCTGGCTAGCAAACTGCTGATAGAGCCACACAGGCATTGCTAGCAAAATGTGCATATCGGTAGTGTACAATAGAGACAAATACATTTTGGAGTTGCTGGAGTTGTTAGCTGGCTAATTGTTTTCTTCTTGAAAGTTGAGTTTTCTATTGCAACACGTTGATCGCAAATGTATTTAATAATTCAACCCTATAGGGTAGTTTCTTGTATCTGCACTGCAAGAAGTCAAGCAGTTAACGGCTATATTGTTGCACCACAGTATATTGTCTAAGTAAATTAGAATGACATTTTACTGCTGTAAATTATTTTTTATAACACAGTAGCCTACATGCTTGTTGTAACTAATGCTGTCTAATACTGGTCAAAGGATGGCTGACGCAGCAGCCACTTGAGAACTCTCCGATAGAGCATATGACATCTTCCCTGGGTTTGTTTACAAAAGTGTAAACAAACCCAGTGTTTTATCTGGGTGACAGTTTGATATTTCATATACACAAATTACGTAAATATGACTTACTGAGTCTGGCTTTAAGTATCAGCCAGGGAGGGGGATCTTGAAGCCATTACTACAAGGCTGTGTCTCAAATGGCACTATTTGTTATAGCAGTACTTTACTAGTGCACTATAAAGGGTATAGGGTGCCATTTGGGAATCACCCGGTAAAAGCTGGGGAAAGCATGAGAGCCTACAGTAAATAATACAACAGAGAGTTCTGATTTCTGTTCTCTCTGAATCAGCACGGCAAAGAATGGCACAATAATCTGCTTTAGTTACAGTACACAGGTTTACAACAGTAGTGGCTTAGTGGATTGCAGAGTGAATTATGGGGACATGTCAAAAATCTGTTGGTTTCTATTTAGTTGATATCCTGTCGGGTTCAACTCCATTGTTATACGCTTTATTTGATGTTCTAAACATATTGCTCACATTATGTCTGCTTCAGAAAGACAAGCGAGAGCATGAGAAAACAAAACAAGTTATCAGTCAGGGAAATAAAAAGTGCTGAAAACATGTTGGCGCACTATTTAAAAAGGAAGATGGTGAACAAACTATTGGATGAAAAATACCCGTTTTGGCACCGCGCTAGCTAACTCTACCTTGAGTAGAGAGATATATATATATATTTTTTTACAAATTGATACTTGGAGTAAAATATTGATATATCGTCTGAAAATAATATTGCGACATGTAACTGTATCGATTCCCTCCCATCACTACCCAATAGTGTTTTAGACAGACATATGCACGGGTGGTAAGTACACCCAAAGGCAGTTTTCCTTCATTCAAAGCGTTTAAGCTTCTAAGAGGTTCAGTGGTTGTCTGTAGTTATGTTGGATTCTTCTAGTTTCAACCATGATTACATAGCTCCAGTTGAGAACAGCATCACATACTCCAGCTATGATGTCATTACATCACTGATGTTTGAGCCAAATAAAGAGGAAGCGACGGAATCTCCTCCAATGCAAAACCTTTAAAAACACATTACACAATAGCATTCCTAAATAGTCCCTATGTTCTGTTCATAAACATTAGCTTGTGTGTTCAAATAAAGTGTTTCCATGGAAATAAGTTTAATGGACTTTCCTGACTTAAGAAATAACTTAAATTCAAACCTACCAACCAAAGACATGTAGCAGAGGCTGCACTGTGAGAACATTGCTAGATGTTTAGTGAAAGCGTCATCAGACTGTGAGAGACTGCTCTTGTGGAATTCCTGGGTGCCATGTGGGGAACAGATGTGCAGTGGACACAGGCTGGCTGGCAGCTGTTGTCTGTATGGCTAGCCACAGTAGGCCGTCTCCAATGATGAATGCCAACTGTGCTGTAAACAACTCACCCACCAACTGCTACATCACATAACATCCAGCTAGCACAGGTTTTCATGACAAAGTTCCCAGTCTATATTTTTTTCATGGTTAGAGGCTGTCTGCTTGTGTTCGCTGTACTTTGGTACGTGTTTATAAAGAGCAAAGGACACTATGTTAAATCTCCACAGAAAAAACCTCACTGAAACCTAAATACAAAACCTAAACGAGCTGAAAAGTGAGAACATGGTATGAAGGACAGTGAAGAGAGTGAGGACAGAGGGAGAGGAGAACGAGATGCCAAAAGAAGTGTGTGTGTGTGTTTTTCTCATTCCTCAGGCTCTTCCTCTCCATCTCCAGCTAGAGGGTGTGTGCGTTGAGGTAGAGGGGGTGTATGTGGTAAGGGAACCCCAAAACTATACCAGCCATAGGCCTGCCAGGACAAACAAGATTGCTGAGATCAGCCAAAGATGTGGCGATGGGAACACAGCCCCAAGGCTTATACATAAACCACACAGAATGATGATTCAAACAAACACTAAACAGATTTCACAACTAACCTCAATGGAAACAGGTACAATGCTGTAAAGAAACAAGCTGTTTCAGCAAATAGGAATGGCTATGCAAATCCCATCCCAGTATAACAAACAAATATATATTCTTTGTTGTTGGTTTTCAAGCACTCGTCATATAACTTAACATAATTTAATTTATCCTGTTTTCCCTTCTTGAGATTGATCATGTTTTGTGCAAGATAAAGCTTCAGGAGACAAGAAGCTTAGTAAACTAGTCAACCGCTCTCACCTTAGTGTTACATCTTCCTCTCAATGACACACAGACCTGAGCTGTTGTCTGACCAATACCTGACCTAGACATCTGATATCTGACCAATACCTACTAGGGATGCCATCCAAAAGGTATTAACTCCAGGTAAGAAGTCACTGACCTGTGCCCGGTTCCCGGTAGAGATGGAACTTAGGCTTGCAAAGGGTTTTAACGATGCATCCTTCCTACAACGGTCGAAGATATAACATGCGTTTCCCAAAACACCACACAGAAACATTTTTTTGCTAAGTGCGTTGTTGGAAGCATGTGTCAATACTGAAATACTGGATTGAAAAAGAAAGGCAGCTCTGTGGCCTTACGAGTGGCGCAGCGGTCTAAGGCACTACATCGCAGTGCTGAGGCGACACTACATCTTTGGGTTCAATCCCATGCTGTGTCACAGCCGTCCGTGACAGGTAGTCCCATTGAGCGGCGCACAATTGGCGCTGCGTCGTCCGTGTTAGGGGAGGGTTTCGCCGGGGGGCTTTGCTTGGCTCATCGCGCTCTAGCGACTCCTTGTGGTGGACTGGGCACCTGCAACATAACCTCAGTTGAACGGTGTTTCCTCTGACTCATTGGTGCAGCTGGCTTCTGGGTTAAGAGAGCAGGTGTTAAGAAGCAGCACGACTTGACCTTTGCATCTCCCGAGCCCGTTGGGGAGATATAGCGATGAGACATGATCGTAACCACCAATTGGATATCACGAAAAGGAGGGTCAAATTACAAAATAAAAAAAGAAATGCAGGCCTGCTCTCGGATCTGCTTTCTCCATTCACATCTTACATTAACATTATAATTATTCCACAATACTGACAACGGATCAGATCCTATAGATATATTATAACTTATATAGCTCCAAATATTGAAGGGGTAGCCAACACTTAATTGAACTCAATTGAATGAACATGAAATAGACTCAATATGATTGAAATATACAGTGCATTCAGAAAGTATTCAGGCCCCTTGACTTTTTCCACATTTTTTGTTACAGCCTTACTCTAAAATTGAATAGTTGTTTCCCCTCATCAATCTGCACACAATACCCCATAATGACAAAGCAAAAACAGATTATTAGAAATGTTTGAAAATGTATTAAAAATAAAAAACTGAAATATCACATTTACATAAGTATTCAGACCCTTTACTCAGGACTTTGCTGAAGTACCTTTGGCAGCGATAAGAGCCTCAAATAGTCTTGGCACACCTGTATTTGGGAAGTTTCTCCCATTCTTCTCTGCAGATCCTCTCAAGCTCTGTCAAGTTGGATGGGGAGCGTTGATGCACAGCTATATTTATGTCTCTCCAGAGATGTTTGATCAGGTTCAAGTCCAGGCTCTGGCTGGCCCACTCAAGGACATTCAGAGACTTGTCCCGAAGCCACTCCTGCCTTGTATTGGTTGTGAGCTTAGGGTCGTTTTCCTGTTGAAAGGTGAACGTTTGCCCCAGTCTGATGTCCTGAGGTCTCTGGAGCAGGTTTTCATCAAGGATCTCTTTTTACTTTGCTACGTTAATCTTTCCCTCGATCCTGATGAATCTCCCAGTTCCTGCCTCTGAAAAACCTTCCACAGTATGATGCTGCGACCCCCAAGCTTCACCGTAGGGTTGGTGCCAGGTTTCCTCCAGACGTGACGCTTGGCATTAAATCCAAATAGTTGGTTTCTTGGTTTCATCAGCAGACCAGAGAATCTTGTTTCTCATGGTCTGAGAGTCCTTTAGGTGCCTTTTGGAAAACTCCAAGCAGGCGGCCATGAGCCTTTTACTGAGGAGTGGCTTCCGTCTGGCCGCTCTACCATAAAGGCCTGATTGGTGGAGTGCTGAAGTGATGGTTGTCCCATCTCCACAGAGGAACTCTAGAACTCTGTCAGATTGACCATCGGGTTCTTGGTCACCTCCCCGACCCTTCTCCCCCTGATTGCTCATTTTGGCCGGGCGGCTTGCTCTAGGGACAGTCTTGGTGGTTCCACATTTATTCCATTTAAGAATGATAGAGGCGACTGTGTTCTTGGGGACCTTCAATGCTGCAGAAATTTTTGGTACCCTTCCACCAGATCTATGCCTTGACACAATCCTGTCTTGGAGCTCTACGGACAAATCCTTCTATGTCATGGCTTGGTTTTTGCTGTGACATGCACTGTCAACCTAATATAGACTAGACAGGTGTGTGCCTTTCCAAATCATGTCCAATCAAATGAATTTACCACAGGTGGATTCGTATCGTAATGGGTTATTGTGTGTAGATTGATGAGGATTTTTTTTAAATCCATTTTAGAATAAGGCTGTAACACAACAAAATATGGAAAAGGGAAGGGTTCTGAATACTTTCCGAATGCACAATATAGGACTATGTAGCCTATTATATTTATCTTTAATTCATCTCAGTTTTCATTTGAAGCATTATTTTATCCTTTGCTTATTTGTAACATTTGCAAAGACATTGGCAACTTTATATTTGTAGTCAACTTTGTTCTAAAGTTATCGGCAGTCACAGAGTGACAGATAAACGTCTTGATTATATGTTTAGTGGAAATCTTCAGTTTATAAAGTGACGTAGTCGTTAAATATTGAGAGTTTTCAAGTGCAACTTTAGCAACAATGGTTTTGGGACACAAAATGATGCTCCTCCTTCTGAGGAACTTAGCCTTAAGATGCTTTTGGGAAACCGCGCATAGGTCACATATCATTGGGGTTAAGCAGCAGCTTTTTTGGTCTTCAGAAAATCTTAGATTACGTCCTCTGGTATTATGCCTGTTTACACAAGACATTTACTCAGAAGATCTCTTTTTGTAAACAGTGACCAGATTCAGTACTCTGAAACTACAGTAAATCACTCTGACATGGATCTGATTCACAGCAGGAGCATCAAAAGTCCAGCTATCAGACCCAGTAGACCTGCAACAAAACGTTCTACTGGCATTTATGAGTCTTTCCACATTGACTAGTGTTAAAAGGGAACACCACTCAAAAACGTTATTTTGACACTGTAATTTTGTATCAGGATGATGTGGCCGGTGACACTTCGCTTCTTGGAAGTCCAATATCTTGAAAACTTGACTTCTGAAGTGCAAAACATTTTAGGATTACACTACATTACCATAAGTATGTGGACACCTACTCGTCAAATATCTCATTCCAAAATCATGGCATTAATATGGAGTTCGTCCCCCCCCCTTTGCTGCTATAACAGCCTCCATTCACTCTTCTGGGAAGGCTTTCCACTAGATGTTGGAACCCTGCTGTGTGGACCTGCTTCCATTCAGCCATAAAAGCATTTGTCAGGTCGGCACTGATGTTGGGCGATTAGGCCTGGCTCACAGTCAGCGTTCCAATTCATCCCAAAAGGTGTTCGATGGGGTTGAGGTCATGGCTCTGTGCAGGCCAGTCAAGTTCTCCCACACCGATCTCGACAAACCATTTCTGTATCGACCTCGCTTTGTGCACGAGGGCATTGTCATGCTGAAACAGGAAAGGGCCTTCCCCAAACATTCGCAGTGTAAACAGAATTGTCTAGTTCAGCCCAACACTCCTACAGTATAAATTGTAATAGCAGAGCAATGCTTTTGAAACAGCTGAATTGTATAGCCATTTTCCTTATATAATAGGCTTGTTTTATTGAGTTTTAATCTGAAATTGCATGAACCTTTTCACGTGTGAGTTCCAAATATCTCTAAGGGTCGCATTATTTTATGCACATGATGTCAGAATGCATTCACTGTTCCAAAATGGGATTGCTACGCAACAGGACAGTTAACCTGTGCTGCCCTCAAACCAAGACACGCTGCCTGCTAATTATCTATAGGCTGTTTCAAATAGTCAGTTTAAAATTATTTTCTAACATTTTTACATTTCTATCGACAGTTCGAATGTGTTCTGCCTCCTCATTAATTCACATAGAAGTAGTCCATTTCACGATTGCAGAGAATTTATGTTTGAAGCTTTACTGAGCCGGACAAACCTCTCTTCGAGGAAAGCACAAGCACTTCCAATGTGTTTCCGCAGATCAGGTATGCAGACATTTGCTCAGTCTTGAACAAGCTTTTTCCCCCTAGCATATTTTCTGGCTGGCACTCGCATTGCCTTCATTGTTGTTTCCCTTACAAATATTAACTTTGGACATATGTGACATGATTCAGGAAACTAGGCATATTTCGCAAGTCACAACTTCACAGGAGAGCAGTTTGAACAATAAAATAAATGTTTTATCAAAATGCGTTTTCTGGCAGAAATGTCTTCTCAAACTTTGTGAACTTTCATGTGACTTAAAAACAAACTTGAATGCCATCTGTAAATACAAATAAAGTTGCTCAATTACAAGCCTAGTTGGTTTAGCCAAAGAAAAAGTAAGGACCTTCCCGCTAGCCATGATTTGCTGAGATAATGAGTGGGCTGGACATGCCAAGAGATGAGTTTCAGATTGGTCTGCGGTGTTGCATTTTGTGTCTATAAAATGAGCTGCTCGTTATGCATAGAGAATGCTTTATTCTGCAGTTTTTTCTAAATATATAGCATTAGCCATGGAGAACTGCAAATATGTTGCTACTGTTTTCAATAAGATTGCTGTCCTGAATTTATCAGGCGCTATCGACAAAGTGGGAAAAAGTTGTGATGGACTACTTTCTGGAGGGCGATCGTGCCATGTTGACTCTCTCTGACTCTGAAAAGGAATCAGACGATGAGGAAATCCATGATTTAGGTATTTTAAAAAAATTGAAGAAGACATTGTAGAGTCTTCTGATAACAGTGATGGGGAAGAAACGGCGATCAACAGTGTTGTCACGGAAGAAGTTGACCGAGTTTTGAAATCAGTAGAACACAACGGGCCAAACAAACTGTTCAAACTAAACGGAAACGACACAGGACGTCTTATTTAATAAAAGGGGTTGCAGTCTGCCGTGAAGCTTTCATCCATGTATACGGGTAAGAATCTAGCTACAGTTTCAGATATTATATGTTTGTAATTTTGTCAGAAAATTGTTTCCATTGCAAGTTAAAGCTTGCTGTTAGCTAGCCAGCTGGAGATTGATGGTTGGCTTGCTAACATTGAACGTATTTGGTTTAGCTAGCTATGACGATCCGTTTGTATTGCTAGTAACGTTATTCTATGGATTGGGATTATAGTTATTGTTTCAGCTAGCTAACGTTAAATGTCTAAACAAAAGACCTCCAGTTAAAGCTTGCCATTTCGCATTGCCAGTTATAGCTTAATGTTAGCCAGCTAACATTGAACCTATTTGGTTAACATTAGCTAGCTATGACAATCAGTTTGTATTGCTAGTTAAAGCTTGTTGTTAGCTAGCCAGCTGAAGTTCGATGGCTGGCTAGCTAACATTACGTGTATGAACTGTGTGTAGTGATGTTCTCAGAATGCCATTTCGCATCTATTATATAATAATGCTAAAATATTTGTATCTGGAATTTATCTTTCAGCATCAGAAGAAAATGCCTGAATTGTGATAACTGCAGTGGCCAAAACAAGAACAATTTTGTGCTCTGGTATTGTGTCTGGCGGACCAGGCATAAGATCCACCACAGTCTGGAGCTTCACTTCCTGATCACAGGCCACACCAAGTTTGCCCTGGACTGGTGCTTCTTCCTCATCAAGCAGCGCTTCAGAAAGACCAGAGTGAAAACTTTGTCTGAGATTGCTGGTGTTGTGAAGGACAGCACTGTAACGGGTCAATATCCCACAGCTGGTTGGACTGGAGGATGGTACGGTGCTGGTGGAAAGCTATGGCTGGCAACATCTGACTCCGTACTTCAGGCACTGCCACAGATCAAGCAGTACCAGCACTTCAGGTGAAAATACATTTCATTGCAGTGTATGAGGTTATTCTTCTTATCTGAACTTGGGAGGTGAATTGATGTTGTGCAGGGTTGTAATGTCTTCTGATGTCCGTCTTCTACAGACAAGCTTTTTTCCAGATGCCCCAAACAATCGGAAAGGGGATACATCATTAAAAAAAGCGTGCTGTCTGGTTTAATATAAGGAATTTGACATTATTTATACTTTTACTCAAGTATGACAATTTAGTACTTTTTCCACAACTGGATGTGGCTGGGGGTTCTAGCATTTCTTTCACATGACCCATCAATTTAGACAAGTGTGTCTGGGTAAGCGTCATCTAATATTTATAAATTATTCTTATCTAGACATTTCGTTAACCTGGAATGTTTCCTTATTGTAGGCTACTACCTGTTTTTCTTAATCTTTACTACACTACTCACTGTTTAGCATATGACCTCCAATGTGAATCCTTGAAGAGAAAGCCCTTAAGACGGTGTGAACAATGCTGAATGGGTGTAGACAAAGGAGAGCCGTCCAGTAGGTACCAAAACATTCAAAGGCCCTTTTCACAAAAGCGAGATTACAAATTTCAAAGCCGATTTATTTTCCCATTGTTCCTCAAACATGCAGTGTATGATATACCATTTTGTATCTCGGAGTCTCTACTGTTATCCAATGTCAAAAAGCCAATTTCAAATTTTGCTATATAAGGCCGACTTGAGCCGGTCACACATGTGAGTTCCTATCAAAGTAAGTGCCTTATTTTCTGTATATCGGGATGTCGTTTCTACTGTAGCATACAGTATTTTTTTTTTATTTAACCTTTTTTAACTAGGCAAGTCCGTTAAGAATAAATTCTTATTTACAATGACGGCCTACCCCGGCCAAATCCAGACAACGATGGGCCAATTGTGCACCTACAGTATGTGACTCCCAATCTTGCACTGAGATGCAGTGCCTTAGACCGCTGTGCCACTCAAGAGCCATGTATGTATGGAGCATAACTTATTTACAGTTTATTCATATTTCAAGTACTGGTGATAAATCATGCATTCCAATTATTGCATAGATTGTAATGGATACTTGTGTGTGTAAAATACATTTTTGAAGGTTGTACTGCTCATGATCAGCTAATGCAAACTATTTGCCATCTGTGTGTGCTTTTTGCCACCAAAGCGCACAAACTACCCATCGTTGGATTACTTTTGATTTTTAGAAAGTGTTTTACTGCATTATTTGGATCAATGGTGAGCTCACCCGTGATGTGATGAATTGTAAATAGTAGCTAATTGATATTGTGGTTTCTGTCAGCTGAGAGTTAGCTAAATATGACAGCTTGTGTTACATCAATCTTTCCTCAGTTAGCGCAAGGACTAATGTAGCCTACATTTTCCAGTTTTGATGATTATGTTATGCTGTCGCTACTTCTGTGAATGTCTGAACATTGCATCCAAAAATAAACTGGTCACATTCAGGAAATAACTTTGTAAGGCCTGTGTTTGTGGAAAATGTTTCTGTGTGGCCAACTCAAATACTGACTGTTGCATCAATCAAAACTGGATGTTGTAAATAATGATTTGTTGGCATGTGTCAAAGGGTTAAAAGCCGCTTACTCTGAAATTGACCCAGTAGACATAAGGGAATATCAAACCACCGTTATTTGTGGCCTGCTTCAAGAAGTTAGGCATATGTTGCACGTCACAACTTCATAGGAGGCAATAGAATAAACAAAATAATAATAATAATCCAAATGTATTTTTGGGCAGAAATGGCTACTGGAACATGTGAACTTTCATGTGCCTTAATAACAAACTTGTATGCCATCTGTAAATATGAAACACAACCCTGCCAAGGCGCACTGCTTCTTGACACACTGCTCTCTTAACCCGGAAGCCAGTTGCACCAATGTGTCAAAGGAAACACTGTCCAGCTGGCGACCGAAGTCAGCTTGCAGGCGCCCAGCCCATCACAAGGAGTCGCTAGAGCGTTATGGGACAAGGAAATCCCGGCCGGCCAAACCCACATCATGGGTCTCCCGGTCACGGCCGGCTGTGACACAACCTTGGATCGAACCCGGGTCTGTAGTGATGCCTCACCTAATCTAGGCGGTCGGTCACAATTATTTCAATGCAAAAGCAAAATCAGGAACACAAGCATCAACTGCCAAGTGAATTAAGAACTTTTCCAGTCACAATTAGCTTTTTTTCATGGAATGATTAGCTTGATATTAATTAAATGAAGCAAGGTAGGACAAAAAGCATTCTAGCTATTATTTTGCTTATGTTGGCTGACATTAGCATTCAGGTAACTAGCTAGCTAACTTAGCATGTGAGGAGAATGCAGACATTATGTTTAGCTAGCCCTGTATATGAATAACACTTTTTGATAACGTTACTGTACTTCCATATTCATATGAGAGGGCTAAAAGTTTATTTTTTCATGCTGAAATTACTTGATGAAGAAAACGTTAGCTAACATCAGCTAGCAGCTGTGCCACTTTGGCTGTTTGTCTTGCAGCTACATTTATGTGTATGGATGAGAGAATAAACCATTTAAATGCCCGTACATGCCTGTGAATCGTTGCATTATTCAAGAGTGGAATGGTTGCTTACTTAACATTAGCTAGTTGAATATTTTGCATGTTACCAGTATCTTTGTGCTTAGCATACCAGCTAGTGGCTACTGTGACATTTGTGGTACATTTGAGCTGCGAAGCAAGAGCGTCACCGAACCCTCTCTCGACTCCTGACATTCCCGTTGCTAATGTGAATTGAAAACTTTATGTACATATTATGTCAATTGAAATGTTGTCCCAATACCTCTACATTTACTCTCTTCAGTGGGAATAAGCTCTAAGTCATGTAATGTAGTCTCCAGCATGCCCCCTCTCCCCTCACCACACAGTGTGGTGTAAAAAAAAAACGAACATCCTGGCTTTTCCTCTGTATTAATCATGGTACTGTTGATGACCCATTGTTCCATTGTGTGACTGAGGAAAAAACGGTAGGACTTCCTGAAAAGAAGTCAATGTTGAATTAAACAAATTCATATCTAAACTACACACTTAAATGTGTGCTTTAAAAACAGAACAGACTTTAAATAATACCTCTACATTGTATCGTACAGTAAGTGGTCTAATAAGGACCCCACATTTACGGGTCTTAACTTGCAGTCATAACTTACTAACGATAGACATCAGCCCACCCAGTGGATTCATTCAGCCACAGCTAAACGGCCTGACCATTAAACAGCTTCACAAATCCCATACTGTAGCTTTAATGGTGTGGTCTGCTCAGCTAGGTGATTAAGTGTATCAGGGTGCTTTGGTGAAAACAATTAACCAGATTAGACACACAGCGGGATAATAACAGGTCAAAAACATGACAGGTCACAAACGTCTCCCTGCTTTGATTCACAACAACCACTTCTACCTTCCCACCCAGAACTATATGTACTGACGACTCTACTAGACTGTACTAGAGTTTACTGAAGTCTACTCTACTTTAATGTCCTGAACTTAGTATTGGATATCCCAGACCTTGGAGTATTGTAAGCAGCAACATAACAAGGTCTGGAGAGGATGGCTTCTCTCTGGCATTTCGAAAGGTGATCAAATTGGTCCGGGGAACCTCCTCAGACTGACTACTCTCCCAACAAGTCACGAGTTTGCATAGTTGAGCTTATCCTTAGCTAGGGCAGCAAGTGGATACGGCAGTGACGCGCTTCACATTTCCAACTTGTCCTCTGTCCTAACTGAGTGCAATTTGTACAGACGTGTTAAGCTGGAGCATTGATACATTGCTGGAAGCAACCAGTCTGTCTAGAGCAGGGACGGGCAACGGAGGGGCCGCAGTTGCTCGTGGGTCTGAAAACCCACATCCATTCCTCTCCACCTTGCGAGCAAAACATTTTAGCAGCCCCCCGCATGGCAGCAAAGAGAAAAAATATATATATTTCCTGCAATTCTACACATTTTGCCATGCGGCGGAGAAAATATATTGCACTTTTATAACTCATTTCATGCAATTCTACTCATTTTTCCATGCAGTGGAGAGAGAAGTTAGCAGTTTTACAGCTAGCTAGCAATTCTACACATTTTACTGTAGGGTGGAGGCAAATGTTTGCAGTTTTTAATATGATAACTGGTTACCCCGGTTGGTAATTCGACCATGGTTACTAAAAGAAAAAGAAAATGCTGAAATGTTTCAAATTGTACCTTGTGTATTCGATTATTCTAAATCTCAACAGTAAACTGAGACCCCGACTGAATTACCTTCCTAATTTGTCTTTTAAATTTGTTTATATGTTTTTTATTTTGGTCCGCGGTTGCCTAGTGAGACTATAATGAACTCTCCAGGGCTTAACTGTACTGCACAAGACTGTACTGTACACTCCCTGCCCTGTTCTGTGTTCCCCATCATCATCACACCAATAGAGGGATACAGTCCATGCTCTTGGGCATACATACATATACAGTATCACATACTGCCACAGTGAATTTATTGGGAGTAAAGTGATGTTTTTAACGTGTGGCAATTATAGAGCTTAAGTGCTGGGTGCTTCCCAGGTCATTTCTCAGGCCATTATCAGGAGTTACGGGCCCGTGTGTGAATTGTCCAGATATCGATTGAGAAATAAATTCTGCTGTAACGACTTGCCTATAGTGAATAATATCACACATCCACGGCACATCATTGAGGTGTTCTTCACCCCTGCAGTCTGTGAGTAACCTGGACAATGAAGGTTGGACGACTGACATTAAAGATTAAACTGTAAATACTGTAGGCCTTTGTCCATAAATAAGGAAAATCAATAACATCCACAAGAGGCCCTTGTGTTGGCCAATAACACTTTCATTCTTCATTATCAGAACAACTTTTTTATTAGTCCACTATACCTTAATGTGAATTTGGTCAACTACATGTTCTTTCCTTGTTATATTCATTTAGCAACTTGTAGGTCAGTCTACCCTTTTCCCCAAGTACTCTATACTGTGGCTGGTGATGAGGTACTTAGCCTGGCTGCCAACTGGCCAAATTATTAAATTAAAATTCTGGCCATCAATACTATAATGCAATACCGTGATAGTAGAATAACTCTGCATGCACTCCAACCCCAAACAGTGGGTATGTATGAGACGGCACCATATATTCCCTTCATAGTCCACTCATTTTAACCAGACCTCTATGGGAATAGGATGCGGTTTGGTATGCAGCTAGCCGCTCTCTCTCTCTCCACTAAGCCTGCCTGCCCTTGCAGTGCCAAAACCAGCCTGCACTTCCCTTCCTATTCAACTGGCCTTTGATGTTAGTAGAGAATCAATACCGTACTGCCTGTTTCGCTAAAATGCTAAGAGATTCGGTTGAAAAATTGACAGAGTTAGGGATGCAAGGAATGCCCATCCATGATATCACATTTTTAACCATGTTGAGGCTATTTAGTGTTTGTTTACAATTCCGTTTAAAACATTTTGGGAATAAAACAAGCTTATATTTTGGGTTCTGATGAGGTGCGACAGTGGACCTAAACTCATGAGGCATTTGTAAGAATCAAAATAGGGATATCATTCATTTATAAGTAAAAAAAAAATACAAAAAATGTATGTAGCACCTAAGGAGTCATAATATTCACTCTTAAAATAACAGCCAGGATCACAGGCAGGCAGCGCTAGGTAGCTAGCTAAGGGATGTGCAGGAGATGACTCTTAATTAACCAGATTATAACAGGACTATGTATCACTTGGGGTGGGGGGGGGGGCTAGCAGTTAAAAGTGTTGGGCTCGAATCCCCGAGCCGGGCAGTGTGGATAAATCTGTCGTTCTGCCCTTGAGCAAGGAATTTAACTCCCAAACAACAACTACTCCCTGGGTGCCGTGGACGTCGATTAAGGCAGCCTGGTTTAATATATCTCAAAATGTAGAGATGAAAGATTCATTCACCATTTGGGTTACTTCAAAATGATAAAAATGAAGGTTTTACGAATTATAAGTACAGAAGCTTGGTGCACAAATTGCAGGTAAGATTTCTCCAGGTAATTATGACGCATATGCCTCATTTCTGTTCCTCTGATCTATCCAGCAACACATCAAAAATACATAGGCCTGTACTTAGCCATATCCCTCTCATTACAAACGAGCCTCATTATACAGCTGTGAGTAATTCTGAGTAAGTCTCTAAGAGCTTTGCACACCTGGATTGTACAATATTTGCATTATTCTTTTTTAAATTCTACAAGCTCTGTCAAGTTGGTTGTTGATCATTGCTAGACAACCATTTTCTAGTAGATTTATGTCAAAACTGTAACTAGGCCACTCAGGAACATTTAATGACATCTTGGTAAGCAACTCAAGGCCATCTATTTGGCCTTGAGTTGTGTTTTTCAGCAGGTTAATGTCCTGCTGAAAGGTGAATTTGTCCCCCAGAGTCCCTCGGAAAGCAGATTGAACCAAGTTTCTCTCGGATTTTGCATTTGGCTAGCTCTATTCCATTTCTTATCGTAAAAACATTCCTAGTCCTTGCCGATGACAAGCATACCCATAACATGATGCAGCCACCACCATGCTTGAAAATATGAAGAGTGGTACTCAGTGATGTGTTCAGGACATTAAGTATATTACTTTACTAAATGTATTTTTATTTTGCGGTTTTACTTTAGTGCCTTATTGCATACATGTTTTGTAATATTTGTATTCTGTACAGGCTTCCTTCTTTTCACTCTGTCATTTAGGTTAGTGCTGTGGAGTAACTACAATGTTGTTGATTCATCCTCAGTTCTCCTATCACAGCCATTAAACTCCGTAATTCTTATAAAGTCACCATTGGCCTCATGGTAAAATCCCTGAGCAGTTTCCTTCCTCTCCAGCAACTGAGTTAGGAAGGATGCCTGTATCTTTGTAGTTACTGGGTGTATTGATACACCATCCAAAGTGTAATTAATAACTTCAGCATCCTCAAAGGGATATTCAATATCTGCTTTTTTATATTTATTATTCTTTTTTTTAAATGTACCCATCTACCAATAGGTACCCTTCTTTGCAAGGCAATGGAAAACCTCCTTGGTCTTTGTGGTTGAGTCCGTGTTGGAAATTCAGTGCTCGGCCGAGGGACCTTACAGATAATTGTATGTATACAGAGATGAGATAGTACTTCAAAAATCATGTTAAACACTATTATTGCACACAGTGTGAGTCCATGCAACTTAGAAAGCAAATGTTTACTCCTGAACTTATTTATACTTGCCATAACAAAGGGGGTATATACTTATTGACTCAAGACATTTCAGCTTAATTATTTTTACTAATTTGTAAAAATGACAAAAAACATCATTCCACTTTGACATTATGGGGTGTTGTGTGTAGGCCAGTGACACAATGCCAATTTAATCCACTTTTAATCCGGCTGTAACACAACAAAATGTGGAGAAGGTCAAGGGGTGTGAATGCTTTCTGAAGGCACTGTAAATGACAGTTGAGTATTACAGAATAAAAGTGCAATTTCGCTGCCAAATGCATGTTGTATCGGTTAATAATATTGGCTCCTGGCTGTCAATCCATCTGTGTGTTTGTCTGTCTGTCCGACAACTGATGATGCATAGGAGCGCAGATTTGAAAACACTGGCGGGTCTGTTGTTACAAAGATGCTTTGATGTTGCTAGTTGAGCTTCTGAACGAAAACTGACATTGTGGGTGATTTTCATTCAGTAAGGGATTGAGAATATTTCTCTAGTGCAACACTGCGATTTGGACCATATTTTTGACTCCTCAGCATGACCAGTGCCAGCATGCTGGACACTGGATAATAATCATTAGGTGGCCTACATTGCCAATTGTAATGCAGTAGAGGAGCCAAGCAAATGAGAATACCAGCTGTCTGATATTGACTGATTGAAGGGTGGCTGGGGCTTTGAGAACACCCAGGTAGATTCTTTCCCAAACCGATTCGTCAAAAGCAATTTGCAGTTATTTGAAGACGGGCAGTTATTTGAAGACGTATAGCTCCATTATAATTTCTACATACTTTCTTTATATTGTGGAGTGTTTTTTAAATATTTTTTATAACCAAAATAATCCTTTCCCCTGAGCTGGATTGAATGGGTCCGCGGTATGTTGCCCACCCCTGCACTAGGCAGTGGGCACTGTCACCTAAGACATGGGTGTCAAACTCTGGCCCGTGGGCCAAATTTGGCCCGCGGGGTAATTATATTTGGCCCGCGAGACAATACCAAATTACTACTAGAGCTGGCCCGCCGGTATTATACAGCGCATTCACCACTAATACTACGAATCCCATAATGCTCTGCTGTTTTCGCGCGCCAATCAGGACAGGACCCAGAAACGCTCTCTCCTCTGTGACAGTAGTCATAGCAACATAGACGCTACAACTGTCAGCGAGCTAACCCTTCCCAAAAATGGCGAAAAGAAAGGCAGAAAACAGGAGCTTTCTGGACAAGTGGGAGGCAGAATATCTGTTTACATATGTAAAAGACAAACCTGTTTGTCTTGTTTGTGGAGTCAACGTGGCTGTAAGTAAGGAGTACAACATTAGACGACACTATGAAATGAAACACCATGACAAATACAAGGACCTGGACATGACTCAAAGGAGCCAGAAAGTAGAGGAGATGAAAAGAAGTTTGGTTTCACAACAGAATATGTTTAAAAAAGCCACATCACAAAGCGAGGCTGCTGTAAAGGCTAGTTATATAGTGGCAGCAGAGATCGCAAAATCAGCCCGGCCCTTTAATGAGGGAGAGTTCATGAAAAAGTGCATGATGAAGGTTTGTGACCTCGTATGCCCAGAGAAAAAACAAGCATTTTCAAACGTGAGCCTGAGCAGGAACACAGTAGCTGATCGCACATGTGATCTTGCCACCAATCTGTATGACCAGCTGATGGAAAAGGGAAAAGATTTTGTTGCGTTCTCCCTCGCTGTGGATGAGAGCTGCGACGCATCTGATACTGCTCAGCTGTCAGTCTTCATCCGTGGAGTGGACTCAAATCTGTGTGTTACGGAGGAGCTATTAGGATTCAAATCAATGCATGGCACAACCACAGGAAAGGAAATCTTTGAGGAGGTTTCCAAATGTGTAACTGAAATAAAGCTGCCGTGGGATAAACTCGTTGGATTAACGACAGATGGTGCGCCAGCGATGTGCGGTAAAAAGAGTGGACTGGTGGGCATGGTTCGGGAGAAGATGCGGGAAGAGAACTGTGCAGGTGAGCTAACTGTTTACCACTGCATCATACATCAGGAAGCACTGTGTGCCAAAGCCCTAAAGATGGAACATGTTATGACCACAGTAACACAGGTAGTTAACTTTATAAGAGCCAAAGGTCTAAATCACCGCCAGTTTAAATCTTTTCTGGAGGAGTGTGGTTCGGAATACGCAGACAGAGGTGAGATGGCTAAGCAGAGGAAAAGTACTGAACAGATGTTTCGAGCTGCGTGAGGAAATATGTAAATTCCTGGAAACCAAAGGGAAGGATACAGCAGAGCTCCGGGAGCAAAAGTTCCTGTGTGAGCTGGCCTTTCTCTGTGACATCTCGAGCCATCTCGATGCGCTGAACCTGCAGCTTCAGGGGCGGGGGCGCATCATCACAGACATGTACGCTGCAGTGAGGGCCTTCAAAACTAAACTGTGCCTGTGGGAGAATCAGATACTGCAAGGAAACCCTTGCCATTTTCCCTGCTGCCAATCCATAAAAGCGCAGATCTCTACAGCCGTGTTCCCATGCGCACAGTTTGCTGAAAAACTCAGTGTTCTCGCCGCTGAGTTTAGCCGGCGATTTGCCGACTTCGATGCCCAGAAATGCAAGTTTGAACTGCTTAGTAATCCCTTCGCAGTTGATGTGGAAAATGCACCAACCAACATCCAAATGGAGCTGATTGAACTCCAGTGCAACGACACGCTGAAGTCAAAGTATGATGCTGTGGGCGCCCCACAGTTTCCACGGTTCATCCCTGACACAATGCCTCAGCTCCGCACCCAAGCTGCTCAGATGCTCTCCATGTTCGGCAGCACTTATCTATGCGAGCAACTTTTCTCCTCGATGAAGATGACCAAAACAACTCACAGGAGACGTCTGACTGATGAACATCTTCGCTCGATACTGAGGATTTCTTCAGCTCAGAGCTTGAGCCCAGACATTGATGAACTAGC
Organism: Oncorhynchus clarkii lewisi; assembly: GCF_045791955.1. Taxonomy (NCBI): domain Eukaryota; kingdom Metazoa; phylum Chordata; class Actinopteri; order Salmoniformes; family Salmonidae; genus Oncorhynchus; species Oncorhynchus clarkii. The sequence goes on from NC_092163.1 coordinate 43,169,753, forward strand.
ATCCAAGAAGAGATGCCAGGTATCTGGCTTGGGCACATCAGATTAGACCAGTGTGCAATAATTAACGTTTTCTTTATGCACTTTTTCTTGCTACAAGGCATGGGCTTGAATGGTTGATTGATTTATTATCATTTTATTTGTAAAATTATTAGCCAGTGGAAAAAGTTTATTTTGGTATTTAAATCAGAAGGCTGCAAATAGAAAAGAGGCATACAATTTTTATTTAAATTTTATTTATTTAATAAATGAATGCCATTGATGTGTTTTTTCATTTGAAATTCGATTTTGCATGTCTCCACTATTAAATTATATATTGTATGGTAATAAGCGATGCTTGTTCCATATTCAATGTTAAAGCAAAACTTGTTTGGGTCCATATTAAAAGGTTAATTTGTTCAATGTTGGCCCGTGACTTTGTTCAGGTTTTGCATTTTGGCCCACTGGGTATTTGAGTTTGACACCCCTGACCTAAGACGTTCAATAACTTCCATTCCACATTCTCTAAGAGGTGTATTGGACAGTTGAATGGTTTGCGTGTCTGAGGGAAGGACGCCCAAGTTCTCATCCATATCCATTCATTGCTGCACAGACTGTACAGACTCAAAAGGGGTATCGATGAAGGATGTCTACATCAAAAACACATCAATACAGACAAGGTCAGGCTGCATGTTGGACATGAATGCAATACCAAAGTTACTCCATCCATCCATCAAAAAACACACACCACACACACACACACACAGAAGACAAACTTGGGAAAATAAAGAAGGGTCTTAGGGAGAGAAGTGCAGCTCTTTGCCTTAGCTGGTAATGCCCTGCCACAATCCCCTAGCCGTCCAGAAAAAAAGCTGCTGCAGCTTATATTACTGTTTGACTGTGCGGCAGCACTACTTGGAGTGGAAATGTAATGATATTTTGTTACCAGCCATCTGCTTCCATCAGTTGGGTCACATAATCTCCCTTTTGTGTAATGAAAACATAGGCCTGACCGCACCCCTACACAGACAGGCAAACAGACAGACATAGAGGTGGAGACAGACACAAGCAAACAAAATGTGTCATCACTCATCTGTAGAGTCCAACCGATATGTTTTTTTTGGGGGGGTCAAATACCAATTCCGATTTTTGCGGGGGAGGAAAATAATATACCGATACATCTGCCAATATACTGTTTTACAGAGGGGAATTCTCATAAATTGCCATCGAAAAGAGCAATTGTCCAATAACTATGCTATAAAATGTTGATTACATGCATTGTGACAATAATGACACATCATCAGAGTGGCCGCAAGTGCTCATGTCTGATGTGCCATGGCACCATAGAGGTGAATAATAGCTCAGATCATAACAGAGCAGAGGGACAAAAGCTCTGGATCCTCCTGGACCAACTGTGTTCCAGATTAAAAGGTCTGACCTTGCCGTGGGCTGCCCTGAAAACCACAGCCAAAGTAACAGAGACCTCAGTGCTCATGGTTGATGATTATACCTCGACACAAAAGAGGTGTAGGCCTTCATTTCTCTAATAGCAATAATCTCCCCTCCAAGGACAGTGGCAGTGTGAAAGGTAACAACCAACAGCGCCAATGACATAGAAAGAAACCCATTTAATACAGCTCATTCGATACACCTCAATGAATCCGCTTCTCAACTACTTATCATGGACATTTGCTGATATCTTTCATTTTTTATGAAATAGGTTTGCTAATAATGGGTGATTGTTAATGAATGGGACAATTGTAAGCTACAACTACAAGTAGTTTTAATGGTAATATAAAGACCAATGTGATCCACATTGTTATGAAACTAGTCGTTTAATTTATCATTAGTGATAATTCAGTAAATTTATCGTGATACGGTTTTTGTCCATTTCGTCCAGCTCTGGTCTAGAATCCACTAGCTAGGTGATTATCAGGCTGGGGAGGGGATAGGTCGTCTCTGCTTTGAGGAACACTAGTCACAAGACTGGGGACTAATCCTGTCAACAACAGACATCCACTAGCTGTGTGATGGAAAGGCAGTGAGCGATGCACAGAGAAGTGGCCAAACAACCAGCATGCCTGTCACCCCATAACCTGGTGTCAGGCTAATTCTGAACTGGATCTGAAGTTAGGATGACAAAAACAGTCTAAGTATTCCACTATTTCACTTCCAGAATCAGGATCCCATTTTTTGTAACGCAACAGCCACTTAGACAATAAATGAGAGCAGTCTTTCGTTGAGAAAAGCCTGAAACAATGTCATTGAAATATGAAAATGTCAGAAGAAAAGGCCATGATATTCAAATGTCTCATTAATTAAGGCTTTGCTACCAGAGGGGGGTGAGATGTTTGTGTTGGGGGAAGTGAAACATTTGCATTATCCCCACAGGGGGTATGTCAACAGCATCGATAGAGCACTAAAATACTGCTCTTTTTGCCTCCAAAACTAACTACCTCAGCATTTCTTCCCCAATAATTTGGACACAACAGAGGCTATTGTCATTTATGGAAATATAATAGCATACTGTGACTTCATCCGTCATGGAAAGTTACACGAAAAGTTTTTAAGAGAGAACTGTAAACCAAGTAAGCGAACGGCGTTGGGTCCAAATCTTCCAGGAAAATGCGTGGTCCATCTAACTGTAGTTACTTCCTGTGATATGATGCCAACATGCTAATGTCATGACATCATGCAAATGCTTCACTGCTTATGTCTCCAGACTTCACCACTGGGATGACTGCTATCTGAAATGTGCCTCTGTAATAGGGATGTGACAAATGATAAGAAAAATGCATAAAATTCCACGTCAAATCACAATACAGAATCTATGGTACAGTATGTATGACAGCTAGTGCCGGGCAATGAAGTTATATCAATCATATTCATATACAGTGCATCCAGAAAGTATTTAGACCCCTTGACTTGTCCCACTTTATTACGTCAGACTTATTCTAAAAATGAATTACATTTATTTCCATATATATATATATATATATACACACATATACACACACACACACACACACACACATACATACATACATACATACATACATACATACATACATACATAACACACACACACACACAATCCCATAATGACAGAGCAAAAACAGGTATTTAGACATTTTTATTAATTAATTAGAAAAAAAAACTGAAATATGGCATTTTACATAAGTATTCAGACCGTTTACCTAGTACTTTGTTGACGCACCTTTGGCAGCGATTACAGCCTTGAGTCTTCTTAGGTGTGACGCTACAAGCTCGGCACACCTGTATTTGGAGAGTTTCTCCCATTCTTCTCTGCAGATCCTCTCGAGCTCTGTCAGCTTGGATGAGGAGCATCGCTGCACAGCTATTTTCAGGTCTCTCCAGAGATGTTCGATTGGGTTCAAGTCTGGGCTCTGGCTGGGCCACTCAAGAACATTCAGAGACTTGTTCCGAAGCCACTCCTGCGTTGTCTCGGCTGTGTGCTTAGAGTCATTGTCTTGGTGGAAAGTGAACCTTCACTCCAGTCTGAGGTCCTGAGCGCTCTGGAGAAAGTTCCCATCAAGGATCTATCTGTACTTTGCTCCGTTCATCTTTGCCTCTATCCTGGCTAGTCTCCCAGTCCCTTCATCTAAAAAACATCCCCACAGCATGATGCTGCCACCACCATGCTTCACCATAGGGATGGTGCCAGGTCTCCTCCAGACGTGATGCTTGGTATTCAAGCCAAAGATATGAATACTGGTTTAATCAGACCAGAGAATCTTGTTTCTCTTGGTCAGAGTCTTTAGGTGCCCTTTGGCAAACTCAAAGCGGGCTGTTATGTGCATTTTACTGAGGAGTAGCTTCCGTCTGGCCACTCTACCATAAAGAAATTTTTTTATATATATTTTTTATTTCACCTTTATTTAACCAGGTAGGCTTGTTGAGAACAAGTTCTCATTTACAACTGCGACCTGGCCAAGATAAAGCAAATCAGTGCGACACAAACAACAACACAGAGTTACACATGGAACAAACAAACATACAGTCTATAATACAATAGAAAAAGTCTATATACAGTGTGTGAAAACGAGGAAGTATAAAGGAGGTAAGGCAATTAATAGGCCATAGTGGTGAAATAATTACAATATAGCAATTAAAACACTGGAGTGATAGATGTGCAGAAGATGAGTGTGCAAGTAGAGATACTGGGGTGCAAAGCAACAAAATATATATTTTTTTTAAAACAGTGAGGATGAAGTAGTTGGATGGGGTATTTACAGATGGGATATGCACAGGTGCAGTGATCTGTTGTGAGCTGCTATGACAGCTGGTGCTTAAAGCTAGTGAGGGAGATATGAGTCTCCACCGTCAGTGATTTTTGCAGTTCGTTCCAGTCATTGGCAGCAGAGAACTGGCGGCCGAAAGAAAAATTGGCTTTGGGGGTGACCAGTGAAATATACCTGCTGGAGTGCGTGCTACGGGTGGGTACAGCTATGGTGACCAGTGAGCTGAGATAAGGTGCAAAAACTTATAGATGACCTGGAGCCAGTTGGTTTGGCGACGAATATGAAGCGAGGGCCAGCCAATGATAGCATACAGGTCACAGTGGTGGGTAGTATATGGGGCTTTGGTGACAAAATGGCTGGCACTGTGATAGACTGCATCCAATTTGCTGAGTATAGTGTTGGAGGCTATTTTGTAAATGACATCTCCGAAGTCAAGGATCGGTAGGATAGTCAGTTTTACGAGGGGATGTTTAGCAGCATGAGTGAAGGATGCTTTGTTGCAAAATAGGAAGCACATTCTAGATTTAATATTGGATTGGAGATGCTTAATGTGAGTCTGGAAGGAGAGTTTACAGTCTAACCAGACACCTAGGTATTTGTAGTTGTCCACATATTCTAAGTCAGAACGGCCGAGAGCAGTGATGCTGGACGGGCAGGCAGGTGCAGGCAGCGATCGGTTGAAAAGCATGCATTTACTTTTACTTTTATTGAAGAGCAGTTGGAGGCCACGGCAGGAGAGTTGTATGGCAATAAAACTGGGGAAACATTGTCATGGCTTGGTTTGAACGCATGAGAAGTGGAGTGCTTAGCTTAGAAAGCAGAGGGCAGCGATCGGTTGTAAAGCATGAATTTAGTTTTACTTAAGAGCACTTAAGAGCATTTGGAAGCCACAAAAAGAGAGTTGTATGGCATTGAAGCTCGTCTACAGGTTAGTTAACACAGAGTCCAAAAAAGGCTCTAAAGTATACAGAATGGTGTCGTCTGCGTAGAGGTGGATCAGAGGATCACCAGCAGCAAGAACAAACATCATTGATGTATACAGAGAAAAGAGTCGGCCCGAGAATTGAAACCTGTGGCACCCCCATAGATACTACCAGAGGTCAGGACAACAGGCCCTTCGATTTGATACACTGAACTCTGAACTATCAGAGAAGTAGTTGGTGAATCAGGCAAGGCAGTCATTTGAGAAACCAAGGCTGTTGAGTCTGCCGATAAGAATGTGGTGATTGACAGAGTCGAAAGCCTTGGCCAGGTCGATGAATACAGCTGCACAGTATTGCCTCTTATTGATGGCGGTTATGATATCGTTTAGGAACTTGAGCGTGGCTGAGGTGCACCCATGACCAGCTCGGAAACCAAATTGCATAGCAGAGAGGGTACGGTGGGATTCGAAATGGTCGATGATCTGTTTCTTAACTTGGCTTTCGAAGACCTTAGAAAGGCAGGGTAGGATAGATATAGGTCTGTAGCAGTTTGGGTCTAGAGTGTCTCCCCCTTTGAAGAGGGGGATGACCGCGGCAGCTTTCCAATCATTGGGGATCTCAGACAATACAAAAGAGAGGTTGAACAGGCTAGTAAAAGGGGTTGCAACAATTTCAGTGGATAATTTTAGAAAGAGAGGTTCCAGATTGTCTAGCCCAGCTGATTTTAGGGGTCCAGATTTTGCAGCTCTTTCAGAACATCAGCTATTTGGGTGAAGGATAAATGGGGGAGGCTTGGGCAAGTTGCTGTCGGGGGAGCAGGGCTGTTGACCGTTGTAGGGGTAGCCAGGTGGAAAGCATGGGATCAGCAGGGCTCCGTGTGGTCAAAGGGTCCAGGCCAATTGGCAAAATAGGTAGAGTGGCCAAAGAATTTGTCCAAAGGGCCTCTTCAGCTAACAGTCCGATATGCTCTAGACAGCGAGCGGGCCGCGGTTAGCAGGCTAGCAGATGGGTATTCTGGGGACGTCGCGACGGAGGAGCCAGTTGGAAAACCCCCCGGGCAAATGACGTCAGTAGTCTAGTCGTGATGGGTCGGTGGCGCTCAGTGTCGGCAGTAAAAGGGGTCCAGGCCAAATTGGCAAAATATGTATTGCAGCCAAAGGAGTGGCTGACGGACCTCTTCGTCTAGCCGGGAGATGGGCCTAGCAAAGGCTAGCTCCAGACTAATTGGTTCTTGCTTCGGGACAGAGACGTTAGCCAGGAATATCCACTCAGATAGCAGCTAGCTAGCTGCGATGATCCAGGTGAAAAGGTTCAGAGCTTGCGGTAGGAATCAGGGGAAATTGAGAAAAATACGTCCGATTTGCTCTGGTTTTAGTCGCGCTGGGCAGACTGGTGAGAGTTGTCCGGGCTAAAGTTAGCTGATGACCGCTATCAGTTGCTAGCTAGCTTCTGTTGGGGGTTCCGGTTCAAAAGTAAAGAAAATAGCAGATCCATACCACATTGGGTCAGGTGGATTGTAGGAGAGTTGAAGTTGAGGTTAAGAAAAATATATGTGAAGAAAAAAAGATCTAAGACGATAAGACGAGGACAAAAGACGTCTGACTGCTACGCCATCTTGGAGAGGATGATTGGTGTAGTGCTGCAGATATGGTTGTCCTTCTGGGAGGTTCTCCCATCTCCACAGGAGGAACTCCGGATCTCTATCAGAGGGACCATCGGGTTCTTGGTCACCTCCCTGACCAAGGCCCTTCTCCCCCGATTGCTCAGTATGGCCGGGAGGCCAGCTCTAGGAAGAGTTTTGGTGGTTCCAAACTTTTTCCATTTAAGAATGAAAGGCGTTACCTAGTCAGTTGTCCAACTGAATGTATTCAACTGAAATGATGGAGGCCACTGTGTTCTTTGGGACCTTCAATGGTGCAGAAATATTTTTGTACCCTTCCCCAGATCTGTGCCTCAACACAATCCTGTCGTCTCGGAGCTCTACAGACAATTCCTTCGACATCATGGCTTGGTTTTTGCTCTGACATGCACCGTCAACTGTGGGTCCTTATATAGACCGGTGTATCTGTATCTCGCAATGGAATGCTATATTATGCAATTTCTTGGCTTGCAATGTCTCGCAACTTCAGTAAAATAGGGCCTATCAATGAATAACTCCCAACAGACCGAAATCTGAACACACTCTCGCTTCTTTAACAAAGAGCAAGAGCAGGTGACCCAGCTGCACTGTGATTTCAATTTAGTGGGGAAAAAAAAGCGTTTTTCCATTAGAGATTTGTCTCAACGTTAAGATCCCAATTTTGTTTAAATGTTTTAACCTTCACACCCCTACTGTGTAAATGTTCACAAACTGTGTCCACTCAGAACGTTTGAGCTGATCACAGTGACTGGTGCAAAGTACGCACAAAAACACAGACATGCACACAGACAGTAACTAAACACACACACACACATAATCCCCAAGGCAGAGTCTCTCAGCCTCGGCAGTACAGCAGGCCCTCAGGGACGGACATGTCTCAAAGCGTTAAAGTGGAAAAAACAAACATCATCACTTCTAGGATTTAATGAGGAGACCGTTCACTCAGACTAAGAGAGGCTGAACTGTCGGAGTGAGACGCTTGGCTGGCTGCACTATGCGCCTAGTAATAGGAAAACAAGGATATCAAATCAACAGAAATCAGCTCAGTGTTTTGGCTTGCGTTGTTAAGTGTGTGTGTTCTGTTCCACCCTTCCTTCCAACCTAGACTCAGGGCTAGACTCAACATAGTGAATGCAAATCCAGGACACACCAATTAGTATGATATGTAACGTTTTGTATGGTATGTCTTAATTTGTGGATGTCCATCACCCATTTCGTATTATGTTACAAATTACAATGTTACAATTTGCAATTCGTACAATATGTCACAAATTCCAATTTGTGGTGGCTAACGTTAGCTAGGTGGCTAACGGTAGCTAGGCTTAAGGCTGGGGTTAGGGGTTAAGGTTAGGGTTAAGCAAGGCAGTACGGTCCGGTATGGTGTACCGGCAAAATAAATAGCGGGGGTACGCCATACTGGTAAACCATGAGCCTATCACAATAATTAAAACAAAATGTCAAAAAAAATGCAGTGCTTGAGGCATCACTACAAATCGGGGTTCGATCCCAGGCTGTCACAGCCGGCCGCGACTGGGAAACCCATGAGGCGGTGCACAATTGCCCCAGAGTCCTCTGGGTTAGGGGAGGGTTTGGCCAGACGGGATGTACTTGTCCCATCGCGCTCTAGCGACTCCTTGTGGCGGGCCGGGCGCATGCACTCTGACTTCGGTCGCCAGTTGTACGGTGTTTCCTCCGACACATTGGTGCGGTTGGCTTTCGGGTTAAGCGAGCAGTGTGTCAAGAAGTAGTACGGCTTGGCAGGATCGTGTTTCGGAGGACGCATGGCTCTCGACCTTTGCCTCTCCCGAGTCCATTCGGGAGTTGCAGCGATGGGACTTGACTATAACTACCAATTGGATATCACGAAATTGGGGAGAATTATTTTTGTAAAAAAAATTTTAAAAAGGCTATTACACCATTATTTATCATTACCGCATGTCAGAGGCATAAAAAATGACTGAATGGACTTGAAAACGGGTGGTATAGGCTATGCTCCAATATGTGATGTGGTTCGACGAGAACACTGACCTTTTTTCAAGTCACTCAGAGACGAGTGGCCGACACCGAGATGCGTGCGGACAGCAGTGGACGCATAAATTCTCGCTGAAGGACAATTGTCACATGTCATTACACTTTGTGTTTTGTGTAAAAGATGTCTCTTTCCATTCACCACTGTTTGGAGGCTGGAAATATGTTGTGAGTGGATGAACGTGCACAATTAGCCTGGCAAAGGAGCCCTTTGAAGTGATTTTTTTGACAATCAGATGAAAACATCATGACTGGTTGTGTTTATGCCACAATAAAATGGTAATACATTTAAACAATTTAATGATAAATCTTTCCAACTACGACCACATAGATCCTGTTGAATTAAAAGGAATTCTATATGAAATGAAAAATATAAATGCAAAGTCATGAGCTGAAATAAAACATCCCATACACACAAAAAGCTTATTTCTCTCAAATATTGTGCACAAATTTGCTTACATCATGTTATTGAGCATTTCTCTTTTGCCACGATAATCCATCCAGCTGACAGGTGTGGCATATCAAGAAGCTGATTAAACAACATGATCATTAAACAGGTGCACTTTGTGCTGGTGACAATAAAAGGCTTTTCTAAAATATGCAGTTTTGTTACACAACAATGCCACAGATGTCGCAAGTTGAGGGAATGTGCCATTGGCGTGCTGAGCGCAGGAATGTCCACCAGAGCTGTTGCCAGAAAACTTTGTTAATTTCTCTACCATAACCCTCCTCTAATGTTGTTTTAAGATTTTTTGGTCTCACAACTGCAGACCACGTGTAACCATGCCAGCCCAGGACTTCCCCCTCGAGCTTCTTCCCCTGCGTGATCGTCAGAAACCAGCCACCCGTACAGCTGACGAAACTGTGTGTTTGCACTATCAAAGAATTTCAGCAAAAACTGTCGGAAAGTGTCTCAGCGAAGTTTATCTGTGTGCTTGTTGTTCTCACCAGGGTCTTGACCTGACGGACTTCAGCTCGCAAAATTCTCACCTTCAATGGCCACTGGTACGCTGCAGAAGCGTGCTTTTCACAGATGAATCCCAGATTCAACTGTACCGAGCAGATGGCGTCGTGTGGGTGAGCTGTTTGCAAATGTCAACGTTGTGAACAGAGTGCCCCATGTTGGCGGTGGGGTTATGTTATGGGCAGGCATAAGCTACGGACAAGGAACATAATTGCATTTTATCAATGGCATTTTGAATGCACAGAGATACCGTGACGAGATGCTGAGGCCCATTGTCATGCGATTCATCTGCCACCATCACCTCATGTTTCAGCATGATAACGCACAGCCCCATTGAGCATGTTTGGGATACTCTGGATTGACGTGTACGACAGTGTGTCCCGGTTCCCGCCAATATCCAGCAACTTCGCACAGCCATTGAAGAGGAATGGGACAACCTTCCACGGGCCACAATCAACAGCCTGATCAACTCTATGCAAAGGAGATGTCATGCTGCATGAGGCAAATGGTGGTCACACCAGACACGGACTGGTTTTCTGATCCACACCCCCTACCTTTTTTATAAAGGTATTTGTGACCAAACAGATGTATATCTGTATCCCCAGTTACGTGAAATCCATAGATTAGAGCCTAATGAATTTATTTAAATTGACTAATTTCCGTATGAACCGTAACTAAGTCAAATCTTTTAATATTGTTGCATGTTATGTTTATATTTTTGTTCAGTGTAGTTCTATGATTAGGCCCATAAAAAATGCTGAAAGCCTTAACTCAAGAGCATGTACACATATCATGAGTCATATGAGGTCCTGTACCAGGAAGAAATTAAATCTACTTTCAACCCTGGGATTAACGTTAAAGTTAGGAGTTGCAAAGTAGATACAGTTGAAGTCGGAAGTCTACATACACCTTAGCCAAATACATTTAAACTCAGATTTTCACAATTCCTGACATTTAATCCTAGTAACAATTCCCTGTCTTAGGTCAGTTTGGATCACCACTTAATTTTAAGAATGTGAAATGTTAGAATAATAGCAGAGAGAATGATTTATTTCAGCTTTTATTTCTTTCTTTCATCACATTCCCAGTTGGTCAGAAGTTTACATACACTCAATAAGTATTTGGTAGCATTGCCTCTAAATTGTTTAACTTGTATCAAACATTTCGGTTAGCCTTCCACAAGCTTCACACAATAAGTTGGGTGAATTTTGGCCCATTCCTTCTGACAGAGCTGGTATAACAGAGTCAGGTTTGTAGGCCTCCTTGCTTGCACATGTTTATTCAGTTCTGCCCACAAGTTTTCTATGGGTTTGACTTTGTTGTGCTTAAGCCATTTTGCTACAACTTTGGAAGTATGCTTGGGGTCATTGTCCATTTGGAAGACCCAAGCTTTAACTTCCTGACTGATGTCTTGAGATTTTGCTTCAATATATCCACATAGTTTTCCACCCTCATGATGCCGTCTATTTTGTGAAGTGCACCAGTCCCTCATGCAGCAAAGCTCACCCACAACATGATGCTGCTTGCAAGCCTCCCCTGTTTTCCTCCAAACATAACGATAGTCATTATGGCCAAACAGTCATATTTTTTGTTTCATCAGACCAGAGGACATTTCTTTCTCCAAAAGGTATGATCTTTGTCCCCATGTGCAGTTGCAAACCGTAGTCTGGCTTTTTTATGGCGGTTTTGGAACAGTGGCTTCTTCCTTGCTGAGCGGCCTTTCAAGTTATGTCGATATAGGACTCGTTTTACTGTGGATATAGATACTTTTGTACCTGTTTCCTCCAGCATCTTCACCAAGTCCTTTGCTGTTGTTCTGGGATTGATTTTCACTTCTCGCACTAAAGTACGTTCAACTCTAGGAGACAGAACGTGTCTCCTTCCTGAGCAGCATGATGACTGCGTGGTCCCATGGTGTTTATACTTGCGTACTATTGTTTGTACTACCAATACAAAATGGTCCAAGGCAAAGTATTATTCTTTTTTAAAAGGACACTACTTTAAAATATATATTCTTAAAATCTTGCAAAATATATTCCTTAATTTGATGGGACATAAAAACACATACAATTTGACATTGGTCTCAAGGCATAGTGAAGTACTGGTACCTTCAGGCTTTTGGAAATTGCTCACAGGAATGAACCAGACTTGTGGGGGTCTACAATTTTTTTCTGAGGTCTTGGCTTCTGTCTTTTGATTTTACCATGTTGTCAAGCAAAGAGGCACTGAGTTTGAAGGTAGGCCTTGAAATACATCCACAGGTACACCTCCAACTGAATCAAATTATGTCAATTAGCCGATCAGAAGCTTTTAAAGCCATGACATCATTTCCTGGAATCTTCCAAGCTGCTTAAAGGCACAGTCAACTTAGTGTATGTAAACTTCTGACCCACTGGAATTGATACAGTGAATTATAAGTGAAATAATATGTTTGTAAATAATTGTTGGAAAAATTACTTGTCATGCACACAGAAGATGTCCTAACCGACTTGCCAAAACTATAGTTTTTTCAACCACTCAAATTTCTTGTTGAGTGGTTGAAAAACAAGTTTTAATGACTCCAACCTAAGTGTATGTAAACTTCCGACTTCCAACTGTAAGTAATGGTAAGAAGTTGCTAGTCAGTGTTGAGATTCGAACACGCGACCTTTAGGTTGCTAGTAGTTCGTGTTATATGACCAACCACCTTACTTTGTTAGCCTGAACTTCTTATTGTATAGGGGACGCTTGCGTCCCACTTGGCCAAAAGCCAGGGAAAATGCAGCGCGGCAAATTCAAATAAAATGATATAAAAATCTAACTCATTAAATCACACATGTAAGATACTAAATTAAAGCTACACTCGTGAATACAGCCAACATGTCAGATTTTAAAAATGCTTTTCGGCGAAAGCATAAGAAGCTATTATCTGATGAAGGCACAACAGTAAACAAAGAGAGTAGCATATTTCAACCCTGCAGGCGCTACACAAAACGCAGAAATAAAATATCAAATATGCCTTACCTTTGAAGAGCTTCTTTTGTTAGCACTCCAATATGTCCCATAAACATCACAATTGGTCCTTTTGTTCGATTAATTCCGTCCATATATATCCAAAATGTCCATTTATTTGGCGCGTTTGATCCAGAAAAAAAAACAGCTTCCAATTTCCGCAACGTCACTACAAAATATCTCAGAAGTTGCCTGTAAACTTTGCCAAAACATTTCAAACTACTTTTGCAATACAACTTTAGGTATTTTTAAACGTTAATAAATTGATCAAATTGAAGACGGGTCTATCTGTATTCAATACAGGAAGACAACAAACCAATGCTACTTTTCAAGTCTTGCGCACTCTCAACAGTGTTACCCAGTTCCTAGATGGCCGTACTTCTTCATTGCACAAAGGAATAACCTCAACCAAATTCCAAAGACTGGTGACATCCAGTGGAAGCGGTAGGAACTGAAAACAAATGCCTAAGAAATATCGTTTCCCAACTCACTGAACAGACAGAGACCTAAAAAAAAACCATCTGAACGGTTAGTCCTCGGGGTTTTGCCTGCTACATAAGTTCTGTTATACTCACAGACATGATTCAAACAGTTTTAGAAACTTCAGAGTGTTTTCTATCCAAATCTACTAATAGTATGCATATCTTATATTCTTGGCATGAGTTGCAGGAAGTTGAATTTGGGCACGCTATTTATCCAAAAGTGAAAATGCTGCCCCCTACACCTTAAAAAGTTAAGTAACCCTCAGTCTTATATAACCATACCAAAAGCAACATAGCATACTATTTACTATGTTAGGTATAGTCGATTCCTTCACGTGCCCTTACTAGTGTGTTTTTACAGTCAGAGAAAAGCACATCTTGGGTTCTCAGGATAAGATGTTTACACTCATGACTTGTGTTGATGACGATGGCACTTGTGTTTTTAGCTTCCAATCAGATAAATCCACAAATCTCCCCTTCATTCCAACTTGCATCAGTGAAAAGTATATCCCCTCAGGTGACTGTGTGTAATGAGTACCAATAACTAATAACCTCATGTTGATCATAATATATGACTTGTGTTGGGGAGGAATGCACTTAGCTACTGAACTGTGTACACTCAATGCTCGTAGCTTCCAGCAAGATCTTTTTACACTCCATTCCAACTCCCTTCTTGCATCATTGTGTGAAAGATACTGTATATCCCCTCAGGTAACCGTGTGGGGTGACTGTCATAACTAATAACCTCATGTTGATCAGAATCTTTAATTCATCCATGTGTTCAGGGGCTAGGCCTAATACATGTCCGCTGCTGTAGTCAAATTTAACAAATTAATGAGTAGCCTACAGATACTTTGAGCAATTTGAAGTCTGCTGTTGCATAAGCAATATTTATTTTAATTCAAATCAAACAAGCATAGTAGGCAGAGTTTTTTTTTTACTTGTCCAGTTCAGGGGTTCTCATCTGGCTTCAAATACAAGTTGGGTTGACCAAGGCAAGCCAAACTATTTGGGGGTGTTTCTACGAGGACTGTGATATTCCTGAAAAAAGGTGAGCCCAGGTGTCACTAAACTTCATAGCCAGTCTTTGAACAATTCATCTTTCTGGAGGGAACAGAGGGAGTTTTTCCTAGCCACTGTGCTTCTACATCTGCATTGCTTGCTCTTTGGGGTTTTAGGCTGGGTTTCTGTATAAGCAATTGTGACATCTGCTGATGTAAAAAGGGCTTTATAAATCAATTTAATAGAAATTTGATTGTGGTGATTTATGCTAACTAGTCAATCTAGTTCCAAAGACAGGGCTTGTGTGCATCTCTTTGAGCTTCCCACTGATAAAGTATGGTAAATTCTGTTTCAGCATCTCTACTAGAGGTCGACCGATTAATCGGAATGGCCGATTTCAAGTTTTCATAACAATCAGAAATAAAAAAAAATTATACCTTTATTTAACTAGGCAAGTCCGTTAAGAACACATTCTTATTTTCAATGACGACAAATTTTCACCTTGTCAGCTCGGGGGATCCAAACTTGCAACCTTACAGTTAACTAGTCCAACGCAATAACGACCTGCCTCTCTCTCGTTGCACTCCACAAGGAGACTGCCTGTTACGTGAATGCAGTAAGCCAAGGTAAGTTGCTAGCTAGCATTAAACTTATCTTGTAAAAAAACAATCAATCATAATCACTAGTTAACTACACATGGTTGATGATATTACTAGATATTATCTAGCATGTCCTGCGTTGCATATAATCTGACTGAGCATACAAGCATACAAGTATCTGACTGAGCGGAGGTAGACAGAAGCAGGCGCGTGCGTATACATTCATTCTAACAGCACTTTTGTGCGTTTTGCCAGCAGCTCTTCATTGTGTGTCAAGCATTGCGCTGTTTATGACTTCAAGCCTATCAACTCCCGAGATGAGGCTGGTGCAACCGAAGTGAAATGGCTAGCTAGTTAGCGCGCTAACAGCGTTTCAAACGTCACTCGCTCTGAGCCTTCTAGTAGTTATTCCCCTTGCTCTGCATGGGTAACGCTGCTTCGATGGTGGCTGTTGTCGTTGTGTTGCTGGTTCGAGCCCAGGGAGGAGCGAGGAGAGGGACGGAAGCTATACTGTTACACTGGCAATACTAAAGTGCCTATAAGAACATCCAATAGTCAAAAGGTTAATGAAATACAAATGGTATAGAGGGAAAGAGTCCTATAATAACTACAACCTAAAACTTCTTACCTGGGAATATTGAAGATTCATGTTAAAAGGAACCACCAGCTTTCATATGTTCTCATGTTCTGAGCAAGGAACTGAAACGTTAGCACATATTGCACTTTTACTTTCTTCTCCAACACTTTGTTTTTGCATTATTTAAACCAAATTGAACATGTTTCATTATTCATTATGAGGCTAAATTGATTTTATTGATGTATTATATTAAGTTAAAATAAGTGTTCATTCAGTATTGTTGTAATTGTCATTATTACAAAAAAAACACAAAAAAAATTGTCAAATTAAATCGGTATCGTTTTTTTTGGTCCTCCAATAATCAGTATCGGTATCGGCGTTGAAAAATCATAAATCGGTGGACCTCTAATCTCTACACATTAGGCTTTTTACGATAGGCCGTAATGTCAAGCAACCTATTCAAAGTACAGTATCCAACATGTCCCCAATAAAATTTAACATGAGAAAATAACCAACCAATCGCCAATAGAAAAATGTGTATTTTGATCAATGTGTCCAATTACTTTTAATACCTCAGTCTTATTGATCCCCTTGGCTTTCAATTAAATGATTAACTACCTCTCATTATGCAGGTCAGGGATAGGAGAGAGAGAGGCAGAGACGGGATGGGAGGAAGAACGATCCCTTTCTGATTTCATTATATTGGCAGCCACTCAATCACTATGGAGCTTAGGCCTCATTAGGCATGAGGGAAGCAACCACTCCAACGAATGAAATACACATTCATGCATTACACAAACAATGACTGCAGGCTGTATACAAGAGCTTCCTCATTTTAATAAAGGATCAAACTTTTTTTTTTTTACATTTTCACCTAAAATGATTTACCTAAATCTAACTGCCTTTAGCTCAGGACCTGAAGCAAGAATATGCATATTCTTGATACCATTTGAAAGGAAACTGAAGTTTGTGGAAATGTGAAATTAATGCAGGAGAATATAACACATTAGATCTGGTAAAAGATAATGAAAACAAACAAAAAATGTGTGTTTCAAAAGGGTTCAAACTGTAGAACCCAGTTCCTACTTTTGAATATAAAAATAGATTTTATCACACAAAACTGTTCCATTTTTATCTGGGACCCTCAGGATGACAAATCAGAGCAAGATTGCTGAATGTAAGTACATCATTTACCTTCAGAGGTGTATCAAACCAGTTACCGTGATAAGTTTGTTGTTGTGCATTCTTCTCAAACAATAGCATGGTATTTTTTCACTGTAATAGCTAATGTAAATTGGACAGTGCAGGTAGATTAACAATAATTTACCTTTCTGACCATATAGGACATATCTATGTCCTGTAAAATTTGCTGTTACTTACGTCGTCATTCTAGTCACATTAGCGCACGTTAGCAACAACCGTCCCGGGAATAGGGACACCGATCCCGTAGATCCTTACTGTGTGTGTGTGTGTGTGTGTGTGTGTGCAGAGGCTTTTTGCAGTCTATTCTAAGTCTGTCAGACTGACACTTCATATCAAAACACTTTGTATATACAGGTTCAACCTTTTCCCTGTCAGCAACTAATAGGATAGAGAACACAACCATTTAAGGAGACACACACACACGGGACGGAGAGCACACGCAGACGTGCACATACACACAAACACTTCACAATGTCTTACACACAGCCAAGACACGAACACGCAATGCCAGGTTATTTGATGTATACTATACATTACAAAGCACGCTTATTGAGTTTCCAAATCTCCTCAAATATCACTTTCTCATGCGATTTTAAATAAGAAACTCTCATGTAAAAATATAGCAATGGAACACAAACAGAATTCCAATACAAAGAACAATCATGTCATCGGAAAACGGTAAGCGCTATCCGGTATACTTGGGACGTCCCTACCATAAACCCTAACCCCAACCATATTCAATTTAACCTTCAATGGGGTAGTGACATCCAAGGATCCCGGATAACACGGATCATCCGAAAACCCAACAAGACTCCATTTTGTTCTAGTCTCCTTTAAAACAATGAGTGGGAAACGGATTCGGTGTTGAGGGTTACATTATCAGAAAGGCACTTCACTAATTTGGAAGCTTCTAAAAACACAGCCAAGGGACTTTTGCATCCCAGGACAAAAATAGGCTAGATCAAATGAACAGGGACAAAACCGTGGTAACCTACCTGACAAAAGCCAAATATAACATGTGCCTTTTTCACTTCAGACATTAAATACAAGTACTGTACATGACTGGCCCCTTGATTTGTATTTGTTTCAGTAAAAACCTTACTTTTTGCTTTCTCATCCGTACAGAGAGGAGTTTGGATTACCGTGAATACTAAATCCTCCAAATCCTTCAATCCCTCCATTGTTTGACGTGAGAGAAAGCAAAACAACTAGTGAAGGACCATAGACATGAGCACTGCCTTGTTTAAACATGGGACGAAATACTGTAGTTTGGTTTCAGCATTGCTATAATAATAAATAGTAATAATAATAAATAATAATAATGTAATAGTGAGAAAGATCATACCTTTCAAACCCAAATCAATAGAAGGGTTTCTGAGTTAGAATACGTTGATAGAGCAAGAGAAAACGGATTTTGCAGGGGAAGGCAATACAGTAGCAGAAGAAGGGAAAACATCATCACTGACAAGAATGTGCCTCTTTCGGAGTCGGTTTGAAGTGCTGTGTGAGATCTCCCCATTGCATTCCATCACAACAACACATCCTGTAAAATACAGCTGACACACATTGGAAATTAACACATGAACATTACCCATTTGGGATATACCCACAATAACAGGACACAAATGATACGTGCACTGTGAATTTCAAATTCCAAGGGACATCTAGAGTGATTCAATGATGGCAACAAAAGCACATGTAAACATTGTTTTTAAAGGATCAGTCAATAGACAACATGAGGAGACCGAGAAAGGGAAGGACGTATATTAGGTAAACCCCTGCCAGAGAATGAACTCTCTATACCTCCCTCTCCCCAGCCCAGACCAGGCTACTGACTCCTCAGCCGTAAGTACAGCTGACTTGACAGCTCATGTCAGGGAGAGATTGTTTAAGAGAAGGATGGCAGGATGGAGGAGGGGATGGAGGGATGGAGGACAGTTATTGATATGGTTGAGTCCTTGAGTGCAGCGGTATTCGTCCTTTGGTGACAGTGCCTTATTGCTTGGACATTCATCACGGTTCTAATAAAGCTACAGGAGGAGAGTGGACGGAACACAGAGTATGTTTTCCTGGCTACAGTATGCCTCTACTCTCTCCCCATCACTGGAGGTCTGAGGGGTATTCTACAAAGCAGGATCAATGGGTTAGCCAGCCAACTTGCCTAAATATTCTTAAATAACTTCATATTCTATTTGAAAGATAAGCTTGGAATGGGTATGGTCTTATATCCTCAACAAACAAAAAACATATCTAAGTTAAGCTTTCTTAATGACCCAGACAATTAATGGTTATTTCTGGTTAGTCATTGATCCTCCTTTGTAGTATACCCCTCTGGACCTCTGTAAACTGTACTAGAGTACGAGTGCTGGATGATCTAGGATCAGTTTGGCCTTTTAGATCATCATGAATCAGATTATATGGACTTGGGGATCAGGACTCCTATTCTGAGACACTTTATGAATACTGTATTTGATGTGAATGTGTCCCAGACAGTACAAGAATAATCCTGTTTTTCTTCCTTATCTCTGTAGCTTGGGTGCTGATTGGACAGGTGATGGGATGTGGTGCAAACCACATGTGACCAGGGGGATAAGGTGATCATCATGACCAGGGTTGGGGAGTAATTGATTACATTTTTATATAAATACCAAATCAGTCACATTACCAGCAAAAATATTTTAATCAGATTACAGATAATTATGAAAAACTAGATGATTACTTCTTGGATGGATTTCAGAAAGGATGTATGCGCAATTTAAAAAAAAATTCTCAATAACATTCAATTCAGCATTGAAAAAAGTTAAAATTTGGTCCACCTGAGTGAATCTGACCACAAGTCAGAGGCCACCATAATGACACATGTGTAATGTATCAGTTTTGTCGTCTAATGCCTCTTAATGGGAAAGTAATACATTATTTTTTTTGTAAGTAAATCAGATTACGTTTGGGTAATCAAAATGTTATATTGTTTTCCCCACAAAAAGGCTTTATTACAGACAGAAATACTCCTCAGTTTCATCAGCTGTCCGGGTGGCTGGCCTCAGACCATCCCGTAGATGAAGAAGCCGGATGTGGAGGTTCTGGGCTGGCATGGTTACACATGGTCTGCGATTGTGAGGCCGGTTGGACGTACTGACAAATGATCTAGAACGACATTGGAGGCGGCTTATGGTAGAGAAATTAACATTCAATTCTCTGGCAACAGCTCTGTTGGACATTCCTGCATTCAGCATGCCAATTGCACGCTCCCTCATCTGTGGCATTGTATTGTGTGACAAATCTGCACATTTGAGTGGCATTTTATATTCCCCTCAACTTGGTGCACCTGTGTAATGATCATGATATTTAATCAGTTTCTCGATATGCCACACCTGTCAGGTGGATGGATTATTTTGGCAAATAAGAAATGCTCACTAACAGGGTGTAAACAAATTAGTGCACAGAATTTGAGAGAAATAGGCTTTTTGTGCACATGGAGCATTTCTGGGATCTTTTATTTCAGCTCATGAAACATGGGGACCAACACTTTATAGATGTGGTAAAGAGATCAATGGTACGCAGACCGTGGGAGCTGGAAGAAGCATGCCAGATTGGCCCACATTCAACAAATCTGATCTAACAAAGTGGATATTCGTCAAATCTGTCATGATTTACTTATTGTAACTGGACCAATTTGAAAATATTTGGTTGTTTTTGCTGCATAACATTTAGAAGTTGTCCCTTTTCAGGTTTAGAAGTGGTGACAAGCTGGTAGCTTAGCTAGGATACAGAAATAGGTGGTGGTATTCAAAGTCGTTTTTAACTGTAAAGCAGTTGATTGGTGACGATGTCATGAACATGTAATGGGGTTGACCTCCAAACAATAACGATACTCCAATTTTTAACTCAACATAGTTTGAAATACACACATAAACAATAGCCTAAAAATGTAAGAACATTTTTCTGGGGGGCAATGAGGAGATCCTGGATCTTTCCCCCATGCATTTCCATGGCATTTGTTAGATTTCTCTCTTTACCGTATGCATCTCTAATCTCTCGGTCTAAGGAACAGCTCCTCTAGGACCCACGCGACAACCACAATGGAAAACTATTACAGGATTGACTATTGAATCTCAATGTGACTGCTACGGAGGACAGCAAAGAGGAGCTGAGTTGAACTCAGGAGTTTAGCTGTGCAGAGAACAGGTCAATGCATTAATAACATTATTGCAACATTATAACAATGTAGCTAATAAGCCGACTTGCATGTTTCATTTACAGTTCACTTTCCATCAAGGTCATCAGAATGATACATGGTCTAATCTAGAAACCACAAGTTGCAACAATGTAATGTCATGAGTACATCCCCTTGAATTGCTCCATGAAGTGGTTGTGTACAGGAGAATGTTGCTTTTTGAGAACCACCTTTTTAAAAAAAAAGTATGTAATTGGTGTGTTAATTGTTTTTGAGAGACTTACCACAACCAGCAAATAATTTCCTCATTCTTGTCGTGCAGTACAGGGGGTCTGAAAAAACATGAAGAAATGTTCCAAAAAAACACCCAAGTAAGTATTTTTATAAACGGAAAAGCTCTCAGTATAGTGATGCAGGTCTTTAGATGTTGTACACGTTAAATTGTGTCATTCCAAACTTTATCCACAACGATATATTCAATTTTGTTTCTACTTGAGCGATACCTTTCCGTCCATTATAGAAGCAGGCTACACAGTGATGGGGGGGGGGGGGGGGGGGGGGGAGCTCGAGGACGTATTTGAGTGTTTTAGAGCATTTGTTCATGTCTTTTCAGAGCCCACGTACTGCACAAAAAGGATGAGGAAGTGATTCGCTGGTTGGGTAAATTTCTCAAAAACAAGTGAAATTGCTATAAAAAAAAATAATAGTACCCTTCTATAACATGTCATTTACATGAAAAAAAGAGATTTGGTTGTAAAATTTTTTTAAAAAAGCTAACTTCTCCTTTGAGATTTTCCACACGCTTTGTATCATTTCAGCCAATAGTTTTGAAAGTAGCATTCACAAGAAAAAACGGGTCCCTGACAATTGTGCACAAAGTTATCACGTCATTGTGCTTGAGGCTCTGTGCTGTGTGCGCAAAAAGAGTAAAAAAAATAAAAAACTCTAGTGTTTATATGGTGTGGACCTCATTGGACAATAGTGGGCCGACCTAATCCTGCCTCCCACTTTAACTTTGCAACCTCAAATGGACAGTATTCCGCCTGCCAATCAACATTGTCCATCACAATTGGTTGTTGCAGGTCAGTTCCCGACTTCCCGTAGTTGCATGCATGGTCTCAGACTAGTATGGCAAACGAGCAAGCTAATGTGATAATGTCATTTTATACAATGGAAAATTTAGTTATATGTTTGCATCAAATGTCCTACTACCTTGAATGTTGTGTATTGATTATATATAGCATTTGCCTATGCAAATGAATGATGATCTCTGGCAATCAACTGCAGTGTTGGATTATTACCCCATATCATGGAATACCTGTGTGAACATGTATATGGACAAAAGGTGGACAGATGGAATTACTTGATTTGGATGGATGGTCAACACAAACAGAAAAGTAGGCCGATATTTTGCATTTCTTGAACACATCAATGTGTGTGTTGTGTCATGATGGGCGATGGACACGCGGCTGGTAAGAACCTTATAGCATACTTTGCAATATATTCCAAAATTGACCAGCGACACAATTTAGGAGCTAAACGTTGCCAGCGCAGTTTTTCTGATTGGGTTGACAGTTATTTTCTAAATATATTTGTGTGGCTACAACGCCATCTTTAGCGCACAACATTTTATGTTTTGTAGAGAAATGTATTGAAAAAGAGAAATTAAGTTTCTACCAAGGTCTAATAGCTCTAACTTCTTATTTCGGATGCATTCTAACTTCTGATGTATGGATTTGAGCCCGATGGGTTCAATATATTTTCGCGGTTATCAAAATAGCTAACGTTAAGCGCATGCAGCCACTCAACACACTTGCTTCAGAGGTCACGTTCACTACATGACAGGAACGAGCGCATAATCTCACGCCGTAAATTAAAGTAGGTTATAATGTAAGGATTCTGTGGCTTTTTCCGCTGAGAGAGGACTGTGTAGATCGTTCATTATGCATGTATGAGCCATACATTGACACGTCGAGTCCAAAACGTGAAGTTTAAAAAACAACGAGGTAGGCTAGTTCTTTAAAGGCTATATGCACTCAAACATGCCATTATTTTGTGTTTTTGCACTCAGAATTATAGCCTAGCCTATCAAAGTGCTAGGCTCTGATGATCCATTCAAATCTTGGCTCTGGATGGCCATGCGCAGTGACCGCGAGAATTTAGGAGATGTGATCCCTCCTCCTCTCTGTGGTTCCAGTCCTGCTGTTACATCACTGCATGTCTGTGCATCAGACCTGCCAAAGTACCGGACAGACACCGCCACCCTGTCACACCTTCTGTAGGCTACATGCGCCAAGCATCCCGCAGATACTGCTCAGTTCCTTTACTGAAACCATTTCATAACCTAATATTTCCCATGGGTGGTTACGACAACATGAATGACTCATTCTTCTACATTGAAACTAATGTCAATCTTTTCATTTCATCCCATGTTGAAATTTCTGCCAATTTTAGCAAAGTCACATTATTAGTGATTCATCAAAAACAAAAATACCATGATTTGGGGATTTTCACAAAATGTAATCCATAGAATAGTCCTTTGCAGGGAGGATGGTTAATGATATATATCTGACATATGAATCTAAAAGCATAATTAAGAAATAATTCATCAAAGTTGGCATATTTATGTCATTTTGGCATTACCCAGGCCTCCTTAAGACTGCATAATGTTTCATCTGTAGATGCTGCAAATAAAATGTATTGTCATATGAAGCTTTAAAACTTGCTGTGCAATGAGTAGTTTTTTTATTACAGTTTTCTTTATGAATATTGAAAAATATAAAAGATTAATATTGAAAATATACCATTGTTGATTTGGCAAACATCTCAATATATTGTTGAACATAATATACTCACTCTATGGGCATATGAAAGTTCCAGAATGGGATCTCCGCTAGTTTTAAATTTAGGGCCCATTTTATAGAGTAATTTGCATTGTAGGTAATGTAACCAATCACATCCCTCCATTTACTTGTCTCATTGAACATTCTACCAATCACCAGCAGCTGGAAGACCATTTAAAATCCATTTTCACATTCACTCTGATGGTAATGCTTACAAATTGGATCATAACTCTAAAAGTAGCAGAGATCCCCACTCTGGAACTTTGATATGCCCGCCCGTACAACAGGGATCATCAACTAGATTCAGCTGTGGGATGATTATTTCTTGAGCGGATTGTCGGGGGGGGGGGGGGGGCGGAACATAATTACAAATAATTTGTAGACTGCAAATTGACCGCAAGAAACCCAAACAGATATAATGTTTGACTAAAACGTAATCATTTTAAACCTTGCTTACATTTGTATACGATCACTTGTCTCTCTATTAGGCATAGGAATACTTGGTAACAGATTCTTAAATTAAAATCACAAAGAGCTGATTTCCTGGTGCTTTTACAGTCTTAAGTCCAACAATGAAATTAAATAGGCAAAATCTTGAGGGGCCAAATCAAACCACTTGCGGGCAGAATGCCACCAGTTGGGGAACCCTGCCGTAGAATATATTATGTTTTACAATATATATTTTTTAAATTGCCAAATCTAAAAATAGATTTTCATGAATGTAAAAAAAAAAAAAGAAGTTATTGAAATCAAAATACTACTCATATTACAGAGCAAGAGGTAAAGCTTCATATGACACCAATTTTTGCTTTGTAGCACCTACAGATGTAGTCTGATTAATCAGGCTGTAATACACAATTCATTGGTATGTACAGCCTGAAAGTAATCCCTGCAAAATCCTGTAAATGTTCCTTTCAAGACAAAATGTTGAATAAATGACATGTAAACTTACTCTACTGGTTGGTTGTCTTTGTGGTTCACCCGTAGAGTAATTTGAGACAAAATATCCACAGGAAAGTATTTTTTCCCCCCAACTATTTAGACACCAGTCCATAATGTTTCATCTGTAGTAGTCTGATTAATCAGGCTGTAATACATAATTAATACACAATTCATTTAAGACATATTTATGCAAAATGTCAAAAATATGGCAATTTTGAGAAATTATTTCTCAATTATGCAATTAGATACAAATGTCAAATATATGTCAACACTCCTTGCTGCAAATGACTATACTATGGATTACATTTCATGAAAACCCCCAAAATCATGGTGTTTTTGTGTCTGGGTTTCGTGAGAAATCACTTATGTATGTAGGATGAATATCTCATCTTCCATGCGGCAGTAGCTAGCCGCAGCAAGTCTTCTCGTCCTGTTATCTTTTCGTGATCAGGGCAAAATTGGAAATGTTATTTCCCTGGTCTTGATTTTAATAAAAATATAGATGAACATTGTTGCCTATATAAGCACGACACACACTGCAGTGAACAAATAGTTTACAATATTGCAAACAATGCAACGACTTACCAGGATGACAGTCGGTAAACACGGCCAAGGCTGAACAAATTATGGGTAAGGTCCACCAGTGACTCGGTTCCAGTATTCTCCGCATGTCAAAATACTCATTGAGAGCAACAAGAAGGCAACGGGTGACAAAGTTTGAGGTCTACAAAATTACA
This sequence comes from Oncorhynchus clarkii lewisi, assembly GCF_045791955.1. Taxonomy (NCBI): domain Eukaryota; kingdom Metazoa; phylum Chordata; class Actinopteri; order Salmoniformes; family Salmonidae; genus Oncorhynchus; species Oncorhynchus clarkii. The sequence goes on from NC_092163.1 coordinate 43,195,095, forward strand.
TAAACTTGATTGTAGAAAACAGACGTTAGCACATAGGGCGCAAACCCAACTGTAGTGTCAGATGGAGTGTAGTTTGATGGCAATTCACTTGAAGCCAATTAAGCATCTGTTTCAAGGAATATCTATGGCTGTGAACCGCAGAAAAATAGTTTTGTCACAGTCGGCCACATGCATCCAAGCTTTCTTTCTACATTCCCAAAGTGAATCATATAGGTGAAAGTCAACGAGCCCGACTCAATTTCGTCAACTTGAGGGAAAAAATGGTCGAAGAATAGGCTACTGATTATGTTCGTCCATTCAGCGGTGACCCGCGGCGCCACTTATGAATGTAGAGAGAATGTTGCAAAGGCAGTGCTGGAAGCGTTCCATCACAGACTTTCTAAACGTACCGAACTGTCTTTGGTTCCATTCTTCCATCCAGGAAGTAGCGGCATGCATGTGAGTGTTCTGGCGGACGGTTTAGAATACAGCGAGCTGCATGGGGCGGGAGGTAAAATCTGAGCTCAGGACGCTGGATCCTAGCGCCGAAGGAAAGCTTTAACGCTCTAAAAAGCCTACAGCAGCACCAACACATTGTGTCAAGTTTTTATATTTCACTACAACATAAAACAGGCTCTGTCAGTTGAGTGGGTAATTATATACATCTACTTTAACAAACATATGCCTGTTTAGGATCATTTCGATTCTGTCCATAAATTGCTTGTTGTCTATGCCACATATCCATAACGGACATGGGGTTGTCAATAGTTTTGAATAAAAAAATATATTTTTAAAACGTTATTTATGGACATCTTTGGCATTAGGCTAGAATCTGAACACAGTACGTTATTTATTCCACCTACTAATGTATGCTACTTGTAGACTGCGTTTACCCAGGCAGCCCAATTCTCAGTGGGGTATAGTACTTAAGTTAAAATATTTTAAATTACTAAGATAGTTTTGGGGGGGGGTATCTGTACTTTACATTTATATTTTTGACTACTTTTACTTTTACTTCACTACATTCCTTTAAGAAAATATTGTACTTTTTTCTCCAAACATTTTCCTTGACACCCCAAAGTACTCGTTACATTTTGAATGCTTAGCAGGACAGGAAAATGGTCCAATTCACGCACTTATCAACAGAACATCCCTGGTCATCCCTACTGCTTCTGATCTGGTGAACTCACTAAACTCCCTAAGCACACATGCTTCGTTTGTAAATTATGTCTGAATATTGGAGTGTGCCCCTAGCTATCTGTAAAAAAAAATTAACAACATGAAAATGGTGCCGTCTTATTTGCATATGAGGAATTTTAAATGGTTTATACTTTTACTTTTGATACTTAAGTATATTTTAGCAATTACATTTACTTTTGATACTTAATTATATTTTAAACCAAATACTTTTAGACTTTTACTCAAGTAGAAGTTTCCTGGGTGACTTTCACTTTTACTAGAGTCATTTTCTATTAAGGTATCTTTACTTTTACCCAATTATTATGACAATTTTGTACTTTTTCCACCACTGCCATATCTGATATTTTTTTCACTTCTTGTTTTTTTGACCAATCGGATCCGCTCTGAAAAAGATCTGATGTGAAAACATCTGATGTGATTGCTCAAAAAACCAATTAGTGTAAAAAAAAAGAGAAAATAATTGGGCTGCCTGTGTAAACACAGCCCGACTAAACACACCAAAATGTAGGTCTACTGAATAATGTGCTAACTTTGCCCACTAGAGGGACAATTTATAACAGCTAAACCAGAAGCCATTGGAATGGATGATACACATACTACTGTAGAAGAGAACCATTACATCTCTTGTCAACCCTCAACCAGGAAAGACTGGCATGCAGGTGATGTAAAGCCATAGCAAGATAGTTTTTTCATTAACAATTTATGATCAATAACATCAAAGGCTGCACTGAAATCTAAAAATACAGCTCCAGCTATCATCTTATTATCCATTTATTTTAACCAATCATCAGTCATCTTAGTCAGTGCAGCACAAGTTGAGTGCCCTTCTCTATATACATGCTGAAAGTCAGTGGTTAACTTGTTCTCTGACAAATAGCATTGTATTTGGTCAGACACAATTCTCTCCATCAGTTTACTAAGAGCAGGCAGCAAACTGATTGGGCGGCTGTTACAGCCAGCAAAGGATGCTTTACTATTTTTAGGCTGTGGAATTACTTTAGATCCTTCCATGCCTGTGGACACACACACTCCTTTAGGCTTTGTTTAATGATATCGCAAATAGGGGTGGCAATATAGTCCGCTACAATTGTCAATAGTTTCCCATCAAGGTTGTCTATACCTGGTGGCTTATCATTATTGATGGATAACAATAGTTTTTTCACCGCTCCCACACTAACTTGACCAAATTCAAAACAGCAATGCTTCTCTTTCATTATTATATATATTTTTCAAAAATATGATTGTTCACGTTTCAATGTCGGCATTTCACTTCTTAGATATTCCACTTTACTAGTGAAATAGTCATTGAAATGATTGGCAATATCAAATGTTTTTTTTAAATAAATGACTCATCAACTTCAATGAACGATGGAGATGAATTGGGTTTTCTGCCCATTATTATATAAAGTCTTCTTCCATTGTATTTTGGGTCATTTATCTTGGTTTGGTATTATAATGTATTCTTCTTTGTTATGTTTAGTCATAACATTTCTCAATTTACAAATTGTCGACCAATCAGCTGAGCAGCCTAACTTGTTTGCCACCTCCTTTGCATAATGTCTTTGAACCACACAATTTTTCAATTCATCTCAATCCAGAGGGCTCTAATAGTTCTCTCAGTTATTTCTTAACAGGTGCATACTTGTCAATTATTGGCATGAATCATTTTACAAATACATCCAGTGCTGCATCTGGATTCACAAAAGAGTCCTGAGAATTTCTTTGTATGATCTCTTATAAATTACCTTTGGCGGTTTGGCTTTCGTTGTTATTGCCACTGTGTTATGGTCAATACAGCCAATGGGAACTGATATTGCTTTGGAGGAAAGCTCTGAAGATTTGATAAATACAAGTGGATGTCACAGATCCAACACAACAGCCTTGTCTCAGGGTAGTAAGTTGGTTGTTTGAAGGTATCCCTCTAGTGGTGTGGGGGCTGTGCTTTAGCAAGGTGGATGGGGTTATATCCCGCCTGGTTGGCCCTGTCCGGGGGTATTGTCGGATGGGGCCACAGTGTCTCCCGACTCCTCCTGTCTCAGCCTCCAGTATTTATGCTGCAAAGGTTTACGTGTCGGGGGCTAGGGTCAGTCTGTTATATCTGGAGTTTTTATCCTGTCTTATCCGGTGTCCTGTGTGAATTTAAGTATGCTCCCTCAAATTCTCTCTCTCTCCCTCTCCCTCTCCCTCCCCTGGGACCTGAGCCCTGGGACCATGCCTCAGGACTACCTGGCCTGATGACTCCTTGCTGTCCCTAGTCCACCTGGTCGTGCTGCTGCTCCAGTTTCAACTGTTCTGCCTGTGGTTATGGAACCCTGACCTGTTCACCGGACATGCTACCTCCCAGACCAGCTGTTTTCGACTCTCTCTCTCTATTGCACCTGCTGTCTCTAACTCTGAATGATCGGCTATGAAAAGCCAACTGACATTTACTCCTGAGGTGCTGACCTGTTGCACCCTCTACAACTACTGTGATTATTATTATTATTTGACCCTGCTGGTCATCTATGAACATTTGAACATCTTGGCCGTGTACTGTTATAATCTCCACCCGGCACAGCCAGAAGAGGACTGGCCACCCCTCAGAGCCTGATTCCTCTCTAGGTTTCTTCCTAGGTTCCTGCCTTTCTAGGGAGTTTTTCCTACCCACCGTGCTACTACATCTGCATTGCTTGCTGTTTGAGGTTTTAGGCTGGGTTTCTGTATAGCACTTTGTGACATCAGCTGATATAAAAAGGGCTTTATAAATACATTTGATTAATTGATTGATTGATGGTTGAGTGATAACCTGGGTCATATTACAGGCATTTGTCACAGTTAGAAGTTTTCTCTTAAGAGGACAGCTAGTTGCTAAAGCGTCAATACAGGATTAAGATGGAATCCTACTACACCAGCTCTGACGCTCGTCAGATGTGACAGGGCTTGATAACTATTATGGACTACAAAGGGAAACCCAGGTGCGAGCTGCCCAGTGACGCGAGCCTACCAGATGAGCTAAAGGCCTTTTATGCTCACTTCGAGGCAAGCAACACTGAAGCATGCACGAGAGCACCAGCTGTTCTGGATGACTGTGTGATAATGCTCTCGGTAGTCGATGTGAGCAAGACCTTTAAACAAGTCAACATTCACAAAGCTGCGGGGCCAGATGGTTTACCAAGACGTGTACTCAAAGCATGCGCGGACCAACTGGCAAGTATCTTCACTGACATTTTCAACCTCTCCCTGACTGAGTCCTCTCCCTGACTGAGTCTACCTACATGTTTCAAGCAGACCACCATAGTCCCTGCGCCCAAGGAAGCGAAGGTAACCTGCCTAAATGATTACCGTCAAGTAGCATTCACTTTGGTAGCCATGAAGTGCTTTGAAAGGCTGGTCATGGCTCACATCAACAGCATCCTCCCAGATACCCTAGACCCACTCCAATTCGCATACCGCCCCAACAGATCCACAGATGACGCAGTCTCAATCGCACTCCACACTGCCCTTTCCCACTTGGACAAAGGGAACACCTATGTGAGAATGCTGTTCATTGACTACAGCTCAGCGTTCAACATTATAGTGCCCACGAAGCTCATCACTCAGCTAAGGACCCTGGGACTAAACACCTCCCTCTGTATCTGGATCCTGGACTTTCTGACGGGCCGCCCCCAGGTGGTAAGGGTAGGCAACAACATGTCTGCCATGCTAATCCTCAACACTGGGGCCTCTCAGGGGTGTGTACTTAGTCCCCTCCTGTACTCCCTGTTCACCCACGGCTGCGTGGCCAAACACGACTCCAACACCATCATTAAGTTTGCTGACGACACAACAGTTGACGGCCTGATCACCGACAATGATGAGACAGCCTATAGGGAGGAGGTCAGAGAACTGGCAGTGTGGTGCCAGGACAACAACCATAGCTTTCACCTCGATTCACCTGGTCAGTCTATGTCATTGGAAAAGCAGGTGTTATTATCATTTTGTATACTCAGTGTATATGTGATGTTGGGCTGAAGCTACTGACCAGGAAGCTTGGCTCTCTCACTCCTCCCAGTCTTTTGAGAGGGAAGGTGGACAATGTCCGCACGCTCTCTGGCAGCTTTCATAGGTGTGCAAGGTTTTTTCAGACTCTTGCACACAGCTTCAGAGAAGTCCTTGTTTAGGAAGCTGTTGGTTCCTCTCAAGTTCTTGGTTCTCTCCAGAACAGCCATCTTGTTCTTGAACCTTAGAAACTTGACCACTATCGACGTAGGTCTGTTACCTGGGCTCGTTACAGGTTTTCCAGACCTGTAGGCACGCTCAACCTCAATCCTCCTGTGATCCATCTGCAGCCTTTTGTGATCATTTTTCTCAACTTTTTCAGGAGACCCTGTCCAGATCTCATGTGGAGACTCTGGTATGCCATCCACAACAATGTTGTTGTTCGTCGATTGTCCCCCCCCCAGTCATCTGTAATAATGTTTCACAGACAGTGCTGATATCTCATGTAGACTTACAGTTTGTTTTCATCCTGCTGCAAGTCTTTTTCATCCACCTCACCCTGGGAGAACTGCAAACTGTTCTTAAGCTCTTGGACCTCTCTGGTCAGATCGTCCATTCTTTTGTTAGTTGAGTCCACCAGTATTTGGACACGTATTGAAGCTATTTTTTTGTTGCTATAACAATTGCTTGTATACATATTATTGTTGATTTAAAAGATGACACACCTGTGACAGCGAGACACTGTCCTCTCCATTACTCCAACCTTCTTTGGGCGGAATGATGGTAGCTGGTGAACGCTGGTACTTCACACAATTCCAGCCAGCACAACTCTCAGGAATGATGGAAACAGCTTACAAGCCTGGCTAGCTTGATAGCTAGCAGTTAGACTAGCTGCTTTGCTAAGCATCAGCTTTTCAGAATTCAGGGTTAGGCACATAGTAGCGGTTGCAGCAACTGAGTCTAACCTCATCGCGGGATCCAAAACAGTTAGGCTACTATCCATTTTTTTTCAAGAGTCGTTTTTAAGAAACTTTCAGAAACAACAAACCAAGTTTACTCTTGTTCCAGCGTTCAGCATGCGTCAAGCACTATGTACATTTGTAAAAATGGTGTGTTTGTAATTTAGCTGATTGTCAAAATAGTGAGCTAATGGCTACAGCGGTAACAATAAGGCCAGGATTGTTGGTTGAACAGATGCACACTCATTTTCCAAATGTGTATATTTAGAACAAAGTGATCACATGCATAATATGTTTGGCTTCCATCAGAGCTAGTATTATTCTGCCGTCTGTGTCATCTAGTTTGCTTAGTAATGACGTTTGAAATCTTGAAATTAATTCCAAAATCAGTTAAATCATTGATATCACAATTCATTTACACACTGCAATGCACTTGACCCTGCTGTCTTGCCTGACATGGTCCACACTGTCCTCAATACCAAATTCCTATGGGGATTGATGAATACTGGGTAATTCAAACAGAACTCATTTGTTGTATTACTATACACATAATCATCATTCCTACTGTACTGTTATATCTTGCAGAGATATATTTGGAGAGAGCGTATTGTTTCATGGTGGTGATTTTGTGCTTTTTCCCACCCACCCAGAACCCATTATGAATATGACCCTCAGGAGACCCCATAGTGTGATGGTCCCTTCCTTTCCCAGACTCCCACTGTCAGAGCTGTGAATGGAATACTTTAGCAGCAATTATCACCCTGACTATAATCAGGTATGAGTGGGTATTGATCAGGGAGGTCTGTGAGGCACAGTGTGACACACCCCAACTCCACAGCACCACAGACAGAGGCTGTGTCCCAGTTGGTACCATATTTCCTACATAGTGCACTACTTTTGACAAGTGCCCATAGGGAATAGTGTGCAATTTGGGACGCAAAAACAGAGACAGAAAAGGTAGAAATCAGCATGGGTCTGGGAGTACGTATCCAGCTGGACATTTAATTTGAGGAATCCGATTAAATTCCTCATTTAATTACCCTGTTCTCAGCGGGGCTGTTGAGGACTGTCACAAGGGCCCTCTGCTTTTAATGTGGGCCATCTGCCTCCTCCTTTATTAAAAGCATGCCTCCGTGCCTCGGCTCTCACGCGGTACGGCTTCCTCACTCTGCCTCCCAGGCCCTCTTCTCCAAAGCCTGCATCTCACACACACGGTTTCCTCAGTCTGCTCTCTCTTCTCCTTACACTCCTCTGCCTTTGTCTGCCTCTCGTGCCTTCCTCTCCTCTCACACAGCCTCCTCAGGTCCTCCTCTCTTCTCACACTCATCCAAATGTGGAACACCACACCAACACAAACACCATGTGTAGGCAATGACCCATTGCCCTTAGACTGCCTCCTAGGCCCTCCTCTAAAAGCCTGCCTCACACATGGCTTCCTCAGCACTCATCTCCTCATATTCCTCCAGGTTTGTTGGACCACCACACAACATAACACCACTTGTAGCCACTGACCCAGAGCCCTGTAATCCTGTGGGGGATCGTGCTGAGGGATCTAGTGTAATCCTATAAGGCCCCATAACAATCCCGCTCTGGGGTACAGTAGGCTACTACAGTAAGCTACCCAGCCAGTCAGCCAGCCCGCAACCCTGTCTGGGAAAATGTTCTGAGCCACTTAGCTAACATCTTGAAGATCAAAGGGGCAATTTCAGGATGAAACTCTGAACTGGTTTGAGATCCAGTTCATGATCCTGTGATATGGTTTGTGATGCTTCTGTAATAATATGCCACATACATTGTGTATACAGTCCTGATTCAAACCCTGCCACTTATACTGTACATCCCCCTGTGATCTTTGAATCCCAGCCTTGTTTTATCTGTGGACTTCTCTTCTCCTTCTCTTCTCTCCCCTATGCCTGCTTCCAGGGGCGCTGTATGGGGGGAAAAATTAGGACGATTCTATCGGTCTGAGACTGACAGGGGCCCTAAAAGATTCTTAGAACATTAGGTAAATTTTTTTCTTTATTCAATTATTAACCTATCATCATTAATATAATATTTTATTTACAATGTACTAATAAAACTAGCGTTTTCTTTTCTTTTCTTGTTTTTAGCAAAAAGTAAACATCAAGAGAGCCTCTGTATTGCCCCCCTACTTTTGCTCCACTAATATTAGTTACTTAATATCTTCACAGAACATTCTGAGTGTTTACATTTCGCTCCATTTTTAGCCGACAATCAATCAAACTTTTAGCAAGCTATGCATACTACATCAGTTGTTCCTGCCCCTTCCCGGTGCCAGGCCCTCCAGATACAGCTTCAGGCTCAGCAGCCCTGCCTCCCCATCCCGATACCCCTGAACCAACCCTACTCCCAACTGAAGAAGGAGGTGAGCAGCATTGTGTTGAATGACATGTCATGTCGTTGTCGGTATAATTGCAGTTACTGCAATGCATTGAAGACAGGAATGTGATTCTCCAGTCAGTAAAAATCTCACTTGACACAGTTCCAGCCAATATCAGTGTCACGCCCTGACCATAGAGAGCTGTTTATTCTCTATGTTGGTTAGGTCGGGGTGTGATTAAGGGTGGGTTATCTAGGGGAATTATATTTCTATGTTGGCCTGGTATGGTTCCCAATCAGAGGCAGCTGTTTATTGTTGTCTCTGATTGGGGATCATATTTAGGTAGCCATTTCCCCATTGTGCTTTGTGGGATCTTGTCTAGGTATAGTTGCCTGCGAGCACTATTTTGAGTGGCATGGTTATGTTGTGCGCTTGATTTGTTTTGTTCTTTGACTTTTCTCTACGCAAATGGACGTTGCACCTAAATTTAGCAAGGAACACAGCCGCTAGAGGAAAAGGAAGAGATTCCATGATGACACCTCTCAAGAGGAGACAGCTCAGGACAGTGCAGCAACAGTGTTTCAGAACACAGTGTGTTTTACTGCTATGGACAACATCAGTGACTTGGACACTAGGTTCCACACCACTGCAAAAATTGTAGAATCATTTTCTGCTGTTCTGAAAGTTGGGCAGATTAGTGAGGATAAAGTCCCTTCTGTGTAGCAACCACTGATCATTAAGTATTCCAGAGATCTTACACCTGAGTTTCCAAATGAAGTAAGACACCTGAACACTGTATATGCTGCCACTTTCCCCCCTAACTTGTCCCCTCTTAGTCTCCTGAATGCAATTTGTAAAATGCAGCTGCAAGGCATTTTTGGAGAAGTGTGCATTGCTTTACCTATATTTTGCACACTGCCTGTGACTGTTGCTAGTGGTGAGAGAGCTTTCAGTAAGCTAAAACGAATAAAACACTATTTGAGGTCCACTATGTCCCAGGACAGGCTTTGCAGTCTTGCCATACTGTCCATTGAAAGTCAGTTAGCTAGAAAGCTGGACTTCAGAGACTTGATCAGTGACTTTTCTAGCATGAATGCTCGGCACTGGGCTCTTGGTGAGTAAGGCTGAGCAAGGGCCAGTGATAACTGTTAAATGGCATGGATATGGATATTGGATCACTACACACATGATGCCCACAGGTTGAGAACAAGACTGAGAACAGACTGAGAACAAGATATATCTCAAAGTAATGGCTGGATTGCCATAATATTTGTTGTGCACAATCAAGACCCCAAGTGGAAGAAACCTATTGATTTGTTGACCACTTGACCTTTCCTCTAGCGCCACCATCAGGCCGTTTCATTTCCATTTCCATTTTGTTTTCCATTTTTCATTTCCACTTTTGCAGCTGCTTATTTTCTAGTTGGTATCTATACTTAGTTCAAAAATTTGCTGCTGATTTTATTATTTTGTTTGTTATATCATTCTATAGATGATAATGTTAATTTATTTTAATTGAAGAGGCTAATGTATATTTAAGTTATATTTATTTAAGTTATTCATTCATGTTAAGAGAATTTTCCATTCAAGAATTTTAACATTAAAATTACATTTGGACTGTAAAAGACGGCCTTAAGCACATTTCTTATAGAGGGTATCAGTCTTGCATCAAATAGTGAATTCCACTGTATGCAGAATGCTGCACAGTGTTATATTTTCACAGCTCACTGTCAGTAAATATCATACAGTAACTATTGGACTACAAGAGAGTTGCAAGCCTGCAAATGTAGAGTTATTTAAAGCTTTGAATGGGTCGATTGGGTTCTGGAGGTGTGTGGTTACAGCAATTGCGCAGGGTTGGTGTGGCCTGTGGTGGTGGGGGCCAATGTGATATCTTTTCATGGGGCCCAAAATCCCTGGCGGCGCCCCTGCCTGTTTCCGCTTCTCTAAGACTGGGTGCCACAATGATCAAGTTTTTACATCAGTGCTAGGGGAGTTTATTTTTATCTACGAAATCTCTTTTTCTTTTCCTCGCTCTCTCTCTTCCACCCTTCCTCCCTCATTCATTCACCTCTCTCTCATCTACCTTGTAGCCATATACAGTACCAGTCAAAAGTTTGGACACACCTACTCATTCAAGGGTTTTTATTTTGTTTTACTATTTTCTACATTGTAGAATAATAGTGAAGACATCAAAACTATGAAAAACAAATATGGAATCATGTAGTAACCAAAAAAGTGTTAAACAAATCTAAAAATATTTTATATTTGAGATTCTTCAAAGTAGCCACCCTTTGCCTTGATGACAGCTTTGCACACTCTTGGCATTCTCTCAGCTTCATGAGGTAGTCACCTGGAACACAATTCAATTAACAGGTGTGCCTTGTTAAATGTTATTTTGTGGAATTTATTTCCTTCTTGATGCTTTTGAGCCAATCAGTTATGTTGTGACAAGGTAGGGGAGGTATACAGAAGATAGACCAATTTGGTAAAGATCAAGTCCATAGTATGGCAAGAACAGCTCAAATAAGCAAAGAGAAACGACAATCCATCATTACTTTAAGACACGAAGGTCGGTCAATCTGGAAAATTTTAAGAACTTTTAAAGTTTCTTCAAGTGCAGTCGCAAAAACCATCAAGTGTATGATGACACTGGCTCTCACTAGGACCGTCACAGGAAAGGAAGACCCAGAGTTACCTCTACTGCAGAGGATAAGTTCATTAGAGTTAACTGCAGATTGCAGCCCACAGAGTTCAAGTAACAGACACATCTCAACATCAACTGTTCGGAGGAGACTGCATGGTTGAAATTCTGCAAAGAACCACTACTAAAGGACATCAATAATATTTTTTTTATTTATTTTACTAGGCAAGTCAGTTTAAGAACAAATTCTTATTTTCAATGACAGCCTAGGAACAGTGGGTCAACTGCCTGTTCAGGGGCAGAACAACAGATTTGTATATTGTCAGCTCGGGGGGTTTGAACATGCAACCTTCCGGTTACTAGTCCAACGCTCTAACCACTAGACTACCCTGCCGCCCCGGGTAGCCTAGTGGTAGACTTGCTTGCGCCAAGAAACACGAGCAATGGACATTTGACCTGTGGAAATCTGTCCTTTGGTAAGAGGAGTCCAGATTTGAGATTTTTGGTTCCAACCGCTGTGTCTTTGTGAGATGCAGAGTAGGTGAATGGATAATTTCCACATGTGTGGTTCCCATCGTGAAGCATGGAGGAGGAGGTGTTATGGTGCTCGCACTGCTCGTGCTTCGCTGGTGACACTGTCTGTGATTTACTTAGAATTCAAGGCACACTTAACCAGCATGGCTACCACAGCATTCTGCAGCGATACGCCAACCCATCTGGTTTGCGCTTAGTGGTACTATCATTTGTTTTTCAACAGGACAATGACCCAAAACACACCTAAATCTAATTTATTTATATAGCCCTTCTTACATCAGCTGATATATCAAAGTGCTATACAGAAACCCAGCCTAGAGGAGAAGCTGCATCAGAGTGCTGCATCATGGAGTGCTGCATCAGATGACCTGGCCTCCACAATTCCCGACCTCAACCTAATTGAGATGGTTTGGGATGAGTTGTACCGCAGAGTGCAGGAAAAGCAGTCAACAAGTGCTCAGCGTATGTGGGAACTCCTTCAGGACTGTTGGAAAAACATTCCTAGTGAAGCTGATTGAGCGAATGCCAAGAGTGTGCAAAGCTGTCATCAGGGCAAAGGGTGGCTATTTTGACGAATCTCAAATATAAAACATATTTGGATTTGTTTAACACTTTTTTAGATTCCATATTTGTTATTTCATAGTTTTGATGTCTTCACTATTATTCTACAATGTAGAAAATGGTCAAAATACAGAAAAACCCTTGAATGAGCAGGTGTGTCAACTTTTGACTGGTATTGTGTAGTACGTCTTAATTATTCTTTTAAACAATTTCATGTTGACGGTTTTTATATAATTTACGACTGAGTGCATCAATTATGTACCATTTATTCAGGCTATGGGTAAATGTTGCTTTGAAAATGTTTTCACATTTGAATCCTATTTCTTCCAAACTTTCAGCACACATGTATTCCAATATATGTCAGAGAGTACAAACATTAGGAACACCTGCTCTTTCCATGACATAGGTAAAAGCTATGATCCCTTATTGATGTCACTTGTTAAATCCACTTAAATCAGTGTAGATTAAGGGGAGTAGACAGATTAAAGAAGGATTTTTATTCCTTGAGACAATTGAGAGAAAAGTGCCTTTGAACAAGATATGATAGTAGGTGACAGGCGCACCGGTTTGAGTGTGTGAAGAACTACAACGCTGCTGGGTTTTTCAATCTCAACAGTTTCCCGTGTGTATCAAGAATGGTCCATCACCCAAAGGACATCCCGCCAACTTGACACAACTGTGGGAGGCATTGGCCAGCATCCCTGGGGAATGCTTTTGACACCTTGTAGAGTCCGTACCTTAGGAATTGAGGCTGTTCTGAGGGCAAAAGGGAGTGCAACTCAATAGTAGGAAGGTGTTCCTAATGTTCTGCAAACTCATTGTATATACACTGCTCAAAAAAATAAGGGGAACACTAAAATAACACATCCTAGATCTGAATGAATGAAATATTCTTATTAAATACTTTTTTCTTTACATAGTTGAATGTGCTGACAACAAAATCACACAAAAATGATCAATGGAAATCAAATTTATCAACCCATGGAGGTCTGGATTTGGAGTCTCACTCAAAATTAAAGTGGAAAACCACACTACAGGCTGATCCAACTTTGATGTAATGTCCTTAAAACAAGTCAAAATGAGGCTCCGTAGTGTGTGTGGCCTCCACGTGCCTGTATGACCTCCCTACAATGCCTGGGCAACGCCTGGCCACACCAGCATATGGTCTCACAAGGGGTCTGAGGATCTCATCTCGGTACCTAATGGCAGTCAGGCTACCTCTGGCGAGCACATGAAGGGATGTGCGGCCCCCCAATGAAATACCACCCCACACCATGACTGACCCACTGCTAAACCGGTCATGCTGGAGGATGTTGCAGGCAGCAGAACGTTCTCCACGGCGTCTCCAGACTGTCACGTCTGTCACATGTGCTCAGTGTGAACCTGCTTTCATCTGTGGAGAGCACAGGGCGCCAGTGGCGAATTTGCCAAACTTGGTGTTCTCTGGCAAATGCCAAACATCCTGCACGGTGTTGGGCTGTAAGCACAACCCCCACCTGTGGACGTCAGGCCCTCATACCACCCTCATGGAGTCTGTTTCTGACCGTTTGAGCAGACACATGCACATTTGTGGCCTGCTGGAGGTCATTTTGCAGGGCTCTGGCAGTGCTCCTCCTTGCACAAAGGCGGAGGTAGCGGTCCTGCTGCTGTGTTGTTGCCCTCCTACGGCCTCCTCCACGTCTCCTGATGTACTGGCCTGTCTCCTGGTAGCGCCTCCATGCTCTAGACACTACGCTGACAGACACAGCAAACCTTCTTGCCACATCTCGCATTGATGTGCCATCCTGGATGAGCTGCACTACCTGAGCCACTTGTGTGGGTTGTAGACTCCGTCTCATGCTACCACTAGAGTGGAAGCACCGCCAGCATTCAAAAGTGACCAAAACATCAGCCAGGAAGCATAGGAACTGAGAAGTGATCTGTGGTCCCCACCTGCAGAATCACTCCTTTATTGGGGGTGTCTTGCTAAATGCCTATCATTTCCACCCGTTGTCTATTCTATTTGCACAACAGCATGTGACATTTATTGTCAATCAGTGTTGCTTCCTAAGTGGACAGTTTGATTTCACAGAAGTGTGATTGACTTGGAGTTACATTTTGTTGTTTAAGTGTTCCCTTTATTTTTTTGAGCAGTGTACTACTCACCCACTTGATCTGTATTGCTTATTTGAAATATTTACCTGAATTCCTTACCACCCCACTAAATTTGTCACTACTGAAACAGTGAAAAAACTGGAATAAAGTTAGAACCATGCACAGTGGTGATCCTTTTGATTAACATTCTATAACAATATAATTTTAGAAATATTATTGCCGATACCATTAATTCAGGTTATGACTAAATTTCATTTATTTGATTCACTCAATCCTTAGCATTATTTACCGGAGGGATATATTTTATCCCTAACGTTCTCAAAATATATTCCTGTTTCTATATTTTGTGTGTGTGTGTGTGTGTGTGTGTGTGTGTGTGTGTGTGTGTGTGTGTGTGTGTGTGTGTGTGTGTGTATGCGTGTGTGCATGCCTGTGTGTCTGAGTTCCGTGCTCCAGGTCTATGAGGGACCATCATGTCTGTTAACCTACATGGGACATCATGTTTCATGTTATGCTGGACTCTGGATGCTGTATTCTGTCCATCACAACATTACTGTGTCCAGATAGTGAATTATTCTTTCACATTCATACAGTGTGTAGCACTCATTATTGTTCAGGGTTTCTTCATTCGGAGTTCCTTCATAAAATTCTCAGTGTGCAGAGATTCTTCTGATTTGTCATTTGTCGTTTGTGATATGTTTTATTGTACCACAGTTAGGGTTAAGTAGCTACTGGCAATTTACCAAAGCTATGGAACCTTCTGTAATTTTGGTAATTAACACTAAATCAATCTGTGCTATCTTTGGTCATTTATACTTGAATAACTTGTTATATGTATTAATATATAGTATTTGTATATACTGTATAAAAATGAACATTAAATTATCTGGCAACAGCTCTGGTGGACATTCCTCCAGTCAGCATGCCAATTGCATGCTCCCTCAAAACTTGAGACACAGCATTGTGTTGTGTGACCAAACTTGACATTTTAGAGTGGCCTTTTATTGTCCCCAGGTGTACCTGTGTAATGATCATGCAGTTCAATCAGCTTCTTGATATGCCACACCTTTCAGGTGGATGGATTATCTTGGCAAAGGAGAAATGCTCACTAACAGGGACGTAAACAAATTTGTGCACAACATTTGAGAGAAATTATTTTTGTACGTATGGAACATTTCTGGGATCTTTTATTTCAGCTCATGAAACATGTTGCATTTATATTTTTGTTCAGTAAAATAAAAATATCAACAATGGCATTATTTTCAATTAACTCTGCAACTCTTCCAACTATTGACTTATTTCACAACTGCCACTAGTTTGAGGCCAAAACATTGACAGCAAATACATATTGGCATTGTAGAATAAATAAAATTGTGTATCATAAATATAGAAAGGATTTGTAATGCTGAAACCCTCACATTAAACACCAACGGTGTTCACTAAGTTGATGGTTTATATTTAGGATAATGTTTTACAGCTTTGTCATTCTATTTTATATTTTACAATGAAGTACCCAAAAAGGCATTAGATGTCATCTTATAAAATTCTAAATAAACCATGAAAGTTACCGAAAGGCTGGTAGTTTACTGGTAAACTTCAGAAAGACTCCAGTAATGTACCCTCCCTTTGCAACCCCAACTATAGTACAATACAGTACAGCAACAAAGACAATATAGAGACAACAATTATGACACTAAGTTCAAAAAAATATTTCTCAGCACACTACAACGCTCAGTAAATCATCACAAATTGAGATTTTGATTTACAGGCGAAATGGCTGACTAGTCAAAACAGCAATGTTGGTCTAGTCCATCAATATGGAAATGTGTGTACATAAATCACACTCACAGCTTACAGGGAAACAGTCCTGCTAATGTTGTATTGATTACATGCAAAACAGTCCATTGTCTGGTAAACAATCTGTCTTTTCCTCCAAGCTAATCCTTTATAGTGTTCACTGTACTCTGTTTACATACAGTATTACTGGAAGCTGTATCAGCACTATATGTAAATAAAATACCTGTAACATTGCAATATTTTAGACATACAGTTTGCGTGTAATAATGCACACATTACTTGAAATATAATTCAAGAGTTCAGCTTGTTGCAGTAAAGCCACAGTGTATAAGGTTGTTCATGTAAAGTTGAACCAACACGTTTCTTACTGAAATGAAGAGGAAGAAGAGCGTCTGTTTTTAAACCAGTCTTATGTCAAGGCCTTGTTTAAGACCCCTGAAGTTGACTGAAGTTTATTGTAGCCTACACAGTATGTTGTATTAGTGTATAGTAGTCATTGATTCATTGCTTTATGGCATCTTCACTCCGTTCTCTAGAAAAGAAAACAGTGATTCACTAGGCAATAGTTTGCTACAGTATGTAGCCTATTGGAAAAACGCTATTGAAGAAAACATTACTGTTTTGAGATTTGCCTAAACGATAACAGAATGAATTCAGAATGGAACGTCCTTGGGGACATTTAATGGTCCATTGTATGTTTCTTGCTGCATTCATCTGCTGTACTGTGCTTTATTCACTTATTTTATCGCAATACCTTTTTCTATTTTCTCCTTAATGGAAAAAGTGTTAGCGATGATAAAGAGGGAGACGACTGCCTGAAACCAGTGAAATGGTTGGGAAATCCTTGACACCTTTATGACAGGTAATTTAAACTCAGTCAAAAATTATTAAACACGGAATGCCAGACAGAAGAAAACACTGCTTTTTACCTTTTAGCTATTGGTGCAAATTGTAGGACCCAGACTTGAGGGCTGCAGGTTATCATGTAAAATGGCTGGATAAATTAGGTTTTTAGAAAGAGAGGAGTCATTAGCATTAGCGTTGTATCTTTTAAACTCCATGTCTGTCCCGATGAGTCTGTGGTCATATAGGTGCAGTTCCTGCAGCACTGTTATTATCTTTCACCTTGACTTGCCAAAAGGACTCAGCTACAGATTGAACATGTCTAACTTAAACCACCTTAGAGAGTTCTCTACCCTCTGTGGTTTATCTGCCTCTTTATCCTCAGTAACATTATATCAGGGACTTTATGACTCAGGTCCTGTACATCTACAGTATATCATTCCAACATCCAATGCCAATGCATTTTAGATATTTGCCCTGCTCTCTATGATTTGGACATATTTGTACAATACTATGGTACTGCATTTGGACATTTTGCATAATGCAGTAACTTCTGCAAATTTTCAAGTCTCTCAGTGATCACTGCGTCCATAATGGGTTTGCGGTCAAACAACCACCCCTCATCACTGTCAAATGCTCCCAAAAACACTTCAGCGAGCAGGCCTTTCTAATTGACCTGGCCGGGGTATCCTGAAAGGATATTGACCTAGTAAGCATCTTAGTAAGTTTTAAGTTCCTCGGCGTACACATCACAGACAAACTGAATTGGTCCACCCACACAGACAGCATCGTGAAGAAGGCACAGCAGTGCCTCTTCAACCTCAGGAGGCTGAAGAAATTCGGCTTGTCACCAAAAGCACTCACAAACTTCTACAGATGCACAATCGAGAGCATCCTGTCGGGCTGTATCACCGCCTGGTACGGCAACTGCTCCGCCCACAACCGTAAGGCTCTCCAGAGGGTAGTGAGGTCTGCACAACGCATCACCGGGGGCAAACTACCTGCCCTCCAGGAAACCTACACCACCCGATGTCACAGGAAGGCCATAAAGATCATCAAGGACAACAACCACCCGAGCCACTGCCTGTTCACCCCGCTATCATCCAGAAGGCGAGGTTAGTACAGGTGCATCAAAGCTGGGACCGAGAGACTGAAAAACAGCTTCTATCTCAAGGCCATCGGACTGTTAAACAGCCACCACTAACATTGAGTGGCTGCTGCCAACACACTGACTCAACTCCAGCCACTTTAATAATGGGAATTGATGGGAAATGATGTAAAATATATCATTAGCCACTTTAAACAATGCTACCTAATATGAAGTTTACATACCCTACATTATTCATCTCATATGTATATGTATATACTGTACTCTATATCATCTACTGCATCTTTATGTAATACATGTATCACTAGCCACTTTAACTATGCCACTTTGTTTACATACTCATCTCATATGTATATACTGCACTCAATACCATCTACTGCATCTTGCCTATGCCGCTCTGTACCATCACTCATTCATATATCTTTATGTACATATTCTTTATCCCCTTACACTTGTGTCTATAAGGTAGTAGTTTTGGAATTGTTAGCTAGATTACTTGTTGATTATTACTGCATTGTCGGAACTAGAAGCACAAGCATTTCGCTACACTCGCATTAACATCTGCTAACCATGTGTATGTGACAAATAAAATTTGATTTGATTTTTGATTTCTTTCGTATCATCTGAGATCCCTCAAGATTGGAAAGCTGCCACGGTCATCCCCCTCTTCAAAGAGGGCCGAATCTCACCGTACCTTCTCCACTATGCAGTCTGGTATCTGAGCTGGTCATGGGTCCTAAGCAATATCATAACCGCCATCGATAAAAGACAGTACTGTGCAGCCGTCTTCATCGACCTGGCCAAGGCTTTCGACTCTGTCAATCACCTCATTCTTATCGGCAGACTCAATAGCCCTGGCTTCTCAAATGACTGCCTCGCCTGGTTCACCAACTACTTCTCAGACAGAGTTCAGTGTGTCAAATTGGAGGGCCTGTTGTCCGGCCCTCTGGCAGTCTCTATGGGGGTGACACAGGGTTCAATTCTCGGGCCGAACTCTTTTCTCTGTATATATCAATGATGTTCGTTCTTGCTGCTGGTGATTCTCTGATTCACCTCTATGCAGACGACACCATTCTGTATACTTCTGGCCCTTCTTTGGACACTGTGCTAACAAACCTCCAAACGAGCTTAATCGCCATACAACACTCCTTATGTGGCCTCCAACTGCTTTTAAATGCTGGTAAAACTAAGTGGATAAGTGGATGCCATTCAACCGATTTCTGCCCGATTAGACTGTAAACTCTCCTTCCAGACTCACATTAAGCATCTCCAAATGAAATCTAGAATCAGATTCCTATTTCGCAACAAAGCCTCCTTCACTCATGCCGCCAAATATACCCTCGTAAAACTGACTATCCTACCGATCCTTGACTTCGGCGATGTCATTTACAAAATAGCCCCCAACACTATACTCAGCAAACTGGATGTAGTCTATCACAGTGCCATCTGTTTTGACATCAAAGCCCCATATACTACCCACCACTGCGACCTGTATGCTCTCGTTGGTTGGCCCTCACTACCTATCTGTCGCCACTGGCTCCAAGTCATTTAAAAGTCTATGCTAGGTAAAGCCCCGCCTTATCTCAGCTCACTGGTCACCATAGCAACGCCCACCCGTAACACGCGCTCCTGCAGCTATATTGCACTGGTCATCCCCAAAGCCAACACTTACTTTGGCCGCCTTTCCTTCCAGTTCTCTGTCGCCAATGACTGGAACGAATTTCAAAAATCTCTGAAGCTGGAGTCTTATATCTCCCTCTCTATCTTTCAGCATCAGCTGTCAGAGCAGCTTACCAATTACTGTACCTGTACATAGCCAATCTGTAAATAGCACACCCAACTATCTAATCCCCATATTATTACTCACCCTCTTGCTCTTTTGCACTCCAATATCTCTACTTGCACATCATCATCTGCACATCTATCACTCCAGTGTTAATGCTAATTTGTCATTATTCCGGCCTCTATGGCCTAATTATTACCTACCTCCCTACTCTTCTACATTTGCACACACTGCACATAGATTTTTCTATTGTGTAACACTGTATGTTTGTTTATGTGTAACTCTGTGTTGTTGTTTTTTGTCGCACTGCTTTGCTATATCTTGGCCAGGTCGCAGTTGTAAATGAGAACTTGTTCTCAACTGGCCTACCTGGTTAAATAAAGGTGAAATATATATATATATATATATATATATATATATATATATATATATACATATATATACTGTATATATACTGTTTATACTGTAACATTAGACCAGAAAAGCTATAGCTTCTAATGTCCAGAGGAGACCGTTTCCTCTAGTGTTGATGAAGGTAAACGCCACACGCACCTGGCACAGACGTCAGTTCATTGTCTAGTATTGATTTGATTGAGTTGTCAACTAGCGGGAATTCAACGTGAAATCAACAAAAAATGTCACCATGTCATTGGATTTAGGTTCAAATGTGGGTCAAATTCCGTTAAGTTGATGACTTTTTTCAAATCCAATCAGCTTTCCACATTGATTCAGCGTAATCATATTGAATTTTTTGTTTGAAATGACGTGGAAACAACGTTGATTCAACCAGTGTTTTCCCAGTGGGTAGTGTGAAGCTACAGTAATCTTGTTGCCTACGCTACATCTGCCACTGCCACAAAAATCACTTGTGATGTGTCACACACATACAGAATAAAAAGATCTCCCCAAATTACATAGGGTTTCACAAAACTATAATTTTTCAAAGTAATCAGCCAGGAAGGCTAATGCCTTAGCTGAGATCTGCTGTGCTGCCGAAGTAGAGCTTAGTTTTACATTTTGTGTCAATGCCTGTCTTAAGGCAATCTGAGTTAGGCATTTGAAAGAGCTGATTCATTTGCTGTAATAACAAGACATTATGGGAAAACAAGGCAAAATCAAGGTTTAGAGGTGAGATGGTTTCCCTTTAAAATGTTCATGTGGTACAGCAGACTGGTAAGATCTATTTTTAAGTGAGTCTAACATGGTGGTGGACAAAATGGCATCCTATGTATGGGGGTGTCACACGAGAATTCGATTTGGCTCCCCCTTCTGTCCAGCTCAGGCATTCGGCGTCACCGGCTTTCTAGCTGCTGCCGGACCTGCTGCTGGCTAACACCATTCACTCATCAACCATTGTCTCGTCATCAATACACACACCTGGTTCCAATCCCCACTCTTCACTGTATATACAGTTGAAAGTCAGAAGTTTACATACACTTAGGTTACACATAGGATGGAGTCAATAAAACTTGTTTTTCAATCACTCCACACATTTCTTGTTTACAAACTAGTTTTTGCAAGTCGGTTAGGACATCTACATTGTGCTCTTACATTGTATCACAATTCCAGTGGGTCAGAAGTTTACATTCACTAAGTTGACTGTGCCTTTAAACAGCTAGGAAAATTCCAGAAAATGATGTCATGGTACCGCTCAGGAAGGAGACGTATTCTGTCTCCT
The DNA here is from genome assembly GCF_045791955.1 of Oncorhynchus clarkii lewisi. NCBI lineage: Eukaryota > Metazoa > Chordata > Actinopteri > Salmoniformes > Salmonidae > Oncorhynchus > Oncorhynchus clarkii. Next base: position 43,216,573 of record NC_092163.1, read on the forward strand.
GGAGATGAACGTACTTTGGTGTGAAAAGTGCAAATCAATCCCAGAACAACAGCAAAGGACCCTGTGAATAATCTGTAGGAAACAGGTACAAAAGTATCTATATCCACAGTAAAACGAGTCCTATATCGGCATATGCTGAAAGGCTGCTCAGCAAGGAAGAAGCCACAGCTCCAAAACCGGCCATAAAAAAGCCAGACTACGGTTTGCAACCCGAGGAACACCATCCCAACCGTGAAGCGTGGGGGTGGCAGCATCATGTTGTGGGGATGCTTTGCTGCATGAGGGACTGGTGCACTTCACAAAATAGATGGCAGCATGTGGGAAATTATGTGGATATATTGAAGCAACATCTCAAGACATCAGTCAGGAAGTTAAAGCTTGGTTGCAAATGGGTCTTCCAAATGGACAATGACCCCAAAAAATACTTCCAAAGTTGTGGCAAAATGGCTTAAGGACAACAAAGTCAAGGTATTGAAGTGGCCATCGCAAAGCCCTTACCTCAATCCTATAGAAAATGTGTGGGCAGAACTGAAAAAGCATGTGCGAGCAAGGAGGCCTACAACCTGACTCAGTTACACCAGCTCTGCCAGGAGCAATGGGCCAAAATTCACCCAACTTATTGTGTGAAGCTTGTGGAAGGCTAACCGAAACGTTTGACCCAAGTTAAACAATTTAAAGTCAATGCCCTCAAATACTAATTGAGTGTATGTAAACTTCTGACCCACTGGGAATGTGCTGAAAAAAAGAAAAGCTGAAATAAATCATTCTCTCTACTATTATTCTGACATTTCACATTCTTAAAATAAAGTGGTGATCTTAACTGACCTAAGACAGGGAATTTTCACTAGGATTAAATGTTAGGAATTGTGAAAAACTGAGTTTAAATGTATTTAGCTAAGGTGAATGTAAACTTCCGACTTCAACTGTATATATATATTGCTTTAATAAATTCAGTAGTTCTAAACCTGCAACTACTTTCTACACTGTGACAGGGCTTTGGTAAAGAGTAGTGCACTTTATAGGGAATACGGTGCCATTTGGAATACACACTAAATAACTTTGATGAATAATGGAGAACAAAGCATTGCTCCATAAATGTTAAATCCTCTGAAGAGAACTGGCAGTTTTCTCTCTAAATTCATTAGTTACTCAACTGTTAATGTTGACCCATTCTGAATTATTAATATCAAACAAATGAATGGAGAGGACTCTGGACATTGATCCAAGAGTTTCCACTGACAGCAGCATTCACTCTAAGGCCAGTTTAATTGAGCAATTTGGAACTAGTGCAAAATTTGACTGAAGCTTGGCTCAGCCTCTGAATTTGACCTTCTACAGTGTGTGTGTCTGTGTGGGCCTACTATAGCTATGATTGGTAGTTTTGTCATTGACAGGCGGTCTGTCATCCACTGGTGACACCATTTAAGGCCAATAGAGGAGGATCTGTAGGACTGCAGGCCTGTGTCAGTCAGTGCAGCATTGGAAGCTCTCTGTCACACACGCACGCGTGCACATACACACAAGACCAAATAACTTTAACCAAACTTTGCCTTAACCAAAACTTTCCATTTAATTGATACCCCTGCTTAGTTCCTGCATCACCTGGGATATTTTCAGCAAAGCTAAGGGACCAATTTCAATCTCTCACTAACAGTGTGTTGCTATGCAGTCACCAAGGAATAAAAATGTATCAACACTTCAGCACGAGACAAACACTTAAAACTGCTAAAGGAAGCATAAACAGAGTGGAATTCATGAATGCTGCATAGTACACAGCGTTGGACTACCAGCCAAAAGGTTGCAAGTTCAAATCCCTGAGCTGACAAGGTACAAATCTGTCGTTCTGCCCCTGAACAAGGCAGTTAACCCACTGTTCCTAGGCCATCATTGAAAATAAGAATTTGTTCTTAACTGACTTGCCTAGTTAAATAAAGGTAAAATCAATCAAAATAAATACATGAAATGGAAATATTGCAAAACATTATGAACATATTGTACTCAAAAACTGATACTTGAATGAAGAATCATAATCTCTTGGTACTGTTTTACATTTTATACCGATCTTGTATCTCGTCACTACAAGTTCTGGTAGTAAGCAGGGTTGTTTACTAGGGTGGAGATCAGCTTCTTACCAACATGAAATTTAGTCATAATGTAGTTTACAAAAGTTCTATCAGAAATACTGGTCTGAATGCTCGTTTAACTTCATCCAGTAAGCATAACATAATGCACTTTGTTTCCTAATCTACGGGCATAGTGGGAATGAATACAAACATATCAACATAGCGTCTTGTTTCTTCTCTTTTCTATTAGCCAGCAGCCCCGCTTGGGGCTACCTGCCATCACATCATATGGCTCCGAGGGTCTTCCCTCAGAGACAAGGTCATTCCCTAAACTATTTCAGAAAATGTAAAATTGCATATCGTCTTTTTTGTAAATTCAATTAAGCCTGTACTCGATTGAATTCAGTCTCCCATCCTCCTCTGTATTATGAATTGGTTGTCCAATTCAGTAGTTCAGTAGCCAGCCATGCTTTCACACTCGATGGTTTTGTTTTATCATCATTAATGGTTAGTGACTAAGACTACTCATTACTTCAAAATATACATTTGTTATAAGGATACTACAAGGTTGCCAACATGTTCATCATAGTGAGTCTTTTGTATATGAATCATTAAAATCCACCACAGCTATCATAACTCCAGTCTGGGATGAAAATACGTTTCTAATTCAATTTTTTATATACTGTAGTTATTTCCAGCTCGCTGTGTTTTTTCGTCTTCCAATGAGATAAAGAATTCGATCAGAACCAAAGCTCCCCAACATACCACATTAATTAAAAGTAGAAGAACTCAATAACATTGTGAAGAGAAATAACTATGTCTTGTTTTATTCTCTGAGGATCTACCTACCCTGAGGGTGCATTCTGGAGTGCATTTATTCCACCCAACCCAACTCACGGGAGAAGAAGGAGAGAAAAGCACAGCCAAAGCTCCAAAGTTATCCTGGCACCGAGCAGAACCAACCCACCAGACGTTTGTGAGTGATATAACATTTATGAGATCTGCAAAGGGATGCAAATGTATGCAACCCTGGGGGGAGAAACATACAGCAATGCAATTATTAAAATGAAGTTATGCACATTAACAAGTTGGATGGTTATTGAAAAATGTGTCGTTGTCCTCTCTCCTTGCCGTGCACACTAAAAGGGAAACAAAGAAATCTGTTCAAACTCCAGAGTTATTTGTGTTTGTGTTTATAATGCAGTCTGTGTTTGTAGCCTCACGGTGCAGTATGCCGCGGGCTTAACTCTGAAACGGGTTCTTTTGACGGTATGTGATGTGTTTTATGTTCCGTTTGTGTCTATGACCACTGTGCCTTGGTGACCAGAAACGGAGAGACTAGAAACATTGACAGAAAATATTAAACGTTATCTAGAATGGTTGGACTCCAGACCACGGTATGGACAGACCTTTTTCTATTATAATATTTGAGGTTGTTTCAATATTGTCCTTCAAAACCAAACATACTGTATATCTAATAGGCAAATACTGTCAGGTGGCTTTTGGGGGCCCTAAACGAGATGTGGTTCGTTTTTTAATTTCCATAATAATACTCCACAATGGCTTTTCAAGTAGCATCATGTGAGGTATAGTAGGCAGTGCTTGCTGGGTCTTAGAGTCTACAGGCAGCACCAAGGTCATTGTGCACTGATGCATTAGTCTCAATTAGATTATCCTATCTATGCTATTCCTCAGTGCCCAGTCGTGCCCCGTGGTCCTGATATCAAATATTAGAACACAGGATTGCATTAACAACATCTTCCATCTTTACCTTTTTCTCCAGGTAGCTCCGTAGCGCTTTATTGTGCAAGCTCCTCTTTCTTCAATTTCAACATCAATAGGCCATACTGTAGGGCATTTAGAATATTGAAGTGGAGGACTAATCTAAGACACTTTAATTTGTGTTCTATGGATGTATCCTTGTCTGCCCTCTAATAGCTGAATACCTTGAATCCAAATAGTAAGAAAAGGCCTTGAGATGCCCTTAGGGATCTCTTCAGAAATGTTCATAGGTGTAAAATATTAATTGCATGTATTCAGGTTTGTTATTTTTTGGGCTTGAGGAATTAACTCTATTCGTGTCATAACATTTCCAGGGATGTAATGGGTATTTGTGTGGACCTGTAAAGCAATGTTCATTATACTGTGTTCTCTATGGAGCAGTCAGTGGAATGTTGTTATACTGGAACAGATATTCTGTCCCTGACACTGGTCAACATCGGTCAACATTATTGGACCACAATACAACTCACTGGATAATGTGACTTCAGTTCAGTTCATTGGTTCTATTCCAATATCTGTATTTGAAGCGTCATTATTGTATTTAAAGTATACGTTTTGTGTCTGCTATTGTTACTCAATATAGCCCAGGTTTTGAGATTATTTTGTAAATATACACTACCTTTCAAAAGTTTGGGGTCACTTAGAAATGTCCTTGTTTTTGAAAGAAAAGCACATTTTTCTCCATTAAAATAACATCAAATTGATCAGAAATACAGTGTAGGCATTGTTAATGTTGTAAATGACAATTGTTGACAGCTGATTTTTTTAAATGGAATATCTACATAGGCGTACAGACACCCAGGATGCTGGCCTTCTAGGCAGAGTTGCAAAGAAAAAGCCATATCTCAGACTAGCCAATAAGAAGAAAAGATTAAGATGGGCAAAATAACACAGACACTGGACAGTAGAACTCTGCCTAGAAGGCCAGCATCCCGGAGTTGCCTCTTGACAGTTGGCGTTGAGACTAGTGTTTTGTGGGTACTATTTAATGAAACTGCCAGTTGAGGACTTATGATGCATCTGTTTCTAAAACTAGACACTCTAATGTACTTGTCCTCTTGCTCAGTTGTGCACTGGGGCCTCCCACTCCTCTTTCTATTCCGGTTAGAGCCAGTTTGTGCTGTTCTGAGAAGGGAGTAGTACACAGCGTTTCATCAACCCTTCACCCAATTTCTCACATGGAATAGCCTTCATTTCTCAGAACAAGAATAGACTGATGAGTTTCAGAATAAAGTTCTTTGTTTGTAGCCATTTTGAGCCTGCAATCGAACCCACAAATGCTCCAGATACTCAACTAGTCAAAAGAAGGCCAGTTTTATTGCTTCTTTAATCAGTACAACAGTTTTCCGCTGTGCTAACATACTTGCAAAAGGGTTTTCTAATGATCAATTAGCCTTTTAAAATGATAAACTTGGATTAGCTAACACAACACAGGAGTGATGATTGCTGATAATGGGTGTCTGCATCATGCTGTGGGGATGTTTTTCAGTGGCAGGGACTGGGAGACTAGTCAGGATGGAGGCAAAGATGAACGGAGAGAAGTACAGAGAAATCCTTGATGAAAACCTGCACCAGAGAACTCAGGACCTCAGACTGGGGCGAAGGTTCACCTTACAACAGCCAAGACAATGCAGACGTGGCTTCGGGACAAGTCTCTGAATGTCCTTGAGTGGCCCAGCCAGAGCCCGGACTTGAACCCGATCAAACATCTTTGGAGAGACCTGAAATAAAAATAGCTGTGCAGTGAAGCTCCCCGTCCAACTTGACAGCTTGAGAGGATCTGCAGAGAAGAATGGGAGAATATCTCCACATACAGGTGTGCTGAGCTAACATCATGCCCAAAAAGACTAAAGGCAGTAATCGCTTCCAACGATGCTTCATAAAAGTACTGAGTAAAGGGTCTGAATACTTAAGTAAATGTGATATTTCAGTTGTTGTTTTTTATACACTTACAAAAATGTCTAAAAGCTTGTTTTTGCTCTGTCGTTATGGGTTATTGTGTGTAGATTGATGAGAAAAAAACGATTTAATCCATTTTAGAATAAGGCTGTAACGTAACAAAATGAGGCTGTAAAGTAACAAAAAGTGGTCTGAATACTTTCCGAATGCACTGTATATGAAATTGTTTTAAGAAGTTCATACCAAGGATCATTTAGCTGTTTGATCTTGAATTTTAAGACCCCTTGAAGTATCATGTAAAAAAACGAAACAAATGTTTGATGATAAAACATTCACTTAGCCCATACCAACGCATTGAATAACAGTTTCACTACATGGAACAACAGATATTCCCCCCAAAATATCAAAAGGAAGTTTCTCTCCTATATCTGATAGATATAAGAACAGGAAAACTTTTTATTTATTTAACTCTGTATAATAATAATAATTTTTTCAACTGGTACTGGGGAACCTTCAGACATGTCTTGTGAGGCTTTTGGGAGGCCTACAGCTAAACAACCAACATGCACATGTTCGTGAGAGTCTCGCCTTTGCACAGAGTGTGTAGACCAAGCAGTTCAGACGCTACAGACCGAAGTTGGCAGATTGGCTGTACCGACTTCAGACGAGTCTCCTGACACTTGTGGATGTCGTAGAGCAAAGTGGAGAACACAACCGTTTGGACGCTACTGACCATTTTGTGCAAATGCCGATTTTCGGGATGTCTCATGGTCTGACAAACACAGATCTAGCTCTGTCCCCTTTCTCTGCAGATGCGGAAGTGTGACATAGGCAGATGCGGTGAATTGAGATGCATTCAATGCAAAAAAAAAACAGATATCTCTAGCTTATACTGACAGGTTTTTATGTGGATTTTTGTATTATGCTAATTAGATTTCTACGCGTACAGGACATCGACCTTAGGGGGTTAACAAGTAGTTTATTTCATATAACTGAGAGCAGTTTTTCTGGCTATGCACAGCTGTGTATAAAGAGTTGAGGTTTGGGTATTCAGAGATCAAGCGCTGTGTGCTTTGTGAAGACTTGGCAGACTTCCTCCAGCTGAGCGATCTCTGGTTTAATTCTAACTGGAGATTATTTTCCGGGCTTGTTTGTGTGTGTGTGTGTTGTGGCATCTGTCCAGCCTGTGTCTCCTAGCTTATTGTTTTAGGGCCCGGCGAAAAGATCGACCCAAAACAAATGTAGGACAGAGAAATAGAGAAAATCGTTCACTTGAATGTCACTGCCAGCATCCTGGTTTGAACCCCGCTAAACTACGGAATCATCTGTATAGAACAGATTAGGAAAATCTGTCTTTCTGTTTTAAAGAAAAGAAAAGAGATATATATCCCATGCAGAGATCCGTGGACCCAAAACACATCAGATGGAAACCAAACTAAAAAGACAAACTGAGTTTAGATTGTTTGGAAACTTTAGATGAAACATGTTGCTGTTCTGATCAAATCAAATGTGAAGGCTGGAATCCCTGTGGGGATATGTGCTGTTTGCCAAAATGTCTGTGTTTTGCTAACTTTTGCAGCACATCTTTTTATATCATCATGGAAGAATATAAATAGTTTGCTTATGTGTGGTCTGTCTGATCAGTGGAAAAACTGGACAAGCAGATAATGTAGGCTATCCCTCCACTGGCCTATCCTATTTGTTCTCTCTGATTCTGTTCTCCTCATAGCAGGCTATCTTTCCCTTGCATCTCTCTCAGGCATAGACACATCTATTGTATGCAAGCTAGGCTCTGTGGACACTTTCAGTACTGACTGCAGGATCTTTTATGTTTGCAGTCCCACACTAAATTACAATACTTCGCTTCCTCACCTCACTACATCACATACATCCCAGCCATACCCACACCCCTTTACCCCCCAATCCCCACCGCTGAACTCCTATAGGTAGGTGGTCCATACCTCTAGTACCCCCCTCTACTCCCCTACTCCTCGACCCCCCCACTGCTGATATCCATAGAGGTGGTCCTGTTCATATGTACAGTATCAGTATGATGAAAATGTTTAGAGCAGATGCAATCTCCCTGGCCTCAGCAGAACAGAGCATCACTCAGGGGACAGGCAGACCTTTATGAGAGCTAATGACCCATGGCTTTTAGTGTCTCGCAAGCATCAGCATAATTAGCTTCAACCAAGGGGCTCTGTGTGTGTGTTTGTGTATGTGTGTTCTGTTCCACCCGTCTTACATCTGCCCTTGAAAGCAAAGAAGCCTATTGCTATTGACAAATGGAGTGGGGAGGCAGATGGAGTTGAGGGGAGGCTGGGAGTGTATGTACTCCGGGTCGGATGATGTAGCTTGTAGCCACCCACCATACTTAAAAGGCAAGTGTGTGTGCGTGTGTCCCTTGATCGGATCTGCCAGAAACATACTGTAGGTTTTATTTGAACCATAACTCTCAGTCTCCACGTTGTTTTAAAGGTATGTCATTCATGCCAAACTGTAGACAGTAAAGATTTAGGACAGGAGTGTAATACATGATAATAATGTACAGTACATGTATGTAATTGATGTTTTAATGATGCTGTTACCTCTTCTAATGGGTGAAGGGTTGATGACTTCAGAGATGCAGCCAGAGACGTATAACACAATAACAGTAGATACACAACCAAGTAAGTACAGACTGGGTTCAACCCTACTGTAGCAAAGATGATCAATATTGCTCTGATGTAGGGGGGGGGGGCTCAACAGCATTTACAAGAGACTTCCCACATAGAACTCATGAAGCCTGTATAATGCTTTATAACTTTTTACAAGAATGAATGAGCTTCAATAATGTCTTAATAATGTAGGAGCTCAACAACATTTAGAGACCTCACATATGTAACTAGAGGTGGACTGGCCATCTGGTATTTCGGCCAATGCCAGATGGGCTGGTCGATTTTTAGGCCAGTGGGCCTGTCTAACTTTTTACTGCGAAATGATATTTATCTGGCTAATAATGGGGGTCTCAAGGGACAAAATGGTCCAGTGTGTTAGAAATGCCAGGGACAAGTTCTAGTCCAAGTCCGCCCCAGTATGTAACTCATGGTAACACTTTACTTATAGCCTGCATGGATAATGCTTTATAACTTGTTCTGAGTATGCATGAGCCTTTATAATGTCTTATAATAACTATTTATAAGGCTTATAACATGTTATGTCTCTCTATGTATCAAAAGGCATATTATGTGGTGTTTATTTTCCAATTTCTTTCTTTTTTTATAAATATTGTCACATACACCAGGTCTGCAGATGTCTCAGAATGGGAATAGATAGTGTCGCAATACACTCTGAGGTCATAGCAAGTACAATCACAGTTCTGTTGTATGTCATGAAAATATTTGATGTTATTGTGCAGGAGACTGTGAAAACTCAATTGCACCGAACATTACGTTATTCATGCAGCTAGCAAAGTTATAGACAGAACAGAGTTAATACACTGCATGCAGCCTGTTTGGTGGAGGAATTATTTTTATTCTAATACATTATAATGTCTCTCTCCCAAAATGCACCCTATTCCCGATATAGTGTGCCACTTTTGACTAGGACCCTGGACCATGATCAAAGGTAATGCAATATGCAGGGAATAGGATGCCATTTGAGACTGACACCAAGGCTGCATACTGCATAGGCACAATTTTGCCCAGATCGAAAAGAAATAATGAATAATGGATTGTGCTCCTTTGCGTTTGTTGCAAAAGATAACAACAATTAACACCTCATATTAAACTGGAGAGTTAAAAAGCAGTAAGAGATTCTAACAATTGACAATTAATTATTTCCCTGTTTGCTTGACAAAATGATATAAAAAGATTGACCAATTTACTCCCACCTCTTCCATCTCAGGGAAAACATCACTCATTACCAAGACAAAAGGTGGGAGACAGGTAGTCACTGAATAGGGATATTCTGTTGTGTATACTGTAAGTATACAGATGTAGGATCTTAATTTGAGCCAGTTTAATACAGCAGGAAAATAATCCTGCAGCAACAGGAAATATGAATTATTATGTGGATTATAATTAATGGATAGTTTTGTAGGAGTTGATACATTTTTCGTAAGTTAAATTTAAATTACAAACTTCCAGAAGCTTCTGTTCCCCGGGCGCCGAAGACATGGATGTCAATTATGGCAGCCCCTTGCACCTCTCTGATTCAGAGGAAATGCGGAAGACACATTTCAGTTGAATGCATTCAGTTGTACAACTGACTAGGTATCCCCCTTTCCCTTTCCTGTTTTTTAAACCCCAAATATACTACACGTTTCACTTTTTTTCTCCTTCAACCGCGTGATCGAATTAAGATCCTACACCTGTATATGGGCTGGTGGAAGTACCCCATATAACATATTACAATAACATCATGTTTATTCATCATCTAGCTACAATGTTTGCAAACTTGGGTCATGGGAGAATTATTGTTGTTACTGAAGGACACACATAAACAAACCTTGAGAAACCTCAACAAAAACAGAACTTTAAATGTTTTACAGTGTTGTGACTGGCGTCCTGTTCTACAGTGAGATCTGCTGCGGGTGAGGGGTAACATCACAGGGGATGATTCGAACAGGCTGAACAAAATCAGAAAGAAGGATCTGCCACCTGAGCCCTTTACCACGTATCTGGTTTGAGGACGTAGCGAGGTAACTTTGATCAACTCTTGAGTTCAACTTGGGACAACCAGTACCACTAAAGTGGCTCATCTTTAAGCCAGGTGCATTTCTATGGCAATGGATCCTTCAGAACTACCCTACTCGGGGGAAGGCTAACTCAGGGCTAACTCCATTAATCGTGAATTAAGAGTCGAGGACCAATGAAATCTAAGCGGAATGGCATGCTGTAAAACTCCCGCCAATCCTTTCTTTGGATCAGTAGATACATCTCATTATTTTAATACTTTTTGGATATTCGATGAGGGTTGTTGACGTCAACTGCCTGTATTCAATGGAAACAACTCCGATATAAAGTACTTTTTCTCAAAGTTGCGGGGATGTCATGTCTAAGCATTACGAAACTTGTATTCAATCAAATAAACCTCATGTAGCAAATAAGCCATAAATCTTTTTCTTGACCAAATTCGACTCTCTCATTGACCTCCATACAAAAAGTAATTGCTTGGTGGACGAAAAAAATGGCACCTACTACAGGGAGAAAGATTTTCATGCAGGGTTGGGCGTAACTCTTGTTACGCGTAACTCTTGTTACGTAACTCTTGTTACGCCCTCCTCTCTGATGAAATCAGATTCCCTCCCTTGCGCAAAGATTGCATCATCATCCCATTCATTTGAGGAAGACGACTGATTAAATATTTTATTAATCAAATTGTTTTTTTTTGTGTGTAAAAAAAATTGTAATGTAAAAATACGTATCACATTACACATTTAGTAATGACAGAATGCATTTGAAACTTTACACACAGTAAAACTTTTGTATGACTTCATAAAAAATATTTTGTCAATGGTGGGGACAAAAGTGCTTATACCTTGATAACACGCATACAAAAGACGGCTTTAACGATAAGTAATACAATTAAGACGTCACTTCAACAAACCTATTTCACGCCATAGCCTGCTGAATTTACACGATAACTTTTCTTTCATTTGATTTCGGCACAAAATGAAAATGTGGCACTAACTCGCTACATGTATTGATGTTTCAGCATTGTCTCAATGAAGAGTTAAGCATTCGACTAGCCATGTGCGACATGCACATACAATTACAAGCCTCCTAGAGTTAGCGGCAGGTGGACGAGGAATATCGACTGTCATTATACGGATGAAGCCTGAGCAGGAATGTGAAGCTAACTGAAACTGGCTGGCTTATAAAAGCCTGAGTAGATCTAGCTTGCACCGTGGTGTAACCCTCAGGACAAGCTAGAGCCCATTCTTAATAAGCTGATCAACCACATCCAGTCTAACTCTAGCTACCCCCTCCACAGTATCTGCTTGGAGCATCGCAGTGCACACACACTTATTTTACCTAGGTGCAAAACATAACTTTTGCACAGATCCTTTTTACCCTATGCAGTTTTTTAACACCAACACTTATTCTTATAGAATAAGTGATGATGTTCTGCTTTTAGTGTCCATTGTTGGGCTTTTATTGTTTATTTATTGGTGTTATTTGATTTGGCTGATGCAATCAAATTTCCCATGAATAAAGTACTATCTTATCTGATGTTATCTTACCATGTAGCATGTTTGTGGTTATTTTGTGTGCATTTTGCTTGCACATGTCATGCATGTCACCATACAATTTCAGAGCATTGAGCCACTGTAGGTCAATCACTGTTGTCACGCATGCGCATTTTGGTTGAATAAAGTATGATTGCATGCTGTTACCTTTTCGATGTGCATTAAGCACTAACATGTCTACGTCTTTTCTAATCTTTCCGTTTTAATAAGACCTTTTTATAGGGTTTTAGTACATGCTGCAAATCATTTATGACCCAACTAACCACTTCCAAACTTCTCATTGTTGTCATTGATAATACCTTTAATAATGGGCCTAAATGATTGTTTTCACCACTGTTTCTTTGTGGGTTTTTTTATTTCACAACCTTCAGCCAGCACTGTCAAATACTACGTTTCCTGCTATGGTGGGTGACAGCATGGCACTCAGTTGTTATCAGTTCAAAGCTGGATTCAGTTGGAGAAGCTGACAGTCTGTCATTGTAATGCAGCTACTAATGAGTCCTATACCACTATGGGTATTCTAAAAGACACACACACACACACACACACACACACACACACACACACACACACACACACACACACACACACACACACACACACACACGCAAACTTGGGAACATTGTCTTTAAAGCTGCATTGTCTACATGAGAAATCTTATGGAATCCCGGTTTAACCACATTCCCCTTCATTTGAAAACTTTACTGACAATTAGAGTGAAGAAGTTTCTCAATAGGAAAGGTAGGTTGCATTCCAAATGGCACTCTGTTCCCTACATAGTGCACTACTTTTGACATAGGGACCCTGATCAAAATTAGTGCACTATATTGTGATTTGGGTGCCATTTGGGACGGAGATATAGCCATTCAATTTCACTTTTACAACAGATTCCCTCCATATAGGATCATCAGCAGGCAGCAGGCTACCAACCCAGAAAAATGTATTTATTTTGACAATCGACCCCACTCCCTCCCTGCCTCATACTTTTTATTTTTGTTTGAACCTTTTAATTTTTCAATATTTTCAATAATTTGTTTATGGTGTGTTTATTAATTATGAAATTATGAAAAATATTAATAACATTCCACCCATGAGGCCACTAGGTCATTTGACGCAGGAAAATGCTACATTTTCAATTATATGGCAATGTCCATGTCCATAGTTGCATGTTTCTCAAAAAATGTGAATTAACACAAACAAAGCCACGTCTGACTGCTGAAGAATGTTTGGAACATAGAATTAGAATGACATAGATTTAGGATTCTAGTTCTATGGTTGTAGTTCTAATATGTAGGCCTATCCCCCAGTGAGACATGGACACAGTGAGACAGAGAGAGAGAGAGAGAGAGAGAGAGAGACTGCCTGCAGCTGCAGCACTACCATATCAGATTGATGCCCCACACTAGCATCCATGTTTCCATGTTGTGTTTGTTATTATCTTGAAGATGGGATGCATGAAACAATTAATCCAAACCATTACTTCTGTGATGTATTTCTTCCCAGTGGTGTCCTCCCACCACTGCTAACGTTCCTGCACCATGTTTGTGTCCGAAATGGCACGCTATTACCTACATAGTGCACTACTTTTGACTAGAGCCCTATGGCCCAAAATTAGTGCACTATAAAGGGGATAGGGTGCCATTTGAGATGCATGCCATATTTCATATGCACAGCCACATGATTAACTACCCTTGACATTGAAATATAAAATCGTCCTTCATGCAAATATACAGTACAGCCATAACCATGGTTTGTAATTGAATGCAAGGGAGGGCAAAGAATTAGACTTGCAAAACATCATCCCAGATACAAGGAAATTACATTGAAATAATGCTTCGCTGTCAGTACAGAACAAGGATCTGAATACACAACTGGGTGCAAATCTCTTGACAGCTCGTCAATGGTTTGAAGAGAGTGACAAGGTTCATGGACAGCACCCACATCCTAGGCATCTGATTCAGTTCCACAGACTATTCAGCACCATGGACAAAACCCAAACCATTCAGTTCAGAACCATGCTCAGCACACAGCCGGCATCATAGGCAGAGCTGAGAATCCATAACCAATAGGTGAAGGTCTCTGAATACTTTAAATAGAAGATACATTTTCTCTGCTGATCTGCTGGCATCCACAACTCAATCAGTTAATTCAGTACAATGGACAATTCAACACCATGGACAGAGCTGATAATTCAGCTCTACATATTACAGCATCTGCTACCGTTGAACCTTTAGTTACTGAAAATTAAGACTCCATAAGAGATAGGTGGAGAAGTTTTGAAGATTATCCTTTTGAGTATTTTTTTTTCTCTCTGTTTAATTTGGTTGTGGATGCATTTTTGAATCTGATCTTCCATGAGATATTTGGGGTGCGCTCTCTCTCTCTCTTACTTTAGACACCAGTTAACTCTAATCAGATTTTCTGACACTAATGCCTCTGCGTGCGCTGTGCGCTGACACTATGTGTGGCAGTCATGATTTATGGGTACACTGTAATTGGATCTCAGGTTTAGCCTTATCTTTATGAAAGGTCTTTGTAGGGAATGACTAATTGTTATTGTCAAGGTGCTGCATGCTGGCAGAGTTAATGAAGTTAATGACTTAAGTGTTGGGCTTATGAGAGGAAAGTTACTGGCTATACCTCTGTCTGTAGAAATCAGATCTGATTTTAGACCCGTTGAGAGAGAGAGAGTGGTAGAGAAAAAGATACAGAGTAGGAGGGAGACGGAGGCTTTGACTATGCAGACAGTCAACATGTTATTGTGTAGTTAGCTAGTTAGCCTCCACATGAGCTTTTAATGTGTCTCCAAGGTGAGGGAGGCAATGTGAAAATCTTTGTTGACTTTTAATTAATCCTCACACTCACAGACTCTCATTGGGAGCCAGCATCAATCAGGAAAGCTTTCCCATTGAATGGGTCATCATGTGTAGCTCTTTAATACATACTCAGTGTACTCTGTGGAAAATGTGTTCATTTCCTTGTGAATAAGGATGACTGAGAATGTGTTTGTTGCATGTGTGTGTAATTAGTGGTTGCTATGGGACCCCATTCAGATGGGGTCAGGGTTATGAGTCCTGCTCTACACTGTGGGCTGATGTTTCTGTATGGCTGATGGACTGTGACTATAATAGCTTGATATACATGTATTTTGCAAAGTCCTGCAGGAATATTACAGACAGCCTGAGCCCGCCCTCCGTCTCAGCCAAACCATAAGTGGTTTTTATAAACTTAAATTTGACAGGGAGCGAGAGAGTGTGAGAGAGCGAGAGAAAAAGACAGAGTGAAAGAGAGGGAGAGAGAAGACTGCATTCATCTGTGTTACAACCTTTTCCTTGCCAAACTGAAATGATGTGCCAGCCGAGAATCTAACGTGCATATCTTCAGAGTTGATGACATCACCAGGTAAATCCTTGATAATCTTCCAAATTCTGTCACATTTTCTTTTCCCTGTACCTGAATGTGGGGGATTTGCTGGTTGTGTTTATTTGTTATATGCTAATGTGGTTTTGTATTGTCTCTGAAGTCCATTATGCAAACAGGACAGGGAACATTCCAAGGCTCATTAGCTCTTGCAGATTAATTTTCGGAATTTGCAATAGTATATTTGAACAAATGTTATGTCCCCCCCACACACACACACGCACACACACGCACCCGCACACGCACACACACACGCACACGCACACGCACACACACACACATCAAAGCCCAGGGATTGGCATAATGGTGGCACATTAAAAAGGGTCTGCGAAAAGAAATGTACTTATGCCATTTTGTGTAAAGTTCGTATCTCTCAGTGGAAAGAAAAAATGATACCCACGCACAAAGAATATGCTAAATAGATTGTCACGTTGCTTTCCAATAGGAGAGATACTGAGGGAGGGATGGAGGATATTACAACGATTGTACATTTCCCACACACTAGATATTGATTGATGGATCTGTGCATGCACTGTGGAGTAGTTGTATGACATAATATGCTGTTCATTGTTGTCATATCCGTGTAATCCATATATCATAAAATAACATATATGTTTCTGTCTGCAAAAGTTGCAGTATAATAAAATAAAAAATATTCTTACAGCACACTGAAGGTGCAATGCTTTGGCAACTATTTGAACATAATGTAGGGAACACATAACACATAGTTTATTGGTTTCTTAGAGACAAAACAAAGATGCTAATGCAATCCAATGACCCCCCCCCCCCCCCCCCCCCCGATAGAGACAGATAGCTCTCTGAGGTGTTCCAGCATAAAATTGGCATGTCAGATAAAATCATCCTTCTCAATTAGCCCCAGTTATTTGTCCAAAGTGCCAATGTTAAATTGAAAGCAAATTCCTCTACGTAGACAACATGGTTGTTTGAGACTGATCGTCATAGGTCTCATTTTAAAAGGGGGGCAGAGTGGCCAGGGTGAGAGAACGTGAGGGAGAACGAGAGAGAGAGAGAGAGAGAGAGAGTGAGAGAGAGAGAGAGAGAGAAATATAAAGTAAAAGAGGGGGGATAAAGAGAGAGATATGTGCTAGAGTAGTGTGGAGGGCTAGTAGAGGCCACAAGGAAAGGGACCACAGAGTCCCAGAGCTGTCATTGAGAAGAGATCTACAGTTTAGGTCTAATGAATTTACGGGCTTTAAGTGTGGCACCTCTGTCCAAACACTTTGAAATTCCTCTTCCAGGAGATATAGAATATGGAGAACTCTGTAATCCTATTCATATTGATAAATGGTAATAGTCAATTCAGGGATTACAGAGAACCTATTTATTTTCTGGGACATGAATTACACACAAATGTTTTGACAGGGAGGCTGTTGCACAAGGACGAAGGGAGATGATTGATGGGTGGTTTTTAACCTTGGGAGAGTAGAGACAGGTTGGTTGGTAAGTGGAGAGATACTGTAGGTCGTGAGAGCTAAAGGGTTTGTTTGTACAGAAATTTGTTGAGATAGGGTTCGTAAGTGAATAGATAGGCAATGCCTAGAGATACAATGGCTAGGTTTGTACAAAACCTTTTGGCTAAACAACTGAGGTTGGTTTGTAAGTGGCGAGAGACCGTAAGCTGTACAAACAGAAAACACAACTAGACTACAATCACTCACAACCGTATTTTGCAGTAATGTCAGTCCTCAAGGACTACTGTAGAGTTATTGACAAGCTTTTTGGTTGACGAGGTCTAAGGTCATCACATTGCCTACACACAGACAGATAAATCAGGGATTTTTCTAACGCACAGTTCAGAGGTCAAATTTATGGCAAGTCAACTGAATAGAAATTAAAAGCGGGTTGGTGCAGTTAAGAGCTTTGCTTGACATACAAATTGGTTTCATACAACCGCTCTCAACACTGCAGAAGATTTCCTTGTAGGTTTTGGGTCGAATTTAGGTATAACAGCGACCTCTCACAGATGTCTTCCACCTGCGAATTCGAGGCAGAGACTAAAAAGCAAGGCGAGAGGATTTACTCTGCTCAAAATCTGTCCGTGTTAGATAAGCCCTTTGTTGTATGGAGGTCTATGAGAGGGTGACGAATTATGCGAGGCTTATTTGATTGAACAGTTTCGTAAAATCTTTAGGCTGTTACAAATTTACTGATAAAAGTGGATGCATGTGGCATTCCGGCAACTTTGAGAAAAACGACTTAGTTGTGCCTGTTGTTCACATATCTGCCCTCTCATTGGCTAGAATGGTCCCACCTGATCTCGCCTGCCTTCAATCATTGAGGACATGTACACTGAGGAAACAAAACATTAAGAATACTTGCTCTTTCCCATGACATAGACTGACCAGTTGAATCCAGGTGAAAGCTATGATCCCTTATTGATGTCACTTGTTAAATCCACTTCAATCTGTGCATATATTAACATATATTAACATGAAGGGGAGGAGACAGGATAAATAAGGATTTTTAAGCCTTGAGACAGTTGAGACATTGATTGTGTATGCGTTCCATTCAGAGGGTGAATGGGCAACAGGGTATGGTAGAATGGGTAACATGGTATGGTAGAATGGGCAACAGGGTATGATAACCCCACCGATTTGGGGGTATCAAGAACTGCAATGCTGCTCTGTTTTTCTCACTCAACAGTTTCCCATATGTATCAAGAAAGGTTCACCACCCAATGGATATCCCGCCAACTTTACACAACTGTGCGAAGCATTGGAGTCAACTCGATAACAGGAAGATGTTCCTAATGTTTGGTATACGTAGTGTATTTCCATTGTCACTCGGCTATCTTGTCAAAATAATAGATCTTTGTCCGAGGCAATGATTGTGCTTCCATTGTGGGTGTGGTGGAGATGCAACATTTATTTGCATGTAATTAACATATATTAACATGCATTACCATTACTCTGACAGTGGAAGAACTGCTCTGGCGTGTTGCATGAAACAGAGGAGTGCTTCCCCCACACCGCGCCAACGTATTTTCAAAAGTCTGATGAGGCGGCACTCTATTGTTTCAGACAGCACTTTATCCCTCTTCCAAAGAGAGAAAGAATATATGTACTGATCGAAGTGGTTTTAAAAAGTGACATTAATAAGAGATCCTAACTTTTACCTGGTCAGTCTATGTCATGGAAAGAGCAGGTGTTCTTAATGTGTTGTATACGTTATACTGTCACATACACAAGGTGCAGTGAAATGTGTTGTTTTACATTGTCAGTCATAGCAGTGCGATGCCCGTGGAGCAAATTAGGGTTAATTGCTTTGCTCAGGGGTACATATACAGATTTTTGACCTTGTCAGCTCGGGTATTCGAACCAGTAACCTTTATTGGTCCAACGCTCTTACTGCTAGGCTACCTGCCACCCTGTGATGTATTGTTTAGATCGGTACGGCAATAGAGAGCCGTTTGAACTAGGGCTAAGAAACGAAGGCTAACCTTTCGTAAAGTAAAATATTCATGGTTTCATTGACATTTCCTGAGTTTATGGTACTATCTGTGTGAAACAACAGTATGTTTAAAGCATTTTATGGTGGACTCACTGAAACTTTTACTGAATGGAAGTTCAGAAGATTTGAAACCGCTGCATGTTAAGTGGTATGTCTTTGTAGGGATTCCACCTTTCAGGAGAGACTGGGCCTTTTAAACAGTCTTCTATTAGTCTCTGAAGACATCTGTTAGACTGTAACGTCTCCCTATTATGTTGGATCATTAGCAGGCATAATAACCATAGCCAAGGAAGGGATGATGATATGCAAAACGAATAAGGAGGCATTATCATACACTCTCAGAAGAAAAGGTACCAAATTGTACTTAAAGAGGTACAAACGCTTGTCACTGTAGCTTGTAGCTTGTAAGCTTGTACCTTGTAAGGTACGTCCATTGTACCATTAGTTATAGGTACATAATTGTACCCTTGCAGTTTTAAGAGCCAAAAGGTACACATTTTCCTTTTTAGGGTAGACCCAACCTGGATTTAAATCTGCCAAGGTCACACCTTAACCATAACACCAAGAAGTCCATTTCTTTTGACAAGGTCACTCACGGTTGTGTTAAGGTCGCTACAATACTACAATAATACAGCTCTTTATTGTCACATGCTCTGATGTAAAGCCTTTATAAAGGCTCATAAAGGCTGGCAGCGGACATGCTCAAACTTTAATTAACATAACCACAGACTATTTAAACTTGTACAACACTTCCACTCATGGGTGGTTGTCACTAGTTACCACAGCATCAAAGTAGAAATTGGATATATTGTAAAAATTCCATATTTTTGTTGTTGTTGCTATCTGGTTTTAATTTAAAGTGAGGGTTAGGCATGAGGTTAGCAGTGTGATTAAGGTTAGAGTCAAGGTTAGGTTTAAAATCTGATTTTAAGAGGAGAAATTGTAGAAATAGACCGGGCTTAGCCATAATTAAGACTTTGTGACTGTGGTAACTAGTGACACCCTTCATGGGTGGTCAAAAATAACTGAAAGCCACGGCCTCACTAAGCCATGCCTTTGTACCTTTATATTCAAAATATTGGGTTCAAAAATCTACCATTATACTAGATTATCCACACATGTAGGCCTACCATAAAAGGTATCAACCAGTACCGTACGATATAGCCAATTATGTGTACCACTGAAGGTAGCCTACATTATGTGTGTTTTGATATTTTTGTACCCGAGGGAACAATGTATCCATAACCTTTTTTCTGAGATTGTACAAAACAGCTGTAAAGACAATTCAAAGTCTTCTATATCTCCCCAATGTCATATTTGCTTGGTTATTTGTTTAAAGGGATACTTCCCCAGAGTCAGATTAACTTGTGGATACCATTTTTATGTCTCTGCGTGCTGTTTGAAGTTGCTAACTATAGTTAGCACAATTGCTAACTAGCATCAGCACAATGATTGGAAGTATATGGTAGCTGCTAGTAGATACCATAGACTTCCTGTCATTGCGCTAATGCTAGTTAACATTCTCCTGGCAAAACTACGTCTAATTTGCTACATACTGGATGCAGAGTCATACGAATGGTATCCATGAATTCATGTTCCTCTGGGGAAGTAGATGAAGGGCTTCATTGACAAAATCCCAGTGTATCTTTTGAAGTCTCAGTTGTCGACTCACTCTTTGTCTTTTAAACCGCGAACGCTCACAGTGCAGTGAAAATATTGGAACTACTGTGGAGAAAGCGGTTTCTTGATAATTGAGGTTGTCAATGGAGCGAGCCAAGACTGAATTTAATTCTAAATTGCTGCACATGGTAATAATGTTCTAAAAGTTTCTGATGCTGTACCATCTGTCCTCATTAGGATGCTGTCACTCGCTGCTAATGGTCTAAACCCTTTAAAGTGCACTTGGCCACAGGAACGAGCGGAGCTGAGCAAAATTTGATAACGTTTGTGGTTAAAGAAAAAAATCAAGCCAAGAAAAAAATCATGTTTTTAGAAAAGGTCACCATCACTTGAAAGCAGCAAGCCATGAAGTTTTCATTTGCCCTTGGTAAACCTCATATAGGCCTATAGGCTAAAATAGGAAATATAGGAAAACACGTCTGTATGTGCCTGCATGCACGGAAGCACGCACACACACACCAGAAGTCCTTGTTCTCGTTCCCATTTATGGAGGAGCTGATCATTATTTCTAGTCCTGTAAAATAGAACGTAGAATTGTATGTCAAAAATGTTGCCTCTCACATTTATTCTTGTTAAAGTTATAGCTCTTTGTAATGATGCTAATGGCGTTATAATAGGCTTTTAGGCAGGCAGACAAACAAGATGAGATACCTAACATTGATTGCATGCTGTGAACCCCAGTTTTAGTGTATAATAGATTGTAGAGTTTGTCTTTATTCAGCCCAATTGATAAACACATTTAGGGCCAGATGTTGTGAAGGAGGTGCACTTGGGAATGTGCAAATCTCCAATAATGTGGCTATAAACCCCACGAAACCATAAATAATTCAATATATTCTTCTTGGCAAAGACATTGGCCCTCACTACAGTGTTAGGAAGATGTCTTTGAGTCCGAAATAAAGCAAGACATGTACAGATATAGGGTCTTCCATTTGAGCCAGTTTGCTACAGAAGGAAAATAATCCTGCAGCAACAGGAGATCATAATTATTATGGGGATTATAAGTAAACGGACATTTTTGTAGGGGTTGATATATTTTTCGTAAGGAAAAATCAAATCTGAAATTTCTAAATGGAAATTGCAAACTTCAGAAGCCTTTTTTAGACCTCAAATATACTGCACGTTTTACAAGATCCCACATCTGTACAAAACTACCTGTTGAACTGTAGAGGCATATTGGAACACTATTTCATTAGATTATTTCAACTGAATGTCTGAATCACTAAAATGAATCAGCCTGTGAGAGAATTCTAATCAAGTCGAGGGAAAGTTATGTCGTGGTGAGATGGGAGCTGTTCAACATCCTCAGAAAGGTATGGAGACGTGTTAGTCTCATGACAGTGGTTGAGTACACAGTGGATACAACAGAACTACTGATTGGTTGTTGCCTGGTGCATATACGACCTGTGACGTAAAATAACTATTTCTCTGACTGCAACCTTGGTAAAAACAGAGGTTGGTATAGATTGTTCTGTCAACCAGGTCTTCCATTTGACATACTGTAGCTCCTTGGTTTTCCTGTGGTTGACTTGACTTGCTGTGTGTTTGTTGGCGGTTGACTTACTTTACGCTCTTAAATGATATTAGTAGGACAATTTGTTCTCAGTGAGGTTGTTGTATCAGATCTTGGTTTCTCTGTGGTTGACTTGACTTGCTGTATGTTATTATTAAGGTATTGTAGCAAATTCGGGGGTAGCTCTGACCAGGACTCAAACCTGCGTCCCGTGGCTGTCAAGCCAACAACTTAACCATTATGCCAAGAGGTCCAAACCTCTTGATGAGTGTTGGGTTAAAGTTCACTACACTACCGCCTTCCTTCGGGAGAGCGTGTCCCCACGCTTCTGAACACCAAGTCCCTCATGTGTACAAGCCGCTATGATGGTCTCACGGACGCCATCCTACTTCTGACCTCAATGTAGATAATTCAGGGGGTATCCCCAAACAGGACTCGAACCCGCAGCGGTCTAAGGCACTACATTGCAGTGCTTGAGGCCTCACTACAGACCCAGGTTCAATCCCGGGCTGTCAATCCTGGGCTGTCGCAGCTGGCGCACAATTGGCCAAGTGTCATCTGGGTTAGGGGAGGGTTTGGCCAGCCAGGATGTCCTTGTCCCATCGCACTCTAGCGACTCCTGTGGTGGGCCAGGCACATGCATGCTGACACGGTCGCCAGTTGTACAGTGTTTCTTCAGACACATTGGTGTGGCTGACTTCAGGGTTAAGCGAGCAGTGCGGCTTGGCAGGGTTCTGTTTTGGAAGATGGATGGCTCTTAGCCTTTGCCTCTCCCGAGTCCATATGGGAGTTTCAGCGATGGGACAGGACTGTAACTACCAATGGGATGCCACGAAGATGGGGTTAAAAAAAGAAACAATATTTACAAGAAAATTTAAATTAAAAAACAATGCCAAGAGTTACATACAGCTTGATGAGGGTACTGTGTTGGGTTAAGGTTGCTGCACTATGCTAATAAGATTAGTTGTTCTGTGATAGAGGTTGTGGTGCCAGGTTTTGGTTTGACTTGACTGGCTGTGTGTTATCAAGGTGCTAGCTAATTAGAAGCCCTTTACTGGAGTCATCCTGGCGATAATGTTATCAAGCTGAAGAAGCTGGGGTTAAATTCATTTAATGAGCCTTACAAAACAGCATGGAGGAGAGGAGCACCCACCCACCCACACACACACACACACACACACACACACACACACACACACACACACACACACACACACACACACACACACACACACACCCTGCAGGAGCTCAGTCTCTTTGATGCATTGTGGGATTCATTAGAACAGGTCATGGTTTCTAGAAATAACCTAATCACTGAAACTTGACTGTAATAACTCTCAATTATACCGGATCAAAACGCACTTTTCTCTACAAAATAACCACAGCATAAGTTATTTAATTGAGTACCACACTATCAAATAAATGAGAAAGTAGTAAAAATGTTTATTTGCATTTTTAGGGCACCATGTTTCCCTCAGGGGAATGTTATAGGCATATGCAGATGAGAATGAGCAATTTAACTAAAATCTGGTGCGATATTTGTTGCACATGGTCCCTGTCAAATAAAACAGCCTGAATGGCATCCTAAATAAATGACTGATTCCATGTTCTGGTTTGTTGCTTGGCTGTTTTGTTTGGTTAAGGAGACCTCCTGTTGATTACCCATCATAAATAGCACCTGTGTTGTGTATTGTTGTGCCCCAGGCTGATGTAAAAGAGCTGTCCAGAGATAGGATGACATTTGATCCAAATATGCCAAGTAGTCTACAACCTGTCCAAACAACAGAGATAAGGAGGAGGGCTATTGTCAGGCAAATATACTATATTACCAGCATTATTATGTAATGTCTCTATGTAACTTTAAAATATAATTGTAATTACTGTATCATTAATCCAAGATTAATTCATCCAAGATGGCATAGCAGTGAAGACGTGTTTTGTTCGTCTTCTCGTGTACTTTTGTATTTTTCTAATTTTTTGTATGTATATTTCAATTTTATTTTCAATCTCTTTTCGATTTTTAATTAGATTATACTTCTGGTAACCTGCCTCACCCAATGTGATACGGAATTGCTATTATTTTTAACTTTAGAACACATTCAAGAAACTCCAGTAGTTAACTAGCTAATTAGCTACAAGCTATTTGGTCATTGTTAGCCACTGCTAGCGGCTTTTACCTTCTGCACAGATACCAGCCTTGTTTTTAGCAAGGATAATACTCGCCAGTCTACCAGTATCGGACTGTCTCTCCACAACAACGCTGGATTCCTGCCGTAATCCCTGGACCACTACTTCTGATCCTCACAGCTTGCACCCAGTACCGAAGCTATCCCTGAGGCCCACCTCCTGGCCTACTCAGCTGCTCACCCGAAACCCACTCATACACAGCTAGAGCCCAATACTCCACCGGATCCTTGCTGTAAACTCTGGACCTTGGCACCGGATCACTGCTGCTACCGATTGGCTATAGTGGCTAACGCCACTGCCACGAAGCTAGCACCAGTTAGCCATGAGCCAGGCACATCTCCCGGCTAGCAAACTAAATTCTACAATACCTCTTTCGCCATCTGGCTTGGATTATCTATCGACACGGTGCCTCGCCGCACCACCACGACTGGTCTGCCGACGAATACTGCATCCGCTGTGCCTTCAACCGGCCTCCGTCGGAGCAGACGCTCCTACTAGCCCCGGGCTACTAACTTTAAACGCTGTGTCGCCCGCGTGCTAGCGTAGTGCCGGCTTCCCTGTTCCATCTACTGCTGCCCCCTGGACACTATGATCACTTGGCAACATAGCTGATGCCCGCTGGACTGTCCATTAATCACAGTACTCAATTCTGTTTTATCTGCTGTTGTTGTGTTAGCTGATTAGCTGTTGTTGTCTCATCTGTTGTTTTAGCTAGCTCTCCCAATCAATACCTGCGATTACTTTATGCCTCGCTGTATGTCTCTCTCAAATATCAATATGCCGTGTATACTGTTGTTCAGGTTAGTTATCATTGTTTTAGTTTACAATGGAGCTCCTATTTCCACTCCTCATACCTCTGATACCGCCTTTGTCCCACCTCCCACACATGCGGTGACCTCACCCATTATAACCAGCATGTCCAGAGATACAACCTCTCTTATCATCACCCAGTGCCTGGGCTTACCTCCGCTGTACCCGCACCCCACCATACCCCTGTCTGCACATTATGCCCTGAATATATTCTACCATGCCCAGAAATCTGCTCCTTTTATTCCTTGTCCCCAACGCTCTAGGCGACCAGTTTTGATAGCCTTTAGCCGCCCGCACCCTCATTTGTTGACTTCTGTGATCGAAAAAGCCTTGGTTTCATGCATGTCAACATCAGAAGCCTCCTCCCTAAGTTTGTTTTACTCACTGCTTTAGAACACTCTGCCAACCCTGATGTCCTTGCCGTGTCTGAATCCTGGCTTAGGAAGGCCACCAAAAATTCTGAGATTTCCATACCCAACTATAACATTTTCCGTCAAGATAGAACTGCCAAAGGGGGAGGAGTTGCAATCTACTGCAGAGATAGCTCGCAAAGTAATGTCATCCTTTCCAGGTCCATAGCCAAACAGTTCGAACTTCTAATTTAAAAAATGAATCTCTCCAGAAATAAGTCTCTCACTGTTGCCGCCTGCTACCGACCCCCCTCAGCTCCCAGCTGTGCCCTGGACACCATCTGTGAATTGATAGCCCCCCATCTAGCTTCAGAGTTGGTTCTGTTAGGTGACCTTAACTGGGATATGCTTAACACCCTGGCAGTCTTACAATCTAAGCTAGATGCCCTCAATCTCACACAAATCATCAAGGAACCCACCAGATACATCCCTAAATCCGTAAACATGGGCACCCTAATAGACATCATCCTGACCAACTTGCCTTCCAAGTACACCTCCGTTGTCTTCAATCAGGATCTCAGCGATCACTGCCTCATTGCCTGTTTCCTAGCCACCGTGCTTCTACACCTGCATTGCTTGCTGTTTGGGGTTTTAGGCTGGGTTTCTGTACAGCACTTTGAGATATCAGCTGATGTACGAAGGGTTATTTAAATACATTTGATTTTGATTTGATTTGATTTGATTTGTATCCGCTACAGGCCCGCGGTCAAACGACCACCCCTCATCACTGTCAAACGCTCCCTAAAACACTTCTGCGAGCAGGCCTTTCTAATTGACCTGGCCCAGGTATCCTGGAAGGATATTGACCTCATCCCGTCAGTAAGGATGCCTGGTCATTCTTTAAAAGTAACTTCCTCACCATCTTAGATAAGCATGCTCCATTCAAAAAATGCAGAACTAAGAACAGATAAAGCCCTTGGTTCACTCCAGACCTGACTTCCCTCGACCAGCACAAAAACATCCTGTGGCGGACTGCAATAGCATCGAGTAGCCCCCGCGATATGCAACTGTTCAGGGAAGTCAGGAACCAATACACACAGTCAGTCAGAAAAGCAAAGGCCAGCTTTTTCAAGCAGAAATGTCGTATCATCTGAGATCCCCAAGGATTGGAAAGCTGCTGCGGTCATCCCCCTCTTCAAAGGGGGAGACACCCTGGACCTAAACTGTTACAGACCTATATCCATCCTGCCCTGCCTATCTAAGGTCTTCGAAAGCCAAGTTAACAAACAGATCACCGACTATCTCGAATCCCACCGTACCTTCTCCGCTGTGCAATCCGTTTTCCGAGCCGGTCACGGGTGCACCTCAGCCACACTCAAGGTACTAAACGATATCATAACCGCCATCGATAAAAAACACTACTGTGCAGCCGTCTTCATCGACCTGGCCAAGGCTTTCGACTCTGTCAATCACCATATTCTTATCGGCAGACTCAGTAGCCTCGGTTTTTCTAATGACTGCCTTGCCTGGTTCACCAACTACTTTGCAGACAGAGTTCAGTGTGTCAAATCAGAGGGCATGTTGTCTGGTCCTCTGGCAGTCTCTATGGGGGTGACTCTTTTCTCTGTATATATCAATGATGTTGCTCTTGCTGCGGGCGATTCCCTGATCCACCTCTATGCAGACAACACCATTCTGTATACTTCTGGCCCTTCCTTGGACACTGTGCTATCTAACCTCCAAACGAGCTTCAATGCCATACAACACTCCTTCTGTGGCCTCCAAATGCTCTTAAACGCTAGTAAAACCAAATGCTTGCTTTTCAACCGTTCGCTGCCTGCACCCGCACGCCCGACTAGCATCACCACCCTGGATGGTTCCGACCTAGAATATGTGGACATCTATAAGTACCTGGATGTCTGGCTAGACTGTAAACTCTCCTTCCAGACTCATATCAAACATCTAAAATCAAATCTAGAGTCGGCTTTCTATTTAGCAACAAAGCATCCTTCACTCACGCCGCCAAACTTACCCTAGTAAAACTGACTATCCTACCGATCCTCGACTTTGGCGATGTCATCTACAAAATAGCTTCCAATACTCTACTCAGCAAACTGGATGCAGTTTATCACAGCGCCATCCGTTTTGTTACTTAAGCACCTTATACCACCCACCACTGCGACCTGTATGCTCTAGTCGGCTGGCCCTCGCTACATATTCGTCGCCAGACCCACTGGCTCCAGGTCATCTACAAGTCCATGCTAGGTAAAGCTCCGCCTTATCTCAGTTCACTGGTCACGATGGCAACACCCACCCGTAGCACGCGCTCCAGCAGGTGTATCTCACTGATCATCCCTAAAGCCAACACCTCTTTGGCCGCCTTTCCTTCCAGTTCTCTGCTGCTTGTGACTGGAACGAACTGCAAATATCGCTGAAGTTGGAGACTTTTATCTCCCTCACCAACTTTAAACATCTGCTATCTGAGCAGCTAACCGATCGCTGGAGCTGTACATAGTCCATCGGTAAATAGCCCACCCAATTTACCTACCTCATCCCCATACTGTTTTTATTTATTTACTTTTCTGCTCTTTTGCACACCAGTATCTCTACCTGCACATGACCATCTGATCGTTTATCACTCCAGTGTTAATCTGCTAAATTGTAGTTATTCACTCCTATGGCCTATTTATTGCCTACCTCCTCATGCCATTTGCACACAATGTATATATACTTTTTTTTCTACTGTGTTATTGACTTGTTTATTGTTTACTCCATGTGTAACTCTGTGTTATTGTCTGTTCACACTGCTATGCTTTATCTTGGCCAGGTCGCAGTTGTAAATGAGAACTTGTTCTCAACTAGCCTACCTGGTTAAAAAAGGTGAAATATATATATTTTTTAAATCATTAGTGGTGTTTGTGAGAATTTCCCATTTAACAGAAGTGTAATGCCTTTCTCCAGGGATTGTGGTTAAACTAGGTGTGTGATACACTCAGAAAAAGGTACTGAATTGTACTTAAAGGGGTACAAACGCTTGTTACAGTAGTGGTTCCCTAGTAGTAACCAACCTTTAGAAAATGTAAACATTTGCATTTTTAGGGTACCACCACAATGACTAAGCCATTTGTTCCTTTAAAAGTAAAAAAATATATACCTCTTCTCGATATCAAGTTCCTCAGATGTATATGTCTGTCCACCATCCCACTTCTAACACCAATAGTGCAAATTCGGGGGTCACCACGACTGGGTCCAGCAATCTTCAAGCCAAGACCTTATCCATTATGCCAAGAGGTCCATACCTCTTGTCAAGATCACTCAGTGTTGGGTGCTACAACATTAATCACAGCTATTTATTGTCACATGTTCTTATTTAAAGAGATTGTACTGAGGTTTTGTATACTTTTAAATCAAATCAAATCAAATGTTACTTCTCAAATGTGGCGAATACAGCAGTTGTTGACCTTATGGTGAAACGATTACTTACAATCCCTTAACCAACAGTGCAGTTCAGGAAATATAGTTAATTAAGAAGATATTTATTAAATAAACGAAAGGAAAAAATAAAAATAAAAAGTGAAGTGTAAAGTGACTATTCATAGATAATTAACAGTGAGTAGCAGCAGTGTTTGGTACCGCTTGCAGTGCAGTAGCTGAGAGAACAGTCTATGACTTGGGCGACTGGAGTCCTTGACAATTTTTTGGGCCTTCCTCTGACACCGCCTAGTACATAAGTCCTCGATGTCAGGAAGCTTCGCCGCAGGGATGTACTAGGCCATACGCACTACCCTATGTAACGCTTTAAGGTCAGATGCCGAGAAGTTACCGTACCAGGCGGTGATGTAACCGGTCAGGATGGTCTCGATGGTGCAGCTGTAGAAGTTTTTGAGGATCTGGGGACCCATGCCAAATCTTTTCAGTCTCCTGAGGGGGCCATGGTGTTGTCGTGCCTTCTTCAAAACAGTCTTGGTGTATTTGGACCATGATAGTTTGTTGGTGATGACACCAAGGAACTTGAAACTCTCGACCCGCTCCACTTCATCCCTGTCGATGTTAATGGGAGACTGTTCGGCCCTCCTTTTCCTATAGTCCACAATCAACTCCTTTGTCATTCTCACATTGAGGGAGAGGTTGTTGTCCAAGTGATCGGTGATCAGGCATACATACCACTGTTATGTCGTCAGCAAACTTAATGACGGTGTGGAGTTGTGCTTGGCCACGCAGTTGTGGGTTAATAACATCTTGCTGCTCACATCCCTTTAGCAGGATCATTTGTCATTTTGCAGAGCGCCAAATTCAAATTAAATTTTCATGAAATCACAAGTGCAATACACCAAAACACAGCTTAACTTGTTGTTAATCCAGCCAGCGTGTCAGATTTCAAAAAGGCTTTACGGTGAAGGCAAACCATGTGCACTATCGTGGCCAAGCCTGCCCCCAGTGTCGGGCCGGACACTCAAGGCAGCAACTCGCTGCAGCAGCACCGCGTTCCACAGCTAAAGGCCCAGAAACGAAGGATACCTCCCACCTCTAAGGTAAAAGGAACCACAGACAAATATTTCCTCGATGCCATGTGTGAGGTCAAGGAATCAAGGACAGGAGGAATCAAGGAAATAATTGGGCTTCACCCAGTGTGTAGGACAGGAATGGTCAACTTTGGCTATCAAGGTTCTTGTTTTAGGCCAGTACAAACACATCTGATTGATCTAATCAAGGTATTGATGCTTAATTGGTCAATTCCCAGCATTGAAGAGCACTGCTCTAAATTAAGAAACTAAGGGTGTTTGATTGGATTGGCGATCAAGATTAGCAAATCTTTGCAGATCCTGACACATTCCAATTCTCTCAAATGCAAGGATTGTGAATAATAAAGATGCTGTTTCCCGTCAATGAGTCCCCTCTGAGTAACAGCTTTCCCTTCCACTCCAGATCCCCTCGTCGGCGGTGGAAATGCCTGGCTCTGCCGACGTCCCCGGTCTTAACGTTCAGTTCGGAGCACTGGACTTTGGCTCGGAGGCGGCCCTGCCAAACTTTGGCCCCGTGGAGACGTGTGTCACCGGGGGCTCCAGGGAGTCCACCCCGGCCCATTCCAATCCCCTCAGGTGGGTTACAATCTCCACCGCGGGTGTATTCAGTGAGGTGAAAGTTACAGACAGATAAAGTAACCCGTTTACATGATTCCACATTTTGCCTCAGACAGTCCGATCTCTTCAGCACAATTTCTTGTGTATATTCTGTTATTTTGAACTCCTGAACACACCCCAGGGGGTGGTCAACAGATTGAAGACCATGCTAGCTCACCCTAGAAGTCCATACGAAGTCTTCTTATTATACATTTGAAAGTGTCTCGACATAGTTTAACTAAAACCTCCTTCTCGGTTTGTCTCCAGTGAATCTATAAGCACCCCTCTTTCCGTCCCCCTCCCTCTCTCATCCTCTGAGCCCGTCTACCACTCCCTGTCAGTCCCCATGCCCAGCCTGGTTCTCTCCTCTATGGGTACAGTCAGCTCCTCCACTCCATCCTACTCCATCTCCTCGGTGCCCTCCTCCTCTTCCACGTCTCCCTTTGGCTCAGTGGGGAGCAGTTATGACTGTGGTTATGATTATGTGAGGACAGCTCTCAGCAGACAAAACATTACAAACAGCTAGCAGCAAAGTAGATTGGTCACGAAAGTCAGAAAAGCAATACAATTAATCACTTACCTTTGATGATCTTCGTATGTTTGCACTCACGAGACTCCCAGTTACACAATAAATGTTTGTTTTGTTTGATAAAGATTCTCTTTATATCCAAAAACCTCCATTTGGTTGGCGCGTTTTGTTCAGTAATCCACAGGCTCGTGCGGTCACGACGGGCAGACAAAAATTCCAAATAGTATCCGTAAAGTTCGTAGAAACACGTCAAACGTTTTTTATAATCCATCCTCAGGTTGTTTTTCCAATAAATAATCAATAATATTTCAACCAGACGCTAGCCTTTTCAATAGAAGAGAGAAAGAAAAGGTCTCGCTCCCGGGTCTCTTGCGCGCATGCACAAATCTGAGGACATCTGGCTATCCACTGACGCGATGTGATCATTCTCGCTCATTTTTCAGAATAAAAGCCTGAAACTATGTCTAAAGACTGTTCACACCTTGTGGAAGCCATAGGGAAAGGAATCTGGTTGATATCCCATTAAATGGAGGATAGGCTTGCAATGGAAAAGAGTAGTTTCAGAAAAACAGCACTTCCTGGATGGATTTTCCTAAGGTTTTCGCCTGCCATATCAGTTATGTTATACTCACAGACAATATTTTGACAGTTTTGGAAACTTTAGAGTGTTTTCTATCCTAATATGTCAATTATATGCATATTCTAGCTTCTTAGCATGAGAAATAGGCAGTTTAATTCTGGCACGTCTTTCATCCAAACATCAAAAAATTGCCCCCTAGCCTAAAGAGGTTGTTTAACAGGGAGTACAGGAGGAGACAGTAGTTCCGAAAGTAGCACTCAAGAGCCTAAAAGTGTCCCTGAAAATTGTGAAGAATTGTGTACAATGTCATGACATCATTGAATTTTTTTTAAATATATGTGATGAATGATGATCACTGGCAGTCAACAGCTGCAGTGTTGCCCATCGGACCACATATCATGGAATACGTTTGTGAAAGTTTGTAAAGACAAAAAGGTGGACACATGTAATGGTTGACACAACAGAAAGGTAGGCCAATATTTTCTTATCTAAAAAGTGGGATAAAGTTTGCAATATACATTTCTTGAGTGCATCAAAGTTATATATCTGTTGTGTTGTGATTCCCAAAAGGGATAAATGGATGGTCGTGCGCCTGGTAAAATCCGTAGCCTATTGCGCAAAATGTTCCAAAATTCAAACAAAATACACCAGCGGCACCATTTAGGAGATACAGGTTGTGTCACGTTCTGACCATAGTTCCTTTTTTATGTCTTTATTTTAGTTGGTCAGGGTGTGAGTTGGGGTGGGCATTCTATGTTGTTTTTCTATGTTTTGTTCTGTTGTTATATTTCTATGTGTTTGGCCTAGTATGGTTCTTTAATCAGGTGTCAGTCGTTGTCTCTGATTGGGAGCCATATTTAGGTAGCCTGTTTTCTATTGTGTTTTGTGGGTGGTTGTATCCTGTGTTAGTGTTTTCACCATACGGCACTGTTTCGGTTGTTTGTTTGTACTTTTATTATTTTGTTCAGTGTTCTGTTGATTTATTAAATATATCAATATGGACACTTACCACACTGCACATTGGTCTGATCCTTGCTACTCCTCCTCTGAAGAAGAGGAATTCCGTTACAGAACCCCCCCACCAAAAAAAGGACCAAGCAGCGTGGTAACAGGCAGCAGAAATCTCAAGAATCATGGAAGGAGATGGGAGGAGATTTTGGAAGGCAAGGGACCCTGGGCACAGGCTGGGTAATATCGCCGCCCCAAGGCAGATCTGGAGGCAGCTAAAGCTGAGCAGCGGTGGTATGAGGAGGCTGCACGGCAGCTCGGCTGGGACGAGAGGCAGCGTGTGATGCCGTGAGGCGCACAATGTCCCAGGTGCACAGGCATAGCCCGGTGCGTTACAGCGCAGAATGGGCATCGAGCCAGGTGCCATGAAGCCGGCTCAGCGCATCTGGTCTCCAGTGCGTCTCCTCGGGCCAGGGTACATGGCACCAGCCCTATGCATGGTGTCCCCAGTTCGCCAGCACAGCCCAGTGCGGTCTTTTCCACCTCGCCGCACTGGCCTGGCTACGGGGAGCTTCCAGCCAGGTAGGGTTGTGCAGGCTCGGTGTTCGAGACCTCCAGCGCGCCTCTAGGGTCCTCCTGTCCTGGGTTTTCTGCTTGTTTTCCAGAGAAACGTATTGAAAATAAAAATTTAACGACTAACATGGTCTAATAGATCTGAATTCAAATTTTTGATGTTTTCTAGCTTCAGATGTATGGATTTGATCGATGTATTCAATATATGTTATGTTAACTAATGGTAATCCCCGTTGCTTCAGAGTTTAGGTTCATTACATGACAGGAACGAGCGCGTTGATTGTGTGCACTGAATAATGCCAGGTTATAATGTAAGTATTCTGTGCCTTTCTCTGCTTAGAATGTAAGCATTCTGTGCCTTTCTCCCCGAGGACTGCCGATGGTTTATTATACATGTCTGAGCCATAGATTGACATGTTGAGTCCTAAACGGGAGGTTTAAAAAAAATAACAAGTGCCACGGATCCCTCCGGAACTGTCATTATGCACACCTGGTCCTTATTCCCATTTGATTAGTCATTGTATAAGTGTGGCCTTTGTTCACTATTGTCCTGACGATTATTGTTACAATGTCCATTGGTTTGTGTGAGTACCTGTGAGATGTTGTTTGGGCTTTCATGCCACATATATTGTGCAGATGATTACGGGTCTCGTCCCGTGTGATAATCATTGTGCGATTGTGTATTTATTCGAGGTACTCCTCGCTCTTTTGTTTGGGTTTCTACCCTGTGTTTTGTATACGTGTTTGTTTGGTCTTCGTCCCTGTGCCTTTACATGGCACGCTGTAAAATGGGTAAAGAAATTTAAAACTATTACACAACCCAAAAATAGAATAACAAAAAGAAATCTCCCGATCCCTTTATACCGACATGACAGAATAATCGGCCATTAAACCTCTTAGAGCTACCCACCCTACTTTTAAAAATTTCCGCCTGAAGACATACCCAAATCTAACTGCCTGTAGCTCAGGCTCAGAACCAAATATGCATATTATTGATTTAATTTAAAAGAAAACACTCTGAAGTTTGTGTAAATGTGAATTGAATGTAGGAGAATATAACACAATAGATCTGGTTTAGATAATACAATGAAAAAACCATACGTTTATTCATTTTTATTGTCGTATCATCATCTTTAAAATGAACAAGACAAAACAAACATTCAGATAGGATGATGGGGACAATTTCGGTAAAACACACAAGAGGGCAACAGTACTTGTGCAAAGTTTCAAAATGATAACTTCCAAAATGTGTGTGTGATACATGACATTTATCATGAAGTCACCCAGGTGTCCCACAAAGTAGCCCAAATGTACCCAAGTGGCCAAATTGGTGAAGTTATACATTTTGAATGGAATAACTATATACAAAATACCAAAATGGTATTCTAACACACCCCATCAAAAAATGAAGAAAAATATAAATAAAAAAAATATAAAAAAATAAAATACATTTACAAAATAAAATGGGTAACTATTTACACACTTTCAATATTTGGAAGACCCTCAGTCCTCTATCAATCAAATGTATTTATATAGCCCTTCGTACATCAGCTAATATCTCAAAGTGCAGTACAGAAACCCAGCCTAAAACCCCAAACAGCAAGCAATGCAGGTGTAGAAGCACGGTGGCTAGGAAAAACTCCCTAAAAAGGCCAAAACCTAGGAAGAAACCTAGAGAGGAACCAGGCTATGAGGGGTGGCCAGTCCTCTTCTGGCTGTGCCGGGTGGAGATTATAACAGAACATGGTCGAGATTTTCAAACGTTCATAGATGACTAGCAGGGTCAGACACTAATAATCACAGTGGTTGTAGAGGGTGGAACAGGACAGCACCTCAAGAGTAAATATGAACAGTTTAGGGTTCCATAGCCACATGCAGAACAGTTGAAACTGGAATAGCAGCAGGGCCAGGTGGACTGGGGACAGCAAGGAGTCATCATGCCAGGTAGTCCTGACGCATGGTCCTAGGGCTCAGGTCCTCGAGAGAGAGAAAGAAGGAGAGAATTAGAGAGAGCATACTTAAAATCACACAGGACACCGGATAAGACAGGAGAAGTACTCCAGATATAACAAACTGACCCTAGCGCCCCGACACATAAACTACTGCAGCATAAATACTGGAGGCTGAGACAGGAGGGGTCAGGAGACACTGTGGCCCCATCCGATGAGACCCCCAGACAGGGCCAAACAGGAAGGATATAACCCCACCCACTTTGCCAAAGTTCGAAGCAATATTGTGCTGTTGATGCCAGGTGCCATAGCAGCATTTTTCTGCCGTAAAGCAGAGGGTCAACAAGCATGTGGTGCAAGTGATGGGGGACTTCATCTTGCAAACAACACAGCAACGCCTCCATGCTGTGCCCTTTTGGCCCTTAGGCACATCCATGCCTGCAGAAATACATTTGGGCAGATGAACACTTGTGGCAGGAGCAGAATGGGGCAGAAGGTACAGAGGTAGAGTAGGTAGAACGTGGTGCAGTGGTGCTGCAGCCAGCAAGTTCCTTGATGAGCAGCTCTCTGAATGCTTTCTGTGAGAGGAAGGGCTTTCCACAGCTCTTAGCCATTTCCTTGTGTAGGATGAATGCATTCACCACAGCAATATCGATGAAATAATAGAAGAATGTCTGTACCATTTCATCGTCTTATGGAGGACATTGTAATAGCCTATCAGCGCATCTGACATGTCCACACCTCCCATGCTCTTGTTGTAGTCCTTTACTGCAGTTGGAATGGGGATATTTTTGGTGGTCCATGCCCCGGCACCGTCCTTCACACGTCTGACGACATGATCCCCACTGAAGGACTTGTGGAGTGTTGTGCACATCACCACCTCGCTGGTATCCATCCACTTTACAAACAGCAGGCCATCTTCATGGATCCATCGTATGGTCCCCCGCTCATCCCGCTTAGGCATGTCGTTCACCTTCGTCTTCGGAAAGCCCACCCTGTTGGTACGAATGGTGCCACAAGCCCACACTTCCCGCTTCCTAAGGTTTGCAAAAAGGGTAGGACTTGTGTAAAAGTTATCCAATAGCAGTTGGTAGCCTTTCCCTAGCAGTTGAAAATCCAATAACTCCATTACAGAGTCATAGCTAAGTCCCTTACCGGTAGCAAAACTGTTCTTCCCCTCGTAGACAAAAAAAATTCCATGTGTAGGCACACACAGAATCAGCCAACACAATTAGCTTGTAACCCCACTTGGTTGGTTTGTTTCTCATGTACTGTTTGAGGCCAATTCTGTCCTTTGAGGCTACCAACCTATCATCTATTGACATATTCTGGGCTGGCTGAAAGTAGGTTTTGCAGGCCTCAACAATGCTGTAGTAGAGAGGTAGTATCAAACGTTGCTGTGCCTCTCTTCTTGTCATTCGCTTCATCAACCTTTGGGTTACTGATGTGAAGCGCCTGTGAGATAACCAGAAACCTTTTGCAAGACATAACAGTCATGGAAAGGCAGTTGGTAGAGAGATGATGTTTTCCAGTAGTCCCTCAGACTTTTCAGCTTCAGCAGCCCCATGTAGATGACCAGTGAAAGGTAGCAGAAAAAGTCTGACATGGATATGGGCTTCCATGCTACCTTTTTGCCTGCTTGCTTCTTCTCCCCATACTTATTCGTGTTCGACACGAGCGAATCGACAACGGATTTGGGTGAAAAACAGCTGAAAAAGCTGAAGGGGGCTGTAAATTGTGATTATGTTCACCTGAGGACCTGGCTTCCTTTTCGGCCTAAATCTTGGTTGAGGTGGCTCCACATCATCTTATAGGACAGTGCGCCAATGCCCTTCTGTTCCTTCGTTCGCAGATGGCACACTTCCCCTCCTCCGCTTCTTTGTCAGTGCCTTCACACCTCTAGACGGCCCGGGAGGTGTGGAGCCGGAGACAACAGGTGTCCGGCTGGATGAACCAGCTTCAGTGGGGGATGGACACCTTGGCACTGGAGGCTCCCATTCGGAGTCAGTGTCACTGTGAAAGAAAATGTTCAGTTAGAATAGTTTCACATATGAGCCCTGTATCACCAGGTATAATAAACAGATATATAGAGTACAGGGAACATAAAGTGCTGTTCCATTTCACTTTGGCCATTGTTGTGGGCCTAATATGTAGACTGAGAGGAGGAAGCATGGTCGCTGTGTGGGTTTGCTGTTACATTCTACTCCATTCCATTTATATATATATGGCTAAGCATTGTGGGTGGGGGTATGTTTGTATGTATGTGAATGACCCATAGCCTACGTTTGTGTGTGTGTGTGTATACAGTGGGGAGAACAAGTATTTGATACACTGCCGATTTTGCAGGTTTTCCTACTTACAACGCATGTAGAGGTCTGTAACTTTTATCATAGGTACGCTTCGACTGTGAGATGGAATCTTAAATCAAAATCCAGAAAATCACAATGTATGATTTTTAAGTAATTAATTTGCATTTATTGCATGACATAAGTATTTGATCACCTACCAACCAGTAAGAATTCCAGCTCTCACAGACCTGTTAGTTTTTCTTTAACAAGCCTCCTGTTCTCCACTCATTACCTGTATTAACTGCACCTGTTGGAACTTGTTACCTGTATAAAAGACACCTGTCTACACACTCAATCAAACAGACTCCGACCTCTCCACAACATCCAAGACTAGAGAGCTGTGTAAGGACATCAGGGATAAAATTGTAGACCTGCACAAGGCTGGGATGGGCTACAGGACAATAGGCAAGCAGCTTGGTGAGAAGGCAATAACTGTTGGCGCAATTATTAGAAAATGGAAGAAGTTCAAGATGACGGTCAATCACCCTTGGTCTGGGGCTCCATGCAAGATCTCACCTCGTGGGGCATCAAAGATCATGAGGAAGGTGAGGGATCAGCCCAGAACTACAGGGCAGGATCTGGTAAATGACCTGAAGAGAGCTGGGACCACAGTCTCAAAGAAAACCATTAGTAAAACACTATGCCATCATGGATTAAAATCCTGCAGCGCACGCAAGGTCACCCTGCTCAAGCCAGCGCATGTCCAGGCCCGTCTGACGTTTGCCAATGACCATCTGGATGATCCAGAGGAGGAATGGGAGAAGGTCATGTGGTCTGATGAGACAAAAATAGAGCTTTTTGGTCTAAACTCCACTCGCCGTGTTTGGAGGAAGAAGAAGGATGAGTACAACCCCAAGAACACCATCCCAACCGTGAAGCATGGAGGTGGAAACATCATTCTTTGGGGATGCTTTTCTGCAAAGGGGACAGGACAACTGCACCGTATTGAGGGGAGGATGGATGGGGCCATGTATCGCGAGATCTTGGCCAACAACCTCCTTCCCTCAGCAAGAGCATTAAAGATGGGTCGTGGCTGGGTCTTCCAGCAACTAAGGAGTGGCTCCGTAAGAAGCATCTCAAGGTCCTGGAGTGGCCTAGCCAGTCTCCAGACCTGAGCCCAATAGAAAATCTTTGGAGGGAGCTGAAAGTCCGTATTGCCCAGCGACAGCCCCGAAATCTGAAGGATCTGGAGAAGGTCTGTATGGAAAATCCCTGCTGCAGTGTGTGCAAACCTGGTCAAGAATTATAGGAAACGTATGATCTATGTAATTGCAAACAAAAGTTTCTGTACCAAATAATAAGTTCTGCTTTTCTGATGTATCAAATACTAATGTCATGCAATAAAATGCAAATTAATTACTTAAAAATCATACAATGTGATTTTCTGGATTTTTGTTTTAGATTTAGTCTCTAACAGTTGAAGCGTACCTATGATAAAAATTACAGACCTCTACATGCTTTGTAAGTAGGAAAACCTGCAAAATCGGCAGTGTATCAAATACTTGTTCTCCCCACTGTATACACACACACACACACAAACATAGGCTATGGGTCATTCATATACATACAAACATACCCCCACCCACAATGCTTAGCCAATGTGTACTTTACACATTTCATAAATTTTTTATATATTGCAAATAAAATTTAAAAAAAATCACAAATAATATATTATATTATTATTTTCAAACCACGGCATTAGCATGAGAAGAACTTACCAGTCCAAAACAATGTCCTCTCCGTTCAAAAAATATGTTTCCATTTTGGTGTCATAGCTATGGTCGCTAGCTGAATCTGAATCTTCCAAAAGAAGATCTGTTTCACTATCACGATCAATTTCCTCTATAATTTTGTCTACATTCGTATATCTAGTCATAGATTTAGCTTTCCCTGACTTATTCGCCATGATGTTCGATATATAAACAGCTGAAGATGCGCGTTACCGAGAAAGTGCTATGCGTCACAAGCTTAGCTCCTTCCAGTATGAATCTTCAATGGCGAATGACCGTCTTTACGCAGGAGTTTACTACATGGGTTGGTCTTCCAACATATAACCATTAGCCAATGAGCTGAGGTCAACAGCAATATGTATCTACCCAGCTAGATTTCAAGACGATCAGTGGTCATTGGGTTAAAATACAGTCAATCAACCAAACAGTGGTCATATCATTGGTGCACAGTGATGTCATTACTTGTTGTCTACAAATCGGTTTCTTTCAGCCAATACGTCCCGCGAAATGGCCCATCATGTTTGGTTGTGTTACAAACAAACCAGTTGATTGCAATGAAACCAAACATGACTGGAAAAGTCACGTTTTGTGTGGGTATTTACCTCGAATGTGTCGTCGAAAATGGAATGAGATGGAATTCACGGCACAAGCGGTTTACAAAATGTTTTGTGTTAGGCTATTAAAATGGATTTGATCAAACAAAAGAGCATTCATTGTGTAACAATGAGCATTGGGATTGCAAACAGAGGTAGATCGTCAAAGGTAAACTATTTATTTTATTGCAGTTTGTGATTTTGTTACGCCTGTGCTGGTTGAAATAGTTGGTTTTTATGGGGCTCTATCCTCAGATAATCGCATAGAATTCTTTCGCAGTAAATTATTTTTTAAATCTGACAACGCAGTTGGATTAGCAAGATTCTAGGCTTTCGAAACATGTGAGACACTTGTATTTTCATGAATGTTTAATATGACTATTTATGTAGCGATCACCGTTTGTTGTCGAATTTCATCACGCTACTGGGTTTGGTGCGCAGAGAGGTTAAGAGAGACTGCGGGAATGGCCCGTCCGACGACGCTGCGACTGGTCCATCCGACACCGCCGCAACTTCGGCAGCTGCAACTGGCCTGTCCAATGATGCAATTTAGGCAGCTGCATCGGGTCCTGATCGACCGCACTGCGTTCCTGTGATCGCCCTCGAGGCCAGTGTCTGCTTGTGCAGTGCGTAGGGGGGGGGGGGTACTGTCACGGATCCCTCCGGAACTGCCATTACGCACCCCTGGTCCCTATTCCCATTTGATTAGTAATTGTATAAGTGTGCCCTTTGTTCACCATTGTCCTGACGATTATTGTCACATTGTCCGTTGGTTCATGTGAGTACCTGCGCTATGTGGTTTTGGTTTTCGTGCCACGTATATTGTGCAGATGATTACGGGTCCCGTCCTGTGTGATAATCATTGTGCGATTGTGTATTTATTCAAGGCACTCCTAGCTCTTTTCTATATGTGTTTGTTTGGTCTTTGTACCCGTGCCTTTACATGGCATCCTGTAATTTGGGAAATAAAAACCCCTATTACGCATTCCTGTGACTGTTTCCCGACCCTTTATACCAACGTGACAACAAGGTAGTTTTAAATCCTTAATCGTTTCAATTTAATTGAAGCCTTTATGAAGACTTCAGAACTGGCATCAGACATGCTCTAACTTTAATTAACATAACCATAGACCACTTAAACTGGTAGCACACTTCCACTCACGGGTGGCCAAAAATAATTAACTGAACCCCATGCCCCCAGTAATCCACGCATCCACCCTGGGAAACCTTTATCGTTCCCCTTTTTTTGGAGAGTGTGTGATAATTCTACCTTTATGTTTAAAAAATATTACTACATGTACCTCTGAAGGTACATTATGTGTATTTTTGTAGCCCAGGGAACAATACTGCACACTAACCGTACCTTCTTTTCTGTGAGTGTACCGTCATACAAAAGGGAAATATAGAGGTCCATTTCAATAGATTTGTCTTTGGTATTAGTGTAAACTTAACACATTATTGCATTTGTTTGTATTCTCACCAATCGATTTGTACTGGAAGCATTCAGTTTGATTGGGGTGGCTCTGAAGAACTAATTTGGTTTGTCCACACGTATAGACAGTGATAAGACATAGCCTGCTGATATACTATTATAATTAGGCTCTAATCTCGTGTGTGAAAAGGATCTGAAGGGAGATACCTAGGGCTCCAAGCAGTATCTCATCTCTATGAAGTATTGCATGCATCATAGAGTATGTAGCAGTACCCCAATGGTCAGCTAGCTAATGACTTTGACCTTAAGCATGCCCGCTAATGGTGGCTAGGTCTGTTAAAGTGCTCTGTGTTCACTTCCTCTGACCTACAGGAGGGACTGACTGCTCTTCATTGATCCATGAACCTGCCCTATGTTAACACCTCAGCATCTGAAATGTCCCAAATGTCACCCTATTCCCTACATAGTGCACTCCTTGTGACCAGAACCCTATAGGACATGATCAAAAGTAGTGCACTATATAGGGAATAGGGTGCCATATTACTTTATTAAAAGGTCCTAATTATTGAAAGTAGGGAGTTCTCCTCTTTTCTCTTTCAAAATGCAGCGTTATTTTTAGGCTGAATTAAGATTAAGTTAATTTATAAAACGTGTGTGTGTGTGTGTGTGAGTGCATGGGTGTGTGTGAAGCATACAGGTTATTTAAATCATTTGTTGAGATATGGTCAGCAATAAAAAATATTGTACTGTATAATACAACATGAGATAAATGTTTTTCATGGACATTAATGGGAACGCCCCTATAAAATAATCTGTGCCTAACTATGGAATCAGGTATTTAATCAGCAGGATTTTGCATACCAAATATCTAGCTCATCTCATTCACTGAGAAGCCATCTCATAAATGGCTTACATTGAGGGATGTACAGTCAGATTCAACATTTTTGGTACCCTTCATAAAGATGAGCAAAAATAACTATTAAATAGTACAAATACTGAGCAATATTGTATGCTACATTTTTTGAAAATTATAGTATTTTATACAAAAATAATTGCTCAGAGAAAGAGATTTTGTTTAAGAAGTAAATTTTTTCCCAATTTTCTTCTTAGGGCGTTCTTTTCTCAATTTCCGCCTGACTGACGTGCTTAAAGTAAACTGCCTATTGCTCAGGTCCTGAAGCCAAGATATGCATATACAGTCGAAGTCGGAAGTTTGCATACACTTAGGTTGGAGTCATTAAAACTCGTTCTTAAATCACTCCACAAATGTCTTGTTAACAAACTATAGTTTTGGCAAGTCGGTTAGGACATCTACTTTGTGCATGACACAAAAAAAATTCCAACAATTGTTTACAGACAGATTACTTCACTTATAATTCACTGTATCACAATTCCAGTGGGTCAGACGTTTACACACGCTAAGTTGACTGTGCCTTTAAACAGCTTCAAAATTCCAGAAAATTATGTCATGAATTTAAAAGTTTCTGATAGGCTAATTGACATCATTTGAGTCAATTGGAGGTGTACCTGTGGATGTATTTCAAGGCCTACCTTCAAACTCGCGTGACATCAAGGGAAAATCAAAATAAATCAGCCAAGAACTCAGGAAAAAAAAAATGTAGACATCCACAAGTCTTTTTCATCATTGGGAGCAATTTCCAAATGCCTGAAGGT
This sequence comes from Oncorhynchus clarkii lewisi, assembly GCF_045791955.1. Taxonomy (NCBI): domain Eukaryota; kingdom Metazoa; phylum Chordata; class Actinopteri; order Salmoniformes; family Salmonidae; genus Oncorhynchus; species Oncorhynchus clarkii. Next base: position 43,259,456 of record NC_092163.1, read on the forward strand.
ACCACATTCATCTGTACAAACAACAGTACGCAAGTATGAACACCATGGGACCACGCAGACGTCATAGCGCTCGACATAACCTGAAAGGCTGCTCGGCAAGGAAGAAGCCACTGCTCCAAAACCGCCATAAAAAAGCCAGACTACGGTTTGCAACTGCACATGGGGACAAAGATCGTACTTTTTGGAGAAATATCCTCTGGTGTGATGTTTATGACTGTTTGGCCATAATGACCATCGTTATGTTTGGAGTTAAAAGGGGGAGGCTTGCAAGCCGATGAACACCATCCCAACCGTGAAGCAGGGGGGTGGTAGCACCATGTTGTGGGGGTGCTTTGCTGCAGGAGGGACTGGTGCACTTCACAAAATAGATGGCATTATGAGGAGGGAAAATTATGTGGATATATTGAAGCAACATCTCAAGACATCAGTCAGGAAGTTAAAGCTTGGGTGAGCCTGTGATGGAGCGGGCTCTGACTTGTTGAAACAAAGTTTAGGGGTAGATTTTCGGATTCCTTTCTCTGCATGTTGAATGAGTGGATTGCGTGCCCTCCAGTTTCACCGGATGTTGTCTCGCCAGTGAGACACCTAGCCCTAACAATTAAATATCTCACCTTGTTAGGAAAATGGCACTGAGCCTTTTTCTAAAATGTTTTTTGAGATTGGAGAACACATCGGTAGGGATCTTAGACCATTACTATACACAAAATCTTTCCATATCCTCGATATCCTAAGGTCTACACTTATTGACTACCCTCTTTAATTCAAGCCACAGGTTTCAATTAGGGTTCATGTCTGGAGACTTAGATGGCCTTTGAACATTTTTGGTTTTGTGATCAATTAACCATTTCTGTATGGATTTTGATGTGTGCTTTTGGTTATTGTTATGCTGGAAGAGCCACTTGCGGACAAGTCTCAGCCTCCTGGCAGAGGCAACCATGTTTTTGGCTAAAATATCCTGGTACTAGGTAAAGTTCATGATGCCGTTGACCTTAATATGGGCCCCAGGACCAGTGGAAGCAAAATAGCCCCATAACCTCCAAGATCCACTACCATATTTTACAGTAGGTATGGGGCTCTTTCCAGCATGGATTCTTCTTTTTGACGCCAAACCCACTGCTGGTGTGTGTGGCCAAAGAGTTCTATTTTCATGAGTGCCAATAATTATGGTCCTGAGTGTACGTGATTTTTAAGGGTGCCAATAATTATGGACCTGACTGTCCATCGATAATTTTCTTGGGAAAATACCAGCTTGTCACCAATTGTTTTAACTTAAGAGGAACTAAACATCCTCTTATCCAAACACATTAGAAATTCAGATACTTTCTCTCATGAGTTATATTCACATTTGAGTAATTTAGCTTATATTTAGAGAAGCTTACAATTAGTGAAATCATCTTAAGATAGCTAGGTGAGACAACCACATATCACAGTCATAGCAAGTACATTTTCCTTCAATAAAGTAGTTATCCGAAAAGTCATTGCTAGTAGGAAAATAACTTATTTTGTGTGTGTGTGTGGGGGGGAGCTTGTTCCACCATTGGGGTGCCAGGACAAAGAAGGCCTTGAACCAGGCTGAGTGGGAGCTGAGAGGGGAGGGAGGGGCAAGAGATCAGAGGTGGCAGAACGGAGTGCTTGGGTTGGGGTGTAGGGTTTGAGCACAGCCTGAAGGTAGGGATAGGCAGTTCACATTGCTGCTCTTTAGGCAAGCACCATGGTCATGTCGTGGATGCGAGCTTTGACTGGAAGGAGCAGGGTGACCTGAGAGAACTTAGGAAGGTTGAACACCAGCGAGCTAGCAGCATTCTGGATAAGTTGCAGGGGTGATGGCACAATCAGGGAGCCCAGCCAACAGAGAGTTGCAGTAGTCTAGACAGGTGATAACAAGTGCCTGGATTTGGAACTGCGCCTCTTCCTGTGTGAGGAAGGGTTGTACTCTACGAATGTTGTAGAGCATGAACCTGCAGGAGGGAGTTACTGCTCTGATGTTTGCAGAGAATGAGAGGATGTTGTCTAGGGTCACGCCACGGTTCTTTGTGCTCTGGGAGAGGGACACTGTGGAGTTGTCAACTGTAGAGGTCTTGGAACGTGCAGGCCTGCCCTGGCTGTCAGAAGGAGAAAAGTAGTTGAGTGTCACAAGGTTATTATAGTTTTGTGTTTTTATATTTTATTTATTTATTTGTATTCATGGATTTCTTTTGTGTGTGTGTGGGGGGGGGGATGTCATTGCATGCAACTGAGGGGCACAAGGTCATGGGTCAGGTCATATGTTATATAATGTTTAAATGATAATGTCAATTTGAATGTGACTTGAATTTAAAAGGAATAGCTCCGAGTCAAAACATTTTTTGGAAAGAAACTCTATCTCTCCCATGTTTACACCAATCCAATGCTTTTTAACGTTAGTGGTACATTTAAGAAGAATCAAGTTCTCTACATAGCTGATATTCTTCCCAGTTAGCTAGTGATAGTGATGCACCAGCTAGGCTTTTTTGAAACATCGCTATCTCTTAGCTGCATTTGCCCGACAGATTCAGCATTTAAGCTTGGAAACCCAATTAGATTTTTTCCCCCAAAGTTTAGAAAATAAGTAAAACTAAACATAATTCATGATGTTTTTATTTTATTTTAGTTCATTTTGGAGTCCATTTTTTCTAATTTCTTCTAAACTTTGGGAAAAAAATCTAATTGGGTTTTCAAGCTTTTGGGGAGTTTGCTGAATCTGCTTTTGGGGAGCTTTTTGAATCTGCTTTTGGGGAGTTTGTTGAATCTGCTTTTGGGGAGCTTGTTAAATCTGCTTTTGGGGAGGAGGCTCCGCGACACAGAGGAGAGTGGAGCCTGACTGGTTAGGGTCAAGAAAATGTTCTGAGAGTGATAACAAGAGAGTTAGTCATAGACAGCACGCTCAAGTGTTTTGGAAAGAAAAGAAAGGTATCCCGGTCTGTAGTTTTTACGTCAGAGGGGTTGAGTGTTGGTTTCTTGAGGAGGGGAGCGACTCTGGCCATCTTGAAGTGAGAGGGGATGCAGACAGTAGTCAGGGAAGGTTCTTTTCAAAGTGGTTGGCAAAGTTATATGCAGAAAGGGAGGAGGGAGGAGGATTAAAGTGGAAGGAGAAAGTGGAAAAAAATGTCCATCGGGTTAGAGCAGAATCTTGGAATTTAGAGTGATAGGAAGTGGCTTTAGCAGCGGATAGAGAGGAAGATAAGTTAGAGACGAGGGAGTTGAAGGATGCTAAGTCCTCCGGAAGTTTAGTTTTCCTCCATTGTCGCTCAGCTGCCCGCAGCCATATTCTGTGATCTCTCAATGAGTCACTCAGCCACGTAGCGGGAAGGGAGGGCCGAGCTTGCCGAGAGGAAAGGGGATAGTGAAAATCATAGGATGTGGAAAGGGAGAAGAGTAGACTCTTAAAAAAAAGGTGTTATCTGGAACCTAAAAGGGTTCTTCAGCTGTCCCCATAGGAGGATCCTTTGAAGAAACCTTTTTGGTTCCAGGGAGAATCAATCAAATTTATTTAGAAGGCCCTTCTCACATCAGCTGATGTCACAAAGTGCCGTACAGAAACCCATCCTAAAACCCCAAACAGCAAGCAATGCAGGTGTAGAAGCACGGTGGCTAGGAAATATGGTGGACTGGGGACAGCAAGGAGTCATCAGGCCAGGTAGTCCTGAGGCATGGTCCTAGGGCTCAGGTCCTCTGAGACAGAGACAGAAAGAGAGAAAGAAAGAGAGAAAAAGAGAGAGAGAGAATTAGAGAGAGCATACTTAAATTAACACAGGACACCGGATCAGACAGGAGAAATACTCCAGATATAACAGACTGACCCTAGCCCCCCGACACATAAACTACTGCAGCATAAATACTGGAGGCTGAGACAGGAGGGGTCACTCTTAGAAAAAAGGGTTCCAAAAGGGTTCTTCGGCTGTCCCCATAGGAGAACACTTATTGGTTGCCAGTAGAATGCTTTTGGTTCCAGGTAGAATCTTTTTGAATTCCATGTAGCACCCTTTCCACAGAGGGAAAAGGAGTTCTACTGGCAACCAAAAAGGTTTCTCCTATGGGGACAGCCAAAGAACCCTTTTGGAACCCTTTTTTCTAAGAGTGTACGGTTGAAGTGGCAGAATCAGGAGACAGGAAGGAGAAGGATATAGCAGTAGGGAGAGATGATAGAAGAGGAGAGTAGTGGGAGAGAGAGACAAAATTGCGAAGGTGCATGACCATCTGGGTTGGGACTGAGTGGGTAAGGTTTGAGGAGAGAGGGAGAGAAATGGAAACAAAGTAGATTAAGACACCTGGATGGGGGTGGCCGTGAGATTAGTAGGCGAACAGCCTCCAGTAAAGATGAGGTCAAGCGCATTACCTGCTTTGTGAGTGGGAGGGGACTGTGAAAGGGTGAGGTCAAAAGAGGAAAGGAGTGGAAAGAAAGAGGTAGAAAGAAATGAATCGAAGTCAGGCGTCGGCCAATACGATGAGTGGTGAGCCATTTTGGGGAAATGAGCTTGCCAAGGTGTCAAGCTCATTGAGTATCTCTCCAAGGGCACCTGGTGGGCAATAGATGACAACAATGTTTAGCTGGAGTGGATAAGTGACAGTGACACCATGGAATTCAAATGAGGAGATGGACAGGTGGGAGAGAGGGAAAAGAGAAAATCTCCACTGAGAAAAAATGAGTAGATCTGTGCCACCAATGCAACGAACAGATGCTCTCGGACTTTGAGAGAACACATAGTCAGATGACAAGAGAGCAGCTGGAGTAGCAGTGTTCTCTGCGGAAATCCACATCTCTGTCAGGGCCAGAAAGTGTAGTGTAGGTAACATAGGCTGAGTTCCTCTCAGCCTTCTTGATCCCAGATGTGCAGTTCCAAAAGCTGACTGAGACTATGAATTCCACATGGGTTGTGCGCGCAGGGTGTGATATGGGCCTATAGTCTTTCAGTGCAAATGAACCAAAGAAAAGTATTTCCACAGAGAGCAGATAAGATAATCATCATTAGCTGTCCTATCTCAGACTCACAACTGCATCCCAAACTGATGACTGTTATAACAGAACCAGGCTATTCCCTACATAGTGCACTACATTTGACCGGATCCCTGTGGGCTCTGGTCAACAGCAATGCACTACAAAGGGAACAAGGTGCCATTTGTTAGCGGTTATCATTAGCGATGGCCTTTCCACTAATGACCAGTAGGGGTTGTATTCTTTTGTATTTCTCATAATGACAGTTCTACACTGGGTTAACCTAGCTCAGATCTGGCACTCATCAGCATTTTACTGTAGCTACATGGGCCAGTTCATGGTTTATGGGTCAGAGGTGACAGGCAGGATGATAGCATACCAAGACGCAGCACCGCAAGCAAGCAAACAGCTGTTCGATGTACTGATGACCCCAGGCGCCCCTAGCCTCTTCCGCAGAGCGGTGGCATGATCTCACCCACCAACCAGCCCCTGTTAGTGAAACAGCCCAGACTGCTGCTGCTGAGTCACCCTAGTTGTGTCTAGAAAGCCAACCAACAGAAAAGACTCTGATAAATGACGAGTTGGTAAGCAGACAGAGCTCTTTTTCCACCTGAGTTATTTTCCTCTGCATACAGAACAATAAACCGTATGAGAAAGAAGAGGAGAGAGTGGAGAAAGAGAGAGACAGATAAAGAGAGCAAGAGACAGTGGAGAGGGAGATGGAGAGGGTGAGAAAGAGAGGGAGAGCGAGAAAGAGAGAGCAAGAGTAAGAGTGATCAGGAGAGAGGGAGAGAGTGATAGAGGGAAGAACACATGGAGGAATAGCATTAGATTATTGAGCAAACTAAATACAGCTCACGGTAAAAAGCATATCACTCATGCTTAACTGTATGCTAATGCATACTTTATATCACCCACATAATACAATAGTTAATAATCCCTTTGAGGAATGTTAATGAAAACCACAGACAACCCATGGGTCAAATGCCATTATGTTGCATGAATTTCTAATATACAGTGTAACACCCAAGGAAGAGACTAACACCAGGGTGAGTGGGGCGTATAACCCTGATTTAATGTTGAGGATGTACACTATATATACAAAAGTAGGTGGACACCCTTTCAAATTAGTGGATTCAGCCATTTCAGCCACATCCGTTGCTGACAGGTGTATAAAATCGAGCACACCGCCATGCATTCTCCATAGACAAACATTGTCAGTAGAATGGCCTCACTGAAGAGCTCAGTGACTTTAAACGTGGCACCGTCATAGGATGCCACCAATCTAACAAGTCAGTTCATAAAATGTCTGCCATTCTGGAGCTGCCTGGTCAACTATAAGTGCTGTTATTGTGAAATGCAACAACAATGGCTCAGCCATGAAGTGGTAGGCCACACAAGCTCACAGAATTTGATCGTTGAGTGCTGAAGCGTGTAGCGCGTAGAAAGAGTTTTGTGAAATGGGTTTCCATAGCCGAGCAGCCTCACACAAGCCGAAGATCACCATGCGCAATGCCAAGTGTCGGCTGGAGTAATGTAAAGCTTCATGCCATTGGACTCTGGAGAAGTGGAAACGCGTTCTCTGGAGTGATGAATCATGCTTCACCATCTGGCAGTCCAACGGTTTGGCCGATGCGAGGAGAACGCTACCTGCCCGAAAAAATAGTGCCAATTGTAAAGTTTGGTGGAGGAGGAATAATGGTCTGGGAATGTTTTTCATCGATAGGGCTAGGCCACTTAGTTCCAGTGAAGGGAAATCTTAACGCTACAGCATACAATGACATTCTAGACAATTCTGTGCTTCCAACTTTGTGGCAACAGTTTGGGGAAGGCCCTTTCCTGTTTCAGCATGACAATGACATCGTGCACAAAGCGAGGTCCATACAGAAATGGTTTGTCGAGACCGGCGTGTAAGAACTTGACTGGCCTGCACAGAGCCCTGACCTCTACCCCATCAAACACATTTGTGATGAATTGGAACGCCGACTGCGAGCCAGTCCTAATCGCACAACATCAGTGCCCCACCTCACTAATTCTCTTGTGACTTAATTGAAGCAAGTCCCTGCACCAGTGTTCCAAAAGTGGAAAGCTTTCCCAGAAGAGTGTATATAGCAGAAAAGGTGGGACCAACTCCATATTAAATCCCTTGATTTTGAAATGAGATGTGAGCAGGTGTCCACATACTGTTGGTTATGTAGTGTATGTTTTACCTGGAATGGGAAATGCCGAAAAATTTGTCTGACAGTCAAATGGGTGAATAAGAAAACTATTTCAGCGCAAAGAGGGATTTCTTCATGTGTCCATAGTGGTAATTGTACTGCAGCATTCTATGACAGAGCTTCTGAATGTGTAAGTAATTAACCTCTGTCACACAGAGGGATTCTTGGCAGTCTTAAACAAATATACTTTGAAACAAAAGTATACACGTCACAAACATGGTTATGGGCTTAAAAATAGAAGACGCTTGTACCATGTCAGAAATAGAGTTGAAATGTGAAATTTGCATCCCAATATTACACTTTTAATACACAGTACCAGTCAAAATATGGGCACACCTACTCATTCCAGGGTTTTTATTTTTTTTACTATTTTCTACATTGTAGAATAAAAGTGAAGACATCAATACTATGATATAGCACATATGGAATCATGTAGTAACCCAAAAACGTTTAAAATATGTTTTAAATATATTTATATTTGAGATTCTTCAAAGTAGCCACCCTTAGCCTTTATGACAGCTGTGCACACTCTTGGCATTCTCTCAACCAGCTTACTGAGGTAGTCACCTGGAATGCATTTCAATTAACAGGTGTGCCTTGTTAAAAGTTAATTTGTGGAATTATTTTCCTTCTTAATTAATGCCAATCAGTGTTGTGACAAGGTAGGGGTAGTATACAGAAGACAGCCCTATTTGGTAAAAAACCAAGTCCATATTATGGCAAGAACAGCTCAAATAAGCAAAGATAAATGACTGAAGGTCAGTCAATTCATAAAATGTAAAGAACTTTGAACGTTTCTTCAAGTGCATTTGCAGAAGCCATCAAGCGCTATGATAAAACTGGCTCTCATGAGGACCACCACAGGAAAGGAAGATCCAGAGTTACCTTTGCAGAGGATAAGTTCATTAGAGTTACCAGCCTCAGAAACGGCAGCCCAAATAAATGCTTCACAAAGTTCAAGTAACAGACACATCTCAACATCAACTGTTCAGAGACTGTGTGAATCAGGCCTTCATGGTCGAGATACCGCAAAGAAACTACTACTAAGGGACACCAATAAGAAGAAGAGACTTGCATGGGTCAAGAAACACGAACAATGGACATTTGACCCGCCGTGTCTTTGTGAGATGCAGAGTAGGTGAACGGATGATATCCCCATGTGTGGTTTCCACCGTGAAGCATGGAGGAGGAGGTGTGATGGTGTGGGTGTGCTTTTCTGGTGACACCGTCTGTGATTTATTTAGAATTCAAGACCCAACTAACCAGCATGGCACCCACAGCATTCTGCAACGATACTCTATCACATCTGGTTTGTGCTTAGTGGGACTATGATTTGTTTTTCAAGAGGACAATGACCCAACACACCTCGAACATCTGTATTCGGTCTTATGTAGCAACATTTGAAATTGTGTTTTTTTTTATACATTTGATGAAAGTAGAGATTCAGAGCTTCAAAATGGTATGTCATACGCTGCATTTGAGGAACAATGGGAAAGTAATTCTGCTTTGAAGGTTGATCAACTTGAAAACTCACTTTTATGAAAATGGCCTTTGAATGTTTTGGTATCTTAAGCTTAAGCTTTGGCTCCACCCATCTCGTTTCGCTCTCAGAGCGCACACTTCATGCTCTGGCTGATGATTTGTTGACCTATGGATAACATGAAAACAGACATTTACTGACACTGGCCATATTCAACGGGTGTTGTACACACGTCACGTAACGTTAGTTAAAGTTAGCTAGTGAAACAGCAATGAACAGTGCCAACAATGCCACAGTGCTGGGAGCTAACCAACTAGGTTCAATGTTTGCTAGCTAACATTAGGCTCTAATTAGAAAAGCAAACGGCTCCAGGGTTCAAATAATAACGTCAGCTAGGGAACCAGCCAGCTAACATTAGCTATTTAGCTAACAGTACACTTTAGCTTAAGACATATAGATAGCTAGCTTTGTAAACAATGAAACTAGCTAGGTAAACAAAGTGTAAATTCACACATGTCACATAACATTAGCTAATGAGCCAGCCAGCTAACGTTAGCTAGTTAAACAACAATGAACCCTGTGCCAACAATGTCACAGTGCTGGGAGCTAACCAACCAGTTTTAATGTTAACTAGCTAACATCAGGCTCTAACTAGAAAAGCAAACAGCTCTGAGATATGAATAATAACATCAGCTAGGGAACCAGCCAGCTAACGTTAGCTAGCTAGCTAACAGTACACTTCAGCTTTAGACATGTAGCTTGTTTCGTCTCTTTACTATCATTAAATTGAAGACTTCGTTTTTATCAAAGATTCTCTGTAATTAGTATTACGCGATCAAACTGATTAATCATATAACCATAATTAACTAGGACGTCGGGGCACCAAGGAAAATATTCAGATTACAAAGTTATAATTTCCCAATATAACCTTTAAGATATTTTCATATCTGATCAATAGTCTTCTGATTAATGAATTATTTACTTTACCTCACGTTAGTCTCATTCCAAACGTCGTAAATTGTTGGTTATCTGCACGAACCCAGTCTTCACTATGAGTCATCCGTACATCAATTCTCTTAAATCTTTTTTTTATTACTAACTAAGTAATTCACAGAAATGACTGGCATAAACAAGACGACAAAGTAAATATGGTTACAAGAAATGATAGGAGAATGTGCCCTAGTGGGCTAAACCGGCATCGCGGCTTGTTGGACAAAACAGAAGTGGGGGTCGACTGAGAAGTCACTACAGAGTTATAATTATAACAATTGAAAAGCTAATCCTTTGCACATGAACGCTCACTCATTCGGGAACAATTGCAATCAATATATATATATTTACGCTCAGTGTGTCTTCTTGATCGCTGTTGAAAAGTTTGTTTCTGTTGGAGAGATTGTCCTCTCTCTCTCTCTCTCTCTCTCAGAGGGGATAGTTCAGAGCGACATTCATTCATGTTGTTAAAGGATGGATGTTTCGGCGGTTGTCGTTCTTTTTGTTCAATGATACCGAATTCCTAGCTGCAGACTAGTAATTAATATCAAAGACTTGTTCTTATTCTGTTGGTAACGATAGTCTAAGAGTTTAACCACGTGGTATGGTTGAAAGATTCAGCAATGGTCTGCAACCTTTGTCCCCTCCTAATGGAGAAAAACATGGTCTACTTGAGAATTTCTCAAAGTTGGGTTTTATTCGGAATTGCAGAAAAGGGCCTGACCCTAACTGGCTCAAAGGGAATTGGAGTTTCCTTCATTAAACAGTCCAAAATCACCTTTCACAATTTTACAAACAGTATCATACTCACTCACTCATTCATTTATACAACAATTCGATGTAAACTTCATATCTGAGGCTATTATATAAACAACGTTATGGTAATGTGGCCACACCGTATCCCATGAGCTTCCCCAAGTTGTAACAAACGGACCAGTTCGTAGCTAGATTCTTCACCAATCTTTTATACCTTCTCCGGAACATGCAATTTGTTCAGACCTCCAGTTCTGTGAGGTGGAAGAAATTCCTTTGTTTTCTATGAAACTTCACTCTCTCTCTATACTGTGTGGCCATGAGGCAGGGTCTTCTCCTCGGGAATGTGCCAAATCATGTTGTTACTACTCTGGATGAATACAGCTCTGAGATACGAATAATAACATCAGCTAGGGATTCAGCCAGCTAACGTTAGATAGCTAGCTAACAGTACACTTTAGCTTGAAATGAAACCACTCTCTGTCCAAATTAGAATAATGTAATACCTGAAAAAAAAACCTGTGTACATCATCATGCATGATGGACGCGTCTCCCTGTCAGGAATGCCATAACACAGTTGCCCTTAGTTTGAAGTTGTAATCCAGAGACAGGTGTTCTCTCCTTCTCTTTAGCTATCATACTCTAATTCCACTGATTTCAAAACTTGATCCTCCAGAAAGTGGAGAGCAACACTTATGCAGCTCCACTACACAATACAATTTTTTAAAGCCTCGTTCGACAGGATTACCAACACAGACTGATGAGCTCAAATAGACTGAAGCCCTCTATAAGGCAGACCAATCCGAACTCATCTCTCAACATGTACAGCCCACTCATTATCTCAGCCAATCATGGCTAGTGGGACGATTGCTGACTTTTTCTGTGGCTTAACCAACAAGGATCGTAATTTAACAATTTTATTCATATTTACAGATGGCATAGACGTTTGTTATTAGGGCACATGAAAGTTAGACATTTTGGAAGGTTATCTTAGTGTTCTTGGGCACAGAGACTATGGTGGTCTGCTTGAAACATGTTGCTGTTACAGTCTCAGACAGAGAGAGGTTGAGAATGTCAGTGAAGACACTTGCCAGTTGGTCAGTGCATGCTCGGAGTACACGTCCTGGTCCTCAAAATATGGCCATGGATGTGTTAATCATTTTAAGGTTGAATGTTACATTTGTTTACAAGATGGCCTTAACTATGCTATTTACTGTATTACAAAAGTAATATTGAATTGTGTTTGGTTGACAACACAACCAAATATCAACATTTAAACTAGATGTATGGAATCTACTGATTTAATATTTCCATCTGAGCCAATAGCTTAATCCAATTCATTAACTTACATTTTTGGTTGAGTTGGAGGCGTGAATGCAATACTGTCATTTGTTAACTCTTCGACAAGTTCATAGGCTATACAGTGCATTCAGAAAGTATTCAGACCTTTTGACTTTTTCCACAATTTCTTACGTTATGGTTATGACGCTATGAGCTTGGCACACCTGTATTTGGGGAGTTTCTCCCATTCTTCTCAGCAGATCCTCTCAATCTCTGTTAGGTTGGATGAGGACCATTGCTGCACAGCTATTTTCAGGCCTCTCCAGAGATGTTCGATCAGGTTCAAGTTCGGGCTCTGGCTGGGCCAGTCAAGGACATTCAGAGACTTTTCGGGAAGCCACTCTTGCGTTGTCTTGGCTGTGTGCTTATGGTCGTTGTCCTGTTGGAAGGTAAACATTCACCCCCAGTCTGAGGTCCTGTGCACTCTGGAGCAGGTTTCCATCAAGGATCCTTTACTTTGCTCCATTAATCTTTGCCTCTAATTCTGACTATTCTCCCTGCCGCTGAAAAACATCCCCCCACAGCATGATGCTGCCACCACCATGCTTCACCGTAGGGATGGTGCCGCATTTCCTCCGCTTGTGACGCTTGACACTCAGGCCAAAGAGTTCAATCTTGTTTCATCAGACTAGAGAATCTTGTTTCTCATGGTATGAAAGTCCCTTTTGGTGCCTTTTGGCAAACTCCAAGCAAGCTGTCATGTGCCTTTTACTGAGGAGTGGCTTCCTGCCAGTCAATGTACCATAAAGTCCTGATTGGTGGAGTGCTGCTGTCCTTCTGGAATGTTCTCCCATCTCCACAGAGGAACTCCGGAGCTCCGTCAGAGTGACCATCGGGTTCTTGGTCACCTCCCTGACCAAGGCCCTTCTCCCCCGACTGCTCAGTTTGGCCAGGCGGCCAGCTCTAGGAAGAGTCTTGGTGATTCCAAACTTCTTGCATTTAGGAATGATGGAGGCCACTGTGTTCTTGGGGACCTTCAATGCAGCAAACATTTTTTGTTACCCTTCCCCAGATCTGTTCCTCAACACAATTCTATCTCTGAGCTCTACGAACAATTCCTTCAGCCTCATGGCTTGATTTTTGCTCTGACATGCACTGTCAACTGTGGGACCATATATAGACAGGTATGAACCTTTACAAATCATGTCCCATCAATTGAATTCACCACAGGTGGTCTTCAATCAAGTTGTAGAAACATCTCAAGGATGATCAATGGAAACACCATGCACCGGAGCTCAATTTTGAGTCTAGTAACAAAGGTTGTGAATACCATTATGAGGTATTGTATGTACAAAATGTGGAAAAAGGGAGGGGCTCTGAATAGTTTCTGAATGCACTGTATATTTTTATTTCAAAAGTAATTTTGAATTCTGTTTGGTTGTCAACGTAACCAAATATTAACATTTGAAGTCGATGCGTCTTCTGATTTGACAGTTCTATCTGTGCCACTGACTTAGTCTGACTTTAATGATTGATGTGTTGGATTCACTTCTCCAGCTCAACCAAAAATCTAAGTTAACTTTAAAAGAACTTTAAATACAGTTTGATTTGATTTTGTCTTATTCTTTAACTTTGATGTTTGGTTGGGATGGAGATGTGAATCCAACATTTCAGTTATTAACATATCAATTCTTCCATCATGTCTGGGAGTAATTTAACCATTCATTGTAGTAATTGCACTCTGTAGAGTTGCTATTTTCTCGAGTTTTCTTGTGTCATTTAACTTGTGACATTCCAGGATTACTCATTATATTAGTCAGACTTAATCAACAAATATGATAGTCAGTTTAAAAAGGTTATGGGTACACGACTGGCTGTGTTGGCAAAATAACTACATATTGTATCCCATATAGAAAACCGGGGAGAGGCTACCCGTTGTCAGAAATGTCCAGCTACGCCCGTTATGCTGGTGGATTTCAAAACTGAACTTGGATCCGCATTAAGTAGCAATGATATCCTTCCCCACCACCGCCTTACAACAGATATCTCGAACCAGTCATGACTATTCAACAAAACAATACATCATTTTCAAGTTTCTCTCCAGTGAATTTCTTAGTTACATGATTGTGTAAGGAGTTTTGAAGAGGAATCAGTATTTATGAAGTTTGGCAATGAGGATGAAAACTAACATAGCTTGACAGCTAGCTTAGCCAGGGAAACCCAGGGAAAACAAACTTGGGCCTAATGTGCACTAGGCTAATTCAGGAGACAGATTGTAGTTTTTATGCCCTGATATCATAAGCTGGTGGAAAAAAGTTTGATTAAACAATTCAGAGACTGAAACGTATAAAATCCTGAAATCAGCTGTAACTGTCAATAATAAAACAATGCTTAAAATGTTTAAATGATGTTTGAGTGAACCCCGAGTACAGAAACAGGAAGTCGCTTCTGGACAGTAGATTCCTCCTCCTCACCATTCTATAATGGCTTGATAAAATCTGTATGGCTGAAGTTCATTACTTTTTTCAATTCCAATGTATATTCCACGTAGATTCCACGTCACAATATTCCACGTAGATTCCAGGTCACAAGAAGTATTTGTTCATTTCTGTCCCATAAAATAAAGTGTGGAATGGGAAGAGAAGACAGTGATGATCCCAGAACTCTGCTGCTTTACCCCTGCTTGACAATAGAGTGTAATGAAGGAGAGGGGTTTGGGGGTTGTGTGCAATACATGTTGTTGTGTAAAGAAGGTGCTTACAATAGCAATGGATTAGTGAATGTTTGGTAGTAAATTGCAGGGCTAGTAAACAGACAAGGAGAATCTCAGGGCTATAGTGTCTCTGTTCATGTGGGTTGGAATAGCAGCTGGGCTTTACATGTGCGTGTTTAAAATTCAAGGTAAGTAACAGATGGGTGTAACATGGATGCCGTTATTTGCACTCAATTCTGCAGTCAACTGACCTGTGGAGGTTGCTTTTTCCCACCAGGATCGTGTTCATTAGGAAACACTGTAGCAAAAGGTAGCAAACAAGTGTTTTCATTGAGAAAGTCCAGGTAGCCTCTCCCACTTTCAAACTGTTTCAGAATGTTTTCTTCCATTTCTGCCTAGTGAAGACGTGGCGGTGATGCAGGCTGTGTGTCAATACAACTGCATTCCAATAACGTTTTTCTATGGAATTACAGAAATTGTAGAACATTAAAATAGGATCCTGAATGTGTCTCTGTGGCCCTTTGTTAGCACAAGGAAATAATGTACTGAATGCTCAACCTTCTAAAATATCTAGGAATGATTCTTCATAAAAGAGGATAATCTGTATTGCTATTTCGGAACCACCAAGACTCTTCCTCGAGCTGGCCCGCCCGGCTAAACTGAGCAATTGGGGAGAAGGGCCTTGGTCAGGGAGGTGACCAAGAACCCAATGGTCATCTGACAGAGCTCCTATGTGGAGATGGGAGAACCTTCCAGAAGGACAACCATCTCTGCAGCACTCCAGCAATCATGCCTTTGTGGTAGAGTGGCCAGACAGAAGCCACTCCTCAGTAAAAAACACATGACAGCCTGATTGGAGTTTGCTAAATGGCACCTGAAGGACTCTAAGACCATGAGAATGCCAAGCGTCAAGTCTGGAGGAAACCTGACAACATCCCTACTGGGAAACATGGTGGTAGCAGCCTCATGCTGTTGGGATATTTTTCAGTGTCTGGGAGACTAGTCAGGATCAAGCGAAAGATGAACAGAGCACAGTACAGAGAGATCCTTGAGCGCTCAGGACCTCAGACTAGGGCGATGATTCACCTTACAACAGGACAACAACCCTAAGCACACAGCCAAGACAATGCAGGAGTGGCTTCGGGACAAGTCCTTGAGAAGCCCAGCCAGAGACCAAACTTGAACCCAATCGAACATCTCTGGAGAGACCTGAAAATAGATGTGCAGCGATGCTCCCCCTCCAACCTGACAGAGTTTGAGAGGATCTTCAGAGAAGAATGGGAGAAACTCCCCAAATACTGGTGTGGCAAGCTTGTAGCATCTACACAAGAAAAATCAAGGCTGTAATCGCTGTCAATTGTGCTTCAACAAAGTACTGCATAAAGGGTCTGAATTTTTATGTAAATGTTTCAGTTTTTTTAAATGCATTTTCAAAAATGTCTAAATACCTGTTTTTGCTTTGTCATTATGGGGTATTGTGTGTAGATTGATGAGGGAAAAATAACAATTTAATTGATTTTAGAATAAGGCTGTAAAGTTTTCAAAATGTGGAAAAAGTCAAGGCATCGGAATACTTTCCGAATGCACTGTATTTTATTACAGTAACAAAGACTGGGAACAATAATGTGTCAGCAGAGGACACTGAACAGTACCAAAGATTGTGTTCATTATCTGATACGAAAACACTACAGTATATGAGAGAAAGTGCCAAGGTTTAGATTAGAAGACAGTTTCATATTCTCTCATTTGGGTATGTTGGCTGAAGGTTAGATGAAACATTTTATTGTTGTTGAGAAGTTTGTGTGGTTGAGTACAGTTCCACAGCAAAGATCAGCAGTTCAAGTACCTATAAAAAGGACTCTAAACCTTGAACTTCAAACATCTGGCAGACTTCAGACTAAATGGACTAATGTTGAGATGATTACATATGATGACACATCCCTCATCATCTGTTGCAAACATCCAGCTTTTTGCCTCAACCCCCCAATGAATAGAAAAATCACTATATATACACATAACATTAGGAACACCTGCTCTTTCCATGACATAGACTGACCAGGTGAAATCTATGATCCATTATTGATGCACTTGTTAAATCCACTTCAATCAGTTTAGAAGAAAGGGATGAGACAGGTTAAGGAAGGATTTTTAAGCCTTGAGACAACTGAGACATGGATTTTGTATGAGTGCCATTCAGAGGGTGAATGAGCAAGACAAAATATTTAAGTGCCTTTAAACAAGGTATGGTAGAAGGAGCCAGGCGCACCGGTTTGAGTGTGTCAAGAACTGCAACGCTGTTCTGAGGGCAAAAGGGTGTGCAATTCAATATTTGGAAGGTGTTCCTAAGGTTTTGTACACTCAGTGTATATGCATCAAATACAGTTATGAAATAAGAGGGTGCATGGCTTATCTCATCCGCACCTGTGATCATTAAATCTACCTCCCAAGTACCTAGCTACCATCTCTGTCTGTCTATGACGATAACTACACTCTAAGTAAAAAGGGTTCCAAAAGGGTTCTCTGAGGAAAGGGTACTCCCTGGAAACCAAAAGTTCTTCAAAAGGTTTCCCCTTCTTTTTTTTCTCTAAGAGTGTATACACAGAGCCCATTGCCAGCCCACAGGGCACAGACCTAAGTTCAACATCTAGTTTCGATTTACAGTCGGTTGAGTGGTCAACTAATGTGAATTCAACTTGAAATCAACAAACAATTATATTCACCATGTCATTGGATTTAGGTTAAAAGTTGGGGGAAAAAAATATGAAATGCCCTTACATTGATTACTTTTTGCAAATCTAGTTACTTTTCCACGTTTATTCAAAGTCATCACATACATTTTTGGGGTTGAAATTACGTGGAAACAATGTTGATTCAATCAGTTTTTGCTCAGTGGGAGGGCCTCAGGAGATGATGAGAAGGGATCCTAAAGTCTGTTGCCTGTAAATTCATTAAAGACCAAATTAAACGATGATTATCTGGGAAACTATGAAGAGGGTAGGTGTTTTCTAAACCTCAAAAAAAGCTGACGAGTTCCACTACAGCATTAACTTTGATCAGTAATTGCAGCGTGCTTTTAAACAATTAAAGATTTCCTCCAGAGGCACTACCAACCCACATGATAACAGGTGCTGTTTCTTTGTTTTAAAACATTCATTAAAAGTGCAGGTAAATACATACAGTATACAATGCACATTGGTATTAATCGAGAGAACGCTGAGAACGTTCTAATCTAATCACTGGTTCTGATTAGGAACATTCAAAGGTCATTCCTGGTTTCCATCAGAGGGATCAACACATTGAATACAAAATGTTTCACATTATATTATATTTTGTTTGCGTAGAAAACCCTGACATACCAGCAGACAGCTTTTACCTCCTAAACTCCAGGTTGTGACTCATATGCATAAAGAGAATGTGTTACGTTTCTCTGATGATCCTCAATCAGAGACAACGACAGACAGCTGCCTCTGATTGGGAACCATACCCGGCCAACAAAGAAATAGAAACATAGATTACCCACCCTAGTCACACCCTGACCTAACCAAATAGAGTATTTAATGGATCTCTAAGGTCAAGGCGCCCAAAGGTGCCCCCAAAGGTGCAGACTCCGGCCGCAAACCTGAACCTATAGAGGAGGGTCCGGGTGGGCATCTACCCTCGGTGGCGGCTCCGGTGCGGGACGCAGACCCGGCTCCGCTCATGGCTCCGCCAACTTCGGTGGCGCCTCTGGTGCGGGGATCGTCGCCGGAAGCTCCGGACCGTGAATCATCGCCGGAGGAATCGAATCATGCATCATCGCCGGGGACTCCGGACCGTAGATCGTCGCCGGGGACTCCGGACCGTAGATCGTCGCCAGAGGCTCCGGACCGGGAACCGTCGCCGGAAGCTCCGGACCGCCGACTGTCGCCAGAGGCTCCGGACCGCCGATCGTCGGCGGCTAGTTTATTGGATGATCACAACATGACATGTCAACCAAACGGTGGGTCAACCATACAACATTGCCACCATTTATTGATTGATAGTGATGACATCACAGATGATAGTTGATTCCATATGGTTCTTTGATTCGTGCCATGGATCATCACTGGAGGCTTCGTGTGTGGAGCAGGCACAGGACGTACCAGGCTGGAGACACGCACTGTAGGCCGGGTGCATGAAGCTGGCACAGAATACACTGGACCGTGCAGGCACACTGGAGGTCTGGAGCGTAGAGCTGGCACAACGTGTCCTGGACAAAGGACCACCTTCGCATGGAAAGCACGGGGAGCTGGCACAGCACGCACCGGGCTGTGGATGCGTACTGGAGACACAGTGCGCATCACCGCGTAACATGGTGCCTGCCCGGTCACACGCTCCCCACGGTGAGCACAGGGAGTTGGCTCTGGTTCAAACCCTGGCTCCGCCAATCACCCCGTGTGCCCATCCCAAAATAAATCTTGGGCAGCCTCTTGGGCTTCCGTCGTGGTCGTGAACCCCTGTGTCGTCGTCCTTCCTCCCTCGCTGCCTCTGTCTGCTCCCATGTAAGGTGAAACTTTCCGGCCTGGATCTCCTCCCACGTCCAGGATATCCTCCCATGTCAAAGATGTCTGCTCCTCCTGGCCACGCTGCTTGGTCCGTGGTAGGCGTACATTTTAATTTATTAAATGAACACCGAAAAAATGAACACAAAAAAACAACAAATGCAAAACGTGACGTCTAGTAGGGCTAGACAGCACAGTACCAAAAACAAGATCCCACACTCTATAGGTGGAAAAAAGCTGCCTAAGTATGATTCCCAATCAGAGACAACAATAGACAGCTGCCTCTGATTGGGAACCATACAGACAACGATAGACAGCTGCCTCTGATTGGGAACCACACACAGCCAACAAAGAAATAGAAAACATAAATTGTTTTGCCCATTATGGGGTATTGTGCAGATGTGTGAGACAAATTTTTTTATCATAATAATTCAGGCTGTAACAAAACAAAATGTGGAATAAATCAAGGGGTATGAATACTTTCTGAAGGCACTGTAAATGAACAAGAAACACATAAAATGTTGTGAGAAGTTTGACGGTAACAAATACAAATAATTGTAAGGAGTTTAAAGGGGAAATCTGTAGTTCAAACAATAACACATTTGACACCCCGTCATTGTTTTGGCAAACAGCATTGGGCTGGAGAAATGTAACTTTGTAACGGATGTCGTTCTTGAGAAAGAGAGGAGGACCAAAGCACAGCGTGGTAAGTGTTCATGATGCAATCTTTAATGAAACGAACTGAACACTGAAATACAAAACAATAAAGTGAACGAACGAAAACCGAAACAGTACCGTGTGGCCCAAACACTCACACGGAAACTAACACCCACAAACCAAAAGTGAATCCCAGGCTACCTAAGTATGATTCTCAATCAGAGACAACTAACGACACCTGCCTCTGATTGAGAACCATACTATGCCGAACACAAAACCCACATAGAAAAACAAACAGACTGCCCACACCAACTCACGCCCTGACCATACTAAAACAAAGAATAAAATAACAGAACTATGGTCAGAACGTGACAAACTCTCACATTCATAAACAGAGCTTTGGATGCAAGGACTGAATTACCATGATATCAAAATGAAAATTTTCACCATGTTTTGCGGCTACACAGAGTTAGTTTAGAATTCCATTATTTACTAACAAGGGAGTAAAACATGCTCATATTTTGGGTTCTGATGGGGTAAGACAGTTCAACTAAGCTCACGAGGCATTTGCAAGTTATATTCTTCAAGGATAAATGGGTATATATCATTAATTTCAAAGTAAAAAAATTATGCAAGAACACAGATTGCCCCTTTAACACGGACTGTACTGCTGTTTTACAGATGTATTTTGTCTAAGACAGATGAACTGATGTCTCCGGTTGTAAAGAGACTCTTTCCCCCTTCATTCTATTCAAATTGTAATGAGCAGTTACAATATCTTTGTGAGAGGTAATGATAATGCAGAATAAAAGGTATTGATTGCTGAAGTTCGATCTCTAGAGCGTCAAAGGAAAACCGTCATAAATGCGATGCTCGTCAATGTTACTCTGCTTTAAGAAACTGTGTGCAGCCCAAAAAATAAGACATTGACGATAATTGGTGTCAACTCACATTACATCAAATCATCGAAACAAACACTGTGTCATTTTGTTAATCTATTTCTATTATTGCTCCAATCGAGAAGGAAAACAACAACTAATTGAGATGGAATGATACAGCGATGGATGTTGATTTGTTTGGAAAGAAAAATAATTTTTAAAAACTCAACATAATAAATTATAATGGGAAAGATGGGAATGGGGAGTGTGTGTGTGTGTGAGGGGGGGGGGGGTGTTTATTAACCAACTTCATTGGGAATAATGTAGTTCTTGCCTGCCCCATTGGTTATGACCATCACTCTGTATTATCCACACCTGCATCAGACTGTCTGCCGATCCATCTCAGGGATTCATTACAACGGGTAACGTTAGGTTTACACTGAGTATACGAAGCATGAAGGACACCTGCTCTTTCCATGACATAGACTGACCAGGTGAATCCAGGTGAAAGCTATGATCCATTATTGATGTCACTTGTTACATCTACTTCAATCAGTGTAGATGAAGGGGAGGAGACAGGATAAAGAATGATTTTTAAACCTTGAGATTGAAACATGGATTGTGTGTATGTGCCATTTGGGGGATGAATGGGCAAGACAACACATTTAAACTACATGACCAAACGTATGTGGACACCTGCTCGTCGAACATCTCATTTCAAAATCATGGGCATTAATATGGAGTTGATCCCCCCTTTGCTGCTATAACATCCTCAACTCTTCTGGAAAGGCTTTCCTTTAGATGTTGAAACATTGCTGAGGAGACTTTCTTCCCATTCAGCCACAATACCATTAGTGAGATAGGGCACTGATGTTGGGCAATTAGGCCTGGCTCGCAGTCGGCATTCCAATTTATCCCAAAGGTGTTTGATGGGGTTGAGGTCAGGGCT
Source organism: Oncorhynchus clarkii lewisi (assembly GCF_045791955.1). Taxonomy (NCBI): domain Eukaryota; kingdom Metazoa; phylum Chordata; class Actinopteri; order Salmoniformes; family Salmonidae; genus Oncorhynchus; species Oncorhynchus clarkii. Next base: position 43,280,847 of record NC_092163.1, read on the forward strand.
CTGTGCAGGCCAGTCAAGTTCTTCCACACCGATCTTGACAAACCATTTCTGTATGAAACTCGCTTTATGCAAGGGGGCATTGTCATGCCCTTCACTGGAACTAAGGGACCTAGCCCGAACCTCCTCCACCAAACTTTATACTTGGCAATATGCATTCAGGCAGGTAGCGTTATCCAGGCATCCAACAAATCCAGATTAGTCTGTCGATTGCCAGATGGTGAAGCGTGATTCATTACTCCAGAGAACGCACTTCCACTGCTCCAGAGTTCAATGGTGGCGAGCTTTATACCACTCCAGCTCACGCTTGGCATTCCACATGGTGATCTTTGGCTTGTGTGAGGCTGCTCGGCCATGGAAACCCATTTCATGAAGCTCCAGACGAACAGTTCATGTGCATACGTTGCTTCCAGATGCAGTTTGGAACTCAGTAGTGAGTATTGCAACTGAGGACTAATGATTTTTACGCACTACACAAATCAGCACTTGGTTGTCCCGTTCTGTGAGCTTGTGTGACCTACCACTTACAGTTAAAAGTCCACATACTTTGTGAAATATAGTGTAAGTGCCTTTGAACGGGGTAAGGTAGTAGGTGCCAGACACACCGGTTTGTGTCATAAACTGCAACGCTGCTGGATTTTTCATGCTCAACATTTTCTCGTGTGTGTCAAGAATAGTCAACCACCCAAATGACATCCAGCCAACTTGACACAACTGTGGGAAGCCTTTGAGTCTACATGGTTCAGCATCCCTTTAGAATGCTTTAAACACCTTGTAGAGTCCATGCCCTGACGAATTGAGGCTGTTTTGAGGGCAAAAGGGGGTGATGCAACTCAATATTAGGAAGGTGTTCCTCATTTTTGGTATACTCAGTGTATTCAGTCCAGTATATAGCTCAACACTGTTCAACAGATGACATCACAATCACTGCATTAATAAAAATGATAAACTCGATTGTGTGGGTCATGGATGCTGATTGGCTGAAACATGATTTCAGGCGTGTGTATATCAGACAATATACTACGGGTATGTAGCTAAAAAATACTTGATTACTGTTCTATTTAAACCCATTTATAATAGCAGTAAGGCAAATCAGGTGTTTGTGTTATATGACCAATATACCACGGCTAAGGGCTGTATCCAGGCACTCCGCTTCAAGCATAAGAACAGCCTTAGCTGTGGTAAATTTAAGAAATAAGGTCATTAGATACGAGGGGCTTCGAACCCTCAAGGTTGATTGGCACACAGCCATGGTCTATCAGACCGTATACCACGAGTATGACAAAACATGTATTTGTACTGTTCTAATTACATTTGTAACCAGTTTATAATAGTAATAAGGCACCTCAGGGGTTTGTGCTATATGGCCAATATAGGGCCGTGTCCAGGCATGTTGAGTTGCATCGTGCCCAAGAACAGCCCTTAGCCGTGATGTATTGGTCATATACCACACCCCCACCACCCGGGTCTTATTAGTTAAATATACACTATTAGAAAAAATTGGAATCTAGAACCTAAAAGGTGTTCTTTGGCTGTCCCCATGGATAACCTTTTGAAAAAATGTTGGCTCTAACTGGAACAAAAAAGGGTTCTACTTGTAACCAAAAAAGGGTTATCCTATTGGGACAGCCGAAGAACCCTTTTGGAACCCTTTTTTTCTAAGAGTGTACCACTCCCCCTTGGGCCTTATTGCTTAATTATAAACTGGGTAGTTTGGATCCTGGACGCTTAACATCTTTAATCATATTAACAAAGTTGCATGATTTTACCTCAAATAGGTCATGAGATGATTATTACATTTATCAATCTACACAAAGTTATGGACCTTTGGTTTTCCCAATTGAGATTGCACATGGTGTGTGTGTGTGTGTGTGTCAATATAATTCATTATAGTTAATCAGTCTCTAGTGTGGCGAGAAAAATCTTGAGGGCACTGTGGACAAACATCTATTCATAAATTCTCATACATTGACTGCGATAGTTTATTGGATGATCACAACATGACATGTCAACCAAACGGTGGGTCAACAATACAACATTACCACCATTGATTGATTGATAGTGATGACATCACAGATGATAGTTGATTCCATATGGAGACTGGAGAGAGGATCATCAGCGGTCCATCCTGGTCACTTCTCAACTTTTATTTTCTAAAAGAAAATATAAAAACATAATGAAATTGTTAGTTCCGCATGCCTGGTCCAGAGGCATGTAAAGCGGAAGTAACCTCAAGGCTACCTCATAATTTTCACTCACACATGTCAATCTTGTGGTCTCTTTCTAAAACAGAAAGTTTTTTTTCAAGACTGACAGGTAGGGTCAGTTTTATCAAGCGTTACAATCGACCCCCATTCCATTCAAGTCAATGGTGACCTTTATAATCAAAAGTTATTACTGACATGGACATATTATGTATTTTATCTGTTTAAGGGGATATCTGGGAAACAAACATAAACAAAACAGTCCCCCTGATTTATTTGGTAAACAGCTGAGTAACAGGAATTGAGAAATGTTACCACTCTCAAATTAATAGACGGAGCAATGACTGCAAGGACTGACCATCCGTGATATCTAACATTTTTTTAAAACAAGCTCATATTTTGGATTCTGGTGGGGTAAAATGATTGAATTGAGATCATGAGGCATTTGTAAGTTATATTATTACAAAAAATATGTTTTATGTGAAAAATGTGCTTATGTCAGGAAGTTCAAAAGAAAATTAAAAAGATCATTTGACTTGAGCACTAACAAGGCTTTTCAGCATAAGCAGCTTGACTACTGCTAGACTACTGTAGCTTTATTGAGCAACTATACTTCAACAATAGATGTACTCACATTGGATGGGTTGATTAGGATAAAATCTTCTCTCAAAAAGCCTAATACAGTGCCTTCGGAAAGAATTCAGACCACTTTACTTGATCCACAATTTGTTACGTTACAGCCTTATTCTAATATGGATTAAATAAAACAATTTCCTCTGCAATCTACATACAATACCCCATGATGAAAAAGCAACATTTTTGCAAATGTATTAAAAACTAAAAACAGAAATACCTTATTTACATAAGTATTCAGACTCTTTGCTATGAGACTCAAAATTGAGCTCAGGTGCATCCTGTTTCCATTGATCATCCTTGAGATGTTTCTACAACTTGATTGGCGTCCACCTGTGTTAAATTCAATTGATTGGACATGATTTGGAAAGGGACACACCTGTCTATATAAGGTCCCACAGTTGACAGTGCATGTCAGAGCAAAAACCAAGCCGTGAGGTCGAAGGAATTCTTCGTAGAGCTCCGAGACAGGATTGTGTCGAGGAACAGATCTGGGGAATTTCTGTAGCATTGAAGGTCCCCAAGAACACAGTGGACTCCATCATTCTTAAATGGAAAAAGTATGGAACCACCAAGACTCTTCCTAGAAATGGCCGCCCGGCCAAACTGAGCAATCGAGGAAGAAGGGCCTTGGTCAGGGAGGTGACCAAGAACCCGATAGCCACTCTGACAGAGCTCCAGAGTTCCTCTGTGGAGATGGGAAAACCTTCCAGAAGGACAACCATCTCTGTAGCACAACACCAATTAGGTCTTTACGGTAGAGTGGCCAGACAGAAGCCACTTCTTAGTAAAAAGCACATGACAGCCCACTTGGAGTTTGCCAAAAGGCACCTAAAGACTCTCAGACCATGAGAAACAAAATTCTCTGGTCCTATGAAACCAAGATTAAACTCTTTGGCCTAAAAGCCAAGCTTCACGTCTGGAGGAAACCTGGCACCATCCCTACGGTGAAGCATGGTGGCAGCATCATGTGGGGATTTTTTTCAGCGGCAGGGTCTGGGAGATTCGTCAGGATCGAGACAAAAATGAAACGGAGCAAAGTACAAAGAGATACCTGCTCCAGAGCGCTCAGGACCTCAGACTGGGGTGAAGGTTCACCTTCCAGCAGGACAACGACCCTGAGCACACAGCCAAAACAATGCAGGAATGGCTTCGGGACAAGTCTGTGAACGTCCTTGAGTGGCCCAGCCAGAGCCCAGACCCAATCGAACATCTCTGGAGAGACCTAAAAATAGTTGTTCAGCAACGCTCCCCATCCATCCTGACAGAGCTTGAGAGGATCTGCAGAGAAGAATGGGAGAAACTCCCCAAATACAGGTGTGCCAAACTTGTAGCATCAAGGGTCTGAATACTTATGTAAATACGATATTTAAATGTTTTAATATAAATTAGCAAAAAAATATATATTTTTTTTGCTTTGTCATTATTTGCTATTGTGTGTAGATTGATGAGCGGGAAAAAAACAACGTAATCAATTTAGAATAAGGCTGTAACGTAACAAAATGTGGAAGAAGTCAAGTGGTCTGAATACTTTCCGAATGCACTGTATACTCTCTTAGAATAGGTTTACCCCATTTAATGTATTTGAGACCCACCACCTAGATTTGGTCATACGTGGCAAAATTAGATGTGGTGTTTTTTTACATTGGATAAAAGCAGAGACTCAGCTAGAAAATGTTCTCTCATACACTGCAGTTGAGGAACAATGAGAAAGTCATTCTGCTTTGAAATTTGATAAACTTGTAACCCCACTTTTGAGAAAATAAACTTAGAATAATTTGGCATGCCTACTGGAGAGCTCTTCTTTGTCTACACCCTGTCACGACTTCCGCCGAAGTCGGCTCCTCTCCTTGTTCGGGCGGCATTCGACGTCACCGGCTTTCTAGCCATCACCGCTCCATTTTTCATTGATCCATTTGTTTTGTCTTGTTCCCTGCACACCTGCTTTTCATTCCCCAATCACAATGCATGTATTTATTCCTCTGTTCCCCCTCATGTCTTTGTGTGAAATTGCCTGCGTTACGTGTTAATTGTTGATGCGCCAGACTAGTTTGCTTATATCGTGTTGTTCACGAAGATGTTTAATGCTAAACATATATTATTGTGACTGTTTTGCGCGTTTTGCCTATTGGCTGGAGGTTTTGACTCAGTTGCGTCCATCTGTTGGTTTCTCCTGCCTCAAAAAAGTGTGCGCCTGTTCACAACTCTCTGCTCTCCTGCACCTGACTTCGCTATCAGTACACCTGACACACCCATTCAGCATTGTTCACACCCTCTTAAGCCTTAGACCCACCCATCTCTTTAAGGATTCACATGTGAGGCCATGTGCTAAACAGAGTGTGTAGTGTAGTAAACAACCAAAGATTTCAAGACTACAATTGGTAAAAGCAGTAACCTACAATAAGGAAAAACTCCAGGTAAAAATACACTTTATCTAGTCCTTGGCCTATATCCTAATCTGACTTTGGTGCTGGTCATGTTGTTCTTCACATTACCGTCTCTGGCAAACATACACTATATCAAATCAAAAGTTTATTTGTCACATGCACAGGATACAGAAGGTGTAAACAGTAGAGTGAAATGGTTACTTGCATATCTGCATAGTAACAATATCAAAAACAGAAAGTGTCCAAAGAATCTTTAGATGACGCTTACCCAGACACACTTGTCTAAATTGATGGGTCATGTGAAAAACATCTAGCTAAGTGGACGTGTCACAATTGTCTAGACATGTACACACGTTCATGAAATACAATAGATGGGCGTAATCACCCCCAGACACACCTGGCTAACTTGATGGGTCATTTACTCATTTTGCGAAGTAGAGACTTTTGTTTAGACATGTAGCTAACTAGCTAGCTAAGCAATTAACCGGCATAATCAGCACTTATATCACTACCAATAGCTGTAGTTTGACTCTGCAGGTAGCTAAAGCTAACCAACTAAGTTAAATGTTAGCTAGCTAGCTAACATTAGGCTATAACTGGCAATGCAAATGGATATCTGATACAAATAATATTAATACACAGATCATACAGGTAATGTTAACTAGCGAGCCAGCAAACGTTTGCTAGCTAGTGAACAGTACTCTTTAGCTTGCAATGAAAACGACTTTCGAACTAAATTACAAAATTTGAATATCTGAAAATGTAGCTAGACTCTTACATGGATGAACGCGTCACAGCAGACTGGAACCATTTAACTCAGTTTTGTTTGTAGCTACATCTTGTTTGGTTGTGTCAAGTCACTCTGGTTCACACTGACTGTGGCGTGTGTAGAAAGAAGCCCATCACAGCTTTTTCCAACTGATCTCTCGATAGCGCCTGCTAAATTCTGGGCATCAATGTTGTTGAGAAAAGTAGCACAATTTGAGTAGTTCTCGATGGCTTCTCGAAGATATCTTTATATCTTTCAACAACGTTGCGGTAGAAAGTATTATCAACACATACTGAGCAGCTCATGGCAGACCAATCCAAACTCATCTCCCGGATTGTCCAACCCATCCATTATCTCAGCCAATCATGGCTAGTGGGAAGGTTCCTTGTCTTTTTCCATGGCTAAACCAATTAGGCTTGTCATTGAAATATTTTATTCGTATTTACAGGTGGAATACAAGTTTATTATTTAGGCACATGAAAGTTCACGTTCCAGAAGGCATTGCTGGCTTTAAAAAACAAACATTCAAATTCCTCTCCTGTGAAGTAATGACGTGGTCACATTTGGTAACGTAAACATGTTACAACATTTTCGTGTAAGACATCATCCCATTCCACTCTTTTAAACATTATGGGGAGGTTTTCCCAGACACAAATTGAGCCTAGTCCTGGACAAAAAAGTCAGATCAATGGAAAATAATTTTTTGTCCAGAACTGGTTGTAATATTTTGGGTTATCATAGGGGAAGACAGTTGCGCTATGCTCTTGAGCCATCCATAAGTTATAGCATTTAAAGGGTCTGTGATTGTTTCATATGTTTTTTACACACACCAATTGATTATTGAAAAATATAACTTACATAATAAATGCCTCATGAGCTTAGTCAAATTGTCATACCCCATCAGAACCCCAAATATACTGAATAAAAATATCATCATAACATGCAACAATTTCAAAGATTTTTATGAGTTACAGTTCATATAAGGAAATCAGTTAATTGAAATGAATAAATTAGGCCCTAATCTATGGATTTTACAATGACTGGGAATAATCACGCCCTGACCATAGAGAGCCCTTGGTTCTCTATGGTGTAGTAGGTCAGGGCGTGACTAGGGGGTGTTCTAGGTTATATATTTCTATGTCGTTTCCCAATTATAGGCAGCTGATGTTCGTTGTCTCTAATTGGGTTACTTAAGGGTTCCCTGTTCCCACCTGCTTTGTGGGATATTGTTTTTGAGAGAGTGCATGTAGCACCTCAGTACTGCACGGTCGTTGTTTGTTTCTTGGTTTGTTTTAAGTTTCACTTAATAAAGATGTGGATGTCCGTCTCTCGTTCATGACAGGAATACAGATTTGCATCTTTTGGTCACAGATACAGTTTACATACACTTAGTTTACATACACTTAGGTTGGAGTCATTAAAACATATTTTTTTAACCACTCCACAAATTTATTGTTAACAAACTATAGTTTTGGCATCTACTTTGTGCATGACACAAGTAATTTTTCCAACAATTGTTTACAGACAGATTATTTCACTAATAATTCACTGTATCACAATTCCAGTGGGTCAGAAGTTTACATACACTAAGTTGACTGTGCCTTTAAACAGCTTGGAAAATTCCAGAAAATGTTGTCATGGCTTTAGAAGCTTCGGATAGGCTAATTGACATTATTTGAGTCAATTGGAGTCGTATCTGTGGATGTACTTCAAGGCCTACCTTCAAACTTAGTGCCTCTTTGCTTGGCATCATGGGAAAATCAAAAGAAATCAGAAAAAAACTCGGATTTATTTTTAGACGTCTAAAAGTCTGGTTCATCCTTTTCAAACACCAATTTACAAAAGCCTGCAGGTACCACGTTCATCTGTACAAACAATAGTATGCAAGTATAACCACCATGGGACCACGCAGCCATCATACCGCTCAGGAAGGAGACACATTCTGTCTCCTAGAGATGAACGTACTTTGGTGCGAAAAGTGCAAATCAACCCCAGGACAACAGCAAAGGACATTGTGAACATGCTGAAGGAAACAGGTACAAAAGTATCTATATCCACAGTAAAACAAGTCCTATATCGGCATAACCTGAAAGGGCGCTCAGCAAGGAAGAAGCCACTGCTCAAAAACCGCCATAAAAAAGCCAGACTACGATTTGCAACTGCACATGGGGACAAAGATCGTACTTTTTGGAGAAATGTCCTCTAGTCTGATGAAACAAAAATAGAACTGCTTGGCCATATTGAAACAAAAATAGAACTGCTTGGCCATATTGACCATCTTTATATTTGGAGGAAAAAGGGGGAGGCTTGCAAGCTGAAGAACACCATCCCAACTGTGAAGCACTGGGGTGGCAGCATCAGGTTGTGGAGGGTGCTTTGCTGCAGGAGGGACTGGTGCACTTCACAAAATAGATGGAATCATGAGACAGGAAAATGATGTGGATATATTGAAGCAACATCTCAAGACATCAGTCAGGAAGTTGAAGCTTGGTTCCACATGGACAATGACCCCAAGCATACTTCCAAAGTTGTGGCAAAATGGCTTAAGGACAACAAAGTCAAGATTTTGGAGTGGCCATCACAAAGCCCTGACCTGAATCCTATAGAAAATTGCGGGCAGAACTGAAACATGTGTACGAGCAAGGAGGCCTACAATCCTGACTCAGTTACACCAGCTCTGTCAGGAGGAATGGACCAAAATTCACCCAACTTATTGTGGGAAGCTTGTGGAAGGCTAGACGCAATGTTTGACCCAAGTTAAACAATTTAAAGGGTATCAAATCCTAATTGAGTGTATGTAAACATCTGACCCACTTGGAATGTGATGAAAGAAATAAAAGCTGAAATAAATCATTCTCTCTACTATTATTCTGAAATGTCACATTCTTAAAATGAAGTGGTGATCCTAACTGACCTAAGACAAGGAATATTTACTAGGATTAAATGTCCGAAATTGTGAAAAACTGAGTTTACATTTAATTGTCTTTGGCTGAGGTGTATGTAAACTTCCGATTCGAACTGTACCTTAAAAAAAAGGTAGTGGCGGGTGGACGTACTGCCAAATTCTCTAAAAAGACGGAGGTGGCTTCTCTGGAAACAGCTCTGCTGGACATTCCTGCTGTCATCATGCTATTGCATGCTCCCTCAAAGCTTGAGACATCTGTGGCATTGTGTTGTGACAAAACTACACATTTTAGAGTGGCCTTTTATTGTCTACAGCACAAGGTGCATCTGTGTAATGATCATGCTGTGGAAGGGATTTGGCGCGATTGGGAGGGTGATCTAGATCAAGGATATCCACCAGTAATCCTCAAAAAAATTTTGATTTCTCAGTTTGTTCACAATGTGTGGAGAAGGAGAAATGTACTTTTTGTATAATGTGGCCAGATGTTAGCTTCAGCCATGATTATTGTATGTGTATAAATTATAAAATGTTATTTTGTTCTGTAGTGTCTTGTAAACCCATGTGGGCTGGGAAATCTTATAAATCAATCATCACATTTGAAAATACAGTACAACCCCAATCAATGTAAGAACATTTACCCTTTTCTCAATATTGTAATATTGTAAAAACATGATGTTCTACTAGAAACCTGCCTTTACAGTGGCTTGCGAAAATATTCACCCCCTTGGCGATTTTCCTATTTTGTTGCCTTACAACCTGGAATTAAAATAGATTTTTGGGGGGTTTGTATCGTTTGATTTACACAACATGTCTACCACTTTGAAGATGCTTTCTCGTGAAACATACAAGAAATAAGACAAAAAAACAGAGAACTTGTGCGTGCATAGCTATTCCCCCCCCCCCCCCCCCCCCCAACGTCAATACTTTGCAGAGCCACCTTTTGCAACAATTACAGCTGCAAGTCTCTTGGAGTATGTCTCTATAAGCGTGGCACATTTAGCCACTGGGACTTTTGCCCATTCTTCTAGACAAAACTGCTCCAGCTCCTTCAAGTTGGATGTGTTCCCTTAGTGTACAGCAATCTTTAAGTCATACCACAGATTCTCAATTGGATTTTGGTCTGGGCTTTGACTAGGCCATTCCAAGACATTTAAATGTTTACCCTTAAACCACCAGAGTGTTGCTTTAGCAGTGTGCTTAGGGTCATTGTCCTGCTGGAAGTTGAACCTCCGTCCCAGTCTCAGATCTCTGGGAGACTGAAACAGGTTTCCCTCAAGAATATCCCTGTATTTAGCGCCATCCATCATTCCTTCAATTCTGAAGGAATTGAAGGAACAGTTTCCCAGTCCCTGCCAATGAAAAACATCCCCACAGCATGATGCTGCCACCAGCATGATTCACTGTGGGGATGGTGTTCTCAGGGTGATGAGAGGTGTTGGGTTTGCGCCAGACATAGCGTTTTTCTTGATGGACAAAATGAAAGTTTTAGTCTCATCTGACCAGAGTACCTTCTTCCATATGTTTGGGGTGTCTCCCACATGCCTTTTGGCGAACACCAAACGTGTTTGTTCATTTTTGTCTTTAAGCAATGGCTTTTTTCTGGCCACTCTTCCGTAAAGCCCAGCTCTGTGGAGTGTACGGCTTAAAGTGCTCCCATGGACAGATACTCAAATCTCTGCTGTGGAGCTTTGCAGCTCCTTCAGAGTTATCTTTGGTCTATTTGTTGCCTCTCTGATTAATGCCCTCCTTGCCTGGTCCGTGAGTTTTGGTGGGCAAAATAAAAATCAATTTCAATTACAGGCTGTAATGAAACAAAATAGGAAAAAAACAGGGGGGGGTGAATACTTTTGCAAGGCATTGTGTCTATGTACGTGGGTGGGTGTGTATGTACATATCCTGCCATTGCAACACCCCCAGGTGTGATCCCTGCTTTGAGAAGGTTCTGGAGGAGGTGACCCACTACACCCCTCGCTACATGGAGGAGATGGAGTTAATATTTTACCAACCACAGGAGGAAAAGAGGAATAGTATCAGCAATGATGGACATAATCAACAATGCGAGGTGGCCTACACCAGCAGTAAGACTGTTACTAGGAGTGTGTGTGTGGATATGGGTGGTCTTTCTTTATGTCATCTCTCACTAAACATTTCTGTCATGCCCTTTTCTCTCATTTCCCCACTCTCCCTTTTCTATCTTTCTTTTTCCCCCTTCTCTCTTTCTCATTCTCTCTCCCAGTGTGAAGTCTGTGTATAATGAGCTCCACAACTCTGTCATTGCCATTAATAAGCAGGACCAACTGCACTGGTGGAAGAACATCCACAGACCGGGCATGCCCACTGACTGACCTCACTTCCAGGTGCAACACACACACCGAGCTAGTCCAAGTTAATAGGTTCTAATGGAGTGTTCTGTAGTATGGAATGATGTAGACTTCAGCCCCTTTATTATTGTCAGAGTTAGTCTAATGTATTGAACAGTGTTACAAGCTAATGTAGCAGACTGTATAACAGTAGCGTAAGGTCCAACAATGAGACCATTATTAAAGACTGCTGGAGGTCAATATACTGGACCGGTCTGCCTTGTTGTTCAATGGAGTGTAATGAAACCTGTATTTCAGGAGTGGGCACCAGAAAAGAAAAGATAAAAAGGAAAGAAAAAGAAAGGTAGAGACACAGCAAGGCACAATAGAGGTGAGCATGTCTCCATATGTCTTTATGACCTCATGCTACATTTCAACTATACGTCAGGTTCAGTCTCTTACGATTATCATGTCATGCTGTGCGATGTTAACAAATTAAAATCATCCTGGCAAGATTTGCTTCAGTTCTGTTGTCACATTCTGCGATTGGCTTGCTAGGCTACGTCAGGCGACGTAGGCTACATCAACTGCAGTTGTGTATTTGATCTGTGCTTTTCCCGGCACCAGGAGCGCAAGCCTCTCTCTATGCTTATGCGCAAGTGAAGTGAGTTCGGAAAAACTCATAGTAGGCCTATGCATATTATAAATATTTTTAATGTACAAACTTATATGTCCTAACTCAGAATTCGAAAAGGCTTCCCCAAAATAACATGGCCGCTGTGGTAGAACGTATGTTTTAATTGCCGATTTTGTGCATTTATAAAAATCCCATTAGGTAGCCTGATTTCAGATGCGTCATTAAAACCAGATTAAGGAAATCGTTCTTCTTGCACAAAATGTAAAAGTTTAAATCAAACTATTATGTTAATCTGACTTTTCACAATAATCATATTATTGTGCGTACACTCGGTTCGGCCATGTTCCTATTGGTCAGTCACCTGGATCAACAGAACTTTGTTGGAGCCTATGACCTTACGTACTGGTACTTAATCGGAGGACCTAGACCCTGTCACACTGAAGAGCCAAGATGTCCGACAATCGTTTATGACCTAAAAATTGACACACGGCTTGAAAATGTGTCTGGGACGGCAAGATCGTGGCATAAGAAGGCTAAAATCATACATTCACGGATGAACTGTGAGAACAGTGCTAGTGCATCCATTACGTTAACAGTCAAATTTCCAGGGTTAGAGGTTCCAAAACCCTTCTATGGCTTATATGTATGCGGCCACAAACCAACAAGCTGTTCCACAGATAGGAGTGGGAAACACCAAAGCACACCAAAGACGGCATTAACAAAAAGTAATAAAGAGGGCCCTTCTAAAAGCCTATTTCACACCATAGCCTGCTGAAATAGTACGGTAACTTTTCTTACATTTAGATTTTGGCACAAATTAAATGTACCGTGGATTGATGTTTCAGCATTATCTCAATGAAGAGTTTGGCGACCGACTGGCCATGTGTCACATATGCATGTGCAATTTCAAGCCTAGTGGCAGGCAGACGAGCAATATCCACCTTCGTACGGATGAAGTCTTACCTGGAATGTGAAACTAACTGATGCTGGCTAGCTTTATAAAAGCCTGAATAGATCTGGCTTGTTTCGTAGTATGCCACTCTGGTAACAGAGACAGCGAGACACACACACTAACCACTAATCCCTTGTATCTCTCTCTGTTAGTCTAATGGCTGGGATGCCAGTGACATGTTCAACTAGGAGACGTACAGAGTCAACTCCGTCTGTGGCTTCTTTTCCATGTATACGTGAGTATCTTCCCCTCAATGACTCAAAGCCCCTCAATCTATTTTTAGAAGGTTTAGTAATGCATTATTTGCCTCGAGAAGTACCCCCTTTCCAACCAGAATACCTGTATTTAAACTGGTGTAACTTTTATTTATTTTATTTCACCTTTATTTAACCAGGTAGGCAAGTTGAGAACAAGTTCTCATTTACAATTGTGACCTGGCCAAGATAAAGCAAAGCAGTTCAACACGTACAACAACACAGAGTTACACATGGAGTAAAACAAACATACAGTCAATAATACAGTACAAAAATAAGTCTATATATAATGTGAGCAAATGAGGTGAGATAAGGGAGGTAAAGGCAAATAAGGACATGGTGGCGAAGTAAATACAATATAGCAAGTATAACACTGGAATGGTAGATTTGCAGTGGAAGAATGTGCAAAGTAGAAATAGAAATAATGGGGTGCAAAGGAGCAAAATAAATAAATAAATACAGTAGGGGGAAGAGGTAGTTGTTTGGGCTAAATTATAGATGGGTTATGTACATGTAGCGTGGTTCGTTCTGCGTTGTGTACTTTTAATTAGGACGCTGCCACAACTGAAGATCTGCTAGTTGAATTATTTGTATTTGCCCTGCACACGAAGAGACAACACACATTATGTTAACCCTTGGTGCAGTCCTGGCTCTCAGACACCTTGCCAGCCAAAGGTCAGGCAAAAGAGCGCCAAAAGTAAATAACAGGTGCTGCGAGCACACATTCAATGCACAACAGCACACCATACAATACAAGTAAAATGATACAGAACATAGTTCGGACAAAATAAAAGACATACCTGCACACGAAGAGACAACACACATTAGACAACACACACTAGGACACAAGTCCTAGCTCTCAGGCACCTGTGGAAGCACATGGACACTCACTCAAACACTGTCCCAAGTACACACAAGTTACAATAGATACCCTAGTTAGTGAGCTTTTTGAAACTTGTTAACATAAATCTTTATATCATCCACATTGTAACAAACTTATGGTAGCATAACAGTACATTGTGTAACATTACCACGGTTTTATATTGAACAATTTCGGAGCCAAGGACAACATACCTTGCTATGCTGAAGGTCAGGCAAAAGAGAACAATAAGGGGGTATGGAAATACAGATAATCCGCGATGGGCCAAACCAAAATATACAAAACTTTTACAATCACATGTATGTACAATATTGATGTGAAAAAGTGTTTGTACACCAAAGAATAACATTAGCTATGCAGCTGTAATTAAATCAATCAAACACCCTGAATTATTAATATTATTATCAAATTATTAACATTATTTCTTGACCTGGCCTATTTGAATTGGTCCTTGTGTGCAACTTGGTGCATAATCTAGGGGAACAACATCACACTGCTACATACAGGTGCAGTAATCTGTGAGCTGCTCTGACAGCTGGTGCTTAAAGCTAGTGAGGGAGATAAGTGTTTCCAGTTTCAGAGATTTTTGTAGCTCGTTCCAGTCATTGGCAGCAGAGAAAGAAGAGGCGGCCAAAGGAGGAATTGGTTTTGGGGGTGACCAAAGAGATATACCTACTGGAGTGCGTGGTACAGGTGGATGCTGCTATGGTGACCAGCAAGCTGAGATAAGGGGGGACTTTACCTAGCAGGGTCCTGTAGATGACCTGGAGCCAGCGGGTTTGGCAACGAGTATGAAGCGAGGGCCAGCCAACGAGAGCATACAGGTCGCAGTGGTGGGTAGTATATGGGGCTTTGGTGGCAAAACGGATGGCACTGTGATAGACTGCATCCAATTTATTGAGTAGGGTATTGGATGCTATTTTGTAAATGACATCGCCGAAGTCGAGGATCGGTAGGATGGTCAGCTTTATGAGGGTATGTTTTACAGCATGAGTGAAGGATGCTTTGTTGCAAAATAGGAAGCCAATTCTAGATTTAACTTTGGATTGGAGATGTTTGATGTGAGTCTGGAAGGAGAGTTTACAGTCTAACCAGACACCTAGGTATTTGTAGTTCTCCACATATTCTAAGTCAGAACCGTCCAGAGTAGTGATGCTGGACGGGCAGGCAGGTGCAGGCAGCGATCGGTTGAAAAGCATGCATTTAGTTTTACTTTTATTTAAGAGCAGTTGGAGGCCACTGAAGGAGTGTTGTATGGCTTTGAAGATCGTCTGGCGGGTTGTTAACACAGTGTCCAAAGAAGGGCCAGAAGTATACAGAATGGTGTCATCTGCGTAGAGGTGGATCAGAGACTCACCAGCAGCAACAGTGACATCATTGATGTATACAGAGAAGAGAGTAGGCCCAATAATTGAAACCTGTGGCACCCCCATAGACACATAGACACAGGGTTGCAACAATTTCAGAAGATAGTTTTAGAAAGAAAGGGTCCAGATTGTCTAGCCCGGCTGATTTGTAGGGATCCAGATTTTGCAGCTCTTTCAGAACATCAGCTGACTGGATTTGGGAGAAGGAGAAATGGGGGAGGCTTGGGCGAGTTGCTGTGGGGGGTGTAGTGCTGTTGACCGGGGTAGGGGTAGCCAGGTGGAAAGCATGGCCAGGCATAGAAAAATGCTAAATGAAATTCTCAATTATAGTGGATTTATGTGTGGTGACAGAGTTTCCTATCCTCAGTGCAGTGGGCAGCTGGGAGGAGGTGTTCTTATTATCCATGGACTTTACAGTGTCCCAGAACTTTTTTGAGTTTGTGTTGCAGGAAGCTAATTTCTGCTTGAAAAAGCTAGCCTTGGCTTTTCTAACTGCCTGTGTATATTGGTTTCTAACTTCCCTGAAAAGTTGCATATCACGGGGGCTGTTCGATGCTAATGCAGAACGCCATAGGATGTTTTTTTGCTGGTTAAGGGCAGTCAGGTCTGGAGAGAACCAAGGGCTATATCTGTTCCTGGTTCTAAATGTATTGCCTATTTAAGATGGTGAGGAAGGCATTTAAAAAAAATAACCAGGCATGTGTTTCATGTGTTTCAGAAGGAAGTGGATGGCTGACGTGATGAGGTCGATATCCTTCCAGGATACCAGGGCCAGGTCGATTAGAAAGGCATGCTCGCTGAAGTGTTTCAGGGAGTGTGAGAAAATATGTAAATATATATATACACGGGACACGACAAGACGAGGACAAAGGACGTCTGACTGCTATGCCATCTTGGAATAATGATACTTACTGATAACTTACTGATAAGACATGTCAATTTTCTCTCCTTCCCAACTATCCTTCTCTCCCCCCTCAGTGTTCCTCTGGAGAGGACTGCCTCGGATGAATGAGACAGAAGGCAGCCCCCCAATACCACCACCTCGTCTCACTGAAGAACGATGAAGGCAAGACTGAGGAGTACAAGTACAGTACCATGGTCTAAGTGAGAAAGTAGACATGAATGAGTAGTGCCGAGGGCATGTGGGTCACGAGAGAAATCAGACATACACTAATACATGATCACATACAAACATGTAACAGAGTTAAGAAAGTGCCCTAAGCTCACTCCACAGCTAGCTTGAAATGTTGCGGTTGAAGTCATCCAATTGTTACCTTTTGGGTGGCACAAACCGTTGGTACATTGTCAAGGAGGAAGGTCACGTGTGTTTGCGAGCAGAGGATCACTGGTTCGAGCCCAGTATGGGACAGGGACAGTGTAGGAAGATATACTGTTTTTGCATTAGCACTACACATCTGATTCAAATCATCAACACTTTATGATAAGTTGATCATTTGAATCGGCTGTGTAGTGCTAGGGAAAAACAAAAATGTGGGTCCCCAGGAACAGGATTCGGAAATGCTGTTCTAACTAGACTAATCACATTCCCACCTCATCTCTCACTGACTACCGTATGTAGACATGATCCAACTCTGGGAACATATTGACTCACATTGATGTAATGAATGTTTGTGACAGATCAAAATAAAATCCGCCGAATACAACAGATTTGACCATGAAATGCATACTTACGAGCCCTTTCCCAACAATGCAGAGTTAAAGATACACTATGCAGAAATCGTTCTGCCATTTCCTGGTTGCTAAAATTCTCATATTTAGCATAATTTCTGTTTATCTGACAAAACAAACAAATATAGTATACAGAATCATTGTACCATCTAAACCGCTGTGAAATATCATTTCCATAACCCAAAATATTGTATTTTCAGCTGTTTGAAGCTGGTGTACGAAACCGAAAGTGAATTTAAGAACGGACAGCATAGAAATTGCGCACATAGAATTGATATACCGCTTCTTAGACTTGCGTTCAATGAGAATGACAGATCTATAAGGCATATTTATATGTGAATCTAGTTGGTTCACTCAAAAAGTTACATATTGCAGCTTTAAGAAGTAAGAAATACAGTAACCTATTAAGTAACCCAATAAAATAACAATAACGAGGCTATACACAAGGAGTACCGGTACCTGTTTTTTCTTTCTTTGCCGACCACAAGAATGAAAGTTAGACATGAGAGCATTGCTTGGTATTTAAGAGGTTTCAGTGTTGCTACATTTGGCAAACAAAGTAATTGTGACACTATTTATGTTTTCCAGGTGATCATGGTAACAGCCTTATCATAGAGATGGACAACTGGTCCTCGGAATGCAATTAGTTTAATCAGGTGTGTTAGCTGGGGCTGGGGAAAAAGTGTGACACCAATCAGGCTCCAGAGGAATGGAGTACTACAATGAGGATGACCAGATCAAGATAGAAACAACAGACGCAAGATCCAGAGTGTTCTGATACAGGGCTTTCCTGGAGAGTTACTGTCTTGTAGGCTTTCTCCAACCCGAATCTACTGCACCGGATTCTAAAAACTAGCTGGCTGATAAACTACAGGAGGGTAACTTTCCAGAAAATCTGAACCTCCACCTAATCTCCCCAGCCTTTTCTCTTGTAACCTCTCTCCCTCTACTATAGATGTATTTTTTGATTGGACTGAGTGGGATGTAAACACAGACAGCTTGCAGCTACTACATTTAACAATGTGAGATTAATTCACTACATCATTTAAAATAAAGTGAATAATCTTATTTATTTGTGCTAAGGAGGTCCATTAGGTTAATATGAATAGTACTGATGACGATTACAGTCATGTTGGTAATGTTGACTTCAGTGAAAAATTGTTGTTTATTATGTTTTGGTATTCTAATACTTTCTGTAACAAGTCTCATCACCGGTTGCTTGCATTTCAATAGCTAAGTTGTTTATGAATTACACAATTGTCAGAAAGTCAGGATAAGATGCTGCAATATCAGTCAACAGCCATCTTAGTGCAGAACAGCACTGCCTGGACACATTGAGACTAAAAATAATATTGGAGATATGGGTAAAGATTAGCTACTAACGATCAAGGTAAGACTAGACATAGCATTCTACTTCTGTTTGATGAAACGTTCGTGGCATTATGCTATTGTATGTCATTTGAGCATTGGTTTGATTAGCTAACTAGCTAGCTACGGTAGAGAGGTCAATTTGTTGCAACAAATTGAAGCTCGATCTGAGCTCATGCATTGAATTGAATTGTGAATATGGCTGAGATCATTTTACAAAACAAGTATGTTGAGGGTCAATGTTGTCAAGGTAAAACGTATTAACAAGGCAATTTATGCTATAGCTGGGCTGCTCAGATGAGATGTGAACATGGGCTGTAACGCTTTAGTGGAAACCAATTCTGTTCTCAGGGCATGTTTTAACTAGCAGAAGTTACTTTTGTAGCACAGGTTAGGATAACTTAAGCAACAGGTTAGGATAACTTAAGCAGCAGGTTAGGATAATTAGGTTAAGGATAGGAAAAGGGTTAGGGTTAGCTAAACTTGTTCCCCAAAGTGACTCGAACATAACTAGCTACAGCCAGGCCTGCCCTGAGAACAGGCTTGGTTTCCACTAATGCAATGCACCGCGAACCCGGGAGCCTGGCTAACGTTACAACGTCAAATAACGAAACAGATAAAATATTAACAAAGGCTATCTGGCTTGGATTTGTTTTGAATATGGCTGAGAACAAAAATATATTGAGCGTCAGTGTTGTCAAGATATAACATTAGCTAGCTAGCTAAAATCTTGTGTGGCTAGCTACTGTTGCTAAGATACTAGAGAGTGATTAGGTTTCAGTTTTGCATCACAGCTCGGTACCTAGAACAGATAGATCTCCAATGAGGACATGCTGCATGTCTCGCTTTGAATGAGACTATGATCTGTAATCCCAATTCTGTTTGACCTTTTTTGGTATCTCCTTAACTTCTTAGGGCTAGGTCCCTTTTTTCTCCATTTAAAATCAAATCAAATCAAATTTATTTATATAGCCCTTCGTACATCAGCTGATATCTCAAAGTGCTGTACAGAAACCCAGCCTAAAACCCCAAACAGCAAGCAATGCAGGTGTAGAAGCACGGTGGCTAGGAAAATCTCCCTAGAAAGGCCAAAACCTAGGAAGAAACCTAGAGAGGAACCAGGCTATATGGGGTGGCCAGTCCTCTTCTGGCTGTGCCGGGTGGAGATTATAACAGAACATGGCCAAGATGTTCAAATGTTCATAAATGACCAGCATGGCCCAATAATAATAAGGCAGAACAGTTGAAACTGGAGCAGCAGCACGGCCAGGTGGACTGGGGACAGCAAGGAGTCATCATGTCAGGTAGTCCTGAGGCATGGTCCTAGGGCTCAGGTCCTAAAAAGAGAGAAAGAAAGAGAGAAAGAGAGAATTAGAGAGAGCACACTTAAATTCACACAGGACACCGAATAGGACAGGATAAGTACTCCAGATATAACAAACTGACCCTAGCCCCCCGACACATAAACTACTGCAGCATAAATACTGGAGGCTCATACAGGAGGGGTCAGGAGACACTGTGGCCCCATCCAAGGACACCCCCGGACAGGGCCAAACAGGAAGGATATAACCCCACCCACTTTGCCAAAGCACAGCCCCCACACCACTAGAGGGATATCTTCAACCACCAACTTACTTATCATCCTGAGACAAGGCCGAGTATAGCCCACAAAGATCTCCGCCATGGCACAACCCAAGGGGGGGGGGGGGGGGCGCCAACCCAGACAGGAAGATCACATCAGTGACTCAACCCACTCAAGTGACGCACCCCCCCCCCCCCCCCCCCCAGGGACGGTATGATAGAGCCCCAGTAAGCCAGTGACTCAGCCCCTGTAATAGGGTTAGAGGTAGATCCCAGTGGAAAGAGGGGAACCGGCCAGGCAGAGACAGCAAGGGCGGTTCGTTGCTCCAGTGCCTTTCCGTTCACCTTCCCACTCCTGGGCCAGACTACACTCAATCATATGACCCACTGAAGAGATGAGTCTTCAGTAAAGACTTAAAGGTTGAAACCGAGTTTGCGTCTCTTACATGGGTAGGCAGACCATTCCATAAAAATTGAGCTCTATAGGAGAAAGCCCTGCCTCCAGCTGTTTGCTTAGAAATTCTAGGGACAATTAGGAGGCCTGCATCTTTTGACCGAAGCGTACGTGTAGGTATGTACGGCAGGACCAAATCAGAGAGATAGGTAGGAGCAAGCCCATGTAATGCTTTGTAGGTTAGCAGTAAAACCTTGAAATCAGCCCTTGCCTTGACAGGAAGCCAGTGTAGGGAGGCTAGCACTGGAGTAATATGATCAATTTTTTGGGTTCTAGTCAGGATTCTAGTAGCCGTATTTAGCACTAACTGAAGTTTATTTAGTGCTTTATCCGGGTAGCCAGAAAGTAGAGCATTGCAGTAGTCTAACCTAAAAGTGACAAAAGCATGGATAAATTTTTCTGCATCATTTTTGGACAGAAAGTTTTAGATTTTTGCAATGTTACGTAGATGGAAAAAAGCTGTCCTTGAAATGGTCTTGATATGTTCTTCAAAAGAGAGATCAGGGTCCAGAGTAACGCCGAGGTCCTTCAGTTTTATTTGAGATGACTGTACAACCATTAAGATTAATTGTCAGATTCAACAGAAGATCTCTTTGTTTCTTGGGACCTAGAACAAGCATCTCTGTTTTGTCCGAGTTTAAAAGTAGAAAGTTTGCAGCCATCCACTTCCTTCTGAAACACATGAAACACAAATTTCCGCCTGAATGACGTGCCCAAAGTAAACTGCCTGTTGCTCAGGCCCTGAAGCCAGGAAATGCATATAATTGGTACCATAGGAAAGAAAACACTTTGAAGTTTGTAGAAATGTTAAAATAATGCAGGAGAATATCCAAAGAAAAACCAACCAGAATTTGTTTTTTTGACAGACCATGCTCTTACAATGGAAAGTATAAGGGCATACTGGAAAGCTCCCTGGATGCAATTCCTATGGCTTCCACAGGGTGACAGCAGTCTATGTTTAAGGTTTCAGGCTTGTAACTTCAAAAACGAAGAAGAAATATCAGTTTTAGTACAGGGACACACAGTCTTGGAAATTCATGTTTGGGTGCGCTATGAAGACAGGACGCACATGCTAAAATCGGCTTCCTATTGAACATACTTCTTTCCGTAAGAAATATTATAGTTTGATTACATTTTAGGGTATTTGAGGAGTAAATAGAAATGTATTTTGACTTGTTGAAACAAAGTTTAGAGGTAGATTTTTGGAATCCTTTCTCTGCATGTTGAATGAGTGGATTACTCAAATGGATGTCACCAACTAAACAGACTTTTTGGGATATAGAGAAGGATTTTATCTAACAAAACCACACTACATGTTATAGCTGGGATCCTTTGGATGACAAATGACTTTCAAAAAGTAAATTAATATTTAATCGCTATTTGTGAATTTATGAAACCTGTGCCTTTGGAAAAATATTTTGTTGTGGGGCGCCGTCCTCAAACAATCGCATGGTATGCTTCCGCTGTAATACCTACTGTAAATCGGACAGTGCAGTTGGATTAACAAGAAATTAAGCTTTCAACCGATATAAGACACTTACATGTACCTAAATGTTTAATATCCATAACTTTTATGATGATTTATTTTAATTGTGCACCCTCCAGTTTCACCGGAAGTTGTCACTCTGGCGGGACACTTAGTCCTACATATTAGCTTGTTAGCCCCTATGTAATTATTTTGTTCTCCTTAATTGTTTGCTGTAAAATATAGCAGAGAAAATATTGTTTTTAATTAAATCAACAACACATTTCTTGAATATTCAAACAGAAGAATGTGGTCCTAATTAATTGTTCTCTGTGTTTCAAGTGTCACTGTTGAGAACTTTGTGGAATTTCTTGGAAGTTAATTAAAAAGATGGCAATTGGATAATGCTAATAAATTAAACCCCCTTTTTGCAAGAAAACTAGCAAACTGATTGAGGCATCATCTGGTGACCATTTAGGGAATTAAGTTCTCAACCGAGGTACCAAATGTCATTCAGGAATATGCAGTATTGATGGAGAAAAGAGAAGGGGGAAAAACTCCAGTTTAACATGCATTGGCTAATCAAAACCTAATAATTCTCAGAGAATAATTATCTACATATCATTAATTTAGAAATCCAAAAATGTATGTAGGCCTACTAACCCCAGAATGCACTTTAAATAATCTACATATTCTGGTTTGAACACTTGGAGGACACTTTGATTAGCTATAACAACATCTACTATGCCAGGTAGGGAAAAGACAAGGCTAATTTGTTTGATGCTAATGTGATGGAAAAAAGATGAGGTCAGAGAGGTACGGAACTCTTTGGGGTGAGATTGAAACATGCCTTTAAACATATTGATTGAGTGGACACAGCTAGGAAGTGCTTGCTAGACCAGAAACCGAGCTAAAAGCAATGCCCTTCTCCGCTGTGCACTGTCCTTCTCTGATGACATCACGGGTGTGTCCCAAATGGCACCCTATTCCGTTTACTGTGAACAACTTTTGACGATATGGCTCTGGTCAAAATAAGTGCACTATATAGGGAATAGATCCATGCCACAGCCCATGACTACAGTAGATGAGTTCTGCTGCTGTCAGCTCCCCTGGTGTGGCTGCTGGTGAGGCAGTATCGGCCCTGACTCGGCTTAACTGGAAATCAAACTGCATGTCTGAAGGTGTTTTAATTAATAGCTGCATGTTTTACCTGCACTTGATTTCAAACACACACAGCCATGAGTATACTGTTATACCATAGTACCTAATACAATCAGTGTTTGATTGCTGATACACTGTATACACAATATATTGTATACACAATATACAGAATAAAATATTGCTAGGACGACTAGACATAGAAGGCACAACACTTCATGTTTACTGTAATGGAAAGCAATTCTTGAAATGGATAGTGTGCTGCTCAGAGCAGTAGGAATACTTTGCGGTACTATATGAGAGGCCTACATTGATAAACTGACAGTATCTCTGCACGCCGCCTCCTTTCCCTCGTCTAAACCGTTTTCTTGCTGTCTAGTAGACTTTCCTATCAGTTTATATTCTAGATAAACATTGACAACTCTGTGCCACGTAGACTGTAGCTTCCACACAGACAGGAGCAGTGTGAGTGCTGTTCAGGAACAGAGAACAGCCAGTGGTAGTTTCAGTCCAGGAGGAGAATGTGCTCAACTCTAAATTCTCTTGTGTAAACAAGTAAAAAGGGTGCTTGGGAATATATATATTTTTATTTAATTTAAGTTGCAGTTCTAACATGAGCCAATAGTACATTTTATTGTTTCTGCTTAGAGCCATATTTATTTAACTCCCTCAATGTCATGAAAGTCAAATATTGTACATGAATGGTCAAAAATATTGCAATGAATTCATATAAATTAAAATGTATTTAAATGAGCAAGTGCAAAATAAAACTGATTTAGTCATATACCATGTTCTTGAGTGTGATTATATGTAAACCATACCAATAATTTGTTGTGTACCATGCCATGGGTTCCTCATCAAAGTGACCAAAGCTACAGATGTGGGATCATAATTTGATCACTCTCTTGATCACTCTCTCTTGAGAATTTTCCTGCCCCGCAGTAAATCAGGAATGAGTTACATTCATTCACTGAAAATCTGCACTAACAGTATTGCAGTTTTCATTAGGGCTGGGCTATGTACTGATATTGATGTTACGGACCGATTTGAGTTTTTACTTTACCTTCTATAACAGTATTTCAATGTTCGGTATGTTAAATGTGATATGCAACTCTGGCGCGTATAATGTCACTTTGAGTCATTTCTCTCCCTCTGCTCCTGCTGCTCAGCCTTTGCTGCATGCCACACAAAGCCTGTCACTTAAAGAGAGAGCAGTTGTTCGACCACAGGGTCACAAGCAGATTCTTGCCATTCACTCTGCATGGTCAATTTGATGCAACAATGCGGGTGACTTTCTGCTTTTCACAAGCGTTCTATATTCTATTAGTTTGTCTATCTTACTGTCTGCAAACTACCGCTAGTTTGTCGTTTCTTAGCAAGGTGTTGCTAAAATAATTTGTCTCAGCCACTCATGCTAATCGCTAGTTAGCTGGCTAGCTATCTTGCTAAATGTACTAAGAGTCTGAGCAAATGTAGCTAGCTAGCTAATACTGCCTGGTACCAGTGCTGGTGTAGGCCTAGATAAGCATGTTTGTGCAACGGTTTCTTATCAGAGAGCATGAATATGTTGGCTAGCTAGTTACAAGAGGTAAGAAAAGATGTGATGTAACATCTAATTAGGGTCACCTGGAAACACTGACCAACACTTTGGTTCCTCCCTGGTTTATTAATTAATTGTCATGTCAAACACCAATGTCTTCAAGGTTCTGCCCACTATATTCCAACTATATAATTAGAATAATCATTGTATTTCTATGATTCCAACAGTTCACCAATTTAACTAGGCCTATATTCTTTTGCCCATATCATGCTGTGGCACAGTGTGGAAATGATTATAAAAGTGCAGGAAATGCAGAAATTGATGATAATGCTGAAAAATATTTTAGTTTGGAGTTGGATTGAACAGTATAAATGGAGAAATTGAAAACACTTGTAGTGTATGTGTTGCTACCCTAGGGTCATAAACTTTTATTATCAAAAACATAAAATACCATCAAAGATTTAAAAAATGTGATATGATATTTTATCCATATCTCCCAGCCCTACTTTCATGTAGTCTAATTATCATTATGGACTAAACGTTCAAATCCTGTTATGCAGGATTATTTAGCTGCGACAATACAGGTCACATTAACAACCTACAGCTGTAATGTATTTTTTATATATAGGTGAAAACAATCATGAATACTGTAATTATGCTTGTCAGGTTCTGACCATCTATATCAGTGTATTCTGTAGAGCAGATAAATACAAATCTGGACCTCGAAGCCAGTGACACTGCTCATGTTCATTATCCCCCTCTAATCAATAATTCATTTAGATCTGGGATACCAGGTGTGTGAAATTATTTATCAGGTAAGAAACAGAAAAGCATCGGTACTCCGGACCTCCAGGCTCAGATTTCAATACCCTGCTGTAGAGTAAAGTAAAGCTAAATGACAGTTGAATTCTCAGACAGGCACTTGTTACCATAAAGTCTCCTTGGGTGGGTTACCCTCTGTGTGGTGATCATGGCTGCATCCAAAATGCCAATATATTCCCTATATAGTGCACTACATTTGAGCAGGGCCTATAGGGCTCTGGTGAAAGTAGTGTACTATAAAGGGATAAGGGTGCCATTTGGGACAGACCCCATTCCTATTCTGAATAACATACTGTAGAGGACAGAGACAGGGTGACAGAGGAAATCAATGTAAATCACTACCTACTGAAGGACAAAACGTCTTGGCATCTCACTCTCCTCACTCACAGCCAGGGTGACATTAGAGGACCTGTCTGCCACCTCAACCCTCCACCTTCCTGCCCCATTCTCAATCCTAATCTGCATTTAGATACATCATTGATTACGCCTGTGGAAGTCAGAGAGATTGAGAGAGAGCTGATGAGGAATTCTATGCTGCGTTGCGGTGGAGAGAGAAGGAAATACAGAACAAACTAGATTAATAATAGCTTGTGGTGGTCATCCCTGGGGCCTGACAGCTAACAACTCTTGACAAAAACAGGGTTGAGAGCAGCAGATGGATTGTCTGTAGACATGAAGGAGAATGTGCGCTGGGGCTGTAATGAGGAGGAGAGGAGCTAGATGGAGCAGAGAGCATGGGGCTGGACGCTCCCCAAGACCCTTGGAGGGTCTCGGTGGAAATTAAATCAGCCCTGTGACAGTTATTTACCATCCACTTCCTGCCTTCATCTGTAATGTTGGGAAAACAGACACATGGTTTTCGGACATGTTCATTTTTCACACGACTCAGACACGTGGTTTCCCAACACTTAAAATGCAATATTATACATTTCTCATGTGTGCTTTTGTAACTGGTGGGATTAGAACCCACATCTCCTATGCTGCAAGCCAATATCTTGACCATTTGACCAAGAGGGCAAACACTAATTTTGAAGTCGCAGGCAGGGCTACCTCATCACATGACCATGAGCTAAGTTTTCACATTTTAATGTCAACTAGGGCTGTCAAACGATAAAAAAATGTGATAGAGTTTATAGCAGGATTTGCTGTGATTAATCACGATTAATCGCAAATTCATTAATTTTGCAAAATTAGCTATAATTAAACATTTCTTATACAAAAATAA
Source organism: Oncorhynchus clarkii lewisi (assembly GCF_045791955.1). Lineage (NCBI taxonomy): Eukaryota > Metazoa > Chordata > Actinopteri > Salmoniformes > Salmonidae > Oncorhynchus > Oncorhynchus clarkii. Next base: position 43,307,434 of record NC_092163.1, read on the forward strand.
TTAAAATAATACTGCTGCTTGATTTTGTCCAAAGTAATGGTTAGCAAAATCATGTACATTGATAAACACACTTTCTTTAACCTCAAAGTTAACTTGTTTTGACATGACATGGTTGTTTTTAGCTGAATTGATGATTCATTTGGAATGTTTTCAGGGTATTTTGAACATTTTTCAGACAATGTGATTAAAAAAACTATAGGTTAACTTTAAATAACTGATCAACTCTGACAGTGCACATTTTAACATGGAATGGATGGTTGGAATGGATGGCTCAGCAGTAACAAATTATTTTTAACACACTTAAATGATTATACTCAGGTAGGCAAAGCAGATTTTTTACAGAAAAAAATAAATAATGCGCAATTCCATAAGTGGAAACATTGCTACTGCAACATACAGTATTAACATCACCTTTTCACCATCACACAGGAATGTGCAATTCCACATGTGAAAGTTAAATTTCACCTTCGGAAAGTATTCAGACACCTTGACTTTTTCCACATTTTGTTACGTTACAGCCTTATTCTAAAATGTATTTAAATAAATGTTTTTCCTCATAAATCTACACACAATACCCCATAATGACAAAGCGAAAATAGGATTTAAGAAATGGTTGCAAATTTATTACAAATAAAAAACTGAAATACCTTATTTCCATAAGTATTCAGAACCTTTGCTATAAAACTCAAAATTGCGCTCAGGTGTATCCTGTTTCCATTCATATCGTTGAGATGTTTCTACAACTTGTTTGGAGTCCACCTGTGGTAAATTAAATTGATTGGACATGATTTCGAAAGGCACACACCTGTCTATATAAGGTCCCACAGTTGACAGTGCATGTCAGAGCAAAAACCAAACCATGGGTTCGAAGGAATTGGGTCGAGGGGAAGGGTAACAAATCTGGGGAAGGGGAACAAAACATTTCTGAAGGATTGAGGGTCACCAAGAACACAGTGGCCTCCATCATTCTTAAATTGAAGAAGTTTGGACCACCAAGACTCTTCCTAGAGCTGGCTGCCCGACCAAACTAAGCAGCAATCGGAGGAGAAGGGCCTTGGTCAGGGAGGTGACCAAGAACAAGATGGTAACTCTGACAGAGCTCTGGGGTTCCTCTGTGGAGATAGGAAAACCTTCCAGAAGGACAACCATCTCTGCAGCACTCCACCAATCAGGCCTTTATGGTAGAGTGGCCAGAACGAAGCCACTTCTCAGTAAAAGGCACATGACAGCCACTTCTAGTTTGCCAAAATGCTCCTAAAGACTCTCAGATTGTGGGGATGTTTTTCAGCAGCAGGGACTGGGAGACTAGTCAGGATTGAGGGAAAAAGGAACAGAGCAAAGTACAGAGAGTTCCTTGATGAAAACCTGCTCCAGAGCACTCAGGACCTCAGACTGGGGTGAAAGTTAATCTGCCACCAGGACAAAGACCCTAAACACACAGCCAAGACAACGCAGTGGTGGCTTTGGGACAAGTCTAGGAATTGAAACCGATTGAACATCTCTGGAGAGACCTGGAAATAGCTGTGCAGCGACGCTCCCCATCCAACCTGACAGAGCTTGAGAAAATATGCGGAGAAGATTCTGAGAAACTCCCCAAGTACAGGTGTGCCAAGCTTGTAGCGTCATACCTAAGAAGACTAGAGGCTGTAATCGCTGCCAAAGGTGCTTCAACAAAATACTAAGGGTCTGTTTTCTAGTTTGAATACATTTGCAAAAATAAACATGTTTTAAGTTTTTGCTTTGTCATTATGGGGTATTGTGTCTAGATTGATGGAAAAAAAACTTTTGAATCCATTTTAGAATAAGGCTGTAACGTAACAAAGTTTGGAAAAAGGTCAAGGGGTCTGAATACTTTTCGAATGCACTGTATGTTTATTACAATTGAAACTGCAAATACAATTTTCACATATTAATGTTTCTTACATGTGAAACTACAAATTGGGTTTTCACATATGATTGTTTTTTACATAGGAACTTTCAATTACACATGTGAAAGTTTAAAAAAAAATCTTACATGTGAAACTGCAAATTTCACATGTGCAACTGCAATTCACATGTGAGGTGAAAACATGTTTTTCTTCTCACATGTGAAAAGGTGGTGTTAACATGTGAACTCAAAATGTGATATGTGAAAATAACTATATCACATGTGAAACTGCTAATGAGAGGTGTTTTTTGTTGTTGAAAGGGCAGCCTAGGGATGCCTGATGAAGACAACTTAGAGTTGTGAGTGCTACACTATGTTGATCACCTTAGGGACGAAAAAGAGTGTAGAACTGTACACAGGGGTATAGAAAAATAAATTGAATTAGATTGGTTCTGACACATGGACATGTGTTCTTAATATTAACCATTTAGATGAGAGATGCATCAATGAAACTTTGGTATTGTTGCATCTAATGTCAAAGAGTAGCAACAGTCGAAGGTAGTAGAGTAATGTTGGTCAAAATTGATAAAAAGTTACAGTAGCCTACTTCACCAGACACACCACCGTGGGTTTCTTTACTGTACCTCTTCTCTTTCTAAATATCTAATTTAACCTGTGTATAAGAATATTAATATGTATACTGAACAAAAATATAAACACAACATGTAAAGCATTGGTCCCATGTTTAATGTGACGGTGTGTATGGTATCATGTGGGCGAGCAGTTTGCTGATGTCAACGTTGTGAACAGAGTGCCCCATGGTGGCAGTGGGGTTATTGTATGGGCAGGAGTAAACAAAATTGGATTTTATCGATGGCAATTTGAATGCACCGAGATACCGTAACGACATCCCGACAGCCCATTGTTGTGCCATTCATCCATTGACTTCACTTTATGTTTCAGTATGATAATGCATGGCCCCATGTCACAAGGATCAGTACACAATTCATTGAAGCTGAAAATGTCCCAGTTCTTTAATGGACTGCATACATACTCACCAGACATGTCATCTATTGAGCATGTTTGGGATGCTCTGGATTGACGTGTATGACAGTGTGTTCCAGTTCCCACTAATATCCAGAAACTTCCAGCAACTCTATGCAAAGGAGTTGTCACGCTGCCTGAGGCAAATGGTGGTCACACCAGATACTGACGGGTTTTCTGATCCATGCTTCCATCTTTTTTCAAGGTATATGTGACCACTCGTGAAATCCGTAGATTAGGGTCTAATGAATTTATGTCAATTGACTGATTTCCTTAAATGAATTGTAACTCAGTAAATTCACTGAAATTGTTATATGTTGGATTTATATTTTTGTTCAGTGTATATATGAATACTGTGTAAATAGTATTTTTGTCTCTTTGTGTCATTCCAATGTTTAACTCTTATTTAATTAATTATGAGTATTTTATATATATATACCTCATGAAGCTGGTTGAGAGAATGCCAAGAGTGTGCAAAGCTGTCATCAAAGCAAAGGTTGGATTTGTTTAACACTTTTTGGTTACTACATGGTTCCATGTGTTATTTCATAGTTTTGATGTCTTCACTATTATTCTACAATGTAGAAAATAGTACAAATAAAGAAAAACCCTGGAATGAGTATGTGTGTCCAAACTTTTGACTGGTACTGTATGTATGTATGTATGTATGTATGTATGTATGTATGTATGTATGTATGTATGTATGTATGTATGTATGTATGCATGTATGTATTTTGAATGTCCTTGTCTATTACTGTTCTGTACTTTCTCATGTATTTGTACGTTTTACGTAGACCCCAGGAAGAGTAGCTGCTGCATGTGCAGTAGATAATGGGGATCTTAATAAACAAAACTTCAAGGTCATAAATGTCCACAGAGAAGTTTGTAGGCCTGCACATCAGCCAACCTTTAATCGGCTGAACTGAAGCCGTTTCTTGTAAAAGCAGAGAGTGAAAGGAGAAGTTGTGAGAGCGGGAAACTAGACAAGCGTGACTCACTATATCACCTCAAAGAAACAGGCATGACCACTGGATTGATTGAAGTCAACAAACAACTCAAAATACAAGTGTGAAATTGTAACACCTGAGCCAAAGGAATAGTGAAAAATCAACTACTCAAGAAACAAGAAAAGAAAGTTCTGAAAATGCTCATACTACTTCTTTAATACACCCCATTCTCAGAAGGTTGTTTTTACACCTCTGTTGTAATAAATTGCTCCCACCTAACTGTCCTGTCTCTCTGGTATGTCACTATGTCTTAGTTCGAGTGTGCCATGATGGTGACACATTTAGACAGAGGAAAGAAAAGGCAATACTCTTCAGCCCCCATGGATCCAGGTCAGTAATAAAGGCTGTGCACCTCTCTAATGAAATAAACCCGTGGTTTTGTTGAACTGCTATTGACAAGAAACTCTGTGGAAGGAGGACGACCTGACATTTGGTCGATTCAGAGCATCTCAACCTACCTGATCACAACAGGGTCATTACAGAAGGCAGTGCGACATGATCTCACAAACTCACTGTTATCACACTGGGCATTGTGAATCACGGCTCCCCACACAGGGTTTAAGCTGAACTCATCATGAGACCATGGTGTGTCAGACCTCTATTGCTCTCTGTCTGTCGTCCGTCCGTCTGTCTGTCTCCCCGTGTGTCTTTGTAATACATTACTCAGCCCTTTTCTGTTTTATTTTTATGCTTGCTAGTCCTCCATTCACCATAACACTCAATATTCTAGTCATGGGAAAGGCATCCCTTTCGTATCCCCCAGACATGTAATAGGTGGATGACCTCTGTGAAAATAATTTATGTTTGGCAACAAATGTGAATTGGATTTGTCTGTTATTGCCCAAGCAAGCCTGAATTTCCCGCCGGGGCCCAGCAGTCTTAATTAAGTCAAATCAGCCATCGCTCCTAGTTTAGTTGAATTTACCCTGAAACACACACACACACACACTCAAACACACAGTGCTCCAGTGCCGCTGAACCAGACTCCTCAGACACCATCTGACCACTCCTATTACATATGACTGCTCTCATTACTTCAGAGGGAGGGAGGGGGATGTTTGAGGTTGTTTGGGTTTGATTGGTGTGGTGATGATCTCTCAGTAGGCTTGCAGATTAGGTTTGGTCTGGTCTGGTGTTGTGTTGTTGTCGTGTGATGGTGAACTCTCAGTAACCTTGCTGTTAGGGTTTGATATAGTGTTGTGGTGTGGTCTCTCTTGAAGATGGGGTTGTAGTCTGGTGTTGTGGTGTTGGTGATCGCTCAGTAGTCTTGCAGATGGGGTTTGGTCTCGTCTGGTGTTGTATTGTGGTGTTGTCGTGTGATGGTGAACTCTCAGTAGCCTTGCAGATGGGGTTTGATATAGTGTTGTGGAGGTGTGGTCTCTCTTGCAGATGAGGTTTGATATAGTGTTGTAGTGGTGTGGTCTCTTTTGCAGATGGGGTTGTAGTCTGGTGGTGTGGTGTTGTGGTGTAGTCCACGGAGATCATATAATATATTATATATAGAGCAAATGCTGTAATATGAAATTATATTAGATATTTTTATAATATATAATTCTATGGTTTGGTCTCTGTTGCAGACAGAGGATGTTCTACCAAGCTAAGGCCTTACTGTCTACTGCCCACGCCCTGACCGTAGAGAGCTTTTTATGTCTCTATTTTTTGTTTGGTCAGGGTGTGATTTGGGTGGGCATTCTATGTTCATGTTTCTATGTTTTCTATTTCTTTGTGTTTGGCCAGGTATGGTTCTCAATCAGGGACAGCTGTCTATCGTTGTCTCTGATTGGGAATCATACTTAGGTAGCTTTTTTTCCCCCTCATTCTGTGTGGGATCTTGTTCTTTGTTCGTGTGCAGTTAGTTTGCACAAGGAAACTGGTCGGTCATTGTTTTCTTTATTGTTTTGTCTAAAAGTTTCACTTCAACAATTAACATTATGTGGAACTCAAGGAACGCTGTGCCTTGGTCTCCTCCTTCCGACGACAGCCGTTACATCTACACGTAATCAAGTTCAGTCAGTTCGTCTTCTTGAATGAGCCAATGAAGACTTTAAATGAATTATGCCTACTCGAATTTTCCTACTTTCAGCATCATGACCTGCCCATTTCTGATTGGTTGTGCCTTGGCTGCTGGTTCAAGTTTCAGTTTTAATGTTATTCAAATTTCAAACCTTCCTTAAATTTGTGTACGATCATGTGTCTCTCTATGTGTTGAAATACTTGGGAGCAAATTTCTTAAATTAAAATCACTTGGAGCTGATTTCCTGATGTTTTTACAGTCTTTTATGTCCAACATTGAATAAAAAAAATAATACAGAAACCTGAGGGGCCAAATAAAACCTACCCTGGTCTACGGATCATTTGATTGAGACCACACTAAATAGCCTATTAGCGCACCCAGCAAAGAATCACAGATAAGGGGCGGCATTGGGTACACATTGATATATAACACTGAGAAATATTTAAATGTCATCAATTACAAATGACATGACCCTCCCCTGAACTGGATTTAAAAAATACTAAACCCTCCCCTTGACTGAAATCGAAAAACCATGACCATCCCACATTTTCCTCCAGGTTGTCACGTTCTGACCATAGTTCTTTTGTGTTTTCTTTGTGTTAGTGTTGGTCAGGACTTGAGCTGAGTGGGCATTCTATGTTGTGTCTAGTTTTCTCGTTTCTATGTTTGGCCTGATATGGTTCTCAATCAGAGGCAGGTGTTAGTCATTGTCTCTGATTGGGAACCATATTTAGGTAGCCTGTTTCGTGTTGGGTTTTGTGGGTGGTTGTCTTCTGTCTCTGTGTGTTTGCACCAGACAGAACTGTTTTGTTGGGTTCACCACATTTGTTATTTTGTAGTGTTTATTGTCTTTATTAAACATGATGAACACTAACCACGCTGCGCTTTGGTCCTCTCCTTCGTCCACAGAAGAAATCCGTTACACCGGTACCAACTCTGTAAATTTCAATCCATCCCTAGTTGGAGAAGGAGTGGAGACGTCTTCAAGTTGCCTCAGACTCAATCGAACGATAAAAATGACCAAACCCTATCCTGAAGTGATGCTTCTGGACACTTTCTCCAGCACTCAACTTAATAAGAGACGTGGGCAACAACAATACTAAAAGCGTTTATTTTTAATGACACGTTAGTCATAATAAGATATTGACGCAGATAGTCTTTGATGAGGCAAAGATTTCTCAGTGTGTGTTTATGTTTTTATCAACGATTTATAGACACTAATTAAAACACAAGAGAATAAACTAAGCGCTTCTGTCTTCTCTAGGACCTTCGAGCCTTGAGAAAAACTAAACAAAACCGTTAAATTGGCGTACTTGTAAGATCTTTTTCTGCTATTTGTTTTCTCACTTTTCCTTTGTCGTTTTACCCTAAGCCTGAGGGATGTTATTGTGCTTGTGGACATGCTCGGACATAAAATAGATTAGATTTACTCAAACTAAAAACTTTTTGTGAAATAGATTCATATTGGTGGAGGTTCCATATCACTTTACTAGTGTTAGCAGTTGATGTTATTCTTCAATAACACAGACCCCAAAGCAAATCAGGTGGAGAAAAATAGGTTTATTCAAAGAGGACAAATCATGCTTGGAAGTGGATGGTAGATGGTTATTTTTTCCCTGTCCTCAGTGATTTGCTCCACAGACTAAAGTGACAGTGTGCAATGTATAACCCCTAACCCTAGCCTGCGGTTGACCAATTAGAATTCCTTGCAGTAAAATTGGGCCATTGGCCAAGTAACAAGCATCCTGTTTCAGGCTCAATGTATAAACCAATGAAAACGTGACACATGTAGCTATGAGTCCAGGACTGAAGCCCTTATTCTAAACAGATGTTGACCTGAAAACAACTTTCCATTGATTGTTAATTCCCTATTGACCTCTTCTGTCCTGCCAAGCAACTGCTCATAGTTTGGAACTGAGAAAAATAGCTTTTATTTACCTTGGTTTCACAGTAACTTTATGCAGTTACTGCTAACATGACCCCCATTTTCTTCAAAACACAATACAATAGAGGCATGATTCTTGTCCACATGATTAAGCATGTATTTAATGTAGCAAAAATGACTAACTCATTTTCAACTAAATTTGCATTTACTGCCTTTTTTACTTGGTAGGGCAGTCTAGTCCTCTGTGTATTATCTTAAAATATTATTACACTAGTTTACCCTTTCAATCATCCTACCATAGTGGTTATCAGAGAGATGAATTTCATTTTTCAGTTTGTGATTTTTGGAACCTTGAAACTGTAATCTTTGAACCGTGGATGAATGGACATTCATTCATTCAAGGCCTTGCATGAGTACATGTGTGAGATGTATCTGAGAAATGTAATTACATTCACTTTCCCATGAATATTTTGTGTTAAATCATTTCTCTGCTTCCTTTTTTTCTCTGCATAAAACTTTGTCAATTTTTGCCAGCTCTTTTGTCTCCAATCCCTTTCCAGTCTCCATTTTTAGTTTTCTTAAGATGTTCTTTAAACACAGACAACATAATGGTAGCCATTTTCTGTCATTTGACAGTCTGTGTGTTGCATCATCATCATCACACTTTCCCATCCTATAATCAAAGTGGTGCATGGTTAGATTGTTGCAGGTTGATCATTCTCTCCCCACCACAGGTATAATAACAGGCGAAGCCTGTGTGTTGCTCAGAGGCTGAGACAAATAAAGCTCATACTGGGTACTCATACTGGGTATGCATACTGTGTACTTTATTGTGAATGACTTGATACACCTAATCATGAGTTGAAGTTTATGTGTATTTTGCTTTCCTTGCTACAGCACTGGTAGTAATTGAACATAATAAGAGGGTTTAGCTGTTCATGTTGTGTGTAGGCTATGTGGTGCTAATAATGTGTGTATCTATGTGGTGATGAACAGAGCAGCCAGTAGCCAGAGCTCCTTTCTACTTTGCTGTCCTACAGAACACTAAACCAACCAGAAGCTAAATAATTCTGAAGTTGATGTGCATTTTACTTTTCTTGAAACCACACTCGAAATGATTGAACTTAACTGCTTGTGTGTAGCCTATCTGGTGGTGTACAGAGCATCAGCTAGATCGAGCATCATCAGACAGACGCACTAAACTAACCCAGAGTAGAGGCCCCCAGGGTAGTGGCATCACTATGAGGACCCGGCTACTGCCTGACACATCTAATCAAGTTCGTGGATCCACTTTTAGACAGGCATGATCCACAGGGACCTATTCCCATGAGTAAAGGTTCCATCAAGAGAATGAGCAAGAAAAGAAAAAAAAAAAACAATTCAGGGTCTCTTGCATTGGTTTTATGTTCTCACTTAGATTGTATTCATAACATTTCATTTCTTTTGAAGTGGTCTGCTAAGTTACTAGCTTTCTGTTCTGATGACATTTTCTATTTATTTTCATAGAAACATTAATTGAAGTGTTTTGAAGAATCAAACTGTAAATCATGGGTCCTAATAAACTCATTCAAGTCTTAATTTTTATATCACAGTAATTAATCACTCATTTAAACCAGCATTAAATTGTTTTCAACTGCCAGGGCGTGTATTCTCTTAGTAGACGACACATTATTAATCTACTGAGTTTCATATTTAATCATGTCGGACATTTGTTCATGCTTGTTGCACACTAAGAATCACATTTTAGATTGTTCATAAGGAAGGCATAAGGCACAAAGCAGTGTTGTGATTTGGTGCTTTGCTGCAAGTTAACAATGTTTACATACTTTTTTACCCACTTTATATGTACAGTGTCGTCGGAAAGTATTCAGACCCCTTGAGTTTTTCCACATTTTTTTTACGTTACAGCATTATTCTAAAATTAAATTTAAAACAAAAACATGCTCGGAAATCTACACACAATACCCCATAATGACAAAGCAACAACCTTATTTATATAAATATTCAGACCCTTTGCTATGAGTCTCGAAATTGAGCTCAGATGCATGCTGTTTCCATTGATCATCCTTGAGATGTTTCTAGAACTTGATTGGAGTCCGCCTGTGGTAAATTCAATTGATTGAACATGATTTGGAAAGGCACACACACACCTGTCTATATAAGGTCCCACAGTTGACAGTGCATGTCAGAGCAAAAAACAAGCCATGAGGTCCAAGGAATTGTCCGTAGAGCTCCAAGACAGGATTGTGTTGAGGCACAGATCTGGGGATGGGTACCCCAAAACTTCTGCAGAAAGGAAGGTCCAAAAGAACACAGTGGCCTACATCATTCTTAAATGAAAGAGGTTTGGAACCACCAAGACACCTCCTAGAGCTGGCCGCCTGGCCAAACTGAGCAATCGGGGGAGAAGGGCCTTTGTCAGGGAGGTGACTGATGGTCACTCTTACAGAGCTCCGGAGTTCCTCTGTGGAGATCAGGGAACCTTACAGAAGGACAACCATGTATGCAGCACTCCACCAATCATCCCTTTATGGTTGAGTGGTCAGACAGAAGCAACTCTTCAGTAAAAGGCACATGAAAGCCTGCTTGGAGTTTGCCAAAAGGCACCTAAAGTCTCACAGACCATGAGACAAGATTCTCTGGTCTGATGTAAACAATATTGAACTCTTTGGCCTGAATGCCAAGCATCACTTCTGGAGGAAACTTGGCAACATCCCTACGGTGAAGTATGATGGTGGCAGCATCATGCTGTGGGGGATGTTTTTCAGCTGCAGGGACTGGGACACTAGTCAGGATCGAGGCAAATATGAACGGAGCAAAGTACAGAGAGATCCTTGATGAAAACCTGCTCCAGAGCACTCAGGACCTCAGACTAGGGTGAAGGTTCACCTTCCAACAGGACAACAACCCTAATCACTCAGCAAATACAATGCAGAAGTGGCTTCGGGACAAGTCTCTGAATGTCCTTGAGTGGCCCAGTCAGAGTCTGGACTTGAACCCGATCGAACATCTCTGGAGAGACCTGAAAATAGCTGTGCAGCAACCTGACAGAGCTTGAGAGGATCTGCAGAGAAGAATGGGAGAAACTCTCTAAATACAGGTGTGCATAGCTTATAGCATCATACCCAAGAAGACTTGAGGCTATAATCGTAAGCAAAGGTGCTTCAACAAAGAACTGAGTAAAAGGTCTGAATACTTACACTACCGTTCAAAAGTTTGGTGTCACTTAGAAATGTCCTTGTTTTTTAAAGAAAAGCACATTGTTAATGTTGTAAATGACTATTGTAGCTGGAAACGACAGATATTTATGGAATATCTACATAGGCGTACAGAGGCCCGTTATCAGCAACCATCACTCCTGTGATTTAATGGCACGTTGTGTTACCTAATCAAAGTTGATCATTTTAAAAGGCTAATTGATCATTAGAAGTTGAGTATCTGGAGCATCGGCATTTGTGGGTTTGATTACAGGCTCAAAATGGCTACAAACAAAGACTTTCTTCTGAAACTCGTCAGTCTATTCTTGTTCTGAGAAATGAAGGCTATTCCATGTGAGAAATTGCCAGGAAACTGAAGATCTCGTACAACGCTGTGCACTACTCCCTTCACAGAACAAAACAAACTTCACAGAACAAACTGGCCCTAACCAGAATAGAAAGAGGAGTGGGAGGCCCGGTGCACAACTGAGCAAGAGGACAAGTACATTAGAGTGTCTAGTTTGAGAAACAGATGCCTCCCAAGTCCTCAACTGGCAGCTTCATTAAATAGTACCCGCAAAACACCAGTCTCAACCTCAACAGTGAAGAGGCGACTCCGGGATGCTGGCATTTGATCAGAAATACAGTGTAGACATTGTTAATGTTGTAAATGACTATTGTAGCTGGAAACTGCATATTTTCTATGGAATATCTACATAGGCGTAGAGATCCCATTATCAGGAACCATCACTCCTTTGTTCCAATGGCACGTTGTGTTTGCTAATCCAAGTTCATCATTGTAAAAGGCTAATTGATCATTAGAAAACGTTTTGCAATTATGTTAGCACAACTGAAAACTGTTATTCTGATTAAAGAAGCAATAAAACTGGCCTTCTTTAGACTAGTTGAGTATCTGGAGCCTCAGAATTTATGGGTTAGTTTACAGGCTCAAAATGGCCAGAAACAAAGACCTTTCTAATGAAACTTGTCAGTCTATTCTTGTTCTGAGAAATGACGGTTATTCCATGCGAGAAATGTCCAAGAAACCGAAGATCTCATACAACGCTGTGTACTACTCCCTTCACAGAACAGTGCAAACTGGCTCTAACCAGAATAGAAAGAGGAGTAGGAGGCCCCGGTGCACAACTGAGAGGACAAGTACATTAGAGTGTCTAGTTTGAGAAACAGAAACATCACTAGTTCTCAACTGGCAGTTTCATTAAATAGTACCTGCAAAACACCAGTCAACGTCAACAGTGAAGAGGCGATTCCGGGATGCTGGCCTTCCAGACAGAGTTGCAAAGAAAAAGCCATATTTCAGACTGGCCAATAAAAAGAAAAGATTAAGATGGGCAAAAGAACACAGACCCTGGACAGGGGAAGATTGGAAAAAAGTGTTGTGGACAGACAAATCTAAGTTTGAGGTGTTCGGATCACAAAGAAGAACATTCGTGAGACGCAGAAAAAATGTAAAGATGCTGGAGGAGTGCTTGTCGCCATCTGTCAATCACGGTGGAGGCAATGTGATGGTCTAGGGGTGCTTTGGTGATGGTAAAGTGGGAGATTTGTACAGGGTAAAAGGAACCTTGAAGAAGGAAGGCTATCACTCCATTTTGCAACGCCATGCCATACCCTGTGGACGGCGCTTAATTGGAGCCTATTTCCTCCTACAACAGGACAATGACTCAAAGCACAGATCCAAACTATACAACAACTATTTAGGGAAGAAGCAGTCAGTTGGTATTCTGTCTGTGCTGGCCACTCCATTTTAGTCACCAGATCTCAACCCTATTGAGCTGTTGTGGGAGCAGCTTGACCATATGGTACGTAAGAAGTGCCCATCAAGCCAATCCAACATGTGGGAGGTGCTTCAGGAAGCATGGGGTGTAATCTCTTCAGATTACCTCAACAAATTGACAACTAGATTGCCAAAGTTCTGCAAGGCTGTAATTGCTGCAAATCGTTCTTTGAACGAAAGCAAAGGACACAATTATTATTAACATTTAAAATCATTATTTATAACCTTGTCAACGTCTTGACTATATTTCCTATTCATTTTGCAGCTCATTTCATGTATGTTTTCATGGAAAACAAGGACATTTTTAAGTGACCCCAAACGGTAGTGTATGTAAATGTGAGATTTCAGTTTTTTAAACTTTTTTATAAATTAGCAAACATTTCTAAAATCCTGTTTTTGCTTTGTCATTACGGGGTATTGTGTGTAGATTGATGAGAGAAAAAAACATTGTAATACATTTAGAATAAGGCTGTAACCTAACAAAATGTGGAAAATGTCAAGGGGTCTGAATACTTTCCTAAGGTACTGTACATACTGTATTCTATTCATGGCTCATCCTATATAACTACTGGTGTACACACCTTTTCTATTCAAATACTGTCTATACACCCATTATATGTGTATATACTGTATATATATGCCGGTCTCTGACATTGCTCGTACTGATATTTATTTATTTTTCTGGATTATGTGTGTATTGTTTTTTTTTGCTGGTATTACTGCACTGCTAGAGCTAGAAACACAAGCATTCCGCTGCACATGCGATAACAACTGCAAATCTGTGTACACGACCAGTAAACTTTGATTTGATTTTACATGCCACGCACAACATAAATACTGTAGCTCTGATGGCTAAACTCTAACACAAATTGGCAGACCTGTGCATCAAGTTAAAATCTTCTCTTTCTCTTCATAAACGTTGCTCCCTTGGCTGGCCCAACGGTGTGTGGTTTTGCTGAGGTAGGGCTAGAAGAGCAGGGTTCGGGGGAACAACAGTGATTGTTCTAGCTCTGACTAACATTGCTCCTGTTTGGGCTGTGGTTGTTGTTCCTCCTGCATGGCCTACTAGGGGCACAGCTGTTCCTGACAATGAAGTTGTTGACTACTCTTTATAGATTTACCATAGACAATACAAATAGCAGAGTAGCCCTTTCCTGGTGTTTATTTCCACTTCAAATGTAGTTGGTGATATCTGTTTGAATTAGGCGTTGAGGGAGACTGAGTGAACACCTCTTTGCCGTAGGGACTAACTCCTTGATTGGGAGAAGTGAACCTTTCTTCTCCTGGGTCTACCTACTTGATTGGGAGAAGTGAACCTTTCTTCTCCTGGGTCTACCTACTTGATTGGGAGAAGTGAACCTTTCTTCTCCTGGGTCTACTTACTTGATTGGGAGAAGAGAACCTTTCTTCTCCTGGGTCTACCTACTTGATTGAAGTCCTTTTAGAATTGTTCTGTGACGTATTGTTCTCCTCACGGATCATAACACTCACTGTTGTGCTTCTTTTTACTTCAATCGTTTCTCTCGTTCTGCTATTTTGAGGACTTAATGTGTACTTTTTCCGTTATAAAAGTGGCAGTGTAGACAGGGCATATGATCAAACAAATTATCTGGCAAGTCCAAATTAATTGTCACAAAGGAGTGTATTACTGGAAGCCATTAAGAGAAGCACAGACTTTGGGGATAAGGTTTGACAGTGTCTGTAGGCTAATTTGACAGGAGACCAGTGTTGTGACGGGAGCATATAATTATCTAGCAGTAAAGTAAACAACAATGTTTCCTCTCTCAGCAAGCAGAGTGCCTTGTCACACATATGGTTTGAAAATGCAGATTGCTACAGCTCCATTTCTCAAACACAGATCGAAAGGGTGAGTGAGAGAGAGAGAGAGAGAGAGAGAGAGAGAAGAGAGTGATGGGGAAATTGAAAGACAGAGCAGAGAGCGAGAGAAAAAGAAAGAAGCAGAGAGTGAGGGAGAGAGAAAGCAGCTACTGAAGTAGAGCCAAGTCCATTATCCAAACCACCTCAGAGATTCAGAGATCAGCTTGAACTCAATTATCAGTGACTGGTACCGCTGAGCTTATTAGTAGAAAAATACCAAAACAAACTAGACATTCAACTATGTTATTTACTGCTCCTTGGTTGTCCAAATCAGCATGTTCTTATAAAGTTATTATCCTCCTCCCCTTGGATGACTGGGTAGAGAGGGAAGCACTGTCTCTGTAATTGGGTGTATTTGGTTCAATCTGCAATATTTCTTTCCCCCTACCTCCTATTTTTCTCTCTCTCCAGCCCCCTCTATTTCTCTCTCCACCACCCTTCTCTCTCAATTAAATTAAGTTTAATTCAAGGGGCTTTATTGGCATGGGAAACATGTGTTAACATTGCCAAAGCAAGTGAAGTAGATAATAAACAAAAGTGAAATAAGCAATAAAAATGAACAATAAACATTACACTCACAGAAGTTCCAGAATAATAAAAACATTTCAAATGTCATATTATGTCTATATACAGTGTTGTAACGATGTGCAAATGGTTAAAGTGCAAAAGGGAAAAATAAATCAACATTAATATGGGTTGTATTTACAATGGTGTTTGTTCTTCACTGGTTGCCCTTTTCTTGTGTTATTTTAATAACACACTGTGTCATTTCACCCAGTAGATATGGGAGTTTATCAAAATTGGGTTCGTTTTCTAATTATTTTTGAAATCTGTGTAATCTGAGGGAATATGTATCTCTAATATGGTCATACATTTGGCAGAAGGTTAGGGAGTGCAGCTCAGTTTCCACCTCATTTTGTGGGCAGTGTACACATAGCCTGTCTTCTCTTGAGATCCAGGTCTGCCTACGGCGGCCTTTCTCAATAGCAAGGCCATGCTCACTGAGTCTGAACATAGTCAAAGCTTTCCTTAAGTTTGGGTCAGTCACGGTGGTCAGGTATTCTGCCACTGTGAACTCTCTGTTTAGGGCAAAATAGCATTCTAGTTGCTCAGTTTTTTGTGAATTCTTTCCAATGTTTCAAGTAATTATCTTTTTGTTTTCTCATGATTTGGTTGGGTCTAATTGTGTTGCTGTCCTGGGGGCTCTGTGGGGTCTGTTTGTGTTTGTGTACAGAGCCCCAGGACCAGCTTGCTTAGAGGACTCTTCTCCAGGTTCATCTCTCTGTAGGTGATGGCTTTGTTATGGACGGATTGGGAATCGCTTCCTTTTAGGTGGTTGTAGAATTTAACGTCTCTTTTCTGTATTTTGATAATTAGCGGGTATTGACCTAATTCTGCTGAGCATGCATTATTTGGTGTTTCACGTTATACACTGGGGATATTTTTGCAGAATTCTGCATGCAGAGTCTCAATTTGGTGTTTGTCCCATTTTGTGAATTCTTGGTTGGTGAGCGAACCCCAGACCTCACAATCATAAAGGGCAATGCGTTCTATAACTGATTCAAGTATTTTTAGCCAGATCCAAATTGGTATGTCGATCCTTTTGATGGCATAGAAGGGCCTTCTTGCCTTGTCTCTCAGATCGTTCACAATTTTGTGGATGTTACCTGTGGTGCTGATGTTTAGGCCAAGGTATGTATAGTTTTTTGTGTGCTCTAGGGCAACGGTGTCTAGATGGAATTTGTATTTGTGGTCCTGGTGACTGGACCTTTTTTGGAACACCGTTATTTTGGTCTTACTGATATTTACTGTCAGGGCCCAGGTCTGGCAGAATCTGTGCAGAAGATCTAGGTGCTGCTGTAGGCCCTCCTTGGTTGGTGACATAAGCACAAGATCATCAGCAAAAAGTAGACATTTGACTTCAGATTCTAGTAGGGTGAGGACGGATGCTGCCTATTCGTTGATATATAGTGGCTTATGAAAGTATTCACCCCCTTGGCATTTTTCCTATTTTGTTGCCTTACAACCTGGAATTAACATTTTTGGGGGGTTTGTATCGTTTGATTTACACAACATGCCTACCACTTTTGAAGATGCAAAATATTTTTTCTCGTGAAACAAACAAGAAATAAGACAAAAAATGAAAACTTGAGCATGCATAGCTTTTCACCCCCCCCCCCGCCACTGGGTATGTCTAGCCACTGGGATTTTTTCCCATCCTTCAAGGCAAATCTGCTCCAGCTCCTTCAAGTTAGATGGGTTCCGCTGGTGTACAGCAATCTTTAAATCATACCACAGATTCTCTATTGGATTGAGGTCTGGACTTTGACTAGGCCATTCCAAGACATTTAAATGTTTCCCCTTAAACCATTCAACAGTTGCTTTAGCATTATGCTTAGGGTCATTGTCCTGCTGGAAGTTGAACCTCCGTCCCAGTCTAAAATCTCTGGAAGACTGAAACAGGTTTCTCTCAAGAATTTCCCTGTATTTAGCACCATCCATCATTGCTTCAATTCTGACCAGTTTCCCAGTCCCTGTCGATAAAAACATCCCCACAGTGAAGCATAGTGGTGGCACCATCATGCTGTGGTGTTCTCGGGGTGATGAGAGGTGTTGGGTTTGCGCCAGACATTTTCCTTGATGGCCGAAAAGCTACATTTTAGTCTCATCTGACCAGAGTACCTTCTTCCATATGTTTGGGGAGTCTCCCACATGCTTGTTGGTGAACACCAAATGTGTTTGCTTGTTTCTTTCTTTAAGCAATAGCTTTTTTCTGGCCACTCTCCCGTAAAGCCCAGCTCTGTGGAGTGTACGGCTTAAAGTGGCCCTATGGACAGATACTCCAATCTCCGCTGTGGAGCTTTGCAGCTCCTTCAGGGTTATGTTTGGTCTCTTTGTTGCCTCTCTGGTTAATGCCCTCCTTGCCTGGTCTGTGAGTTTTGGTTGGCGGGCTTCTTTTGGCAGGTGTGTTGTGTTGCCATATTCTTTCCTTTTTTAATAATGGATTTAATGGTGCTCCGTGGGATGTTCAAAGTTTCAGATATTTTTTTAGAACCCAATCCTGATCTGTACTTCTCCACAACTCTGTCCCTGACCTGTTTGGAGAGCTCCTCGGTTTTCATGGTACCCCTTGCTTAGTGGTGTTGCAGACTATGGGGCATTTCAGAACTGGTGTATATACAGTGCCTTGCGAAAGTATTCGGCCCCCTTGAACTTTGCGACCTTTTGCCACATTTCAGGCTTCAAACAAAGATATAAAACTGTATTTTTTTGTGAAGAATCAACAACAAGTGGGACACAATCATGAAGTGGAACGACATTTATTGGATATTTCAAACTTTTTTAACAAATCAAAAACTGAAAAATTGGGCGTGCAAAATTATTCAGACCCCTTAAGTTAATACTTTGTAGCGCCAACTTTTGCTGCGATTACAGCTGTAAGTCGCTTGAGGTATGTCTCTATCAGTTTTGCACATCGAGAGACTGAAATTTTTTCCCATTCCTCCTTGCAAAACAGCTCGAGCTCAGTGAGGTTGGATGGAGAGCATTTGTGAACAGCAGTTTTCAGTTCTTTCCACAGATTCTCGATTGGATTCAGGTCTGGACTTTGACTTGGCCATTCTAACACCTGGATATGTTTATTTTTGAACAATTCCATTGTAGATTTTGCTTTATGTTTTGGATCATTGTCTTGTTGGAAGACAAATCTCTGTCCCAGTCTCAGGTCTTTTGCAGACTCCATCAGGTTTTCTTACAGAATGGTCCTGTATTTGGCTCCATCCATCTTCCCATCAATTTTAACCATCTTCCCTGTCCCTGATGAAGAAAAGCAGGCCCAAACCATGATGCTGCCACCACCATGTTTGACAGTGGGGATGGTGTGTTCAGCTGTGTTGCTTTTACGTCAAACATAACGTTTTGCATTGTTGCCAAAAAGTTCAATTTTGGTTTCATCTGACCAGAGCACCTTCTTCCACATGTTTGGTGTGTCTCCCAGGTGGCTTGTGGCAAACTTTAAACAACACTTTTTATGGATATCTTTAAGAAATTGCTTTCTTCTTGCCACTCTTCCATAAAGGCCAGATTTGTGCAATATACGACTGATTGTTGTCCTATGGACAGAGTCTCCCACCTCAGCTGTAGATCTCTGCAGTTCATCCAGAGTGATCATGGGCCTCTTGGATGCATCTCTGATCAGTCTTCTCCTTGTATGAGCTGAAAGTTTAGAGGGACGGCCAGGTCTTGGTAGATTTGCAGTGGTCTGATACTCCTTCCATTTCAATATTATCGCTTGCACAGTGCTCCTTGGGATGTTTAAAGCTTGGGAAATCTTTTTGTATCCAAATCCGGCTTTAAACTTCTTCACAACAGTATCTCGGACTTGCCTGGTGTGTTCCTTGTTCTTCATGATGCTCTCTGCGCTTTTAACGGACCTCTGAGACTATCACAGTGCAGGTGCATTTATACTGAGACTTGATTACACACAGGTGGATTGTATTTATCATCATTAGTCATTTAGGTCAACATTGGATCATTCAGAGATCCTCACTGAACTTCTGGAGAGAGTTTGCTGCACTGAAAGTAAAGGGGCTGAATAATTTTGCACGCCCAATTTTTCAGTTTTTGATTTGTTAAAAAAGTTTGAAATATCCAATAAATGTCGTTCCACTTCATGATTGTGTCCCAATTGTTGATGATTCTTCACAAAACAATACAGTTTTATATCTTTATGTTTGAAGCCTGAAATGTGGCAAAAGGTCGCAAAGTTCAAAGCGGCCGAATACTTTCGCAAGGCACTGTATACTGTGACAGATCATGCGACAATTAGATTGCACACAGGTGGACTTTATTTAACTAATTATGTGACTTATGAAGGTAATTGGTTGCACCAGATCTTATTTAGGGGCTTCCTAGCAAAGGGGGTGAATACATATGCACGCACAACTTTTCCGTTTGTTATTCTTTTGAATTTGTTTAAACAAGTAATTTTTTTTATTTCACTTCACCAATTTGGACTATTTTGTGTAAGTCCATTACATGAAATCCAAATAAAAATCCACTTAAATTATAGGTTGTAACGCAACAAAATAGGAATAACACCAATGGGGATGAATACTTTTGCAAGGGACTGTATATGCTTGAAGAGGGTGGAGCTTAAGCTGCATCCCTGTCTCAACCCACAGCCCTGTTGAAATAAATGTGTGTGTTGTTTGCCAATTTTAACTACAGACTCTCTCTCTGTCCCTCCCTCTCCCCCCCCGTCCCTCCCTCTCTTTCTATCTCTCCTTCTCGACTGAATGGGTTTAATTTTATTTCATTACAAATGCCAGCAGCATACCACCCTGCATACCACTGTTGGCTTGCTTCTGAAGCTAAGCAGGGTTGGTCCTGGGCAGTTCCTAGATGGGAGACCAGATGCTGCTGGAAGTGGTGTTGGAGGGCCAGTAGGAGGCACTCTTTCCTCTGGTCTAAAAAAATACCCCAATTCCCCAGGGCAGTGATTGGGGACACTACCTTGTGTAGGGTGCTGTCTTTTGGATGGGACGTTAAAACGGGTGTCCTGACTCTCTGAGGTAATTAAAGATCCCATGGCACTAATTGTAAGAGTAGGGGTGTTAACCCTGGTGTCCTGGCTAAATTCCCAATCTGGCCCTCAAATCATCACAGTCACCTAATAATCCCCAGTTTACAATTTGCTCATTCATCCCCCTCCTCTCCCCTGTAACTATTCCCCAGGTCATTGCTGCAAATGAGAACGTGTTCTCAGTCAACTTACCTGGTAAAATAACAGATAAATAAAATAAACAAAGATTGTATCAGTGCAAGATGATGATTTCTGCAATTGAGAGTGTGTATATTCTTATACATGGGTCAACTATAGTTCATATTCTACATGTTTCACACTGTAATATTCTGTATGCTCCAGAACTGAGGTTTGAGTGAAAGCATTTCCACAGTGCAAGGTCCCTGCAACTCCATTGAATAATTGCTTAAATTCCTATCTTTATCTATTTATCTTTTCAATAAATAATAACACGTTGGATAAAAACATGTTTTATTTTTGAAAAGCACTATGGACTATACGTGTACAATGTGTCCGCTGTGAAAAGAAGTCACGCTTCCTTTCTTTCTATCGGCCTTTCTTTCTCTCCTTCCCCTTTCTGTGTAACCTCACTCTTTTTTTCTGTTCCTTATAGAGCTTTACTCAACTCTTCTTCAAGGGCTCTGCACTACAGTACATCTTGTTCAGTAATTGTGTTTTCATTCTTTGTCACAGAGACAGAAAGGTGTTTGGTTGTTATGGTTGACAACCTGTTTCTGATACAATGCAGATAAATGACAGAACATGGACATTTGAATCTGAATGTTAGTTTTTGTAATGGAGTTTAGGTTTACTCCTAACGCCAGTACTGCCTACCTGTACTTCATCTCTAATATTATCTTATGAGTGCAAAGAATGTGGCCGTGCGGTTAAGGCCGCACCCCTCAGCACATGTATGATTCCTCCACCTGTGTGGGTACGAATCCATGCACCTATTGGCCCTACTACTTTGTGTCTCCCTTCTCTCAGTTTAGCCTTAATTTCATACCAAGGTTATTAGAGTAAACTAAGGCAAAAATTGGAAACACAATTTAGTAAACTGAAATAAAATAATGAAGGAAAAATGTATGTAAAAACCGAGAGCGAATGCAGAGCATGAGCTTGAATTTATTTCAAGTACTGTACATTGCTGGAAAGCAAATGTATTTGTAGTGTCAGAAGATGGCAGCATATGTGGAATGGAGATAAAAGGGAAAAACCCAACCAACCTTAAAGATCATCTGAACAGCTCCCACAAAGAATTTCTGTATAAAGAAAAGGTGAGACAGCTATTTCTTTATTTTTGGAATTCGGTCAGGAGTTGACTCCTGGTATCGTATGAACACACATAAGACATGGAAAATGTGTAGAATTGCAGGAAATTAGCTTTAACACTGCTAAATGTTCTCTCCGCTTGATGGCATAATATGTACAATTGCAGAAAATGAGCTTTAAAACAGCTAAATGTTCTCTCTGCCAGCTAGAAGTGTGTGAACAGCTTGAACAGTTTGGGGTCGCATGGGTTGCGAGGGGTTTGCTGCTACGCCAATAAATGACAATATCCATACGGACCTTTACCGCCTACAGATGTAGGATCTTAATTTGAGCCAGTTTGCTACAGCAGGAAAACAATCCTGCGGCAACAGGATATGTGAATTATTATGGGGATTATAATTAATGGGCATTTTCGTAGGGGTTGAACAATTTTTGTAAGAGAAAATAAAGTCCGAAATGTGAAAGTGTAAATTACAAACTTCAAAAGCCTTTTTAAACCTCAAATACACTACACGTTTAACATTTCCTGCATTGGAGGAACATTTTCCTGCAACAGGGTGATCAAATTAAGATCCTACATCTGTAGGGAATTTGTGTGACTGGACCTTCTCAAATAGTACTTGAGTACCCCTGCTATAGGACGACAACACATGAATGTCTCTTAGCCTCCCATGCACGCTACTTTTAACACTGAAGCGGAAACAAAATAACGGAAACAAAATAATATAAAAACTAAATAGAAAACTGAAACTGAATAAAAACGAGTAAATGAAGTCTGAAAACTAACTGAAACAAAACTGAATTTCAAATGAAATGTCAAAAACGAATAGAAAGTCACTAAACTATAATACCATTGCTTCATACTGTCTCCGTAAATAAATAATTAAAATAATAATTATGATCATTGTAATTCATCTCCTGCTCTCATCTGGTAAAGAACATGTCTATCTGCTCATGCTTGGAAGTCAAAGCAGTGGATGTTGTGCAACACTTGGTCTCTGTCTCCAGTGAAAGATTTGTGTGTGAATGTTGTAATGTGCTTGTTGTAATGCAGCATCGACAACACTGTATCCCGAGTGAGGAGAGGTTTCACCGCTCGAGTGTCTGCATGACGCTTGAACTCATTTAGCTGAACATATGGAACGTGTCATCACGTTCCCCCACTGTGGTTCCTATAGTTCCCTTCCCACTACAGACTCCAGAGTGTGTACACACTTTTCATGTTTCATCTACAAACCACATGTACAGTAAATCACACTGGCACAGGAGGAGAACCAACCAAGCTGCTGTCTGCAAATGTACAATAGAGCATTCACCAACCCATCTACTGTATATACATGGTTCTGTGACAGGTTCTGCCTACAAACGCTCAAGTTGACTGCAATTAGAATTTTAATTGCAAGCTGTAGGGCAGATAGCTAAGTGCAGATATGGCAGAGAGAAAACCAGGGTTTATTTGCATATGATTTCAAATGCAAATGAGAGTGTGATACATCAGGGACAGTGAAAAATATCTCATTATTACTCCTTTGGATGTGTTCATGTCTACCACAATATATTTGATTATATCAACAATGTTAGTGTTTGGATTGAGAGAGCCTACTTTTGTTGCCAGCGGTTGTCAGTGGTCGCTCCATAAAGATTAAAATGTTGATCATGATAATGCAATGCAATTTCATATTAAGAACAATACGTTTCACATTATGTATAAAGTAGCATTATGACCTCTGGGGAAGTCTTTGGAAAG
Organism: Oncorhynchus clarkii lewisi; assembly: GCF_045791955.1. NCBI lineage: Eukaryota > Metazoa > Chordata > Actinopteri > Salmoniformes > Salmonidae > Oncorhynchus > Oncorhynchus clarkii. The sequence continues at coordinate 43,330,727 of NC_092163.1, forward strand.
TTGTTGAATTTCCAACAGAATAATAAACCTACTAAGCAACATTACACCATGTACCTGACCTCCAAGAATGACCCATGCATGAGAACCTGCCAGTCCTAGATCACGTTGGAGGCCTACTGAAGTCTGTTAATACAGTTCAGAAGAGTTATGCCTTATCATGGTGTTGGCAGCTCCAGTAGGCCGTCAGACCGACAGGGAGTGAGACCAGGCCGGCACCATAGAATGATTTGAGTGGGAAAAGCCTGTCTAAGACCACATGGCCGTTCAAGAGAAATGGTAGAAAAATGGTTTCTGTCCTCTGTGCACCTATCATTCAGGGACAGTGTCAGAGAAATGACGTAGAAAATATCAAAACCTGATTCAAGAAAGAGAAGTGAAAATCACTGGCCATTATCCTCCTTCTTCTGCATCTTTTGTTATTTTTCTCCAGTAGCTTTCTCAAGCAGCCACTCTTTTTTTTCCCAGGGCTACACCGTATGACACGAGTGTGAGAAATCCTGTGCGTGAGCGTTTCCATGGGACCGCTTGTATCTATCTTTCAGAAATATAGAGACCTATTTCCACTTTCCATTGAGAATCCTTCTCTGCTGTCTGTGTGCCAGGTAAATATATAGCCACAGCATTGATGGATATCACATCTCTACTGAGAAATTGGTTTTGGAAAGTAGCCTGATTGGATGGATGGTGGAGGCCCACTGGCACTTACATTAGTTATCATATGAATAACTATAGGTGCAAACATGAAGCATACAGATCTTTACTAGGCTAGGGGGAGTATAGATAAAAAGTATCATTTCTCACTAGCAGTCACATTGCCACAGAAAGAACTGGGATAACTTTCAGTGAGACATCCAGTACATACATTCTGCAGCTGTGCATCTCCATTGTTTGCTAGTCTCCAACAGAGCTACTGTATATGGCTCTCCACAACACACTCCACAATTCAGTCATCATACTATAGCATTCTCCATGGCAGGGGTTTTATAAACTGCTTACAATGCTTATTCAGACTTGCATAAAAGCTTACCTTATGCCATCTAGGAAAAGTCACAGAAATAGTAAAGTCCTCCAGGTGCAATACCATGTACATACCTTATCACAGAAATAATGATTCATTATATTAATTAATTAATTTATATTGAAATTCCTCATTGCAATTCTTAGTTTAAGCGGTACTATTTCTGGTCAAAAGTAATGCACTTTATAGGGAATAGGGTGCCATTTGGGACACACAGAATGTTGATTTTCTCCCGAGTGGCACAGCGGTCGAAGGCACTGCATCTCAGTGCTAGAGGCGTCACTACAGACCCTGGTTCGATCCTGGGCTGTATCACAACCGACCGTGATTGGGAGTCCCATAGGGCGGCACACAATTGGCCCAGCGTCGTCCAGGTTAGGGTTTGTCCGGGGTAGGCTGTCATTGTAAATAAGAATTTGTTCTCAACTGACTTGCCTAGTTTAAGAAATTTTAAATAAAACCTAAATAAGTGAGTTTTAAGAACCTCTGCAGGGATGTATTCCGTCTCCCTCAGGCTAGCCTCTTCATTAGCTTATTCCCATCTTCCAATCACAAAACTCCTCAAAGGAAGGACTAGATAACATTGTTATGTACTCAGTGTTCTGTGGATCAAGAGAACAGCTTTGTAAATGACATTGTTCTATATGCAAATCGATTTACCTAAAGCACATTAGTGCAGATTCGTATTCATAATCTAAGTGGTTAATACCAAATTATTATAGTTCTTCAGTTCCCAAGAGAATAGAAAAGCAATGGGGGGGGGGGGGGGGGGTTGTATGCCTAAAAATACTTTATAAGGGTATACAGGGGCATCATGCACCCCCAAAAGCTGAGGGGGCACAAAGTACTTGAGGACGGCTTGGGGTTGGATAATTTTTTTAACACCTGAAACAGATTCTATCTAGTCGTTATGCTTAATTTGATTAAATACATTTGTATTTTTCTGCATATCTAAGAATACATCTGGAGCTGTCTGTATCCCCCTGATCTGTGTCTCTATTTTTAAAGAAAATAAATATGCTTCTCTGCATCGAAAATGTGGGTAAAAGATTGAAAGGAATGCGAGTCTAGCTCAGTTATCGCTTGCTTTTCTAAAGCCTACCAACAATGCCAGCAGGCATGCCAACTAATACAGGTAGACAAGCTAGCTACTCTAACTTGATTGATAGCCTGAAATTGCTTTTTGGTAGCTCTGCTGAACAAAAATACAAATGCAATGTGCAAAGTGTTGGCCCCACATGTTTCATGAGCTGAAATAAAAGATCCCAGAAATTTTCCAAACGCACAAAAAGCATATTTCTCTAAAATTTTGTTCACAAATTTGTTTACATCCCTGTTAGTGAGCATTTCTCCTTTGCCAAGATAATCCATCCACCTGACAGGTATGGCATATCGAGAAGCTGATTAAACAGCATGATCATTACCCAGGTGTACCTTGTTGTTGGGACAAAAAAAGGCCACTCTAAAATGTGCAGTTTTGTCACACAACACAATGCCACATATGTCTCAGGTTTTGAGGGAGCATGCAATTGGCATACTGACTGCAGGAATGTCCACCAGAGCTGTTGCCAGAGAATTGAATGTTCATTTCTCTACCATAAGCCACCTCCGTCATTTTAGAGAATTTGGCAGTACGTCCAACCCACTGGGGAGCCAGGCCAGGACCACCCCATCCAACTTCTTCACCTGCGGAATCGTCTGAGACCAGTCACCCGGACATTTGATGAAACTGAGGAATATTTCTGTCAAATAAAGCGCTTTTGATTGGCTGGGCCTGGCTCCCCAGTGGGTGGACCTGGCTCCAAAGTTGGTGAGCCTATGCCCTCCCAGGCCCACCTATGGCTGCACCCCTGCCCAGTCATGTGAAATATAATTAATTTATTTCAATTGACTGATTTTCTTATATGAGCTATAACTCAGTAAAATTATTGAAATGATTGCATGTTTTATTCAGTATAGTTATGAGGTTTGGAGATTGGGAACCTACAGTGCCTTCATAAAGTATTCATACCTCTTGACATATTCCAAATTTTGTTGTGTTACAGCCTGAATTCAAAATGTATAACTTTTTTTTCACGGTTTTCCTCCATGATGACAAAGTGAAAACATGTTTTTATAAATTTCTGCAAATTTATTGAAAATTACATACAGAAATATTCCATTTACATAAATATTCACACTCCTAAGTCAATACCTGTTAGAATCACCTTTGGCAGCGATTACAACTGTGAGTCTTGCTGTGCAAGTCTCTAAGAGCTTTGCACACCCGGAGTGTACAATATTTGCATTCTTTAAGCTCTGTCAAGTTCAGTTGTTGATCATTGCTAGACAGCCATTTTCAAGTTTTGCCATAGATTTTCAAGACGTTTTAAGTCAAAACTGTAACTAAGACACTCAAGAAGATTGTATATCATATTGGTAAACAACTCCAGTTTAGATTTGGCCTTGTATTTTAGGTTATTGTCCTGCTGAAAGGTGAATTTGTCTCCCAATGTCTGTTGGAAAGTAGACTGAACCAGATTTTACTCTAGGATTTTGCCTGTGCTTAGCTCTATTCCGTTTTGTTTGTTAGAAAACTCCCTAGTTCTTAATGATTACAAGCATACCCATAATGCAGCCACCACCATGCTTGAAAATATAAAGAGTGGTATTCAGTAATGTGTTGTGTTGGGTTTGTCCCAAACATGATGCGCTGTATTCAGGACATAAAGTTAATTTCTTTGCCACATTTCTTTGCAGTTTTACTTTAGTGCCTTAATGAAAACAGGATGCATGTTTTATAATATTTTTATTCTGTAAAGGCTTCCTTCTTTTCACTCTGTCATTTAGGTTAGTATTTTGGAGTAACTACAATGTTGTTGATCCATCCTCAGTTTTCTCCTATCACATCCATTAAACTCTGTAACAGTTTTAAAGTCACCATTGGTCTCATGGTGAAATCCCTGAGTGGTGTCCTTCCTCTCTGGTAACTGAGTTAATTAAGAAGGAAGCTTGTATCTTTGTAGTGACTGGGGGTATTGATACACCATCCAAAGTGTAATTAATAACTTCACCATGCTCAAAGAGATATTCAATGTCTGCATTTTACCCATCTACCAATAGGTGCCCTTCTTTGCAAGGCATTGGAAAACGTCCCTGGTCTTCGTGGTTGAATGTGTATTTGAAATGTAATGCTCGACTCAGGGACCTTATATATAATTGTATATGTGGGGTACAGAGACGAGGTGGTAATAAAAATAATCTTGTTTAACACAATTATTGCACACAGAGGGAGCCATGCAAATTATTATGTGACTTGTTAAAGCACAGTTTTACTGGTGAACTTATTTAGGCTTTCTATTACAAAGAGGTTGAATACTTATTGACTCAAGACATTTTTGTTTTTCATTTGTAATTAATATGTAAAAAAAATCTAAAAACGCCTCCTGGGTGGCGCAGTGGTTAAGGGCGCTGTACTGCAGCGCCAGCTGTGCCACCAGAGCCCAGGCTCTGTCGTAACCGGCCGCGACCGGGAGGTCCATGGGGCAACGCACAATTGGCCTAGCGTCGTCCGGGTTAGGGAGGGGTTGGCCGGTAGGGATATCCTTGTCTCATCACGCACCAGCGACTCCTGTGGCGGGCCGGGCGCAGTGTGTGCTAACCAAGGTTGCCAAGTGCACGGTATTTCCTCTGACACATTGGTGCGGCTGGCTTCCGGGTTGGATGCGCGCTGTGTTAAGAAGCAAGCTTGGTTGGGTTGTGTATTGGAAGACGCATGACTTTCAACCTTCGTTTCTCCCGAGCCCGTACGGGAGTTGTAGCGATGAGACAAGATAGTAGCTACTAAACAATTGGATACCATGAAATTGGGGAGAAAACGGGGTAAAAATAAACAATTAAATGTAAAAAAATGTCTAAAAACATCATTCCACTTTGACATTATGGGGTATTGTGTGTGACACAAAAGCTCAATGTAATACATGTTTTATTCAGGATGAAACACAACAGAATGTGGAAAAAGTCAAGGGGTGTGAATACTTTTCTGAAGGCACTGTATCTGGTCAGGCTAAAGCCAACTTCATAAGATATATAGGTGGCTAGAAGTATTACAGAGAAACAACAACACCTTATATTATTATTTATGTCTTTTTTTTTTTTTAGATAGGACAAATATGAGGGTGCACGTCCCCCTCTTCCCCCCATGGGCATGATGTCTCTGAGGGTACATGAATGACACTTGAACTGGTTATTGTCATTATATTGATCCAACGTTAAAGTATTCACATACTGTAGGTTCTCAGATTGCAGTGTAAACGTTTGCGCATCTGTGGATATCTTTTTAAAACCTATTACATATTAAACTAAAGTAAATCTATTGAGCACCTATTGCATATTAAACTAAAATTAATCTGTTTTATATCAGGTACCACCTATATGTATTAAACTGTTGCCTAATCAGCCATCAACAGCAGAGCTTGCCATTTCCACACGGCCAATTGCTTCTCTGACTTGTTGGAAATGGTGTTTAATTTCGAAATGTCACCCTCATACATATGTATGATATGGCCTTTTGTATTAGCTGAGAAACAAGAGATACAGCAGCGTCTGTGTGTTTGCATTTCCCTCCGATATTAGTGTATTCTAGATAACAGAGTTCAGAACACAAAATGTAGCTTCTGAAGTTATCTACTAGATAAAGTGAGGGGTCAAGGCACTACGGCGATCAATGGATTATTAGTGACAAAGACACGTAAAAATATAGCAATAAAAGTAGCACAATAAAATAAAGACAGTGAAACAGGTGCAGTGAATTATTGTGATATGATGCTTTTGTGCCTTTTTCTCGCTTGTTAACACTAAAGACGGACTCCCTACAGACAAAACCAGTAAAGTAGTATAAACTCTAGTGCCCTCAGCCTCTCCCTACAAGACGGATACAAAAAAATCTGTGGGAGGGGAGAAAGTGGGAGGGAGAAAATGGAGAACTGCCTTTTTGTACCTCTTTTGTATAACCCTGGTGATTTAACGGCTCCTGCGGTCACCCTATAAAGCTGTTTAAATGAGGTAAGATGGTGGTGTCAAAGGCCTGATAACTAGGTCTGCCTTCTGCACAGATTCCCTTCCGGAGAGTTCTCAGGTAAATGTTAAATGAGGTTCTCACCACCATCTACTATTATGTTGTTCCACGATGCTGTACGCCAGGAAGGATTCACACAGCCTGGTTCTTGGGCCAATTTAACCTGTCAGAACCACTGTGAACTGCTTGGTAATAATGAGGGTCTTGCAGGCTGTAGTAGTTCTCTCCTATGCTTTTTTTAGTGTTTTGTCTTTAGCTTTTGAGGATGTAATGTACTGTAGCTCAGCCAACCAAAAACATTCCCAGGAAATGAGCTTTTAATTCTTTAAAAAAAATTTTGCATAATAGTTTTATCTTATAAGAAACACTTGGGAATTTAGTCATATTTTACCATAACTAAACATATCCTATGTATTCATTTATTCGGCAGGTCTGTTCCCTGATTCTTTCTGCCATCACCGAACTGAAGGCAGCTAATGGACTTCTATTCAGTCAGGGGAGAATCATTGGAGGGAATCGATTTCCTGATGTTCCTCTGAATGTTTAAATTGATATTTAAATGTCAGCAGCCACAGGAGCACATCAATACCGAGATCATCAGAAGAATGCACAGAAAACAGCAGGATAAAAAAGAACGAGCTGTCTGATGAATAAACACATTGGAGATGGTAGAACTGTTCAAAACTCAATAGGTCTCCAGGGTCAGTTGTCTGTGTTAGAGCCCACACACTCATAAGCTCCACCATGTACCTTTATTCACAAACAAACAACTGACCTGAGATGACCTGACGGAGATCCTTGCAGGATTGAAACATAGTTTGCTTGTGAATAAAGGTATGTGGTGGAGCTTACGAGAGTGCAGGCTCTATTTCTTAAAAAATAAATAAAGGATGTGCTTGTGATCACACTTGACTCGGATGTCTGTCGTCCCAGCAAACCAATATTGGTTAGGTTGCAGCAAATGTTCTCAGAGCACAAAAACGGTCCAGTCGTGCTGATGATTATACAATAGTTGTATAACACATTTGCCTGATGTTGCAAGAATGTTACCAGTACATATTTAATCTGTTATTTAAAGGTTCCTAGAACGTTTAAGTAGGTTGTGGGAACAGTCTTGTGGGAATACTGTGGGGACATTACAAAGGATAAACTGTCTACTTGTGCAGATGAATATACAATGTTTATTTTCAGGTGCAAAAAACATTCTCTTGATTATACAAGAACGTTCCCAGAACACATTTTTTATGTTCTTTAAAAGTTACTAAACACTGTGGGGATATGGCAAGAGATATAGTTGAAGTCAGAAGTTTATATACACCTTAGCCAAAATACATTTAATCTCAGTTTTTCACAATTCCTGACATTTAATCCTTGTAAAAAGTCCCTGTCTTAGGTCAGTTAAGACCACCACTTTATTTTAAGAATGTGAAAGGTCAGAATAATAGTAGAGAGAATAATTTATTTCAGCTTTGATTTATTTCATCACAATTCCAGTGGGTCCGAAGTTTACACACACTCAATTAGTATTTGGTAGCATTGCCTTTAAATTGTTTAACTTGGGGCAAACATTTCAGGTAGCCCATTCCTCCTGACAGAGCTGGTGTAACTGAGTCAGGTTTGTAGGCCTCCTTGCTCCCACACGCTTTTTCAGTTCTGCCCACAACATTTCTATAGGATTGAGGTCAGGGCTTTGTGATGGCCACTCCAATACCTTGACTTTGATGTCCTTAAGCTATTTTAACAAATATTTTCTGAGATCTTTGCTGATTTCTTTTGATTTTCCCATAATGTCAAGCAAAGAGGCACTGAGTTTGAATGTAGGCCTTGAAATACATCCAGAGGTACACCTCCAATTGACTCAATTTATGTCAATTAGCCTATCACAAGCTTCTAAAACCATGACATCATTTTCGGTATTTTTCCAAGCTGTTTAAAGGCACAGTCAACTAAGTGTACGTACACTTCTGACTCACTGGAATTGTGAAACTGTGAATTATAAGTGAAAGAATCTGTCTGTAAGCAATTGTTGGAAAAATTACTTGTGTCATGCACAAAGTAGATGTCCTAACCGACTTGCCAAAACTATAGTTTGTTCACAGGAAATTTGTGGAGTGGTTGAAAAATGAGTTTTAATGACTCCAACCTAAGTGTATGTAAACTTCCGACTTCAACTGTAGGTTCCCAAAACACTAAAACTGTCCTGTTGTGCTGACAGTCAGATGATGTTTGTATCAGGGTGCATAAAACATTCCTATGATGTTTCAAGAATGTTACCAGAACAGCCTTTCTGAGTTATTTTAAAGGTTCCCAGAACAATGTAATTAGGCTGTGGGAACAGTGTGGGTACATTACAAACGATAGGTTGCCAAAGCAAAAAATATGCTCAGTTGTGATGACATTCATACAATGATTAAATTAGGTTGCACAGGACATTCCCTTAATGTTTTAAGAATGGTGACATAAACCCCGGTCTAACCACTTTAAAGGTTCCCAAAACATTTCATTCAGTTATAGGAGTTGTCTGGGTTGTTGCAAGAATATTATAATCTTGTGATATTCACATATTGTATCGGAGGTTGCACAGAAAATTCACCAAATGTTCCACAATTTCCAAATATGTCAGTTGTTATGAAGTTCATAGCATATTTGTTTTAGATTGAACATAATATTCCATTGGTGTTCACACAATATACATTGTACCTTGTCTTGGTGGTCTTCAGAACATTTAAAGAACATTTAGAAAATATTATATTTAAGTTTTACCTAATATTACCACAACATTGTCAGCATGCACATTTCCAGTTCCTTAAAGCATAAGAAAAGCAATTAGAATAAATCACCATTATGTTTCTCTCCTGATCACAGCATTTAACCATACAAACACAACCATATTTTTTACACTTCATATGTTAACAATCTGCACCTAAACCTGCAATCTTCAGATCTGTAGCCAGATTATTAGCCTTCTAGCCACCATGAGATTGTATGATTTTTTTGTTGTCTATGAAGATATGGTAATATGGTCAATCAGAACAAAGAACACAGTTTCTTAGTTATTAAAATCATCTTCATGTCCTGTGTAGGCTACTTGTAACTAGGGGTGTGAACTTTTGAATGAAGTTGTAATCCCTAAACAAAAAATGAGTTTTTCCTCACATAATTAAAATCACAGTGCAGTAATCACAAAACATATTATTTTATGTGTTATAGCCTAACTAGACTATATGGCTATAAAGACTTGGGAAAAGTTGTCTAATTTAAATAAAGCCAGAGAGGAAGAGGCAAACATTAGGTTACTTTGGTGAATTGGCGAGGCATGCAAGATAAGACATGCAAGACATATGCACACGGTTCTGCCTGCCTCTCCTCTCTCCCTCGCGCTGGCCTGCCTGCTCTTTCTCTTCACTAGGGTTTCCACCATTTACGAATTCGCCCGATTAAGTTTTGCCTCCATTCATTTTCAATGGGAGAACGCCGAGCAATGCACAGGGGATTGTGAGAAGGTGAGCGGTGTGAACCCAGCAATATAAAAAGTTAAGCTCTGCTCTACTTTACTTTATGCAAATTGCACGTGGCCACCGCTGCCGATAACGAAACATACTTCCTTCCGCCTGTCATTAGTTCCGGGGAAAGCAGAACCAAAAAGCATGGAGGAAACCCAATCATTGCTGTGTCTAGTTTTCCAATTCTATATGATTTTGCTACGCTAGAATACAGAAATAAAATCATGAGGTCAATGGCATGGAGGAGGACTGCAGAGATTGTTGTTGTTGATGGTGGGTGAAGAGAGATTTGCACAACAATGTTTGCTTGTTCTGCTAGCTAGCAATGGACATCAAGCAACCAAAACCTCAACACTGCGATCAAAAACACCATTTGTAAATGTGTTGAGTAAATTAAATTGTGAAACAAAGGATAGAAATCACCCACCAGTAACATGCATCATAACATTGTAAATTATACACTGAGCATGAATTTCCCATGTACTATGCTACCAATTGGATTATGGTTTCTTAACATTATGATTATCATACAGAATATTGTAGTTTATGGCTCTTTCATTATACTTGTGTCATGACATTGATGATTATAGCTCACTTCCTGTAAAATACATTGGCCTACATGCAGATGAATGGGCACTTTGTGGCTTTGACTTGCAAACATTGTTGTGCACATCTGTCTTTACCCAAAATCAAATCAAATCAAACTTTATTTGCCACATGTGCCGAAAACAACAAGTGTACACTTCACCGTGAACTGCTTACTTACAAGCCCTTATTAACCAAAAGTGCAGTTCAAGAAGAAGAAAATATTTACCAAGTAGGCTAAAATAAAAAGTCAAAATAAAAAGTAACACTAAGAATAACAATAACAAGGCTATATACAGGGGGCACCGGTGCCAAGTCAGTGTGCAGTTGAAGTCGGATGTTTACATACACTTAGGTTGGAATCATTAAAACTTGTTTTTCAACCACTCCACAAATGTCTTGTTATTAACAAACTATAGTTTTGGCAAGTCGATTAGGACATCTACTTTGTGCATGACACAAGTAATTTTTACAAAAATTGTTTACAGACAGATTATTTCACTTATAATTCATTGTATCACAATTCCAGTGGGTCAGAAGTTTACATACTCTTAGTTGACTGCCTTTAAACAGCTTGGAAAATTCCAGAAAATTATGTCATGGCTTTAGAAGCTTCTGATAGGCTAATTGACATAATTTGAGTAAATTGGAGGTGTACCTGTGGATGTATTTCAAGGCCTACATTCAAACTCATTGCCTCTTTGCTTGACATCATGGGAAAATCTAAAGAAATCAGCCAAGACCTCAGAAAAAAAATTGTAGACCTCCACAAGTCTGGTTTATCCTTGGGAGCAATTTCCAAATGCCTGAAGGTACCACATTCATCTGTACAAACAATAGTAAGCAAGTATAAACACCATGGGACCACGCAGCCGTCATATCGCTCAGGAAGGAGACGCGTTCTGTCTCCTAGAGATGAACGTACTTTGGTGCGAAAAGTGCAAATCAGTCCCAGAACAACAGCAAAGGACACTGTGAAGATGCTGGAGGAAACAGGTACAAAAGTATCTATATCCACAGTAAAACGAGTCCTTTATCGACATAACCTGAAAGGCCGCTCAGCAAGGAAGAAGCCACTGCTCCAAAACCGCCATAAAAAAGCCAGACTACAGTTTGCGACTGCACATGGGGACAAAGATCGTACTTTTTGGAGAAATGTCCTCTGGTCTGATGAAACAAAAATAGAACTGTTTGGCCATAATTACCATTGTTATTAGGTGGAGGCTTGCAAGCCGAAGAACACCATCCCAACTGTGAAGCACGGGGGTGGCAGCATCATGTTGTGGGGGTGCTATGCTGCAGGAGGGACTGGTGCATTCACAAAATAGATGGCTTCATGAGGCAGGAAAATTATGTGAATATACTGAAGTAACATCTCAAGTCATCAGTCAGGAAGTTAAAGCTTGTGGGTCTTTCAAATGGACAATGACCCCAAGCATACTTCCAAAGTTGTGGAAAAATGGCTTAAGGACAACAAAGTCAAGGTACTGGAGTGGCCATCACAAAGCCCTGACCTAAATCCTATAGAAAATTTGTGGGCAGAACTGGAAAAGCGTGTGCGAGCAAGGAGGCCTACAAACCTGACTCTGTTACACCAGCTCTGTCAGAAGGAATGGGCCAAAATTAACCCAACTTATTGTGGGAAGCTTGTGGAAGGCTACCCAAAACATTTGACCCAAGTTAAACTATTTAAAGGCAATGCTACCAAATACTAATTGAGTGTATGTACATTTCTGACCCACTGGGAATGTGATGAAATAAATAAAAGCTGAAATAAATAATTCTCTCTACTATTATCCTGACATTTCACATTCTTAAAATGAAGTGGTGATCCTAACTGACCAAAAACAGGGAATTTTTACTAGGATTAAATGTCAGCAATTGTGAAAATCAGAGTTTAAATGTATTTGGCTAAGGTGTATGTAAACATCCGACTTCAACTGTATATAGGTCCTGGATGGCGGGAGTCTTGGCCCCAGTGATGTACTGGGCCGTTCGCACTACCCTCTGTGGCGCCTTACGATCAGACACCAACATCTGCAATCCTCCTCCATGCCATTGACCTTCTGATTTTGTCTCTCTACTGTCTCGAAAATCATTCTCAGCAAATAAACGAGGTAGAATTACAATGTAACATTATTTTCCTTTTTGATCTTTTTTATTAACGTACAAATTGCCAGCTCCTTATTTTCATGTTGAGTCCTGTACCTAGAATACAAGGGTTGGATTTGCACTAAACAATTTAATGTCACAAGAATGATGTAGAAAATCCGGCCTATGGTTAGACTCATGCATTATCTACTGGTATAATTTTAAACTGGAGAGCTCACAACTGGACAAAAAAGTCATGTTAATTTGAGAAAGCAACACAGAAACACAGACAAATTGGAGACAGCCTTTTTTATTGCAGAATTGTGATCTGTGCTGAATGTACATTCACACTAGTTCATGTTTAAACACTTCACTTCAATGAATCCACATTGAATTAAATAAATGAATTTGTAAATGTTAAACATCTTAGTAAGTAGGCTATTATTACTAAAGCATAATTTCAGTGGTGGCCAACCTTCCTCCACTCCCTGATCTACTGGGTGAAGAGGCTTCTATTCCAGTCTAGCAACTATTATCAGCTCATTAGGTTTGATAAATTGAATCGGGTGTGTTAGTGCTAGGCTAAAACAGAAGCCTGCACACGCAGCATACCTGCAGAAGAATTGACCTGCAACAGTTGTAATACTACATTGTACATTGTGTGTGACTTTTAACTGTATTGTTGTATACAACATTTGCTAACATAAGTACACATACAACCCATGGCATACAATGATGTGCCAGCAGACTCTTGGGACATTCACTGGGACTTATTCATCTGCAGACAGGCTTTCACAGCTTTCCATATCTGAGGACAGACATCACAAAGAAACAGGTTTCATTTTATTTCAATTAGACTGCCATGACTATTATCTCTCTGTCTGTCTTCATAGTTTTCCTCTCTAGGGACTAAAACTGGAGACTATTTGCATAATGTCATCCCACAACCTACCCTGTCTAACTAGTAGGACACTGTGCTACCCTTTCTGACAGCTTGAGTAGAACATAATTTTACCCTCTTCCATTGCTGTTATCTACCAATGCATTTGGAGCATGAGTTTTTAATTTACAACGATAAATAGGCCTACATCAAGATAACACGCTAAGTTAACTAGCTGTAGTATGTAACGTTGGCTAGCTAGCTAATAATCAGCTCATTAGCCTACACACACTGGCCTGCTGTAGCTAGATAATAATACATCGATTTTGTACATTTTCAAAACGCATTTACCTACTTACTTGAATATGTTCACGCCACGCCTACGAAATGGCCAATCTTTTGGAGCAAAGAGTTGTCAAGCAGAGGCGCCGCTTCTGGTTGAAACGAACTGTAATGATGCAAGTGTTTGTTCAGTCTTCGGTCGGTTGCCTGTAGAATATCCTAATTTTTGCATGGGGCCGATGTCGGATACAGGGGTATCTTCAGGACAGTCTTGCGCGCACATGGTACTCATCGTTTCTGAGGGAGTGGGGGTGTTTTTGTCTCATAATATGAAATTACAGTAGGCTACTGGTAGCCTGTATCGATTACCCTTTTCAGATAGAATGTGGTCCCTTGAAAGCGCCTCGGGCAACGTCATGTTTGTTCGTCTGTTATTAGGTTAGGCTACACAATGGCTTTTTTAATGGAGACATCTAAACTTTCTCTGGAAATATGAACAGCATTTTACTTGTCTGTAAAGTAATGCTGCGACTGAAGTGAGACAAACTTCCATCACTATGCGGCCAGAACTGTCAATCGAGTAATGTTGAGCTGCTGCAGGCATCCTGACTGCCTGCTGCCTGCAAGCAGACTACTCTCTCCTAAAAAAGTACTTTACAGTTCTTTAAATACAGTGACTTAAAAACAGCACAGCAGCACATCAATCAGCAACATGTATTGTTGTCAGGGAAGCAGTAGAACATTTAATGCTGGAGCAGAATTGTACTGTCTGAAAAGGTACAGACTTCTGATACTGCAATTTTTTTAATTGTCTGAAAAGTTATCTCTTTTTGCTATTGACATTTTACTGTAGCAGTAGCTGCTTTCTATGATTGTAAAGGGTTGCGGTAGATATAACTTTATTGCCCAGCCCCAGCGGTCAAACATATGTAATAGGACTATTATTCGACATTGTGAATTGACACGGAATTTTGTGAATTTTTTTCTTATTGTTTTAACGGAAAACCAATAACGAATGTCCATTTAAATGATCAATTTGTCACATCCCTACTTGTAACCCTATATTGTAAGAATTTTTTCCTTCATCACGTGTTGAAGGTCTTATGAAATGTGATTTTAGTTGGATATATATTTTTAAAGCTTCCTTTTAGCAATTAGACTTTTTCTCAATTTCAATCAAAACACATACAAATGCATGCAATACTCATGCTGAAAAATTAAGTAATAAATATACAAAAACAGTTTCAGGTTCAATTAATTCATATTTTATTGATTACATGTTCTGTGCTGTTTTAATCTTAATTTAGCACCTTCAAGGATACAAAAAAAAACCGGATCATTATTGAATATGAAAAGACAACATTTAACAGCATTTGGTTCACTATGCAAAATGGTATATTCTTCAGATGAGCACCATTATGGTCACTATCCATTCTAAAATAAACCCACGTGCCTTGCACCAGTTCTCCTGTGTGGTGCAGAATGTAGAGTTTGCCCAATGTAAGTTTCCAGGTCTTTCACCTTCACATTCCTGTGATTACGACTGCATGCACCTAAAACCATTAACTGTACTCCTTTTAAATGTTTAAATACTAAATCCTATCACATTTCATAGTCAACTCAAAGATTATGACTTCACAATATTCTTTTAAGAGTTTTTAAATGATAGTTTCCTCTTCCACCCCTTGTAGCTGTACAGTGTTATACAAGTTATTTAAAGAAAGCTTTATAAATATCTATCCAGCTAAAATCTCATTTCATGACTTTCAACACGTGATATAGTAAAGTACGGTGTTACAAATACACAGCATATGAACAGGATGGGAACATTTTAATAACTCAGAAACTGCATTCTGGGTAATAGGGTAATCTATATACAGTAGACTGAAAAAGCCCTGCAATACCACAGCTTTCCCCTGGTGGCACAGAGGGTTAAACAACCCATGTAGGCCAAAGCCCTTAGATGGTGATATCTACTAAACTAACATATATAATTGTTAATCCATTGAATTTGGTCTTTACTGCTATAGCCACATAGAAATGCATTGAATAACACATTTGTACATGACAAAACAGATAGTAAAAACAAAAATCTGAGGGAAGTATGTTTGAAGTGTCTGTCCTACAGTATATCTGAGAGATATAAGAAAACTCGGGATTTGTAGAATATTTTTTAGATCCATATTAAAGCACTTCTGTCACGCCCTGACCTTAGTATTCTTTGTTTTCTTTATTGTTTTGGTTAGGTCAGGGTGTGACAAGGGGTGGTTTGTTGTGTTTTTCCTGTCTAGGGGTTTTGTATGTTTATGGGGTTGTCACTAGTCTAGGTGTTTTGTATGTCTATGGTTGCCTAGATTGGTTCTCAATTAGAGACAGCTGTTTATCGTTGTCTCTGATTGGGAACCATATTTAGGCAGCCATATTCCTTGAGTATTTTGTGGGTGATTATCTATGTATATGTCTAGTTGCCTGTGTATGCACATTTATATTAAAGCTTCACGGTCATTTTGTATAGTTTGTTTTGTGTCCGTCTTTATTAAATGTAACATGTATTCATATCACGCTGCGCCAACGAACGTGACAACTTTACTCATGACACTTTTTCCCCCATGTTCACAGTGTCATATTTACAGCCCGGTACTGGGTTACCTTCAGACGACACCCGTAAAGCATGTGTGCGTCATAGAGCAAAGCACGTGTCCATGAGAGTCTCAGCTTTCGATGGTGGTGTCATATTAACTTCTAGATCAAGCAGTTTGGATTTGACAGGCGGTTTTATGAGAAGATTTGGGAGGTCCACATCAGCGACTTCAGACGACTGCCTTAAAGCTTGTGGTCGTTGTAAAGCGAAAACAACCGACACCCTTGTGTTCATGAGAGTCTCAGTTTTCGTGGTCATATTAGTTTCCAGCTCAAAGCATACAGGTTTTATAGACTATTTCATGACAATCTTTATGTCTTGATCATCTCGTGTCTGGAAAAACACTGTATTCACAAGCCCTAGGTTATGGAAAAGCTGACTGGCGGCTGCTGGCGAAGTCAGTAGAATCTCACAAAGCCTGTGCAAGAAACAGGTCTAGCGTAAACACATGGGGAGCTATTTAATAAAACGTGATGACATCACGGCATGACGAGCAGGTGCATCAATTGACTGGGGGTGGGAGGGCTCTAAGATGGCAGCTTGAGCACATGCTTCCTACCGAGCTCTGCATACCAACTTTTTAAAGATAGTGAAAAGTGTATTATTTTGAACTACCAATTTAAAATTTCACTTGCTAAAAACACAAGGTCATTGATGATTTAAGCAAACGCTTGGATTGACAACTGCCACAACTACAGTATACTACAACTGGCCTGACAGACTCTATGACACTTACGGTGTCAGATGAGTATTTCCTTCTTTGCCTATAACCCCAAGCAAGCCTCCAGCTTCCAAGAAAGGCATGTTTGAACCTCGATGACGCTGCCAATAATGGATGTTATCACCACTCTTTCCAGGCTCACCAATACAAGGTTCGATTCCATAGAGAAAATGGTTGGCGACTACGCAATGAAAATCGAGGGCATGAAAATCAAGGATGTTAAGTAGAAGGTCACCTACATCAAAAGGGGTGTCGAAAAAAGGAGGAAAATATGGAGAACCATCTCCCAAGCTCCCAAGTAAGAAACCATCGAAGTCTGCCAAGCTGTCCTACCTGAGGAGAAGGTAGATGTTGTTGACACTGTACATCGCCTCGGCACTAGAAGGCAGGGTGACTCCAAGCCCAGAGGTGTCATTCTCCAGTTCACATTATGGATCTACAGGGATGCCACTTGGAAAGCAGCAAAGAGATCTACCTTCCTACGTGACAAAAACCTGCGGTTTGTAGAAGACCTCTCAAAAGCAGACAGAGAAAGGAGAGAGAAACTGTGGCCAGCTGTTGAAAAAGCACAAAAACAGGGGAAAGCTTCTTACTTCATCGGAGGGCACGCTTTCTTCAACGGATCCTAAATCAGCCTTCCTCCTTGAGGACTGTCATAGACTGTGCCTGATGGTCAACATAGGCTACCTAGATAGCTACCTCTGATGTGCTCCTGGCTCTAAGGTGATTTAACTTTTGTTCTAACCAGTTTGACTCAAGGTCTGATTACATGAATCCCTAAGCCCAAGAAAGACCTGCTTCTCCTCGATAATTGCCGTCCAATCTGTCTGCTCAATATCGACTACAAATTATTAGCCTCTATGTTTGCAAAAATAATGACGGCAGTATTGGACTCAATTTTAGAGGAGATCCAATCTGACTTCATGAGGAAAAGACATTTAAAAAAAATATATATATAATAATAATAATAATACTTTTTTATAAGGAATAGACATACAGTATATCTAATAATTTCTGACTAATGTTAGACCTTATTGACTATTCTGATCTAATCTTCGAAGATAGTTGTATTGTATTCTTAGACTTTCTTAGACTATAAAGCCTCCACCCACCTCCAGGGGTCGCCCATCTTCCCCATTATCCCCTGTGTATTTATACCTGCATTCTCTGTTTGTCTGTTGCCAGTTTGTCTTGTTTGTTCAAGTCAACCAGCGTTTTGTGTCTCAGCTCCTGCTTTTTCCAGTCTCTCTTTCCTCGCCCTCCTGGTTTTGACCCTTGCCTTTCCTTCCTCTGAGGCTGCCTGCGTGACCACTCTTCCTGTCCCTGAGCCTGCCTGCCGACCTGTTCCTTTGCCCTCCTCTGATTTACTGACCCCTGCCTGCCTTGATCTGTCTATCGCATGACCCTGTTGAATTATTAAACTATTGTTTATTCGACGTGGTCTGCATCTGGATCTGACGTTCATACCTGATAAAAAGAGGAATTAGGCAAGGTTGCTCAATTTCACCTTCTTATTCTGCTTGCAACCCAACTTCTTAGAAGTTTTGTTAAATCCAGTGATATACAAGGGATCTCTATTGCTGACAGAGATATTATCATAAATCAGCTTGCAGATAGCACCACCCTCTTTTTGAAAGATGCTGATCATATTCCTAGAGCAGTCAACGTGATACGTATTGTTTCTAAAGCATCTGGTCTTTGCCTAAACCTTAATAAGTGTGAATTGTTTGCTGTTAAATACTGTGTGATACCCTCTATCTGCAATATTCCAGTCAAGGAAAAAGTAACATACATTGGGATTACCATATTTAAGGATCAACAGGATAGATGCTCATTACATTTCATACCTATTATTGAAAAAAACAAATAGCAGTTGAACCATTGGTTGCAGAGGGCTTTATCCTTGAAAGGTCAAGTATTTCTTTCTTATGCAGCCCAGTCCCTACATGTTGACAACAAAATAGGTAAAGCAGTTCACCAGAAGCTTTTCAACTTCATCTGGAAAAATCTTATACATTATATTAGTAAATCTGTCTTATTTTTTTCCCTACTTTATATAATACTTTTAAGATTGGGCTAAACATTTCTTAAAGAATCCAACTTCAATTTGGAATTTCATCCCTCATTATATCTTCTCCCTTTTCGGTGGCTTCAATTTTATGTTACTTTGTAATTATAACATTGATAAGATTCCTACAAAATTATCTGCTTTTCATAGACAAGTAATCTTAGCGTGGTCATTAATATATTTAAAAAGAATATCCGCAGGTATTTCATTTGGAACAATAAGGATATTTTCTATAGAAACAAGTATTTATTTTTTAAGAACTAGTTTAATAATCATGTCCTGCTGGTGAGTCAACTTTTTAATGCAGAAGGATTGTTAGTCAATTATGAGGAATTTTTATCTCGTTACAATGTCCCTGTTACACCTAGAGAGTTCGCCACAGTCTTTGGTAATATTCCATCATGTTGTTTAGAGGTGTAACCAGACCTCACCTTCTTAAACTACCCTTGCTTAATCCAGTTGACTCTCCAATAGGGAAAATGTGTTTCTCCTTGCTCCCTCAGGCACAGCAGTCTAAGGCACTGCATCTCAGTGCTAGAAGCATCACTACAGACCCTCTCTGTTATTATCTATGCATAGTCACTTTAATAACTCTACCTACATGTACATATTACCTTCATTACCTCGACTAACCGGTGCCCCCGCACATTGACTCATTGACCCCCGCACATGTACCCCATTGAGCCCCGCACATGTACCGGTACCCCTTGTACAGTGCCTTGCGAAAGTATTCGGCCCCCTTGAACTTTGCGACCTTTTGCCACATTTCAGGCTTCAAACATAAAGATATAAAACTGTATTTTTTTGTGAAGAATCAACAACAAGTGGGACACAATCATGAAGTGGAACGACATTTATTGGATATTTCAAACTTTTTGAACAAATCAAAAACTGAAAAATTGGGCATGCAAAATTATTCAGCCCCCTTAAGTTAATACTTTGTAGCGCCACCTTTTGCTGCGATTACAGCTGTAAGTCGCTTGGGGTATGTCTCTATCAGTTTTGCACATCGAGAGACTGACATTTTTTCCCATTCCTCCTTGCAAAACAGCTCGAGCTCTTTGAGGTTGGATGGAGAGCATTTGTGAACAGCAGTTTTCAGTTCTTTCCACAGATTCTCGATTGGATTCAGGTCTGGACTTTGACTTGGCCATTCTAACACCTGGATATGTTTATTTTTGAACCATTTCATTGTAGATTTTGCTTTATGTTTTGGATCATTGTCTTGTTGGAAGACAAATCTCCGTCCCAGTCTAAGGTCTTTTGCAGACTCCATCAGGTTTTCTTCCAGAATGGTCCTGTATTTGGCTCCATCCATCTTCCCATCAATTTTAACCATCTTCCTTGTCCCTGCTGAAGAAAAGCAGGAACAAACCATGATGCTGCCACCACCATGTTTGACAGTGGGGATGGTGTGTTCAGAGTGATG
Source organism: Oncorhynchus clarkii lewisi (assembly GCF_045791955.1). Taxonomy (NCBI): domain Eukaryota; kingdom Metazoa; phylum Chordata; class Actinopteri; order Salmoniformes; family Salmonidae; genus Oncorhynchus; species Oncorhynchus clarkii. The sequence goes on from NC_092163.1 coordinate 43,351,001, forward strand.
AGCTGTGTTGCTTTTACGCCAAACATAACGTTTTGCATTGTTGCCAAAAAGTTCAATTTTGGTTTCATCTGACCAGAGCACCTTCTTCCACATGTTTGGTGTGTCTCCCAGGTGGCTTGTGGCAAACTTTAAACTACACTTTTTATGGATATCTTTAAGAAATGGCTTTCTTCTTGCCACTCTTCCACAAAGGCCAGATTTGTGCAATATACAACTGATTGTTGTCCTATGGACAGAGTCTCCCACCTCAGCTGTAGATCTCTGCAGTTCATCCAGAGTGATCATGGGCCTCTTGGCTGCATCTCTGATCAGTCTTCTCCTTGTATGAGCTGAAAGTTTAGAGGGATGGCCAGGTCTTGGTAGATTTGCAGTGGTCTGATACTCCTTCCATTTCAATATTATCGCTTGCACAGTGCTCCTTGGGATGTTTAAAGCTTGGGAAATATTTTTGTATCCAAATCCGGCTTTAAACTTCTTCACAACAGTATCTCGGACCTGCCTGGTGTGTTCCTTGTTCTTCATGATGCTCTCTGCACTTTTAACGGACCTCTGAGACTATCACAGTGCAGGTGCATTTATACGGAGACTTGATTACACACAGGTGGATTGTATTTATCATCATTAGTCATTTAGGTCAACATTGGATCATTCAGAGATCCTCACTGAACTTCTGGAGAGAGTTTGCTGCACTGAAAGTAAAGGGGCTGAATAATTTTGCACGCCCAATTTTTTGTGCTTTGGGAACCTATCGCTTGTAATTAGGGATGTGCATCTTTCCCTTCCAAGACAATTTGCTATGTATCTGGATACACGGGCTCCGATAAGATACAGGAACGACACATTTTAGTTTGAAATGATTCGGTGCGATTATGTTTGATTAGAGGACAAATCGATGCGATACGTTACAATGCACTAACATTTGTTGCATAAACACATTCATTTTCCATTCTAAATTCAAATCTGCTGCTGATGGGGCTCATGAGTTGAGCTGAGCTCTCTGTCTCGCTCATTCTCTCTCTCTCTCTCTCTCTCTCTCTCTCTCTCTCTCTCTCTCTCTCTCTCTCTCTCTCTCGCTCTGTGTGTAAATGATGTACAGTGCCTTCAGAAATTGCCTTCAGAAACTATACCATGAAATCCAATGAACTGTCCGTAGATCTCTGAGATAGAATTGTGATGAGGCATATATCTGGAGAAGGGTATAAAACACTTTCTAGAGTGTTGTAAGTTTCCAAGAGCACAGAGATCTCCATCACTGGGAAATGGAAGAAATATGGATGGGAAGCTGTTCACCACCGCTCCCCATCTAACTTAACAGAGCTTGAGAAAATCTGCAAGGAAAATGGGAGAAACTCCCCAAATCCAGATGTGCAAAACTGATCAAGACATAGCCAAGAAGACTCAAAGCTGTAATCGCCGCCAAACATGCTTCTACAAAGTAATGACTCAGGTGTTTGAATACTTATGTAAGTTAGATATTTCTGTATTTAATTTCTGTATTGAACCTTTATTTATCTGGGCAAGTCAGTTAAGAACAAATTCTTATTTACAATGACGGCCTACACCGGCCAAACCCGGACGACGCTGGGCCAATTGTGCGCCGCCCTATGGAACTCCCAATCACGGCCGGATGTGATACAGCACATGAGGGGGTACTCTGGACAGAGCAATATGTACTTGGTGGTACATTAACCGAAAAAGGTTGTGAACCACTGCTGCATACTATGTAGGCACCTGATCTGAGCCATAAGGAAGACTAGGCATCTACCAGCCCACTATCACTATCAGACTAGGGGGGGCAATGGTGCCTGTTTTCTGCACCTCCACTTTGTTTCTGAAATCACCATCACCCACTAATTAACATGTCATTTTTGCAGATGATGTGTTTGAGTTAGTAATGTATCAATATGTATAATTTACAAATTAGAATATATAACACAATTTTAGATTTCACCCCCCATCTAAAAATGTAATGGTTTTGACAATTTGGAAGTTTTTAGTGAGCTTCCTTTCTCCTCCCGCTCTGGCCATGCAGTCACTGCGCAGCGCAAAAGGTATTCCTCATTATAAAATTATCAACTTTACCCTAAATATTTAAAAATGACCTGAGTGTACAAAACATTATTGGACACCTTCCTAATATTGATATGCACCCCACCCTTTTCCCCTCAGAACAGCCTTAATTCGTCAAGGGTTGAAAGGTGCAGCTGTGGTGTTGAAAGTGTTCCACAGGAATGCTGGCCCATGTTGACTACAATGCTTCCCACAGTTGTGTCAAGTTGTATGGATGTCTTTTGGATGGTGGACCATTCTTGATACACATGAAATTGTGGATCTGGGCTTATCTGGCCCAAATGTATTACTTGGGGCTCTGGCAGATGATTACAAGGACTGATTGTATAATTAACATTTCATTATTTATAATTTTTTTCTCCATATTTTCTCATTTTTTCTGTGATTTTTTAATTTAATTTTTTACATTTAAATTCAATTCTTTAAGAGTCCTGTTTAAGTGGTATTTTAGTATTTTGATACTTTGTGCAAGGCAATTGAAATCTTTGTAGCTGGTCCTCCCGAGTGGCGCAGCGGTCTAAAACACTGCATTGCAGTACAAACTGCGTTGCTACAGATGCTGGTTTGATACCCTTGCCGGCCGCAACCGGGAGACCCATGAGGAAATGCACAATTGGCCCAGCGTTGTCCCAGTTAGGGGAGGGTTTGGCTGGCCGGGATATCCTTGTCCCATCGTGCTGTAGCGACTTGTGTGGCTGGCCAGGTGCATGCATGCTGACACGGTCCAGCTCCGTTAGGGGAGGGTTTGGCCGGCCGGGATGTCCTTGTCCCATTGCCCTGTAGCGACTTGTGTGGCTGGCCTGGTGCATGCATGCTGACACGGTCCAGCTCCGTTAGGGGAGAGTTTGGCCGGCCGGGATGTCCTTGTCCCATTGCGTTGTAGCGACTTGTGTGAGTGGCCAGGTGCATGCATGCTGACACGGTCCAGCTCCGTTAGGGGAGGGTTTGGCCGGCTGGGATGTCCTTGTCCCATTGCTCTGTAGCAACTCATTTGGCCTCTCCCGAGGCCGTACGGGAGTTGCAGTGATTGGATAAGACGTAAAGGGGGTAAAAAAATGTATTATAAAAAAAGTGTGGATGGGTAAAATTTGTATAAAATGTGTAATATGTAAAATAAATAAATCGGGTAATTTTGTATACATTTACATCGGGCCGTTTCTGGGGGAGATTCTGGTAAGATGCTGGCAATTTCAGTCTGAATTCCGGTAGACTGAAAAAGCCAGATGTAGCTGATTCTGGGCGGTCATTCATTTTGATTCTGGGCCGAGTTCGACACCCGGGTTGATTCAATCAGTTCCGGCCCCCCGGAAGAGGGCCGCTTCTGGGCCGATTCCTCATTGCTAGCTGGGATGCTTAGTTCGACACTGAAGGAGAGGACCTATCAGTCTTCACAAACGATTAGGTATTTTCGGAATGTAAAATGAAAGTACAACAAAAAGGTGAATTGCCGATTCGTAACGTTTGAATAGACTTTCTGACCGATGCATAGTACATTTGGATCCGTTTGGGGTCTGCGAACCGATGCAGTCGTATCTTAAACATTTACAGTACCAGTCAAACGTTTGGACACACCTACCTATTCCAGGGCTTTTCTTTATTTTGACTATTTTCTACATTGTAGGATAATAGTGAAGACATCAAAACTACAAAATAGCACATAGGTATCAAGGCGAGACCGAAATGCAGACACAGGAGGCAGATGATTGGAGTCTTACAATGTTTATCAATCCAAAGGGGTAGGCAAGAGAATGGTTGTGGACAGGCAAAAGGTCAAAACCAGATCAGAGTCCAGGAGGTACAGAGTGGCAGACAGGCTGGTGGTCAAGGTAGGCAGAAAGGTCAGGCAGGTGGTTACAAAGTCCAGAAACAGGCAAGGGTCAAAACCAGGAGGACTAGAAAAAGAAGAATGCAACAGCAGGCAAACGGGGAAAAAGCTGGTTGACTTGGAAACATACAAGACTGGCACAGAGAGACAGGAAACACAGGGATAAATACACTGGGGACAATAAGCGACACCTAGAGGGGGTGGAGACAATCACAAGGACAGGTGAAACAGATCAGGGCGTGACAATATGGGATCATGTAGTAACCAAATGAGTGTTCTTCTTTTGTTATGTCCCAACAGACTTTTCCCACATTCTTCAAATGTTTTCGGGGATTTTATAATCTTAAGGTTAGATCAATCTTAGCTAATGTTCTGGGAATGTTCCCATTTTGCCAGGTTTAGACATCCTTTTGTGCAGAATAATGCACCACGCAGAGTAAGCTATCCTCAGCATATTCTATGCAGAACATTTCCATATTTTATGGACATTCAGATACTTTAGAGGTGGAATACATGTTATGAATGTCATCTCATGGCTTTGTCTTTCTGTAAGAACTTCCCATAACTGCCAATCCCATAAAACAGACACAAAGAAGAGGTAGAGCACTTAAGGTGCTGAATACATATTTTATCACCTGTCGTCTCAGCATAGCAAAGATATTCATGAAATCTGTGAACCTTAGACTATCAGGATATCACCCGAGCATAGTGATCTCCTATTTCATTGGCCTTTCTTGGTCAAGGAAGGACTCACAAACAGAATACCTTTATGGAAGATGCTGCTAATGTAAAATGCACTCATCCATGCCTGAGGGTCAGTCTGGGGTTTTGTGAAGTGACCCTTATACCCAAAAGGTCACAGATGGGTTCAGCCCAATATTGATTGACATCAAAACAACATAGGGTAGGAGGATGGGGAGACGTCATGATATGAAGTGTGATAAAATTATACCCTGACACATCTTAAATTGGTTCACATCTTGGTTCTGTTTTCCATGGTCAGTAGATGTTTCTGATAGGATTTATTTCTATGGAACCTGGTAGCTATGTTTTCTCCCTGGTGTCTCATCAGCTGCTCCTTCAGCAGATGATTCAAAACTACTACATTTCTCAAAGAGATCTAAAGAATTACAATTTTTTACATGACCTATTATCATATTTACATGTCTGTATTCACAACCGATATGTCTCTGTATGAATAATTGAGTAAGTCGCATTTTAGGAAATGGTCTTAACATAGTTTTCCTGCAAGGATCTGGTAACGAGCGGTGTATAAAGGCCCATGGGATCAGTTGGGATAGTGGGTGAGACAACATGGTGTGTGTGTGTGTTGTAAGTCAGTGTGCCTCTCTCTACTCCCAGAGCTAGAGACCCTCCTGACCTGCAGTGAGATAATCAGGAAGCCTCAGGGTTTACAGTACTAGCAGATACCCAGAGGAGATATTAGTCTGTGTCCAAAGCAGCACCCTCTTCCCTATATAGTGCACCAATTTTGACCAGGACCCATAGGGCTCTCGTCAAAAGTAGTGCACTATGTAGGGAATAGGGTGGCATTTTATCCGCAACCCATAGGCTTTACCCAGCAACACCCTGAGAAGATGACTGGTATCCCCACAACACCCTGAGAAGATGACTGTCATAAGACCAGCGGGTTCTGAGTCAGTCAGAGGAAAGTCTGGGAATGCCCCAATGGCTGGAGGGGCTGGGGAGATGCATCATGGGAATGCCCTAATGGCCCGCGGGGCTGGAGAGATGTCAACACAGAGGTCTGGCTGCAACCTGAGGAGTCTGCAATGAGGACTTTCCCAAACTCTACTACTAACATTAAGTGACATTAAATTAATTATTGTCTCATGTCTCACGCTTTATTCAGGACACCAGTGAATGGATTAACATAAATTGGGCCCCTCTTCTTTTTTCATCTCCTCTGTTGGGCTATGTTGGGCTTTGCAAGCATAAATTCATCCTTACTGTAAATACAAACGGAGCCTGAAGTGATTCTGTTTAGCTAGATGGTTGTTTAATGTATGTGTGATGCCACATTTCCACATTGTGCTGAACAAAACGTTGTTTAATTCTAACTTAAATGGAATATAAGTTAATCAACTGAGAATCCAGCCGCACATTTTTTTTATTCCAAATTACTAGCTAACATTCTAGACCTTGAATTGAATAGTGGTGAATAAGCAACAATGCATCTTTAACTAACTCTGAATAGACATACAGTGACTGTTTACACATTTCATTGACAATGTAAGAATCATTGTTTCCCTAGGTTGATGGGTCGAAGGTCAGGTTAGTTTGCAGTCCTGATGGTAGAACAAAACAAGCTTGACTGAACTGAATGTACGAAGTAGACGCTTTGACATACTGTAGCATTCATAAGTCGACATATGCACACTGCCATACAGCATAGTACACCTTGTCTTCTGGTACATTGACTTGACCCTGGCCCTTTGAAAAAAAGGAAATTACTAGTTGCAGGCACTGTATTTTTGCACTGTGCTTCCTGTATGTTCGACATATGCGAAGAGCATAATTGGTACTTCTTTCTGCAGTGTTCTAACTCTGTGTATGGTATGTTACTCTAAAAATGGTCCTGAGGAGAGAACTATGCTTGTTTCCATAGCGGGAAAGTCCAAATTGAGGGCATCTGTTAAAAATTCCTGTTTTCTAGACAATAAATAATAATCCTGCCATTGATTTATTTCTGGTATCAGGTCTTGTCTCTGTGGTCTGTCTACCAGTGACTGCCCCAGAAAGGCTGACAGCCTCAGCCTGGGTTGTGTCTCTAGCAGTAAGCTCTGGGTAGACCTGCAACCCCCAATTAATCACACAGTTACCAGGTTAAGTCTGGCTTTGAACAATGTTCATTACTCCTCTTGCGATGCTTGAAATTAAAATGCACAGTCTTCCTTTTCATATGAGAAGCAAAGATCTGTAGTTTGGGTACCAGTCTGTTTGTGCTAACATTCCACTGCTTGTTCTCTGAGTCATATGACATTTTAGCACAACCAGACTGGTACCCGGGTTAAAGAAAATCCTGATTAATATTTAGATTAATTGAGTTGAATTCTGTTTGAAGACTTGAGTCAGAGCATTACAATGTTAAAGGGTTTATTGTTTTCTGGAGAAATGTATTCAAATCCACCTCTTCCAATACCTGTAGTTTGACGACAATTATTTCACCAACTTTTATTACACACTTTGCTGAGCTCTCCTTAGATTACATAACATTTAAATGACCACAATTGGATTCAGGTAATAGGATATGTAGAGGTGAAATGACACATTATATTTTATTCAGGACATAATTATTACATACAGTGCCTTCAGCAAGTATTCACAGCCTTTTTCCAAATGCTTTTGTGTTATAGCCTGAATTTAAAATGGATTAAATGTAGCTTTTGTCAGTGGCCTACACACAATACCCCATAACCTCAAAGTGGAATTATGTTTTTAGACATTTTTACAAATTCATTACAAATTAAAAGCTGAAATGTCTTGAGTCAATAAGTAATTCAACCCGTTTGTTATGGCAAGCCTAAATAAGTTTAGGAGTAAAAATGTGCTTAACAAGTCACATAATAAGTTGCATGGCCTCACTCTATGTGCAATAATAGTGTTTAACATGATTTGTGACTGACTACCACATATCTGTACCCCACACATACAAATAATTGTAAGGTCCCTTAGTTGAGCAGTGAATTTCCAACATAGAATCAACCACAAACACCAGGGAGGTATTACAATGCCTCGCAAAGGGCACATATTGGTAGATGGGTCAAAATAAAAACATTGAATATCCCTTTGAGCATGGTGAAGTTATTAATTACACTTTGGATGTTGTGCCACTACAAAGATACAGGTGTCCTTCCTAATTCAGTTGCCGGATAGGAAGGAAATCTCTCAGGGATTTCCCCATGAGGCCAATGGTTAAAAAAGTTACATAGTTTAATGGCTGTGCTAGGAAAACACTGAGGATGGATCAACAACATTGTTGTTACTCCACAATAATAACCTAATTGACAGAATGAAAATAAGGAAACCTGTACAGAATAAAAATATTCCAAAACATGCACATTTGCAACAAGGCACTAAAGTAATGCAGGCTGCACCACATTCGACCGTGATTGGGAGTCTCGTGGGAAGCGCACAATTGGCCCAGCGTCGTCTGAGTTTGGCTAGGGTAGGCCATCAAATGTAAATAAGAATTTGTTTTCTGCTGTGGTTTTCCTTTGTTTTTCACCAATTTCTCTTTTGTTCTTTTTGTTGGTTGGTGGCACATTAGGTGGGTGGTGGTTTTGGTTGGGTTGGAGGGGGATGGTGGCTTGGGGGTGGGGAGTGGATGGTTGAGGGGCAGCTCTCGAGGAGAACTGTGGGTTCAGGTTCCCGATTTGACTTGGTAAGAGATCTGGCGCATGACCCTGGTTACTCCTGTGGGTCGCTCTGGATGGGAGTCTGCTAGATGACTGAATGTAATGTAAATATTGAGTGGCTTCACTGCAGGTAGATTTTAAAATACTTTTTTTTTTTACATTAAAAAAATTGATAGAGCTTGAACATTTTTCAAAAGAATAATGGGCAAATGTTCTACAATCCAGGTGTACAAAGCTCTTAGAGACTTACTCTATAAAGACTGATTCTGACATGTATTGACTCAGGGGGTTGAATATTCATCTAATCAAGATGTTTTATTTTTCATTATAATTTTTTTATGTCAGTTTTTCTTCCAGTTTAACATTAGAGCATTTTGTGTAGATCATTGATAGGAAATTACAATTAAATCAATTTTAATCCCACTTTGTAACACAACAAAATGAGGTAAAAAATCAAGGGGCGTGAATACTTTCTGAAGGCACTGTACGTATGAATCACTGTGAAGTATAAACTGCCAAATGAATAGGGTGGGCGTTTCAGGATAATCACAATGGCCCTCCTACAGTGTGATGGACAGCTGACCTTGGTGCGTACTGGGGTGTACGGGCTGATTATCTTTAAATATTTCAAATAATTTAAGACACATTACTGGCTGCGTCCCAAAAATCTCTCTTTTCTCCTGAAATGTATACCTATTCTCTACTTCCCACAAATCTAAAAGCATTGGGTGGAGGGATGGCCTAGTGGAAGTTTCCACCATATTTCTTATACCAGTCATTTCCTTTCGAATCAGTAAAGGGAAGTAGACAAGCACAAACTTTGTGAGGAATAATTGCTCCCACAGTTGATTTCTTCAAACCAAGCTGCTTACCTATTGCAGATTCAATCTTCCCAGCCTGGTGCAGGTCTACAATTTTGTTTCTGGTTTCCTTTGACAGCTCTTTGGTCTTGGCCATAGTGGAGTTTGGAGTGTGACTGTTTGAGAGTGTGGACAGGTGTCTTTTATACTGATAACAAGTTCAAACAGGTGCCATTAATACAGGTAACGAGTGCAGGACAGAGGAGCCTCTTAAAGAAGAAGTTACAGGTCTGTGAGAGCCAGAAATCTTGCTTGTTTGTAGGTGACCAAATACTTATTTTCCACCATCATTTGCAAATAAATTCATAACAAAATCCTACAATGTGATTTTCTGGATTTTTTTTCTCATTTTGTCTGTCATAGTTGAAGTGTACCTATGATGAAAATTACAGGCCTCTCTCATCTTTTTAAGTGGGAGAACTTGCACAATTGGTGGCTGACTAAATACTTTTTTGCCCCACTGTATTATTGAGATACACAGTACCCACTGTGCATTTATCGCACAACCGTTTGAAAACAAGTTCTGGGAAGGAGTTTGGGGAGAGAGGTTAGTGTTACAACGTTCAAATATGATTAAAACACGGAAAACAAAAAGCACATTTAACCACTCTTGTAAAAGGCATTTATTTAGGTGCAGTATACTACTATTTTGTAAATCTTACATGCAAGCTTGTCAAATATGAATGCATAAAACATAAGAGGTGTTGGATCCATTTGATATTTTCTGGGAAACTCGACGGCAGCCCAAACAATTGGGCTGATGGCGGCGTCTTATACGGTCGCCGTTTTGCGAGCTCCAACCCAACTTTGCTATTTTGTGATTGTAGCCGATATCAAATGTTTTTTTTGTCATTATAATTGTTTTTTTATCCGCTTTTTCTCCCCAATTTCAAACTTGCCTCATTGCTGCAATTCCCCAATGGACTCGGGAGAGGCGGAGGTCGAGTCATGCGTCCTCTGAAACACCCGCCCGCTTAACCCCGAAGCCAGCTGCACCAATGTGTTGGAGGAAACACCATTCAATTGACGAAAACCTGCAGGCGCCAGGCCCGCCACATGTAATCGCTAGAGCGCGATGAGCTAGGTAAGGCTCTCCCGGCCAAGCCCTCCCCTAACCCAAACGACACTGGGCCAATTGTGCGCCACCCTATGGGACTCCCGGTCACGGCCAGCTGTGACACAGCCTGTGATCGAACCCGGGTCTGTAGTGACGCCTCAAGCACTGTGCCTTAGACTGCTGCGCAACCGCTATTGTTTCGTATAACTGACAATAACTTCTTAACATCAGATCGGCAGTTTCTTACCTCAATTCTGGCCTCAACTTTGACTCATTTGTCCTGGGTTCTTCTATAATTCCGACCCAATTTTCAGGGTATCCAAGAGGAAACACCTACGTTACAGAGGCAAGAGAGTGGGAGTTCTGTTGAGATTAAGGTGAAAGGAAAACTGGCCACCTCTTCCCCTAGAAGCAGCAAACCTGACTGGGGATGCAGGTTCCCTGCAAAGAAAAAAAGGACATGGCTACCACAGACAACCATGAGGCTACGGCTGAGGACAGAAACAAGTACAAGAAGTCCCACGTTGACCTCCACAGAGTCATGAAATGAGCAAAAGGACAATATAGGAATAAGGTGGAATCAAATTACACAGGCTCCGACGCCCACTGTATGTGGCAGGGGCTACAGTCCATTACGGATTACAAAGGAAGACCCAGCCGTGATCTGCTCAATGATGCCTCTCTACCAGACGAACTCAATGCATTTTATGTACGCTTCGACAATAACAACACCGTGCCACCACCGACCCAGAGGACTGGGTGATTTCGCTCTCCAAGGCACAGAACAGCTGGCAGGCATATTCAAGGTAATTTTCAACCTCTCCTTGTCCCAGTCTGTAATCCCCCCATGTCTTATTAAACTGGCCACCACAATTCCTGTTCTCAAGACCTCTAAGCCTTAATGCCACAATGACTACCGCCCTGTAGCACTCACATCTGAAATCATGAAGTGCTTTGAGAGGCTGGTTATGGCACACATCAACTCCATCATCCCAGACACCCTAGACCCACTCCAATTTGCATACCGCCCCAACAGATCCATAGATGACGCAATCTCAATTACACTCCACACTGCCCTGACCCACCTAGATAAAAGGAATACCTATTTGTGAATCCTGTTCATTGACTGCAACTCAGCGTTCAACACCATTTTCTCCTTAAAGCTCGTCACTCTTACAAGCCTGGGACCGAACACCTCCCCCTGCAACTGGATCCTGGACTTCCTGATGGGCCGAGCCTAGGTGGTAAGAGTATCACCTCCGCCACGCAGACCCTCAACACGGGGGACCCACAGGTGTGCGTGCCTAGTCCCCTCCTGTACTCCCTGTTCACCCACAACTGCATAGCCACACGTGACTCCAACACCATTATCAAGTTTCCTGACGACACGACTCTGATAAGCCTGTCTGAGTTGAGCCTTGTATTTAATTTTTATATTAAGTATTTTTATATCAAATACTATGAACACACACACACACACACACACACACACACACACACACACACACTTAATTTACTCACACAAATAACATGGACACACATTAATACGGACTCTACACACAAGCATACACACTCACATATGATCATCATATACGCTGCTCCCACTCTGTTTATTATATATCCTAATGCCTAGTCACCTTAACCCTATACATATCTACCTCTACCACTCTAGTATCCCAGCACAATGTAAATATGGTATTGGAACTGACCCTGCATATAACTTACTTACTTTGTTGTGTTCTTCTTATTTCTTGTGTTTTTGTTCTACCTTTTAGTTATTTTTAGTACTACATTTATATTGATTACTGCATTGTTGGGTTTAGAGTATGCAAGAAAGGCATTTCACTGTACTTGTGCACGTGACAAAACTTGAAACTTGAAAGTGGGTCAAAACTTATGAACCCTCTGAGAAAGGGGCCACGGGGGCTTGGTCTCTTTTCAGCTGGTGCCTTGTCCTGGTAGGTGTTTTGATGAATTATTGTGGTTTCACAGTGCACATGCCCAGTGTCCCCGTATTTAGAGTAGGAGTGCTGGTGTAGGAACTGTTTTCCATTATAGATCATAATGAATAAGATTACATAGACAGGGAGGACATGTTCCTTGATCAGCACCAGAGGAGGCTGGTGGGAGGAGGTATAAGAGGACGGAATCATTGTAATGGCTGGAATGGAATAAATGTTGTTTCCATATGTTTGATGTGTTTGATACTGTTCCATGTATTCCATTCCAGCCATTACAATGAGACCATCCTCCTATAGCTCCACCCACCAGCCTCCATTGATCAGCACTTCTACTCTGAGACACTTTTTTTATTTTTTATAAATACGGGACCTCAGATTTATGGTTCTCTATTTGGTTTATATGATTCATGTGTCAATGTACTACTACTAATGTGTACCACTCTATCAGAAGTCATTCCTTCAACCCAGTGCTACAGATGCACAGAGGCTTGCTGTGGAATTAAACTGAACTTCTTTACTTTAGATCAACTTGTTAGCAACTCATATAAAAAACATTGTGCACCTGTGCACCTACCCTTCACGTGATACATTCTTAAAGCGACTGATTTAATACTCAACTGAGCTAGAACCCCACATTACTGAACACAACAGCCGGGCTCACCATGACAACACTATCCACACGAGGAAGCACCCACGAGGAATGATGAAACTGAATTGAAAGCCTGTACATTTGACAACGGGTATCCCTACAAGGCAATGCACTTTTGAAATGTAATTATCTGTACTCACCTTGGCATTACGGCACATTTCAGGTTGTTATTGTAAAAGAGAACGTGTCCTCTAGTCAAATAAAGGAAACAATTAATAAACAGAGACACACTGTAAAATGAAAGGGCGTGGAACCCACAATCATCACACAATCTTGTGGGATGCTCTGCAAGTCAAGGGCCACAAAAACAAAAACAAACAAAAAAAGATCAATGTTACACCAGTAGGGTGAGATTCAAAACATAGATATAGGACCAACATTACACACTGTACAGATGTCAGGGTGTAAATACGCAACCATAGAATTCAAATGTCTATGTTAGATACAACATGCAGGCCTGTTGAGCCTCGATCCAGCCGGGTACTTTTTAAACCATCTTTCAGTTATTATTACCATTAACACACTGAACAGATCTCTCTGCAGAGACTCATTTAATCTGCAGGGAATCATATATTTTAGGCTCTACTGTTCTCTGATTAAAGCGGTGCTGTGGGCAGCCCTAATCCCTCTATGAGGTTCAATTGCTTTTTTATCGCTCTGTCTGCCGTACTGGAAACACACATTGGATACAGTAAATACAGGGCAGCAGGTCTCCCCTCAGCAGGGGAAATGTCGGCCTTGCTGTGGCTTACTGTAATTTAAAAGTGAGTAAAAAGGTCAGTGTTGGAATGAGGTCTACCGTGCCGTGGCCTGCAGCCCTGTGGTAGTAGACAGGGGATTACTCACTCACTGTATCGGCTGGGTGTGTGTGTGTGTGTGTGTCACAGGAGGCTGCTGAGGGGAGGACGGCTCATAATAATGGCCGGAATGGAGCAAATGGAATGGCATCAAACACCTGGAAACCATGTGTTCGAGGTATTTGAACCCATTCCAACTATTCCACTCCAGCCATTACCATGAGCCTGTTCTCCCCAGTTAAGGTGCCACCAACCTGTGGTGTGTGTGTGTGTGTGTGTGTGTGCACCCTTGCCAACTCATCCCTAATGGCTGGCTGTGGGATGCATTCAGAGGACCATGAAGTCACTCCCTCCCAGTGTGAGGTTATAATGGGTTAGTGCATGGTGTAAAGGTATGCTGATTGATGTCCTATGTGTTCACATTCATACACAGCAGGTGTACAGCTATTTAGATAGGAGAGTGACATCACAAAATGTATTTACAAGAAACCCACACATATGTTGTTCATCCTGGAGGATCAACAGTGTATCACAGCCAAACGATAAAAACTAAAGCTCTATTTAACTGAATAAAAAGTGATACATTCTGCAAAGAAATTCTTCCCAGCATTCGCTGGTCCAGCTAACCACACGGTGACAGTCACAGAGCCACGCAACCACGTATCAATGCAACATCCTAAGACACAAGCATCGTATTTTTTTTTTTTAGCAAATATTACTTAAACTTTGCATTGTTGGTTAAGGGCTTGTGAGTAAGCATTTCACGGTAAGTCCTACACCTGTTGTATTCGGCGCATGTGACAAATACAATATGATTTTACATACAAACAGGATACACTAGTGCCTCCCTCCGCACCACACCACAGCTGGTACCATTCTGAGGGTGACAGACAGGCAGCAGGTAAGCTGCAAGAACATGCTGCAAAACATAACGTGAGTGTGGACATTTCCCCAAGCATTAGTGTGTGTGTGTGTGTGTGTGTGTGTGTGTGTGTGCGTGGATGCAAGCTGTAGTTTACACAATGAGATTCAGTAGCATGCTCCACTTTGTGCTACTGCAGATGGGTAAGGGACCCAGCTGCTCTCTGTTCTTATGGGATTGGGAGACACTCCCAAAGTGATCCTCAGACAAGACTGTGCATTTTGTTGTCTTGTTATGTTATATTTTGTTTGTGTGAGGGATTCGTTTGTCCGCTCAGTTATAAAATACCTTGTTTTTATAACCTACAGAAAGCAGCTGCAGTTTTGAGTATACTTCTACTTTTGAATCCTAGGTTGAGAATTTCCATGTCTGTTACTTGCTCAAATATTTTGTTCTTAAGTCAGTGTGTTGATGGAGCCAGGCACGATTAAATATAGAATAAAATGTGTTTTTGAAGAGGTACAAACAATGCATGCTCTGGATAAGAGCATCTGCTAAATGACTTAAATGTAAACATGTGAGAATTCTCTCTGAGTGTTGTAGCTCGTATAACGGTCATGCTAATAGTATTCTTTAAAACGTGTCATTAATGTTTGTCCCACGTATTGATTTCCTGTGACCTTTTACTTTCTCCATTTCAAACAACAGATGAAATGATTCTTAATGCAGTGCAATAGTAATATAAATCATCCTGCAAGTTATCTGGCAAGAATAAATACGTGTGTACTGCATTCTTCTGTTTACTGATGTGTGTGTGTGTGTGTGTGTGTGTGTGTGTGTTTGGTGTTAAACATATTATTTCTCACAACGCCCCCACTGCTGTTTCACCTTAAAAAAAAAAAAAAGTGAATTAGATTTGATATGTGACCTCTCAAACAAAACTAGATAAAAGACCAGAGCAGAGAGAACATAGACTAATTTAAATAATGTATTATATTCTATTGTATCGATCTGTGTTTTTCTAGAAATACCTTCTGGTCCGTAAAATATAGAGATGAAGTATAAGAGAGAACCTCTGAGAGCCTGAGGCTATTGTTTCAGGGAGCCCAGAAGAACAATTAAACCATCTTTACCAGCGGGCACATCTTCCTGAAACACATTCCGCACCTCCCAAAGTGCAGGTAAAACACAATCACTGGAAAACCTTTGAACTCTCAAAGTGTCCACTTTCATATCACTGAGTTTAAGATGGGTCCGGGGAGCAGAATGCCTGCAGAACTGAGCCACTTAAATCTATTTTTCTATTTTTGAGTGCATTTTCATTTCTCTTGTGTGTCTTAAATGTGGATGAGCTCTAGCATGGCTCTGTACAGTCTCTCTCAACATCAGAGGCGTCATGCCCGTAGGGGGCATAAAGGCACGTGCCCCCTCAGATTTGTCCTGTTTTAAAACATTTCAGATGTTCAATGAATTACTAAACTTCATTTTTAAGCCCACGTTTTATCATAATTACTGTAAAAAAGGTCTGTTAGCTGTATTTTGGAGAGGGGGCACACTGACTGGACCAGGCAAAGAGTACCCTCCCCCTATTCTCCCTATAAAGTGGTTCCTTCCAATGTGCACCATGGAGTAAAACACATAGCATTCTCAATTTATAGCTGCCAGTGATGAGCAGAACTCGAAGGAGGTATGTTTCTAAATGAATAATTTAATCATAATGCAGCCTATTGATTCATTCTTGATGAATAAATACAAATAAAATGTTTTGTTGTTTCTCTGTAATACTAGCCACCTAGCCATTTTATGAAGTTGGCTTTAGCTAGCCAGCTAGATAGGTTCCCAATCTCCCAACCATCATAACTAGCTACCAAGCCATTTCAAGCTTTCAATCAAATTAGAGTAGCTTGTCTAACTATCATAGCTGGCATGCCTGCTGGCAAGGTTGCTAGACTTTAGAAAAGCAAGCAATTACTAAATGTATTGAATAAGACACATTCCTTTCAATATTTTACCCAGATTTTAGCAGAGATGCAAAGAAACAGGAGGATACAGACAACTCAAGAGATATGCTTAGATACGCAGACAAATACTTGATTTAAATGTAATCTGGCATGATATTTGTGTATTATTTATGATGCCATGACATGTGCCTGTTTTGATAATATGTGTTATCCCATGTACTGTATTGTACTTTACATATAATATCCTAGGAATGTTAGTGCAGTATATTGAGATGTGTAATTTACAACATTCAGAATAACACCCTCATTAAAATTACAATTGAACAGTCAAAAGGGTAATTTATATAACCTACGCAGAAAAGTATACATAAAATTAGGCATAATGATCGATTATAGCTTTCGATTGCAGGAAAAAGCTATTTCAAGTGTTTCAAAAATGCAAAATTCCCCAGAACCCTTTTTGGTTCCAGAGGGTTCTGCCTGGAACCAAAAAGGGTTCTTCAAAGGGTTCTCCTATGGGGGCAGCCAAATAACCATTTTAGGTTCTAGATAGCACCTTTTTCCCTGAAGAGTGTAGGTTTATAAAGAGATCAAAAATAAGTAAGGTAAAATCAACTCGGGGCTATGCATTCTATGGAAAATAATGAACAACATGGAAGCTGTGTTCCACAAACTCACCTTCCATGGAGTTGCATTATTTTCCAGAGTACACATAGAGCCCTGAGTTGATTGTCCCTTTTATGCCATGGTAATCATTGTTGGTTTGCTTCCTGTCTTTAAGTTTGGGGTGGGTTTTTCTTTTGTTTGCCTCTCCTTGGGCAAATTTAGTAGGTGCTCATGATGGGGGTCTTTCAGGTTCTAGTTGTTGTTACAACTGGAACTTTCAGCAGACACATCCATGAGTGTCTTTCAGAACTCCTAAAACCCCACCAGTTTCATTTTGGTTGATGGTCAGTGACTCTTTGTTACTTCCCCGTTCTGTTTGAGCGACATTTTTGGTTTTCTTGCTGGGGAACGTAACAACAGGTAAGACATTTAATGTGCTTATTAGTACAGTCCGTTTGTAACGCCACTCACTATTGTAGCTGTATAGTCTGTTGTTGGTCTTGGCTACCTTAATGTTCCGGTTGGCTAGCTAGTACTCACTCATGTGACTGCTAGCACTGTCCTGAAAAAAGTCACGAGGCCCTATAATATTCGTTTTTTTCTTAGTAGTGAGAACACTCGGGAGCAGGCAATGTCGAAAAGTAATCTTTAAACATGTACTTTTCTTAAATGTAGTTTTGTAATTGACTAAAACAAGCTGACAAAAATAAAATTGTGTTTGAAAAAGGCCAAATATTTGCTGTGAGCCAATGGGGTAATCTAGGTAACCACAGGTTGTTTTCCCCACAAGCGGGCGGGACTGCAATGTTCTATCTAATACCGACTGGGTCTATACCATGGCATTATTGAATACTCGTTTCTAATTGGCTTGAAGGGCATTTTAGAGCATGCATTATTTCCATATATTGCATGGTATATCTGCACGGTAGAATTCAATGGCTATAGTTCATTTTTACATGTTCTATTTTTGAGCTGCTTTTGAAAGCAAAATTCGAATTGAAAACATTACTGGCATTGTTGAATTCAATTTTCATAATAGCAAGCTTGGACTGCTGGTTTGGTTACCAAGGCAACTACTGTAGCTATCTGGTAAACTTGCTAGCTACTTCAGTGGATGTTGAACACATTTAGAATGGCAAATGAACACATTTGTAGTGGCAAATGTGTTAAATTATAGCAAATGAACACATTTCTAGTGGCAAATGTGTTAAGTTATAGCCATGGTATAAAAGGGACAATCAACTCGAGGCTCTATGCATACTCTGGAAAATAATGCAACTCCGTGGAAGTTTACAAACTCTGTTGAACTCCGTTGAATCCAACAAACCTTCCACATCGTTAATTATTTCCCATAGAATGCATAGCCCCTCGTTAATTATCCTTTACTTAATTAGCTACTGAGGAAGATAAATATCCAGAAGATGGGCTAGATCTTATTATAGTATTGCTTATTTACACATTAGAAAACAAACGTTTGATTAAACCACGAGGTGGCCTCTGTTATTTGTGGAAGATGTTGGAACAAAGGAGACCACAGCCCACTCACGCACCGGTCTCCACAGGCAATGTTTATGTCGAGGACATCCTTTCATGCCATTAACTTTGTTGTTTCTGTTCCTGTTTTCTCCAATATTCCCTTGCTTCATAGCTATGAATACCTTCACAAATACTTTTTTTGTTGGACACAATGCTGTGGGATAATTAGGGAGCATTGTGCATGACAATGGAAGACAGAGTGCAAACTCTGGGAGGGAATAAGCTAATTTCATGTGGGAAAGGATGGGTTGTGCTCTGCAGTGTTAGACAAAAAGAGTGAGGGAGATGGTGACAGAGAGAGGGCAGCAGAGTAAGGCTCAGAATTAACTTTCATTCCTCTCCAGCGATGGCTTGATACTGATTGAGGCAGGCAGCATCATTAGAATACGATACAGGCCCAGTATGAGGTCCTCACTAAACATACACAACTCTCTCAGTGATTTCTCCTAATATATCCGTCCCAAAACAAGCTTCCCAATATCATTTATTATTTTCAAAGGAAGTCAGCGGAAACTCGAGCATGGATGCCAGATGAGAGAATTCCAACTCGACAGCTCTGAATATTTGAGTCTCCAGATTCTCCATGCAACATTTAGCATCCCTGTGTTTGAAGACACCTAAATGAATCAGAAGATGTGTATTAATTTAACACTCAACTGACTTGCTCCACCTATTGGTGACTTGTTAAAATGTCACACGGTACTGCACTGAGGACACTTAACTGATTAAAACCAGGGCCCGATTTCCTAATAGCGATGGAAAGGGAACTTAGGTTTATGAGTGTTTTAACAATGCAACTTTCTTACAACAGCCGAAGATGCAACATGCATTTCCCAAAATGGCCCGCAGTGAGAGCAGTCGCTTAGTGCATCTATACTGACAGGATCGAAAGAAAGGGAGCGCAGGTCCTGGATCACCCTTCTTCATTCAAATATTTCCTTTACATTATAATTATTTCACAATACTGATAACAGATCAGCTCCTAGGGAGATATTACCACCTACGCATTTATTTTAGGGAGATTGCAAAATACAAAACATTAAACACCTTCCTAATATTTAATTCCACAGGAATGCTGGCCCATGTTGACTCCAATGCTTCCTACAGTTGTGTCAAGTTGGTTGGATGTCCTTTGGGTGGTGGACCATTCTTGATACGGGATACTAATGAACATGAAAAACCCAGCAGCGTTTCAGTTCTTGACACAAACCGTTGAGCCTGGCACCTACAGTACTGTACTACCTTAACCTGTTCAAAGGCACTTAAATCTATTGACTTGCTCATTCACCCGCTGAATGGCGCACAAACACAATCCATGTCTCAGGTGTCTCAAGGTTAGACTAGGTTGAAGATACCACTTAGCGACCTCTACCTAATAATTATCATCAAAAACAAACATTACCATCACAATAAACAATAATGTGAGGCAACAGTCAGAAAGTATATTTGGCATGACAGCCAATGTTTATTATTTTTACCATACTATTAACATAGTTATCCCATAAACCCATCCTCTAATACCTCACATTTTCATTTTGTTCTGTGGTTTGGTAACTTCCACTTCTTCGATGGACTCTGGCCAGACTGAAGAAGACGAAGAGTTTAGAAAAATTCAAAGTAAGCAGTGTCTGTTTCGCAATGGAGTCTTCAACCGCAAGGGAGCATTGTATTTTCATTCCGTTGGGGATGGTCCCCATTCAAATGAATGACATCTGGCTCAACGTAACGGAGTGCTTCTGGTTAATGTGAATGAGGCGTTCGATTACGAGTGTTTTCAAGTGCAATGTTATAACAATGTTTTGGGGAAACAACTCTGAGATTTAACAATGCTACTACAAAGGTTCTAAAGTTTAGCTTTAAGATGCTTTGGGAAACCGGGCCCAAATTGGGACGGTTGCTTTCGACTATATCAACTACAATTTGAGTGTGCACATTTCTAAATCAACTTAATTTTGAGCATAGAAATGTATTACATTGAGATGTGCAGGGTTGCCAATGGAACAAATATGTTTCTTAAAATGTTTGTGGTGGCAACTCATGCCTACTTTGAAACATCTTCTTAACCTAAAGCTGATTTCCCTGAAAATAAGGGAGGGCTGTGTTCTTTCTTATCAGTTTCTAAGCTTAAAGTGTATTTCTAAGATGGCGCCGACAGATATGGCAGCTCTGCTTCTAGCTCAGAAGCAACTTTGCAGTATTTAATTTTTTTGTGTTATGTCTTACATTATTAGCCAATAATTGTTTTTGTGTTATTACATACAGCCAGACAGAACGTTTGGATAGCAGAGCGGTGGTAACTCACCAGCATTACGACCAGGAATACGACTTTCCCCAATTGGATCCTTTGTTCGTACCCCCCAGTGCAATTGAACTTATTCCAGAGGTTGCCCCAAAACACAGCCGGCAGAGAAGAGGTATTCAGAGTGAACTTCTAGCCTGACTCAGGAGGCGTACACACCATCTACCACTTCCAAGTTTATTACTCGATAATGTTCAGGCTCTGAATAATAAAGTAGACGAGCTCAGGGCGAGGATCTTCTTCCAGAGAGACATCAGGGATTGTAACATACTCTGTTTCACGGAAACATGGCTCTCTCTGGATATACAGTCCCCGTCCATACAGCCAGTTGGGTTGTCAGTACATCGCACAGACAGGAATAAAGAACTCTCCGCGAAGAAGAAAGGCGGGGTGTATGTTTCATGATGAACTACTCATGGTGTGATTGTGATAACATATAGAAACTCAAGTCCTTTTGTTCACCCGACCTAGAATACCTCACAATCAAATGCCGACCATATTACCTCCCAAGAGAATTCTCTTCGTTTATAGTCACAGGCGTGTATATTCCCCCTCAAGCCGATATACAACGGCCCTCAAATAACTACACTGGACTTTATGCAAACTGGAAAGCACATATCCTGAGGGTGTATTTATTTTAGTTGGGTATTTTAAGAAAGCAAATTTGAGGAAAATGCTACCGAAGTTCTACCAACACATTGAATGTAGTACTCGCTCTGGAAAAACATTGGACCACTGCTACTCAACTTTTCGAAAAGCCTACAAGGCCCTCCCCCGCCCTCCCTTTGGCAAATCTGATCACAACTCAATTTTGCTCCTCCCTTCCTATAGGCAGAAACTCAAACAGGAAGTATCCGTGCTAAGGTGTATTCAACGCTGGTCTGACCAATCGGAATCCATGCTTCAAGATTGTTTTGATCACACTGACTGGGATATGTCCCGGGTAGCTTCTGAGAATAACATTGACGAATACACGCATATGGTTGCTGAGTTCATCAGGAAGTGTACAGGAGATGTTGTACCCACTGTGACTATTAAAACCTACCCAAGATGGCAGGATTCACACAAAACTGAAAGCGCAAACCATCTCATTTAACCATAGCAAGGGGACTGGGAATATGGCCGAATACAAACAGTGTAGTTATTCCCTCCGCTTTACAATCAAACAGGCAGAAAGTCAGTACAGAGACAAAGTGGAGTTGCAATTCAACGGCTCAGACACGAGACATATAGTACCAGTCAAAAGGGTTTTTCTTTATTTTGACTATTTCTACATTGTAGGATAATAGTGAAGACATCAAAACTATGAAATATCCCATATGGATTCATGAAGTAGCCCAAACATTGTTAACCAGATCAAAATATATTTTAGATTCTTCAAAGTAGCCACTCTTTGCCTTGATGACAGCTTTGCAAACTCTTGGCATTCTCTCAACCAGATTCATGAGGTTGTCACCTGGAATGCATTTCAATTAACAAGTGTGCCTTGATAAAATATATTTTGTGGAATTTCTTTTCTTCTTAATGCGTTTGAGCCAATCCGTTGTGTTGTGAAAAGATATGGTGGCCGACGTGAGTAAGACATTGAAGCGTGTTAACCCTCGCAAGGCATCCCTAGTCGCATCCCAAGAGCATGCAGATAAGCTGGTCGGAGTGTTTACGGACATATTCAATCTCTCCCTATGCCAGTCTGCTGTCCTCTCATGCTTCAAGATGTCCACCATTGTTTCCTGTACCCAAGCAAAGGAAATGGAACTAAATGACTATCGCCCCGTAGCACTCAATTCTGTCATCATGAAGTGCTTTGAGAGACTAGTCAAGGATCATATCACCTCACCTGACACCCTAGACCCACTTCAATTTGCTTACCGCCCCAATTGAGCCACAAACGATGCAATCACCATCGCACTGTACACTGCCCTATTCCATCTGGACAAGAGGGAACACCTATGTAAGAATGCTGTTCATTGACTTTTGCTCAGCAGTTAACACCATAGTACCCTCCAAGCTCCTCATTAAGCTCAGGGCCCTGGGTCTGAACCCCGCCCTGTGCAACTGGGTCCTGGACTTCCTGATTGGCTGCCCATATGTGGTGAAGGTAGGAAACAAAACCTCCACTTCGCTGATCCTAAACACAGGGGCCCCACAAGGGTGAGTGCTCAGCCCCCTCCTGTACTCCCTGTTCACACACGACTGTGTGGCCACGCACGCCTCCAACTCAATCACCAAGTTTGCAGATGACACAACAGTAGTAGGCCTACTGGGAGGAGGTGAGGGCCCTGTGAGAGCGGTGCCAGGAAAATAACCTCTCACTCAACGTCAAACAAAACAACGGAGCTGATAGTGGGCCTCAGGAAATAGCAGAGGGAGCACACCCCTATCCACATCGACGGGTCCGCAGTGGAGAAGGTGGAAAGCTTAAAATTCCTCGGCGTACACATCACTGACGATCTGAAATGGTCCACTCACACAGACAGTGAGGTGAAGAAGGTGCAACAGTGCCTCTTCAACTTCAGGAGGCTGAAGAAATTTGGCTTTGTCCATAAAACCTTCAAACTTTAACAGATGCATAATTGAGAGCATAATGTCGGGCTGTATCACCGCCTAGTACGGCAACTGCATCGCTCGCAACCGCAGGGCTCTACAGAGTGTGATGCGGTCTGTCCAATGCATCACCGGGGGCAAACTACCTGCCTTCCAGGACACCTACAGCACCCAATGTCACAGGAAGGCCAAAAAGATAATCAAGGACATCAACCACCCGAGCCTGTTCACCCAGGTATCATCCAGAAGGCGAAGTCAGTACAGGTGCATCAAAGCTGGGACTGAGAGGCTGAAAAACAGCTTCTATCTCAAGGCCATCAGACTGTTAAATAGATATCACTATCCGGCTTCCACCCGGTTACTCAACCTTGCACCTTAGAGGCTGCTGCATTATATACATAGACATGGAATCACTGGCCACTTTAATAATGGAACACTAGTTACTTTAATAATGTTTATATACTGCTTTACTCATCTCATATGTATATACTGTATTCTATTCTACTGTATTTTAGTCATTTCCACTCCGACAATGCTCAATCTAATATTTATATATTTCTTAATTCCATTCTTTTACTTTTAGATTTGTGTGTACTGCTGTGAATTGTTAGATACTACTGCACTGTTGGAGCTAGGAACACAAGCATTTTGCTATACCCGCAATAGCCTCTGCTAAATATGTGTATGTGACCAATTAAATTTGATTTGATTTATGTGTGAGAGCAGAGCCATACTCTGGCATTGATTGCTCTGCCTTCAGACTTTCTCAGTGGATGAGTGAGTTAGTCCCATGTCTACTGGTATTGATTTAAACTAAAACTTTTTCTCTGTTCCTCCTTGATCTAGTCTAGACAAAGTGTTTGTCTTGTGTTCTTTTTGGTTGTTTTAGTCTTTCCCTTTAAAGTCAAATCTGCGTTTGCTTGTTTTTTCCCATCGCCCCCATGAAAGTACTTTAGAAACTTTTTTCAAGCGTGAAAATAAAATTGGTATGAAAAAGATGAATGCATTCGGGATTTGCAGGGGGTTACTAAGACATAAATGCAAAGGATGTACAAAATGTCAAGTTGCCAAATCTATGATCAATGTATATGTACATAATATTCAATATTCTGCCTAGATCAGCTTAACCGTATAACAGACTTAGAATGTGGGTCTCAACATGTCAACACAAGGCCTTTTCAGAATCGAATCATGGGTATATTAGTCAAATTATTAACGATTATTAAAGACTGCACCTCTCATGATACACTGCAGTATGTTACTATGAGATGGGATTAAATTCCGTCACTCATCAGCAAAAACACTCCCTGACAAGCCAAAGTGCATTCCCCTGTGAGCTGCTTCAGTATTTCCACTATCACTTTGAGCCCTGGGTGTTGGTTTTATACGTGTTCAAGATTCTGGAAGAGCTGCCAATTGGACAAATACACTTTTCAAACTACTGTGCCGAGCTGTACTGCGCTAGCCTGGTTACGTAATCCACCATCATTTCTGAAGCCAATCTGTCAAGGACAATGTGAAAATAAAATATCCAAGTCAGCGAGGTACAGCGGCGATTGGCACGGTAAGAGTATACGAGTATGGGATCAGTTGCAGCGAGGGGAGTGGATGCTCTGGCTCTATTCCTATTTGAGTGAGCTGTTGTAACTTCTCAAGGTTTCTGCTCCGTTCTGCGTTGAACTGTGATGTTATGCATTTCATGGACTTCTGTTATGTCTACACCCCTAACACATTGTGTTCTGGAACGGTTGCCTGTACAAATAACTTGTGTAAACAATATGATCGCTTGCTCACCTCCCGCTATATAAAAGGTAACCATTTACTCTTTGAGCTCCTTCCATGAATGAGATTCGAGAGGGATCTACCTTGCAGCTGTTGTATTAAATATTCCCTATCAAACTTTAAATTAGTCTCTGCCTAACCTGTAGATCGAGTCTTCCACAACATTTGGTGCTGTGACACGGGAAGAGAGCAACCTGATTTTTTGATTCGTTTCGCTCGACTTGGACCCAGACATCCCTCTGGCCACAACAAAAAAAAAAGGTAAGAGACCTTATTCAAACATCTCTCAGGGGCTGTCTGTTTTCCAGCAGAGCCTTAACAGTGAAAGATCGCTTGTCCTCCTCCTCCACAACATTTTGGGGTTCAATTTGGCAGAACTATTTCCCTATAATAATGAATCTGGCTGAATAACATTGACCAACGGGAGCACAGGGGTTCGTGTCTCCAATAGTAGGGATTGGTCTTCCTACAATCACGGGAATACTGTTGGATCAGTATATAAATAGGGATTGGTTGCTCTACACTTGCAGGTGAATTCTGTTGGGTCAGTATAAAAACTGTTGGGTCAGTATATACTGTATATACAATAGAATTGTACACAGAGGGTTAAGGAAGTGAGAAGGATTGATTATGTCTAATGAAGTTGGTAAAATATACAGTTTTTAACATTATTAGCAGGGATTGGATAGCCCACAAGAAAGTAAACAGTCGAATTATGTACCTGTAGGAATTGGTTGGCCAACAATTGAATATATTGGTAGTAGGAATTGGTTTGCCTGCATGAGAGGAGAAAGTTGAAGGTAATAACAGAAATCTGACTAATAGTTTGGTTGGTAATAGGACAGGTTGAGAATAGAGAGGAAGTGATAGACAAATGGTCAGATAGAATTGTGTCTATTAAGAGACGTGGTTGGATAAAGAAAGATTGAGTTGAATGTGTGTATATGTGTATGGGTTAACTAGATGTGTATAGGTTACTAGATGTGTATGGGTTACTAGAGATTTGGTGTAATAATACAAGAGTAAGAAGACAATTAGAAATCATGGGAGATAAACACTCCAAAATCACCAGTGAAAGTGCTGATCCGGGTGAATTTTAGAAGTACGTAAGTGGGGTAGACGTACTCAGAGTGGTCCCCTTACGGATCATTTGATAAAGATAAGGTTAAAAGCACTGCATGACTGTCTAAAAAGATTTGGGAATTAAAGTCTCAGACAAAGATTGGCATAGCTTCCGCCAAAAAATATAATCGCCAAGATATCAGAACCTTCGTCAAGAATTTAAATACATTAAATCACTGGAACACTTTGAATCACAATGTCCCTATGGTTTTCCTAATGCTCTTTCACTGGATGATGATGGAGATGATGATGATGATGATGATTTGGCCTGTTTAGGTCGTACCTATAAATATAATATGTAAACGTTGATAATTACGAAGTGATTCATCAATAGCTCTTATTCTAATTCGGACAGGCGAGATGGAGAGAAACAGGGTACTGCCACTGAACTTTGAAGAAATCACAAAGGGAGGGGCAGGTGAGCTACTCACCAATAGTGCATAAGTGGTGTGAGAAACTCCTGTCTCTAGTCTATTTGACTTTTTCTTCAATTCCCTTGGGATAAATGGGATAAAATGATTTCCTTATGAGTTATCAAGGGTTGTAATTAGTTTATTTTTATTTTTTTCCTTCTGAAGAAATGTAGGTGGGCAGTAAAGCAAAGCTATTCCTACACATTCCTATGCCCTCATAGAAATGTCATTCTGTAGGTGGTTTCTGAAACTAATTAAATGTTGGTAAGAATCCATTGAGCTCCCTGGTTAGGGAGGGTTTCCTCCCCAGGGCTGAGAGAGAAAGCACTGTTGTGTACTCCAGCCAATAACAAGCTACTCTAATAAGTGGTTGATTACTGTAGCCAATTATATCAATTTCATACTCTGTTGGCTACATATGGGGAGGGTTTTACGATTTGCCACCGACACTGTTGGGTTACCTTGGAAGCATGTATCACGGTGTGAGTCATGTGTCCAAAAATTTAATGGTCAGTGCATGCAGAAAATGTACTACATGCACCGAATTGCCAAGAACACAATGCAGGAAAACGAGTACCCACTTCTTAGTCTTGACTACCAGTTCCCTGGGGCCCATTAGTAAAATATGCAAATTGATTTGGCAAGGCCTATGAGAACCCCAGCATCCCCTCCATGTGCTATCCCAGATCTGCATCTGTTGGATGACACTATGATGAAGTACTGTATAGCTCTCTGACTAACTGTTTCCGAGCTGTTCACTCACAGGTCTCTGATGCCCAGACCTTCCCAGATGACCGTCCACATTGCGATCTCCAGTCTGGAAGTTGGGTAATGGTCAGGAGGAACAACAGAGGTAAAGAACCTTTAAAACCCAGGTGGAACGGACCACATCAGATCGCCCTCACCCCCGTAACAGATGTAAAGTGCTTAGGAAAAGACACCTGGATCCACGCCTCCCACTGCAAGCATGTAGCAGAGCAGGAAGAAGATGTTACTCCTGCAACAAAGTAGGGACCCTCTGCTCATCCTGGGACCCACAGCTATTGTGTCTGTGGGCATCCTCTGGGTGGTAGCAGACTTCGAGGCAGGTGAAAGTGCTAGTAACCTCTCCCTGACCTCTCCGCTCCAACAAGGCCCGGCTTCCACAGGGTGAAGCCAAGAAGAGTACATATGAAACCTGCCTGGACTCTGACGACCCCACAGACCTGAAGAGGGAAAAAAAGAGGACATGAACATGATGGGGTTTTCCCCAGGTCAAACACTTTCTTACATTTAGCTAGTAATGTCTCTGTACTACAGAATGTATCAGATTGTTAGGTTTGTGGATTGTTACTAGACAGTGCTGAGACTATGCCATTACGAGCTGTACCCCTCGGTGCTTATGAAATATTGATGTGGACCAAAGCAGGTAACCATGCTTGATTGGGTGGAGGATGAGGTGTTTTATATGAGAAGATTTTAATAATCACACCTCTCTTCCCAAGCAACCCATCACCCTGGTCTACTCTCCCCCAGGTTATGTGTTATATAGCAAATGGAACCGGTCTTCAGTTGGGGGATAGTCATTGTAAGTATAACCTTTCTGTCTACAATAACATAACCCTGCCCTTCCTGTTGAGAAATGGAACATTCCACCCTAACATGTCATTAGGGATACGTTATAAACTTAAGAATGTCAGTGTATATGCTAAACGTATACTAGCGTTCAAAAAATGTAGGGTCACTTAGAAATGTCCCTTTTTTTCTCCATCCAATAAAACAACATCAAATTGATCAGAAATACAGTGTAGACATTGTTAATGTTGAAAATGACTATTGTAGCTGGAAACGACATATTTTTTTTATGGAATATCTACATAGGCGTACAGAGGCCCATTATCAGCAACCATCACTCCTGTGTTCCAATGGCACGTTGTGTTAGCTAATCCATGTTTATCAATTATGTTAGCACAGCTGAAAACCGTTGTCCTGATTAAAGAAGCAATAAAACTGGCCTTCTTTAGACTTGAGTATCTGGGGCAAAATGGCCAGAAACAAAGACCTTTCTTCTGAAACTCGTCAGTCTATTCTTGTTCTGAAAAAAGAAAGCTATTCCATGTGAGACATTTCCAAGAAAAGATCTCGTACAACGCTGTGTACTACTCCCTTCACAGAACAGTGCAAACTGGCTCTAACCAGAATAGAAAGAGGAGTCGGAGGCCCCGGCGTACAACTGAGCAAAAGGACAAGTACATTAGAGTGTCTAGTTTGAGAGCCAGACGCCTCACGCGTCCTCAAATGGCAGCTTCATTAAATAGTACCCGCAAAACACCCGTCTCAACGTCAACAGTGAAGAGGCGACTCCGGGATGCTGGCCTTCTAGGCAGAGTTGCAAAGAAAAAGCCATATTTCAGACTGGCCAATAAAAATAAAATATTAAGATTGGCAAAAAACACACACTGGACAGAGGAAGATTGGAAAAAAGTGTTATGGACAGACAAATCTAAGTTCGGATCACAAAGAAGAACATTCGTGAGACGCAGAAAAAATGTGATGATGCTGGAGGAGTGCTTGTCGCCATCTGTCAATCATGGTGGAGGCAATGTGATGGTCTGAGGGTGCTTTGGTGGTCGTAAAATGGAAGATTTGTACAGGGTAAAAGAGATCTTGAAGAAGGAAGGCTATCACTCCATTTTGGAACACCATGCTATACCCCGTGGACGGCGCTTAATTGGAGCCAATTTCCTCCAAACTTTTGAACTTTTGAATGGTAGTGTATGTCCTCAATAAGTGGAACTATGTATATGTGGGGGGAACGCCTACTATTATCTGCCTAAAAATTGGTCAGGATCATGCTATGCTGCCTATGTTGTTCCTGCGTACTATCCCAATACCTACAAATCACCCTTTCTCCAACTTGTATAGGAGGACCATTGCATCTTGTCCTGCAAAACATTTTTCCCCCTCTGCATTAATCCCTAATTACCTCTTGACAGTTGCACTTGATTCCATTAGAGAACTAGCAAAGAATGGGCAATGCTACTGCTATTGAATAATTTACTGCTGAACTTGTGGCTATGCGTACTATGGTCTTACAGAATAGATTGGCTTTGGATATTCTCCTAGCATCTAAGGGAGGCACCTGTGCGGTAGCTGGTCAAGAATGCTGTACTTATATTCCAGACTCCCCTATGGGTTTTGCTGAGTCATTTGCCACTATTAGACATGTGGTTGATACTGTGGCAAAGCGAGATAACGAGTGGGGTTGGGATCTGTTTGCATATGTGAAAGCTAGCCTTTGAGAACATTGAAACTCTTGTGTTGCAATGTCTCCTGGTACTGGTTGGATTCCTTCTGCTATTGTTCTCTGTTCTCATGCCTGATGACCTTGGTGAGGAGATTGTGTGAAACAGCAGTATCCCCTGCCCACCAGATGGTCATGACCACAGAAGTCAGCTTAAAATTACCTGACGGATCTGGCCACTGTTTCATCCTTTCACCCAGATTTCCCTATCAGAGATGATAGTACCTACTGTCATCGAAATGACCCCGATCCCTATGAACCTCCCTTTTCCCCAGATTATTATTATTAAGTTGCCGTTCAGGAGTTCCATTCAGATCACCCCTTTTAGTGTAAAATGAAAATGTCATTTTTTTCCAGAAGGTTTTAAGTTCTGTCTGACATCTCAGATATATCATGTATGGTGATGATTATGGTTTTCATGGCATCAAAGGGGGAATTGTGGTGGCAGAATTGGGGTGAGCTGTTGAAACGTCTTAAGGTTTATGCTCTGTTCTGATGTTAGGCATTTTATAGACTCCTGTTATGTCTGCACCGTAACACAAGACCATTGTGTTTTGGAACTGTTGCTGTATAAAATAACTGTTCCTGAGACTTATTTTATCTCCTAAATAGGACAAACACTTCAAAACCTTGATTCTTATTATTTATTTGTTACTTTTTTTTGGTGCCATTTATGAATGTGCGTTTCTCTGGGCTAGTAGTAAAGGCCCAATTCAATATTTTATCAAATAATTTTGAAATATATATATATATTTTTTTACCTAAAGGGGTTCTAAAATCAAATAGCTATGATCCCCCTTAGACTTTAAATAATTAAATTAGTCTCTGCCATATCTTTGGATCGAGTTTTTGACAACACTATACTGATTCCCCTTAGTGAGGACACTGATATCTGATACAGCAGCTTCCTCCTCATGTCCTTCAAACACGAGCTCCCTATGGTCCCTCTCTGACACACACACCAGTCCTTCAACAGAACGTCTTCTTTCATATCCCTTCTGATTAAGGAATATTGATACATCTAAGAAATTGATACTACCATCCATCTTATTAGCAACATTGTATCCAGGTCTCTCTTGAAAGAGCCATTGTCATCTCAACGATACAGACTTGGCTAATTAAAGGTTAAATAAATGTATTTGATATATTATTCCATCCCTTCGTCTGCTCACTGTAATATATGTGCCTCTGCTCTCTACTGTATGATTTCACTCTGGCATCTGATCTGAATGGAGACCACTACAGTATAGGCCTAGTAAATCCAATTCTTCTATCCCCCACATCTGATGCATTAGATATCGGCCCAGTCAGCAGACAGTACACAACGAAGAGCGGTTCCGTACTTCCCTGTCATTCTCCACTCAGCTCAGCAGCTGCCAAGCAACCAGGCTACATACAGTACACTACAAACCAGGAGATGCAAGACCACCAACACCAGGAACATCTGGGACCAGGCTACATAAACACACCTTTAGATCTGTAGGAATGCTGTGATGTCGATGGGTGTAGAGGTGTCTGATTGGCCCATGTCTTTCACCAGTCACCTACTGACAACGCCTGGTATTGTTGAAGATTTGTGAAAATGTGCCTGTATGTGAGTACGTACAGTGTCTGTTAGTATGTTATATGCTTGTCTTCGTGTGTAAAGCATGAAGTGTGTGTGTTGCCATAATCAGGCATAAAGAGCATTGCTTTGTAGTACAACGTAGTAGCCTACATCAGGCAATTAAGAGTCTACCTGCTTTAACTACAGGCAAAATAAACTAAATCTAATGCAAATTGATGCAAGCTTTTCCTAGCTGATATAGGAAACTTGGCAACTGCTCAGTATGAAAACTGGTTCAGATGTGTGTGCATGAATCTGACACCAGAGGTTGCCTGGGGCAACATTAGGTATAAATAACTAAGGTCAGACAAGAAAAAAAAAGATTTTCCTCCTAGGCAATGAGATAATTAGATGTCAAGCTGCATTATGGGTAATTAATGTGGAAAAGTGTTATTACATATGAAACAAACCAACACCATAACAACATGTTAATTGTTATACTTCCAACTGTTGCAATGAATGAGACTAACATGGATAGCAAGTTTGACTGAATCAAAGTAAAACTGAATTAAAAAGTAATTAAGAGTGAATGTAATTATTAACTAATATACTGTAGTCACAAAAAAAGGTTGTTTTCAACAAGGTTGATATAGTTTGTCTTGTCTGTTGGACTGAATAAAAAGGAAAGCTCAATCGCTCTATTGGCTGACCTATAGTTCACTGCTTATTAGTTTACCTTGAGCCTTTCTCTAGACCAATGACTGTTTAAATGAATGGACAAAGCCATTGATCAAATGACACTATTAATTATTATGTGAAGACTCAATAGCGCATTGAAGCCAAATTAAGTCGTTTAAGATGGAGAGTAATGGAGACATTCCTTTACCTAACATGCGCAGTTTGAGCTAAACCAGGAAGGCTAGTTCAGTGTCGCCCCCTCTCATTGATTAAACAAGTTGAAGGCCGACTAGGGTACTACAGGCTGCCATTAGCAACTAAATGATCCTTAACTTTTTCTGTGTGCAAATTTAAAATAATCAGACATATACAGTACATTTGGAAAGTGTTCAGACCTCATGACATTTTGTTGCGTTACAGCCTTATTCTAAAATGAATTAAATAAAAATAATTCAGCAATCTACACACAATACCCCATAATAACAAGACAAAAACAGTTTTTTTGCAAAACCCCCCAGAAATATTTCAATGAATACTTCATTTACATAAGTATTCAGACCATTCGCTACGAGGCTCAAAATTGAGCTCAGGTGCATCCTGTTTCCATTGATCCTCCTTGATGTTTCTACAACTTGAGAGTCCACCGGTGGTATAATCAATTGATTGGGCATGATTTGGAAAAGGCTGTCTATTTAGGTCCCACAGTTGACAGTGCATGTCAGACCAAAAACCAAGCCATGAGGTCGAAGGAATTGTCTGTAGAGCTCCAAGACAGGATTGCGTCAAGGCACAGATCTGGGGAAGGGTACCAAAAAATGTGTCAAGCATTGAAGGTCCCCAAGAACACAGTGGCCTCTGTCATTCTTAAATTGAAGAAGTTAAGGTCCACCAAGACTCTTCATTGAGCTGGCCACCAGGGAGGTGAGTAAGAACCCGATGGTCACTCTGACAGAGCTCCAGAGTTCATTTGTGGAAATGGTAGAACCTTCCAGAAGGACTACCATCTCTACAGCACTCCACCAATCAGGCCTTTATGGTAGAGTGGCCAGACGGAAGCCATTCCTCAGTAAAAGGCACATGACAGCCAGCTTGGAGTTTGCCAAAAAGCACCAAAAGACTCTCAGACCAGGAGAAACAAGATTATCTGGTCTGATGAAACCAAGATTGAACTTGTTGGCCTGAATGCCAAGTGTGACATCTGGCGGAAACCTGTCACCATCCTACCGGTGAAGCATAGTGATGGCAGCATCATGCTGTAGGGATGTTTTTCAGTGGCAGGGACTGGGAGACTAACCAGGATCGAAGCAAAGATTAATGGAAACAAAGTACAGAGAGATCTTTGATAAAAAATCTGCTCCAGACGCTCAGGACCTCAGACGACAAGGTTCACCTTCCAACCGGACATTGACCCCAAGCACACAGCCAAGACAACGCAGAAGTGGCTTCGGGACAAGTCTCTGAATGTCCTTGAAGGACCCAGCCAGAGCCCGGACTTGAACCAGATTTAACATCTCTGGAGACCTGAAAATAGCTGTGCATCAACACTCCCCATCCAACTTGACAGTGCTTGAGAGGATCTGCAGAAAGGAATGTGAGAAACTACCCAAATACAGGTGTGCCAAGCTTGTAGCGTCATACCCAAGAAGACTCAAGGTTGAAATCGCTGCCAAAGGTGCGTCAACAAAGTACTGAGTAAAGGGTCTGAATACTTATGTGAATGTGATTTTTTGTAAAAATGTAATTATTTTTATATATTTGCCAAAATGTCTAAACATCTGTTTTTGGTTTGTCATTTTAGGGTATTGTGTGTAGACTGATGAGGGAAAAAACAATTTAATACATTTTAGAATACGGCTCTAATGTAACAAAATGTGGAAAAAGTCTAGGGGTCTGAATACTTTCCAAATGCACTGTATCTGGTGTATTAGAAGCAATTATTTGTACCATGAATGTCTTCGACAAAAATATTTTATTTACACAAAGATTGACCACAAAGATCTGCATTTCTCCATTCACTATCATGGGGGATCCTATTTTCTGCTAACATTGACATCAATACCGTGGTCGGCCTTGAACTTCCGTGGCTTCAATGAGAGGGGGCAGGCGTTCTCCCATGCTATATACAGGCCATGTGACACGACATGACACCGACACAGTACACCTCAGACTTGCCATAGGGTTACTGCCATGCTGTCAACAGGTCAAGCCAAGTGGTCAGTCAACAAACAGAGACAACACCCCATGTCACGATTTACGAGTGAAAAGGGAACTTTTACAGTTCCGTTCCATAGTGGATTGGTGTACCAGGGATGTTAGTATGATGTGACTTTCTTTTGGTATTCCACAAGCCTATACCTCTGACCTCAAAAAGAAACAGAGGCTAATCGCAAAGGCTCATTTCATTACAATGCCCCCTCGCATACTCCCTTACACGCCCTAATTTATCTGACACTTCAAGAAGAGGCTGCTTGTTTGACCCAGACAGACCCTTTGCTCTGCGCCAGGTCTTAGGTAAGGATAATAGACCAAGATTTGCTTTAACTTTAATTATATTTTTGGTTTTTTGAGAGACTTGGACGCTGTGTGACAATCTTAATCGCTACGCACACACACACAATTATCATATGACGGAGTGGGAAGCACTGCAAGTGTGTCAGATCTTCTCAGTCACTGGTTGGTCGGTTTAAAAGTTCATTGGAAAGAGGATGGGGATGGCTAAGAGGCTCAGCGTTTGATCTGCACCCTTAAAAAGGTCCTCTCATCTTTGATATCCTCAGACACTTCTGGGTCACTGGTATGTTATGGATAAACATTAACTACAGCCCTACAATTTTTTTTTTACATTAACTCTAAAAGGGACAGCGTTACCAGCTACATGTATATTTGGGCAGCCAAAAAACTGTATTAAAAATCTGTCAAGTTATTCAACACTTAACCCGATCTGTGGGCCAAACATGGTTGAACACGGATGTTCCATTATTGGCTGTTTACTGTTAGCATGCTTCCATAGATATTTGGTCTTGGGTACAATGTTACAAGCTCTTTGAGGTCAAACCAGGTCAAGCACTAGGCCATGTGAGGCTGACTTTTTTCTCGTTGAGCCAAGACTTCCTTCAGGCCGAAGAGGAGGCACAAACTCAGGACACAGCTATTTCTTTACGATAACAGTGGAACAGTGCTCTTCTTGTGTTGTGAACAATCACCGACAAGGACTCCGGCATGTAGCACAGTTTACTATCTGATAGAAGACCGCACGGATAGCACTTAATCCAATGGAGCCACCGCAGATCCTCATCCTACTCTCTGCATGCGCGCTGGTTTGGAGTTGTTGACTGGGGTAACCATAGTTACCAAAAATAATACAAGTTTACAACAGGAATAAATGCAATGAGCAATATAATAATAACAATTTTAACAATGCTCCTAATAGGAAACAGCACAGCTAGCACATCATGCAATGCAGCCGCCACAGATAATCATCGTACTCTCTGTACACGCTGTAGAAAAGACATGACCCCCCAAGACACATTGAATAACCAGCCTTAGCTGAAATTATATTCAACAAAATGAACCACAAAAGAAACGCCACATCTCCTGTTTAATATTCCGGCAATGTTAATAACCAAATTGATATAACTTGTGTATTCCGATCTGCACTTAGGAGTATAAAAATCACTTTTGATGTACAGTGCTTTGCAACCATTTAACTTACCGCTGGTTTGACGCTCGTTGACTGAGATGATTCTAACTCAAACACCGCCCCTCGTAAGCAAGCCACACAAACCAGCCAGTAAGATTCTATATTGAGTGGGTGGAGGCAAGACAACAACAAAAAACTAAAAAAACATTGGCTTACAATAGAGTGGCAAGGGGAATCACCAATAAAAACTCTGTTACACTAGTATAGACTAGTTACTGTCGGTAATATTGCAGTAAAATTACCATTTGATTATTTTCCAATTACACTCCTCAGGTGTCCCGTCACAAACACTTAGCTCCCCTGCCCCTGTAGAGTACATGAATCAGAAGCAGCCAGCAGCCACTGAGCCCACTCTGTGTAATTAACCAGATATGTTGTGACACACCTCCTTCCACAGGTGTGTGTGTGTCGAAACCCTGGATATTCCGTGACACACACTCCTTCTTCCACAAGTGGATTACATTTAGAGCTGCTGTGGATGTTTTTTTTACTGAGCTTGAAAACCTAAGCAGAGATCTAGCTATTGAACCCCTTGACTCACAAGTCTCTGCTAGATATACTAGTGAACACAGGGTGGATGCCCCTTCAAATGTGAATGAAAAAAAAAACGATCTCCTCAAAGGGTATTTGTTTCAAGCAGTGAACAGTGAACAGTGTTAAGTACATAGACACAACTTCTTATCTGAACACAGGAACATGTGAAGCTGCTCACTTTAAGTATGAACCCTGTTGCATACCTAGCATCAAATAATAAGAATCATTCCGGCCTTTCTCTGGAGCCGACAAACACCTCTTTAATCTATCCTTTCTTCATCACTCCCGAGTGGACCTGTGATGACAGAGGAGAAAAGGGGAAATGAATAGGACTCTGTTGCGACACCATTTCACTGGTGGGTGTACTGAGCCCCCTTTCAATTACTTGGGGTTCAGCGGATTCTCTATTTAAATTTGGCAAATGGAACGTTATTGTTTAAAATAAAATGTCAACTTGCAGATTCGGAGTCCTCCGCTTAATAAAACAACATAACCTATTTCAGAACTCATTATGGTGTAAATTGAACCCTTGAGAAGGTTGTTTTAAATACAGAAAAATAATACAATGAAAAAAAAACAAAAAAACTATCACACAGAGAAAGAACAAAAAGAGTTGCAAAAAAAAAAAACTGTTTAGAAACAAAAGAGTTTTCTACAATGTATTTCCTGTCATTTGTGGAGTGGCAGAGTTACAGCCTGCAGTGGGATGCTGGAGGGAAATGGAGCTACTTACTGTACAGAGAGGCCGAGAGGCGCTTTGTGACAATGAAGTGACAGGGAAAAAACTATTATGAGTCAGAGGCTGTCACAGTTTCTCTGCCATTAGTGTGTGTGTTTTGTGTCTGTGTATGTGTGTGCCTGTATGTCACAGTGTCATACCATTAGCAGGAGGTAAGGCTAGATGAAAATGAACTCCGCTGTCATGAGGCAATGTTTCTCTCAGGAGACCACAACCTTTAAATTAAGTCAACTTCCCGATCTGCAATACGCTCCTCTGACAGTGAATAATTTGCAGTTTATTAGCAGCTCGATCTGAGCCGAACAGGAAGAAAGAACACTATACAAATGTCTGTGTGTGTGTTTCAGAACCAGATTAATGGCCATAACACCGACAGTGACACATTTAAAAAGACACAAATCTCTGTAGATGGACGGCGTCAGAATGAAGCTTTTAACCTAAACTTTACTTCCTACAATCAATACAACATACATTAACATTCTGATTGTTGTACATGTACGTTCTTTTCAAATGTTCCTGCTGTAATAATTATATGCCTGTTGTTACAAACAGTAAGACAAGCAGAGGGGATAGAGAGAAAGAGGGAGGGGGGCATTGCGTACAAAGGAGGGGAAGGAGATTGATGCAAAGTAATTAGGGGTTGTGACAGTCAGAGATTTCTGAATTGGCCTGGACAACAAACCACCTGATGAAAATGTGTTTCCCTCTTCATCTCTGCAAAACATTTTTGGGGAAGAACTGCCTCCTTGGCTATGACCTGCAAACAGTAGCCTAAGCGTAATAAGGCAGACAAAGCATGAACTAGTGTGTGAAATATGGACTGTCCCTCATGTCACCGATCCCCTCCCCTCATTTCACTGATCCCCTGCCCTCATTTCACTGATCCCCTCCCCTCATTTCACCTATCCACCCCTATAATTTCACCGATCCCTTCACCTCATTTCACAGATTCTCTTCCCTCATTTTACCGATCCACCCCCGTTATTTCACCGATCCCCTCGCCTCATTTCACCGATCCCCTCGCCTCATTTCTGTGTTGTATTTTAGAACAAAGCAAGATGGATCCACGCCTTTTCTTGGATTTCTCTGCTAAGCGGTTGTCCCAAGCCAGGCCAGGGCCCTCAATTTCTAAAGGGAAAGAGGTCAAGCCAAGCCCACAATCCAATCTCAACACTTGGCCAATCTACACATAACATCGGCCTACCCAGTGACTCATCCACTCATGCCAAGCTGCCGTCCGATCCAAGAGAAACACATCTTGTTTCTAAACCCATTTGTATGACCTGATCATCTTCCGGTCAGTCACAGCAGATTGTTTCCCCAGAACTCATTCCACCCAATGGACCTTCCTGACCTCCCTTCCTCCCCAGCCAACACTGTGTCCTGGGACTCCCCAACCCCCCACCCAGTAACAGCTGCATGTGTACTCACCCTGAGACAATGAACGTTATTTTGTCCATGTTGTGAGCTATGTAGCAAGTTTTCTTTGATTCAGTTTTGCGTCCTGTTTGCTTGATGTAGTGAGGATTGTTGTAGATGTGGCCCATCTGCCGCTGGTCTCTGGCACACACAACCTGCACACTGCTCCAGCCCTGGCACATGTATAGGGGAGATCAAGGTAGATGGAAGCATACATCAACAACTGATGGAACGATTCAGAAAGCTACACACGTCATACATGACATAACAAAAAGAACATAAAAAAACACGAGACAACAAATCTCAGAACTCCACAGTTTGCTGAGGAATCACAGATCAGATATCCACAGTTAGAAGAATTCTGACTGATTTCCAAAACATACAAGGTAAACACATACTGTATAAAGTGAAATGAGGTGAGGAGGAATTTTAAACACAAATTCAAACACAAAGACCAGGGAGGTTTTCCAACGCCTCGCAAAGAAGGGCACCTATTGGTAAATGGGTAAACATAAAAAAGCAGACATTGAATATCCCTTTGAGGATGGTGAAGTTATTAATTACACTTTGGATGGTGTATCAATACACCCAGTCACTACAAAGATAGAGGTGTCCTTCCTAACTCAGCTGTCGGAGAGGAAAGAAAACACTCAGGGATTTCACCATGAGGCCAATGGTGACTTTAAAACAGTTAGAGTTTAATGGCTGTGATAGGATCAACAAACTTGTAGTTTATACAATACTAACCTAATTAACAGAGTGAAAAGGAAGCCTATAGAAAATAAAACATATTCCAAAACATGCCTGTTTGCAACAAGGCACTAAAGTAATACTGCAAAAAGAATGTGGCAAAGCAATTAACTTTTGTCCTGAATACAAAGTATTATGTTTGGGACAAATCCAATACAACACATTACTGAGTACCTCTCTCCGTATTTCCAAGCATGGTGGTGGCTGCATATTGTTATGGGTATGCTTGTAATCGTTAAGGACAGGGGAGTTTTTCAAAATAAAAAAGAAACAATGTTGCTAAGCACAGGCAAAATCCTAAAGGACAACCTGGTTCAGTCTGCTTTCCATCAGACACTGGGAGATTAATTCACCTTTCAGCAGGACAATAACCTAAAACACAAGGCCAAATCTACACTGGAGTTGCTTACCAAGAAGAAAATGAATGTTCCTGAGTGGCCGAGTTACAGTTTTGACTTAAATCTACTTAAAAAAAACTATGGCAAGACCTGAAAATGGTTGTCTAGCAATGATCAACAACCAGTTTGCCATAGCTTTAAAAAAAGAAAAAAAAGAAGAAGAATGTGCAAATGTTGCACAATCCATGTGTGGAAAGCTTTCAGAGACTTACCCAGAAAGACACTGTAAGACAGCTAGCTATAAGGCAGCTGTAATCCCTGCCAAAGGTGCTTCTACAAAGTATTGACTCAGGGGTGTGAATACTTATCTAAATTATATATTTCTGTATTTCATTTAATACATTTTATTAAAACATGTTTTCACTTTGTCATTATGGGGTATTGTGTGTAGATCGATGAGAGAAACAAATATATGTAATCCGTTTTGAATTCAGGCTGTATCACAACAAAATGGGAAGTAAGTGATGACTACTTTCTGAAGGCACTGCAAAATGAATTATTAACATCTGTTTTTTAAAGATTTAATATTTCAAAATATAATAGAAGAAACGGGGGGCTCTGTCACTAGAGTAATTGGGTGAGATTCAAAGACATTTGACTGGATGTTTTTGCCTAATTGGCAGTAGCTAACGATGTCTGCTAAGCTGAACAAAGTTGGTGTTAATGGCTGTCCTTTTCATGATGCCAATTTAGTAATCCTAGAAATGGAACTGAAATGACAACTTGGTCAAGTTGGTTGTTATTTTTGAAGTTGTTTTCTAGTAATTGCAAGAAACCTATTAAAGATTCATAGATTATGAACACACGTGACTGTGCTATCTTTGCGTTGTTTGTAACTTGTTTTGTACATAATGTTGCTGCTACTGTCTCTTATGACCGAAAATAACTTCTGGACATCAGAACAGCGATTTCGCACCACGAACTGCAAGAAGCGTTCTCCTTTAACGAGTCCAACGAAAAGGATATACTGCTTTCCCGGGAACAGGCCCAAATCTATGTCATTTGACGGGGTGCAGGTCGGGCTGCCTTCTGAGAATCCGTATGCGATCGAGTAAACTCCCACAGCCATCG
Organism: Oncorhynchus clarkii lewisi; assembly: GCF_045791955.1. Taxonomy (NCBI): domain Eukaryota; kingdom Metazoa; phylum Chordata; class Actinopteri; order Salmoniformes; family Salmonidae; genus Oncorhynchus; species Oncorhynchus clarkii. The sequence continues at coordinate 43,391,842 of NC_092163.1, forward strand.
GTTCTACTGGCTAACATGAAATCATTGGAAAATAAAATTGATGACCCATGATTATCCTACCAACGGGACATTAAAAAATGTAATATCTTATGTTTCACCGAGTTGTGGCTGAACGACAACACGGACAATAGAGCTGGAGCGGTGGGGGTGTGGGTCTTTTAGTCACTAACAGCTCATGCTCATAATATTAAAGAAGTCTCGAGGTATTGCTCGCCTGAGGTAAAGTACCTTATGATAATCTGTAGACCACACTATCTACCAAGAGAGTTCTCATCTATATTATTCATAGCCGTCTATTTACCACCAGACAGATGCTGCCACAGTAAGGTCCACACTTGTTGTATTCGGCGCATGTCACAAATAAAGCTTGATTTGACATGACATAGTTTGAAAGGGTCAATCAGCAGTTGAAAGACAAACAAAGTGCCCTCCCCGCCACTGTTTCGATAAAAAGCTGAGGGATAGGGATGAAGAAATGTAATCACTCTCAAATTCATAGGCAGAGCTAAGGATGCAAGGACTGATCATCCATGATATCCAAAATTATAGTTTTAACCATGTTTTGAGGTTTTAACCAGTGTTTGTTTAATATTGCCTTTGTTTACAGGCATTGGACTAAAGCAAGCTTATGTTTTGGCTTCTGATGGGGTATGATAGTTGAATTAAGCACAAGGCATTTCTAACTTATATTCTTCAATAATCAATGGTTACATATAATTAGTCCCAAAAAAAATTATGTATCAACTGCTGATTGCCGCTTTAAAGAGTTCCAAAACAAACTGTCAATGTTAACCTGTTGTGTTTTTCTGTGGTGAAAACACACCAAGCTTCTCGCCCACTCCAAATTTATGCCAATTTTGAGAATGCTTTGTTTTTCTATAATAAATATTTATTCATGTTTCCCCAAGTTTTACATAATTTCTGTTAAATCTACATTCCATCACCTCTTCAAATAATTGCTGGCATTCCACCATTTCAGCCCATAGCCTACCGTTGTAGACATTTCAGGTTCTAAACACACCGTGTGTGAAGTGCACATTTGTTAGACTCACGAGGTAGAAGTTCACTTTATGTCCATCAAATGCGTTAGCTCCTTCATATGTGTCAGGTTTCGGACGTTGGCTTAGGAGCCTTTAACCAGTGCTCGCACAGTCGCGTTCCTATAGGCCGACCTGGCTTTCCTGCGAGGACGATACCAGTTGTGTGGAGAGTATGTCCCAGTGAGGGGCTAAGCCAATATACAGATGTAGGATCTTAATTTGAACAGTTTCTCACAACAGGAAATGTGAATTATTATGTGGATTATAATTAAATGGACATTTTTGTAGGGGTTAACACATTTTTCATTGGGGCAAATCAAGTCTGAACATTTAAAGTGGAAATTATAAACTTTAGAAGCCGCAGTCTGGCGGACTGATTTCTGTAATTGGGAGGAGAGGCATAGGCCTATAGCCTCCTGGGTCCGAATGGAGTAGACAGGTTTGCCTGCTCCAAGGCATTGAAGTGTTTTTTTATTATGAAGTTGATTTGAGAAGTAAGTAGGCTAGATATCATCGTTTTTTGCAAGTCTGGACCACCCGATTCATCGGGAGATAAAAGCACTGTAGACTAGGTCTTCAGCTGCAACATTTCTGTCCCTCCAACTGCTACAAGGTCCCACTTTAACCTTTTCACTGCTCAACTGTGCTGCTCATATGATTATGCACAAAGTCATTATCCAGAAGGTGATTATCCAAGAAGCAATAACATCACATTAAGAAGTACATTTCTCATCCAATCAGTCAGCGTGCTGATAGCTTGATGTGCAATATGATTACAAAATGTCCTCGATTGAACCAAACTATCTCTGGCTCATGCCCCTACCCCTATTACTGTATGCGAATGTTGGTGGCTTTAACACTTAGATGGACATGAAGTCATGTCTGAGTCAGTTTTCTATGCAGAGGTTAGATTGGCTACGTTCTCTGCTGGTATTCTTGTAAGTGTAAAAGAATGAGTGTTATGTGAACAAAGAGATTCCGAAATGTTTTGAATCAAATTGTTCTGGGCTGGCCTTCCGTTGAAGTGAACACTTGTTCTTTTAGTGGATGAGAAGTGTGTGTGTGTGTGTGCATACGTGTGAGAGAGTGATACGTCTAGCGTACAACGTGTGTGTGCATGCATGACATGAATTTACATCAACTGACACGTTGGACCTCTTGTAGGGAGCAAATTCTATTCATGGACATTTCCATGATCCGTAACAGCTCACAAAATCTAATTTAGCTCTAATTTGCTGTTGTCATCATCATTATTATTGCAATACATGTAAATACAGGAACTCCATATGCCTCAGCTAAACCTTTATATGCAAATTAGGCTCACTTTCCTCTGTGGATGATCACTGGAGCAAACCAAACTGAATAGCAGTGTGTATGTGTGTGTGTGTGTGTGTGTGGTGGTGTGGTGTGTTCATTCTGTTTGCTTATTTCAGTTTATATTTCTATTTGGCTGAAACATTGCCTCCAAACCTACATTATGGTACGAAAGATGCTCTACAATTTGCAACGGTGTTCAGTAGAGCAGCACGGTCAATGCACCGAGCACTGAGAAACAACATACATCTCAAATCTTCTCATGAAAATCACATTTGTTGTCATGTCATCCCTCCCAGTGAGTCACACAATCAATGAACAGGAACAATCAAGGAAGTCAATTTCATGCCATTATAACAGGATTGCTTCTCCTTGCCACAACCTGGGCTCGAACCAGGGACCCTCTGAACACATCAACAACTGCCTCCCATGAAGCATCGTTACCTATCGCTCCACAAAATCCATGGCCCTTGCAGAGCAAGGGAAATAAATACTTCAAGGTCTCAGAGCGAGTGATGTCGCCGATTGAAATAATAGCACACACCGCTAACTAGCTTGCCATTTCACACCAGTGTTGTGTCTTTGGCTATGCCAGATTAAGTGATATGACATGCTATTCTATAAAATCATTTCTCTGTAATTCATATTACCTGATTAAGCTAATCAGGTGAATGTAATTAACTAGAAAGTTGGGGCACCACGAAAAGATGTTTATAGAGCTGTTATCTTCCGAATAAACTCTTAAACCTAGTAATCTTTTACATCAATAGCAATCAATATTTAAACATCACCTTGTTTAGTGTGAAAGTTGTAAATTATTGGTTATCTTCACGAACCCTGGCTAACAAGTTGAATCAGCAATACAAAATATGGTTTAATTATTTATTTACTAAATGCCTAAATAATCACACAGAATTACATATACACAGAATGTATCATACATTGATTACAAATTATGTCATAACGGAAAACGGACGGAACAGATATGACAGCTGGTTACACAAAGAAAGGGGGTGAGGTTTTGAATGAAAGAGCGGGAAGACTGAGGAACAAAAGGACAAGCTATGTCTCTATCGGGCCGTAGGCAGCTATGCTATCGTAAATACAGTATCTTATGCATTCTAAATTACTGCCCATTTGAAAAAGGAAAATGCAATAAACATTTACTCTGAGCTGCGCTTCGATCGGTCATAGATGGGAGGCCGGGTTGTCCTTTGAAGAATGTCTGGTGGTAGAATGGATACTTGGTAGTACCGTCGTCTTGTGGTAGATCAAATACTCTGTCCGTCCTCTCCTAGCACACGTCTACAGTTGCTGCGCTAGCGTGACGGCTAGGAGGTATCACTTCTTTAGTGAATAGGAGTTCAAAGTTCATACCAAGTTGCTATGCTATATGCATATGCTATATTCTGGCTGGTATAGTCGGTATATAATTCATCCTTCCGGCATGTAGGTTGTCACCTTCACATTGAAATTCGATGCTAATTGCGTTAGGTTCTCTAGGGTTGGCTTAGTTCTGTAGGTGGTCTTTGTCCTGTCAACGTGGGGACCTCAAGTCCACACATCCTTGGAACAGGAAGTTACATTTTCGTAAATGTGTTTCATAGTTTACAACCCATGTCTTGGGCGGGGCCTCTGAGTGAGCAGAGTGTTGTTCTTCTGACAAACCGTTCTCTCATTAAGAAGCTAAAATTACATTTAATCTTTTCACAAACAGTTTCATATTTAAACATTTAAACTGCACAACAATTCCATGTGAATCTAGAATGTGTCGACTTTCCAAGACACAGTTTATGTCATCCTGTCATTAGTAATAACGTCTCAGACAACTGATCTGAGATCATATTCATTAAGTACCAACACATATTTTCAACTGGTTGGATTATCGAAATATGGTTCCGTTTCCCATCTTTTGATGTCACAGACTCTCCATGTTAACAAAGGGATTTTCAATAGTCACATCAGTAGAGTAGAGAGAGGAAAAAGGGGAAAGGTATTTATGGGGGTCATAAACCTCCCCCATCAGGCCAACGTCATGACAACGGTTATACCTTTAATGGTTTTGATACCTCTTGTCTATGTGTATCACACTTTCCTAAGCTTAGCAGTGAATTCAAAAGTAAGAGTTAGGCCTATGCAGTGGTACTGTACGGTATGCATGGGAGGCAATTTGACTTTAAAGAGGTATTGTTACTGTATGTTCTTAGCTCCCAGAGTATTGGACATTATCCATCCATGAAGTGTTCATTAGGCATGCGTTAAATCCAAGGTACTGTATCCTCCTTCAGCAATTTTCTTTTTTTCACCATTATTTAACAAGGTAGGCCAGTTGAGAACAAGAACAAGCAAGCAAAGCCCTCCGTCTTTATACTAGGTAGTGAATAATATTCCTAAATTAACTTTCAGGATTACAGTCAGAGTAGCGTGAGCCAAATTAAATGATTTCTGTTTGCCATTAATGAGAACAAATTACAGTATCAGTCAAAAGTTTGGACACAACTACTCATTCTATGAAATAACACATACATGTAGTAACCAAAAAAGTGTTAACTTCTTGATGCACCCATCCCGTTAGCGGGATCATTTTCGTCAACATCCTCTGAATTGCAGAGCGCCAAATTCAAATTAAATTACTAAAAACATTTAATTTTCATGAAATCACAAGTGCAATATAGCAAAACACAGCGTAGATTGTTGTTAATCCACCTGGCGTGTCAGATTTTAAAAAATCTTTCAAAAAAGGCAAAAGCATACCAAGCGTTCATGTAAGGACATCTCTCTCAACAGACAAAATATTAAACAGCTAGCAGCAAAGTAGATTGGTCACGAAAGTCAGAAAAGCAATAAAATGAATTGCTTACCTTTGATGATCTTCGGATGTTTGCACTCACGAGACTCTCAGTTACACAATAAATGTTCCTTTTGTTCCATAAAGATTATTTTTATATCCAAAATACCTCCATTTGGTTGGCGCGTTATGTTCAGAAATCCACAGGCTCGAGCGGTCAAGACCGGGCAGATGAAAATTCCAAATAGTATTCGTAAAGTTCGTAGAAACATGTCAAATGGTTTATATAATCAATCCTCAGGTTGTTTTTACAATATATAATCGATAATATTTCAACCGGACTGTAGCTTCTTCAATAGGAGGGAGAGAGAAAATATCTGCTCCAAGCTGTTGAGCATGCAAAACGCTGCTGGCACCCAGCCATCCAATGACGCGATGTGATCTTTCTCACTCATTTTTCAAACTAAAAGCCTGAAACTATGTCTAAAGACTGTTTGCAACATGTGGAAGCCATAGGAAAAGGAATCTGGTTGATATCCCTTTAAATGGAGCGAAGGCAGGCAATGGAAAAGAGAGCTTTCAGGTTTTTGCCTGTAATATCAGTTCTGTTATACTCACAGACAATATTTTGACAGTTTTGGAAACCTTAGTGTTTTCTATCATAATCTGACAATTATATGCATATTCTAGATTCTGGGCCTGAGAAATAGGCAGTTTCATTTTGGGTACATTTTTCATCCAAACCTCAAAATACTACCCCCTACACTCAACAGGTTAAAGAAATCAAAATATATTTTATATTTGAGATTCTTCAAAGTAGCCACCCTTTGCCTTGATGACAGATTTGCACACTCTTGGCATTCTCTCAACTAGCTTCATGAGGAATGCTTTTCCAGCAGTCTTGAAGGAGTTCCCACATATGCTGACCAATTCTTGGCTGCTTTTCCTTCACTCTGCGGTCCAAATCATCCCAAACTATCTCAATTGGATTGACTTCGGGTGATTGTGGAGGCCAGGTTATCTGAGGCAGCACTCCATCACTCTCCTTGGTCAAAAAGCCCAAACACAGCCTGGAGGTGTGTTGGGTCATTGTCCTGTAGAAAAACAAATGATAGTCCCACGAATCACAAACCTGATGGGATGGCGTATCTCTGCAGAATGCTGTGGTAGCCTTGCTGGTTAAAAGTGCCTTGAATTCAAAATATATCCCAGACAGTGTCACCAACAAAGCACCCCCACACCATCACACACCCTCCTCCTCCATGCTTCACGGTGGGAACCCCACATGTGGCGATCATCCGTTCACCTACTCTGCGTCTCACAAAGACACGAAGGTTGGAAACAAAAATCTAAAATTTGGACTCATCAGGGCAAAGGACAGATTTCCACCAGTCTAATGTCTATTGTTCATGTTTCTTGGCCCAAGCAAGTCTTCTTCTTATTGGTGTCCTTGAGTAGTGGTTTCTTTGCAGCAATTCGACCATGAAGGCCTGATTCACGCAGTCTCCTCTGAACAGTTGATGTTGAGATGTGTCTGATACTTGAACTCTGTGTAGCATTTATTTGGGCTGCAATCTGAGGTGCAGTGAACTCTAATGAACTTATCCTCTGCAGCAGAGGTAACTCTTGGTCTTCCTTTCCTATGGTGGTCCTCAGGAGAGCTAGTTTCATCATAGCGCTTGATGGGTTTTGCGACTGCACTTGAAGAAACGTTAAAAGTTATTGAAATTTTCCGGATTGACTGACCTTCATGTCTTAAAGTATAGATGGACTATTGTTTCTCTTCGCTTATTTGAGCTGTTCTTGACACAATATGGACTTGGTCTTTTACCAAATAGGGATATCTTCTGTATACCAGCCCTACCTTGTCACAACACAACTGATTGGCTCAAACGCATTAAGAGAGAAAGAAATCCCACAAGCCACACCTGTTAATTGTCCAAACTTTCGACTGGGACTGTATATTAGCAATCTATGTATGACCAAAAGTAGTATGTGGACACATGCTCGTAGGACATCTCATTCCAAAATCATGGGCATTAATATGGGGTTGGTCCCCCCTTTGCAGCTGTAAAAGCCGCCGCTCTACTGGGAAGACCTTCCACTAGATGTTGGAACATTGCTGCGGGAACTTGCTTTCATTCACAAGAGCATTAGTGAGGTTGGGCAATTAGACCTGGCTCGCAGTCGGCGTTCCAATTCATCCCAAAGGTGTTCGATGGGGTTGAGGTCAGGGATCTGTGCAGGCCAGTCAAGTTCTTCCACACCAATCTCGACAAACAATTTCTGTATGGACCTCGCTTTGGGCACGGGGGCATTGTCATGCTGAAACAGGAAAGGGTCTACCCCAAACTGTTGCCACAAAGTTGGAAGCAAACTCTAGAAAGAATCGTTTAGAATGTATGCTGTAGTATTGTGATTTCTCTTCACTGGAACTAAGGGAACTAGCCCGAACCATGAAAGACAGCACCAGACCATCATTCCTCCTTCACCAAACTTTACAGTTTGCATTATGCATTAGGGCATGTAGCGTTCTCCTGCCAAACCCATATTTGTCCGACGGACTGCCAGATGGTGAAGCGTGATTCATCACTCCAGAGAACACGTTTCCACTGCTCCAGATTCCAATGGCGGCGAGCTTTACACCACTCCGGCCAATGCTTGGCATTGCGCATGGTGATTTTAGGCTTGTGTGCGGCTGCTCGGCCATGGAAACCCACTTCATGAAGCTCCCGACGAACAGTTATTGTGCCAACATTGTTTCCAGAGGCAGTTTGGGACCCGGTAGTGATTGTAGCAACCAAGGACAGACGATTTTTACATACTACGTGTTTCAGTGTTCGACGGTCCTGTTCTGTGAGCTTGTATGGCCTACCACTTCGTGGCTGAGCCGTTGTTACTCCTAAACGTTTCCACTTCAGAATAACAACGTTTACATTTGATCGGGGCAGCTCTACCAGTGCAGACATTTGATGAACTGACTTGTTGGAAAGGTGGCATCCTCTGACATTGAAAGTCACTGAGCTCTTCAGTAAGGCCATTCTACTGCCAATGTTTGTCTTTGGAGATTGCATAGCTGTGCACTTGATTTTATACACCTATCAGAATTGGGTGCGTCTGAAATCGCCAAATCCACTCATTTGAAGGGGTGTCCACATACTTTTGTATGTATATATATATACAAATAAAAATCACCAGGAAATCAGCTTCAAGCTATTTTAATTTTGGAAATCTGTACCCATGCAAAACAAAGAGACACATTTGTATACAATCACATAAGCAAGGTTTGAAATTATTATGTTTAACTCTTCTTGAAGTCAATTTGCAGTTTACAACATTTTTATTACTGTATTCCGACCATCCGCTCAAGAAAGTTGATGATCCCTGCCCTAGACCCACTACAATTTTCATACTGCCCCAACAGCTCCAAGAATGACGCAATCGCCATCTGAACAAGATGAATACCTATGTAAGAATGCTGTTCATTGACTACAGCTCAGCTTTCAACACCATAGTTTCCTCCACGCTCATCACTAAGCTCAGGGCCCTGGGTCTGTACCCCGCCCTGTGCAACTTGGCCCTGGACTTTCTGGGGGTGGTGAAGGTAGGCAACAACCTCAGCAACGCTGATCCTCGAAATGGGGGCCCCACAAGGGTGCGTGCTCAGCCCCCTCCCGTACTCCCTGTTCACCCATGACTGCGTTTCCACGCATGTCTCCAACTCAATCATCAAGTTTGCTAATAACACAACAGTGATAAACCTGATTACCAACAATGACGAGCCTACAGGGAGGTCAGTGACCTGGCAGTGTGGGGACGGAACAATAACCTCTCCCTCAACGTCAGTAAGACCATGGAGCTGATCGTTGGCTACAGGAAACAGGGGGGCGAGCACGCCCACATCCACATCGACTGGGCTACAGTGGAGCAGGATGAGAGCTTCCAAATCACTAAGAACATAAAATGGTCCACACACACGCGCACAGTTGTGAAGAAGGCACGACAGTAGCTCTTCCCCCTCATGAGGTTGAAAAAGCTTGGCATGGGCTCCTAGCTGGGATCATCATCCGTTAAGGTAAATATAAAAAAATCTCAGATAGTCACTATTTGAATTTACACACAAAATAACCTGAAGCTAGTTTTAGTTTTGCTAACAGTGACAGTTTATGTATCCATAAGGGTTACCTCGGTGGAAGCCAACAATCTTCTCCAGTTGGAGCAGTTGGACGGTCGACCACTGAAAGCCCTGAAGCCCAACATTTCGGTGAAGCCCGTGAGACAAAGTACAGTTGAAGTCGGAAGTTTACATACACCTTAGCCAAATACATTTAAACTCAGTTTTTCACAATTCCTGACAATTAATCCTAGTAAAAACGCCCTGTCTTAGTTCTGCTAGGATCACCACTTTATTTTAAGGATGTGAATAATATTAGAGAGAATGATTTATTTCAGCTTTTATTTATTTTATCAATTTCCGAGTGGGTCAGAAGTTTACATACACTCAATTAGTATTTGGTAGCATTGTCTTTACATTGTTTAACTTGGGTCAAACATTACAGGTAGTCTTCCACAAGCTTCCCACACCACAATAAATTGGGTGAATTTTGACCCATTCCGCCTGACAGAGCTGGTGTAACTGAGTCAGGTTTGTAGGCCTCCTTGCTCGCACACGCTTTTTCAGTTCTGCCCACAAATTTTCTATAGGATTGAGGTCAGGGCTTTGTGATGGCCATTACAATACCTTGACTTTGTTGTCCTTAAGCCATTTTGCCACAACTTTGGAAGTATGCTTGGGGTCATTGTCCATTTCGAAGACCCATTTGCGACCAAGCTTTAACTTCCTGAGATGTTGCTTTAATATAGCCACATAATGTTCCTGCCTCATGATGCCATCTATTTTGTGAAGTGCACCAGTCCCTCCTGAAGCAAAGCAGCCCCACAACATGATGCTGCTACCCATGTGCTGTATGAATTAGCCTATTAGAAGCTTCTAAAGCCATGACATCATTTTCTGGAATTTTCCAAGCTGTTTAAAGGCACAGTATGTATGCAAACTTCTGACCCACTGGAATTGTGATACAGTGAATTATAAGTCAAATAATCTGTCTGTAAACAATTGTTGGAAAAATTACTTGGGTCATGCATAAAGTAGATGTCCTAACCGACTTGCAAAACTATAGTTTGTTAACAAGCCAGGGAGTGGTTGAAAAACAAGTTTTAATGACTCCAACCTAAGTGTATGTAAACTTCTGACTTCAACTGTATGTTAGGCTTTGGTTGACATTTGAGAAAGCAAGAAATGGTAGTTATGCTGAGCTCATAAAAATGTACCTCTTCAATTTCTCTCCAAATTACTTTAGGACCGTCAACTGTCCGAGCCACCCAAGAGGATCAGTCTGATTCTCTGTGCTCTGAGTCGAAAGACACCAGCTTGAGGTAGGCTATACTTTCAACAACAGTTGAAAAGTACACATCTCCTCTTCATAACACTGCACTAATCCATCAAATGTTCTCACAGGTGGCTTGCGTTGGACTGGAGGAACAGGGGCAGGTAAGTCCAGGCCCCGGACTAGAAGACACTAGTGAGGTTCTCATCACTAGTGTCTAACAGGCACAGGTAAGGCCAGCTGCTCTCTGTGGCCGGATGGAGGACCTTCGGGGGGGTCATTCGTCCGTCACACTCCTGGTTAGACAATTTTACAATTGATCATGCTCAAGTTCTTCTGCAGGTGCAGCATTCAGAAGTAGGAGGCCTACTTGGGAGGCATCGCCATGCTGTCAGCAGTACCAACACTGGCCTAGGAGTTTGTCCAGATAGTCAACCTCAAGGAAAACCACTGGGTCACGGTAAATAACCTTCGCTGCCAGGTAGGTACTGTTAAGGTGTATGACTCCAGTGGTCATGACACCACCCAATCCAGCAGTCCAGCAGCAGAAAGGGGGCACAGATTGTGGGCTGTTTGCTATTGCAAACAGTCTTACTCTCTGCAGAGATGAGGAACCCTCCATGGCACGATACCATCAGAAATCCATTTCCCGGTGTCGATTCCAGTCCCCATCCTGGGTCCAGGCCTCCCAAGGTCAGCGACCACTGCTTCTGTCGGAAATACGTGAGAGAAGGTAAGGAGGTGGCCCGATGCAGGAGATGCGGAAAGCATTTTCATGTGTGTTGCTTGTCTCATGTCGTCAATGTGCGTGAATTTGTCTGTCCATCGTCCGTCATCTGTTTTGTCTGATGTTTTCCCCACACTTGTTTTCTGATTGGCCGGCTCCCCACCTCAAGACGATAGGTATTTTACTACATTGCATCTTGTTGTATATTGTATGTTATTGTAAATAACCTGTTGTAATATTGTTTAAAATGTGTATAAAGATGCGTTTTCTTGCAGACATTGGCTGTGAAGTTGGTAAATTGGTAAGTATATAGCATATGTAATCTGTCTTGTATTCAAAGTAATGTTCACAAGCATGTAAATGTTTGTATATTTTTCCATTTGTTTGCTGGTAAATATTTGAAACTTGCTCAAATTGTCTGTAAATGTATACATTTGCATATTAAATGTATTCATTGCAAGTAACATTTTCAATTGACTGAAATTGACAGTTCAATTGCCCAGTTATTTACTGGTCCTTAACTCCTCCCTAACCATTAATATTTTGTGTCCAATTCCAAATCAAATTTTAGGCCAGGGTTGATATGGCCACATTGGTTTCTAGTTAGTGTTTGCATATCTGGAAGTTCTAGATTTGTGTACGTAATATGGCGGAAGTCTCCCAGAGTCCATTACACAGCAGGGTTGAGTCATCACCATATTGCTACACCTATCCAAGCCCCATCAGGTCAAACACTACAAAGATAGAGTAGGGGGTTAAAGGCCTTAATTAAAATCAAAATAATTATCTCGGCCTTGACGTGGTGAGAGGGCTTCCAACAACCGGGCCCATGTTATTGAAACCATGACTGAAACTGTCTGCCTGTCAAGGACAAGTGACAGGAAGAACTAGCCGCAGCATCTCTTGATTCCGCCTCTTTCCTCTCTCATCCTTTAACTCTTTCTCTCCTCTCCCTCCAGACGAAAATTCTGCATCTAGTGACTTCTGATTGCCCAACAATCTGCCCACTCATCCCATCTCATTACATCATTTTTATTTAACCTATATTTAACTATCATCTAAAGCTACTGTTATTGTCATGTTGTCATTATTTGCGAATACATTTTGCTATGCACGTCCCTACAGACCTATGTACACCAACACTCCAACGCATACAAACACTCACTCCATCATTTGCTCACACACACACAGTAATATGCACATACAGTGCATTCAGAAAGTATTCAGACCCCTTTACTTTCCACAAGTTACAGCCTTATTCTAAAATTACATTTTTAAAAAAAGGACTTCATTAATCTAAACACAATACTCAATAATGGCAAAGTGAAAACAGGTTTTTACTGGATAAAAAAAAAATACTGGATAATCTCTTGAAATAGTTGAACACGTTATTTGTATTAATTTTATTTAAATTAAATAGGCAAGTCAGTTAAGAACAAATTCTTATTTACAATGACAGCCTACACTGGCCAAACCCGGACGACGCTGGGCCAATCGTGCTCCGCCCTATGGGACTCCCAATCACCACCGGTTGTGATCCAGCCTGGATACGAACCAGGGACTGTAGTGACACCTCTAGCACTGAGATGCAGTGCATTAGACCGCTGCACAACTCGGGAGCGCAGCGGTTATTACTCCAACCTGGTGAAAGTGACAAGTTTCATTTTCACCAAAAACAACCTATATCGAAAAACAACCCTTCGATTTAAAGGCCTGCACAAGTGCAGTTCGGCGAGAAACGACCGTTAGACCCGATGATGTGTTTCTGTGCATGAGCTTAGCTAGCCAACATCGCTTACAAGTGTGATCGGGGATTTCTATTGGAGAAACAGTTTCTGCATATCTTAATACTGTACTGTCTTTGATTAAACTATTATTGTTCCTGTGTTATAACACTAAGCAACATTTTATTAGCACGATGTTAAATAATAATCTGGTAATTGCATTTTAATTGCATAACAGTGAGTTGGGTGTTTTTTAAACTACTCTACACTACTTTATTCAACTTGTGTGATAACTCAATTATTAAGTAATTAAAAAGCCATTTCTAAAGTCCTATATAACAACAATGTTGCTATTGTATAAATCATAAAGTTACTACATGAACTTGATGTCAGGTGTTACTGTATTAGCTTACATGTATGTCTCACTCATTAATTATATATTTCTTAGTAATTTTGAAAATGCAAAACTGTTCTACTCTAATTTTGAGATGAGTCAATTTATTGCCTAGCTCTAGCTTAATGCCTGAAAGTGTCATTTATCAATTTTTTTCAGGCCTAAACATGTGTCTTGTTTGCTTTACATTTGTAGCATTTCTTTCAGTTCTTTTGATTGATAAATGTTAAAGGTCGACTCAGTAATATGATAAACAGCATAGTGTGTCAATTTCTGCAACACCTAAGAGCTTTGAAGCGCGAGGCTAAACTTCTCAGCTGTTTTGGTCCCGTGGCTCCCACGCTGTAAGAGCGTGAAGCAAATCTGTGCACATGCACAGTGTGATTGTGTGAGAGTGAAGTCTTGCATCTCACTCATCTCAATATTTGGTGCTGTTCGTAAAATGTTCTCCAATCATTAAGTATTTAATTCTAGGATATATATATATACACACACACACACACACACACACACACACACACAAACTGAACAAAAATATAAACGCAAGATGTAAAGTGTTGGTCTCATGTTTCATGAGATTAAATTAAATATCTCTGAAACATTACATATGCACAAAAAGCATATTCAACAACAAAAATCTCAGAAATGTGTTTACATGCCTGTTAGTTAGGATTTATCCTTTGCCAATATAATCCATCCAATAAGCTGATTAAACAGCATGATCATTACATAAGTGCACCTTATGCTGGAGACAATAAAAGGCCACTCTAAAATGTTCAGTTTTGTCATACAACACAATGCCGCAGATGTCTCAAGTTTTGAGGGAGTGTGCAATTGGCATTCTGACTGCAGAAATGTAATGTTAATTTCTCTACCATAAGCCGCCTCCAATGCCATTTTAGAGAATTTGGCAGTACGTCCAACCGGCCTCACAACCGCAGGCCACGTGTAATCACGCCAGCCCAGGACCTCCACATCTGGCTTCTTCATCGTCTGAGACCAGCCACCGGGACAGCTGATGAAACTGAGGAGTATTTCTGTTTGTAATAATGCCCCTTTCTGGGGAAAAAAATGTATTCTGATTGGCTGGGCCTGGCTCCCAAGTGGGTTGGATGGGCCTGGCTCCCAGGCCCACTGATGGCAGCGCCGCTGCCCAGTCATGTGAAATCCATAGATTAGGGCCTAATGAATTGATTTCAAATGACTGATTTCCTTATATGAACTGTAACTCTGTAAAATGGTTGAAAATATTGCATGTTGAATTTATATTTTTGTTTAGTATTAAGGCCAGGCACCACACCCTCATAGGGTAATTTGGCTGATAAATGCTGATATTTGCATATAGCACAAATCCCTGTTTTTTGGACACTGGATGTCAGCCTAAATATTTTGGTTTCATTTTGTTAAGACATTCCTGAACTGGACCTTCATCCTTCTATCTGTGAAATACTAAAGACATGTACGTAAAATGCATTTTTGGCCGTCTAGAAGCTGTCTTTTGCTGTTTTAAAGTTAATTGCCTGCAATTCTACACATTTTAATTTCTCATATGCAGACTGGGATAGACTGGCTAGATCTGATCTCGATACAGTAGTGCAGCCTCGTGCTACAGTGTAGCATCTTGTCACCATGGAGACACCCCGACTCAAATGACTAGGGAACTTGACTGTGGATTTTAGCTAGCAGACTTTGGCATTTGCCAGTTAGCTAGCAAACATTGAAACTCACGGATGAAGAATTATTTCGAGAATTTGCTCTGTTTTGGAACACTCCTGTGGCCAGCGTGCCGACAATCTTTGATTGTAAAGCCAACACTGGACTGATAGCAAGACACATGCATGCCGAGGTTAAATAAAATGACGTTAGCCAGCTAACGTTACTGTAGCCAGCTATTGGAAGTGGTCACATGCCAGTCCAGAATGTTAACTAGCTAGCTAACATTAGTGGTTGTCAAAGGAAATAATATATCCTACCTGAAAGATGTTTAAGAACGAATATCAGGTAAATCTTAATTTAACAAATCTTCAATGTACAACATAGCCTGACCGTTACCTTTCAAACACTCATGAAAACAAATGGCATTTCCTTCAAAGGGTGGAGCTGCTGTAGAGATCTTCAGTGCACAAGGGAAAGATCCTGTTGCAAAATGGAAACTTTGTGGAGGAAAATCAGCTATAAATAAAGTGAGTTGCATATTGAGCCAGACATATTGCATGATTTTTCCCATTCAATTGTAGGTCGGAAAAAATAGCACCCCCCCCCCCCCGCTATGCTTCTTCCGGGTCTCTGTCTGTCTCCCTGCCTGTCTGCGCCTTAGGTTAACGTTATAAAAGCCAAGCCGATTTAGGCTGTATTGCAAATTAGTGCCTGTCAAATGTGTTCTCCTGAATCAACACTAAGTGTTAATTACTATTACAGGGCACCAGACTAACATTTTACACTTTTATTAAGGTTGGTGGCACCAGCCCATGATTTGGTCAGACCCAAATCCTGATCACACCCAAATCATGAGAAATCATCATTCATAGTGTTTTACTAATATTAAGAAGTATAATAAATAGACTACTGAGGTAGGCCTATTCATGAAATAAGTTGTTTCACCTAACAGGTCCAAGCAGGAATGCATAATTCAAGATGTTTTTATGTGCTAACTAATTCCAATCATTGTCATGAATTTTGGGTTGACAATGAAACTATAGTTGTTATTCTACTGTCAAAATAGGACTCCAGAATTATTATTTTTTGTTCGTTACAGATTAATTACATACATCTTTATGTGCACTAACTAATATCATAGGCGTATTAATTTGCAATTACCCATGGGACATACAGTGCATTCGGAAAGTATTCAGACCCCTTTACTTTTTCCACATTTTGTTACATTACAACCTTATTCTAAAAAGGATTAAATACACACAATACCCCATAATGACAAAGCGAAAACATAAAAAACAGATACCTTATTAAGAATTCAGACCCTTTGCTATGGGACTCGAAAATTGAGCTCAGGTACATCCTGTTTCCATTGATCATCCTTGAGATGTTTCTAAAACTTGATTAGAGTCCACCTGTGGTAAATTCCATTGATTGGACATGATTTGGAAAGGCACCTTCCTATATAAGGTCCCACAGTTGACAGTGCATGTCAGAGCAAAAACCAAGGCATGAGGTCGAAGGAATTGTCCCTAGAGCTCCGATACAGGATTATGTCGAGGCACAGATCTGGGGAAGGGTAAAAAAAATTGTCTGCAGCATTGAAGGTCCCCAAGAACACAGTGGCCTCCATCATTCTTAAATGGGAGAAGTTTGAGTCCACCAAGAGTCTTTCTAGAGCTCGCCGCCTGGCCAATCGGGGGAGATCGTCCTTGGTCAGGGAGGTGACAAAAAAGTTCCTCTGTGGAGATGGGACAACCTTCCAGAATGACAACCATCTCTGCAGCACTCCACCAATCAGGCCTTTATGGTAGAGTAGCCAGATGGAAGCCACTCCTCAGTAAAAGGCACATGGCAGCCATCTTGGAAATTGCCAAAAGGCACCTAAAGACTCTCAGACCATGAGAAACAAGATTCTCTGGGTTGATGAAACCAAGATTGAACTCTTTGGCCTGATTGCCAAGCGTCACTTCTGGAGGGAACCTGGCACCATCCCTACCGTGAAGCATGGTGGAGGCAGCATCATGCTGTGGGGATGTTTTTCAGTGGCAGGGACTGGGAGACTAGTCAGGATTGAGGGAAAGATGAACAGAGCAAATTACAGAGAGATACTTGATGAAAACCTGCTCCAGAGCGCTCAGGACCACAGACTGGGGAAAAGATTCACCTTCCAACAGGAGAACGACCCTAAACACACAGCCGAGACATTGCAGGAGTGTCTTCGGGACAAATCTCTGAATGTCCTTGTGTGGCCCAGCCAATGCCCGGACTTGATCCCGATCTAACCTCTGGAGAGACCTGCAAATATCTGTGCAGCGATGCTCCCCATCCAACCTGACAGAGCTTGAGAGGATCTGCAGAGAAGAATGTGAGAAACTCCCCAAATACAGGTGTGCCAAGCGTGTAGCGTCATACCCAAGAAGACTCGAGGCTGTAATCACTGCCAAAGGTGCTTCAACAAAGTACTGAGTAAAGTGTCTGAATTCTTATGTAAATGTTATATTTCAGCTTTTTATTTTTAATAACTTTGCTAAAATATATAAAACCTATTTTTGCTTTATCATTATGGGATATTGTGTGTAGATTGATGAGGGAAAAAAACAATTTCATCCATTTTAGAATAAGGCTGTAACGTAACAAAATGTGGAAAAAATCAAGGGGTCTGAATACTTTCCGAATGCACAATATAGGCCTATGCCTGCGCAATGGCATGTGCAAAAAATGGTCCAGCCCATCTGGCATTTGCCAGAATTGCCAGATGGCCAATCTGCCGCTGCTGATATGAATAACCTGATCATCATAATCTAGCATTTTTGCATTGCTCTGCTCTAGGAGTTTGACAAAGAGGTCAAGAGCTTTGTGTACAGTCTGGAGGGGAGCAGCCAAGCTATTAAAATGCAGATGCCAAAGGATGGAAAAATGTCTCGTAAGTCTCAACCATATACTGTTTGAATGAGACCTAAGAATATTGTACCCAACTAGGTCTATTGAAAAAACAGGGCACAGAGTCTATTACTAATTTACTGTAGGTTGAATAATGTATGTTTGTTTGATTTTCATTCCAGTTGGACTGGTACAGAGATTCTTGGTCCTCCAGGTGAATGTTTCCCAATGTAAAGACTTCTCTACAGAGCTTGTGTAAGTAGCCTACCAGACCAGTATCCTCTTATTTTCACTTACTTCATGGCCTTGCTTCATACCAGAAAAAAACACTGTAATCACACACCTTTAACACTGAAGCTGTCTGTCAGCCATAATCTAACTGCCCCTGGTCACATTTATTCTCCCTCCTCCCAACATGAGTTGATCATCTATATCCAGCCACTAATTCCTCAGGGAAACAGAGTGACAGTTTTATTGGTTCCAAAAGACATCCATTACCTTTTAATGTAGACATACGCATGCATGCACACAGACTCTCGCTCTCTGTCTGTCTGTCTGTCTGTCTGTCTGTCTGTCTGTCTGTCTGTCTGTCTCTCGCTCTCTCGCTCTCATTATAATGACAGTGAGTTAGTATTGGATAATTCTGTAATCTTTTGTCTACTGAAACTTCATTAAGTTAAGAATAAAAGCCCACAGTGGTGGTGTGTCTGAACTGAAGCAATATGTTTGAAAGAACCTGACCATTTTAATGAAGGGACTGACAAGATGTATCTCTGTGACACATTATACTGTGTCACGCTGGGCAGGCACAGGACCTTTATAGTTTGACCCATTAGGAAACTCTGTTCTGCAGGCAGTAGTATATGTAATTATAGTAGCAGATCATCATGTTGAAGGTCGGGTTAGCTTTACACAAAAGGATTACACATTGTTCACAGAGCAGCAACCATATGCACACACATATAAATGCACGCACATGCACACACACTTTAATTAATTCATTCACACATTCTCACACACACACACACACTTAAATCAGTGTGCTTAGTACACAGTAAAGGAGAGATGGCATACACTCTAAACTCTATGTCTAAGCCTGTCATCCTCAGAAGAATTTCCATAATCAGAATTGCTAAAATCAACACTTCCGATGAGGTGGATATTAAAAAGTTATTATAAACAAAGGTAATCAGGTGTTACATTATCTAGAGTGAGTTCAATTCAAATGTTCTTTTTAATTCAGCAACCTTTTTCTATTTGAGAGAGACAATAACACATTTGTAAAATTGGCTTTTAGCAAGAAGATAATCCATTGTGCTGCAAAACTAATTTCCAGATTAGAAAACAGGCGCTGGCAGTTGATCATATTCAAAGCCCTGGCTTGATTTGTAGTCACAATAATGAAGAGGGTGAAGTAAGTGAAGCAACAGTCTTGGCTGCACACTTTCTTTGCTGGTAACTTGTAGTTCATTTGGTTGAAATGGAAACTTAATCAGTTTGGGACTTTCGGTCTGCCAAATGTGTTCTTCAAACACTTTTGTGAATTGTTCTAAATTGAGTAAATATAGGCCTTATTAATGTATTACCGGTATATATAGGCCCTATTATGGGCCGATAATAGGCCCTATTACATTGGACAGAGCAGACTTGTTGGTCCCGCTGCAGTGAAAACATTGATGTGATGTCGATGAATTTCATGCACCATCTTTCTGTGTAGTGTTTGTTATTCTGAAGCACTAATTAATAAAGATGCAATAATGGAAAAACACAGCGTTTCGATTGTGTCCTGGTCACCGGTACCGTGTAATTATGTAAAACTCCAGGCTGGAGAAAATGCAATCCATTAGAGACATTGGTCATGGTTACTCGCTAGTGTTAATGAAGCTATCGTTCAGATGGAGGAGGGGGCTGTGTGGAAAATTGGCCAGAAGAACTACTTTAGGCTTTCAGTTTGCTTCTTTCCCTCTATTTCATAAATTCCTCCTCTCCTACTTTCTCTCTCTCAAACTCCCTCCCTCCCCTTCCCCCCCTCCCTCCCTGCAGATGATGATACACTACATGACCAAATATATGTGAACATCTCATTCCAAAATCATGGGCATTAATATGGAGTTGGTCACCGCTTTGCTGCTATAACAGCCTCCATTCTTCTGGGAAGGCTTTTAGAACATTGCTGTGGGGACTTGCTTCCATTCAGCCACGAGCATTAGTGAGGTCGGGCACTGATGTTGGGCGATTAGGCCTAGCTTGCAGTCGACGTTCCAATTCATCCCAAAGGTGTTCGATGGGGTTGAGGTCAGGACTCTGTGCAGGCCAGTCAAGTTCTTCCACACCAATCTCGACAAACCATTTATGTATGGACCTCGCTTTGTGCATGGGGCATTGTCCACCAAAAGTACAGTTGGCACAATGCATTGGGGCAGGTAGCGTTCTCCTGGCATCCGCTAAACCGAGATTCATCCGTCGGGACTGTCAGGTGGTGAAGTGTAATTCATCATTCCAGAGAAGACGTTTCCACTGCTCCAGAGTCCAATGGCAACGAGCTTTACACCACTCCAGCTGACGCTTAGCATTGCACATGGTGATCTTAGGCTTGTGTGCGGGTGCTTGGCCATGGAAACCCACTTCATGAAGCTCCCGACGAACAGTTATTGTGCTGACGTTGCTTCCAGAGGCAGTTTGGAACTTGGTAGTGAGTGTTGCAACCGAGGTCAGGCGATTTTTACGCTCTTCAGCACTTAACGGGCCTATTCTGTGAGTTTGTGTGGCCTATCACTTTGCGGCTGAGCCGTTGTTGCTTCTAGGCGTTTCCACTTCACAATAACAGCACTTACAGTTGACCGGGGTAGCTCTAGTAGGGCAGAAATTGAACAAACTGACTTGTTGGCATCCTATGATGGTGCCACGTTGAAAGTCACCGAGCTCTTCAGTAAGGCCATTCTACTGCCAATGTTTGTCCATGGAGATTGCATGGCTGTGTGCTCAAATTTATACACCTGTCAGAAATGGATGTGGCTGAAATAGCCAACTCCGCTAATTTGAAGGGTTGTCCACATACTTTTGTATATATAGTGCAGATGAATAATAGCATAGTACGTTATGATTGCATTCAGAACTGATCACAATAATAGTAATTGGTGCTCACCAGTGTAGTACCCTGACATTGGGTGTGGTGAGGAGATGAGATGTTTAATCATATCTGCTAGGCGGAGTAGAGGTAACAGGTGAACACTGTTCCAAAGTCCATTACAGAGGAAAGACATGCTGGGAGACAGTGGATGTCCCAAATGGCACCCTGTTCCCTATATAGTTCACTACTTTTGACCAGAGTCCTATGGGCCCTAGTCAAAAGTAGTGCACTATGAAGGGAATAGGGTGCCATTTGGGACTCTGAGAGAGGCTGTTAAGCATCAAGGCAGCCATGTTGATAGGCCTTGTCTTAATTTGTGCCTGTGTGAATAGAGGTTAAACACACCATCATAGCTGGAAGTAGAATAAGGTCTTAATGCTGTAATGCTTTCGTAGGCCAGATAGCTTGATCAGTTGTTAACATGGCGTGTGTGTGTGTGTGTGTGTGTGTGTGTGTGTGTGTGTGTGTGTGTGTGTGTGTGTGTGTGTTGAGGACGGAGGAGAACCCAAGAGAACCCAAGAGAACCCAAGCCATGTGCCATATTCTTACGTGTTGTTGCTTAGAATCATTTCACGAGTAGGGTTGCAAAACTACCAGTAATTTACCAAAGTTACCGCAATCTTCAGTAATTTCTTCGGTATTTTCGGCAATTCTATGTTTAAATTTCAATATTTTTGTCCATGAGTTTTTGGTGGATAGACCATAAAGTTCAACAGAAAATAGCCTTATTAATAAGGTTGATGTTCGTGCCCCCTTCGTAAATCTAATTAGCATAATACAAAAATCCCCATATGTCAGTTTAATCTAGAGATATCAGTTGGATGCGTCTCAATCCACCGCATCCGCCTATGTAACACTTCCGAAAATCGGTCTTCTCACAAAATCGTCTGAACGGTTTGGCCTAGAAAATCTTTTATTATGACCCCTCCATGGAGAGATGA
Organism: Oncorhynchus clarkii lewisi; assembly: GCF_045791955.1. Classification (NCBI taxonomy): domain Eukaryota; kingdom Metazoa; phylum Chordata; class Actinopteri; order Salmoniformes; family Salmonidae; genus Oncorhynchus; species Oncorhynchus clarkii. Next base: position 43,413,823 of record NC_092163.1, read on the forward strand.
GAGTCTCAAGAACACGATGGTGTTCTCCGTGTTGCTCTACGACTCCCACACGTGTCTTGGGACTAGTCTGAAGTTGGTACAGCCGATCTGCCAACTTCTGTCTGTCAGTTTGAACTACACCCTAATGTGACCCCTCTGTGTTAAGGTGAAACTCACGAACACGTACATGCCGGTTGTTTTGCTCTAGGACGTCCACAGGCCTCACAAGTCTCATTTGAATATCCCCAATGTACCAGTTGTCAATGTACCAGTTGAAAAAAATGTGGTTAGACAGTATATATGGAGACTGTTTAGTGACAAAATAAATTAACACGTTTCCTGATCAAAAAAAAAAAATGGACTCATTTTTGATACTTCAAGGGGTCTTAAAATTCTAAATCAAATAGAAAAATGTTCCTAGGTATGACCGTCTTTAAAAAAAATGCATATTGCTTATGTCACGCCCTGATCTGTTTCACCTGTCCTTGTGATTGTCTCCACCCCCTCCAGGTGTCGCTTATTATCACGGGTGTATTTATCCCTGTGTTTCCTGTCTCTCTGTGCCAGTTCGTCTTGTTTGTCAAGTCAACCACCGGTTTTGTGTCTCAGCTCCTGCTTTTCCCAGTCTCTCTTTTCTCGCCCTCCTGGTTTTGACCCTTGACTGTCCTGACTCTGAGCCCACCTGCCTGACCACCCTGACCTCGAGCCTGCCTGTCATCTTGTACCGTTTGGACTCTGACCTGGTTTATGAACTCTCGCCTGTACCCGACCTGCCTTTTGCCTACCCCTTTTGCTATAATATATATCGGAGCTCAACCATCTGCCTTCTGTGTCTGCATTTGGGTCTCGCCTTGTGCCCTTATAGCAGTAGTACCTCCCCAGCTTTGTCATTAAATGTTTTATTTTAAAATCATATTTAATTATTTTATATATTTTACATGTGATAAGGCCACACAGAGGGACAGAAATAAGCACAGATACCTGTGATAATCTGAAGTACCAAAAAAAATGCCATTAGATATCATCTTGTAAAATTCCCCCAACAACTTGAAAGCTACAAAAATTCTAGTAGTTTACTGGTAACATTTGCAACCCTAATCATGAGTAACATGCTTACTTGCACACACATAACTTAAAACAGTTTTTCATCAATCTCTATGCCTCAGATCACACAGTCCTCAATTTATGACAGATCCGAACTTGAGTTGGCTCAAGTTGCCGAAAGCTCTATGTACCCAAAGTAGCAAATGTTTCATTGTTCACATTGTTCAACTGAAGGTTGTGTCAGTTTCGTATCAATGATGCATGTATACTTAATTCAGAAGAACCATATAACCTTGAGACTGAGAGAAATGATTTGTGCTCTGCCTTTGAGCCATTTGGCTTTTAGCCCCCAGTGCTATTATGCTACTAAACTGTAGACAGAATTGCCATGCTATTTATTTTGTACTATGCCCTTTCATCTAAGATGTAACTTACTCTTGCATGTATCCAGAAGGATTTGGTATCACATTTGTTACTTTGACCACCACCAGCCAAGTCAATTTACCAGAAATGGTGGGTCAACAGTGTGTTTGTGTGTGTGATCTCCCCTTGGCTATTAATTTTTTTTTAAATAATTTTTTACACCTATATGATTTTTTTATTAAATCCTATGTATCTGTGTGTGTCTTTGCAGAGAATGCATGCAGCGTACAATGAATGCTGTAAAAGATAGGCCAATATACAAAATGTTATTATAATGACACTTTGTTTGATGTCTTAATAACACACCCTCAGGGGCTTTAAGCTAGCTGTAACATTACATTTTCACCCCTCAACACATCTTCATTCCTCACACAAATTGAATTCTGTTTTAGGGGTGGGGATCGGTAGATAGGTGCTATAATTCAGTGGAGGTGGTGAAAGTGAATTAGCATGTAAATTGATTAATTCCCTCTTCTCTTCTACCCTCCACCTCTAACAATGAAGGGGATGCATCTTATCACGCTGACACAAGGCAATAGATTATGCTCCTGAAAGCTGTGTTAGTGGAAAAATAGGCCAGCTCTCCCTCACTGTTAAAGAGGGAATCCGCATTTGAAACAACAATGGCTTTGGTTAACAGCTGAGGGACGGGCCTGGAGAAATGTTATTTGTTAAAGAGCTATTGATGCAAGGACCATCCAGTTTATAAAAAATGATAGTTGTAAGCATATATTGAGACTACAGTTTTGTGTACATTTACAATGTTTACAAATATTGGAGAAAAACAAGCTTATATTTTAGGTTTTGATGGGGTACGACAGTTGAACTAAGCTCATGAGGCATTTACTAATTCTATTCTTCAAGAATCAATGAGTATATATATATCATCAATTTATATGTCCAAAAATGGATGTAGCAACTGCAGGTTTGTTCCTTTTAAAAGATCAATCTTATTTTTCTTATTAAAACCATAACATTTCATTTCACATTTTAGTCATATAGCAGATGCTCTTTATCCAGAGCAACTTACAGGAGCAATTAGGGTTACAGTGCATTCAGAAAGTATTCAGACCCGTTGACATTTTCCACATTTTGTTACGTTACAGCCTTATTCTAAAATCAATTAAATTCGTTTTTCACCTCAATAATCCACACACAATAATAACAACCCTATAATGACAAAGTGAAAACGGGTTGAATTCTTTTTGTTTTTAGCAAATGTATTAGAAATAAAAAACAGATACCTTATTTACATAAGTATTCAGACCCTTTGCTATGAGACTTGAAATTGAGCTCAGGTGCATCCTGTTTCCATTGATCATCCTTGAGATGTTTAGATTGGAGTACACTTGTGGTAAAATAAATTGATTGGACATGATTTGGAAAGGCACACACTTGTGTACTGTATAAGGTCCCACAGTTGACAGTGTATATCAGAGCAAAAACCAAGCCATTCAGGTTGAAGGAATTGTCTTATAGAACTCCGACACAGGATTGTGTCGAGTGCACCAAAAAAGGATACCAACATTGTTTTTTTGCAGCATTGAAGGTCCCCAAGAACACAGTGACCTCCATCATTCTTAAATGGGAGAAGTTAGGAACCACCAAGATTGTTCCTAGAGCTGGCCGCCCGGCCAAACTGAGCAATCGGGGGAGAAAGGCCTTGGTCAGGGAAGTGACCACAGAGCTCCAGAGGTCCTCTGTGGAGATGGGAGAACAGAGGACAAACCTCTCTGCAGCACTCCACCAATCCTTTATGGTAGAGTGGCCAGACTGAAGCCTGAAGTAAAAGGCACATGACAGCCCGCTTGGACTCTCAGGAACAAGATTCTCTGGTCTGATGAAACCAAGATTGAACTCTTTGGCCTGAATGCCAAAAGTGTTCTTCTCAGGACCAAAAAGGGTTCTCCTATGGGGACAGCCCAAAGAACCCTTTTAGATTCTAGATTTTTTTCTAAGACTTGAAAGCTTTGTTGTAATATATAATTGCTGTTCACTATTAACTCATAAATTCCTTCACTTGTTTTTCAGGATAACTGATTTAGGTCATCTGAAAAGGAGGCTGTACCTATCCACGGTTCATAAAGAGTTCTCTGCTACACCCTTGCATGCAAGGATACCTTTCGGTCTGAAACGCAACGTTGTGAGTATTGCCCTCGCCTACACCACTAACATAAGTACAATATATCGAGGTTGCTTGTGACTTAAGAAAGTTCTGCCAATTTCTACCAGTTCGAAAGATACTATCTCAGCTTACAATTCTAGGGAGAGAGAACATTTTAGTAATGTTATCTGTAATGTTCTCCTGATGTTTGAGTGTCCAGATTTCCGTTAGTTCTAGGAACATTCTTTCGATGTCAGCCTTATGAGAGCCTATTTAGCACGTTTTGGTGTTAGAGTTAGGACAATTGGTACCATGTTCTCAGAATATTCAATATTAGCGTTCAAGACACGTTTCGTGGGACGTTGCAAGAACATTTGCGTGTCCTGTTTTCTGAGGGTTCTGAGAATATTCTATCAACGTCACACCAAACAAACACAGAGCATGGTTGCCATGTTCTTAGAATATAAGATATTTATGTTTTAGACACATTTCATGGGAGGTTGCAAGAACATTTGTGTTTTCAGTTTTCTGAGGGTTAGGAGAATCATCAACATCACACCAAACATACACAGAACATGGTGCCATGTTCTCCAAATATAAGATAACATTGCAAGAGCATTCCTGTGTTCAAAGACATTTAAAACATTTTGTTATGGTCCCCTGGAGGTTTTTGTTTAGTACCCGGGTTGTTCCGGGTGACTTCCCCAAATAAGTTTTTCAGGATGTCGCCTGATGGTCCCAAAGAAACGTTCTCCACCCCCCCAAAAAAAAAATTCTGAAGGACCCCCAGTTGAAAAAATTAATGGGAGTATATATTTTACCAGGTATATATTGTACCAGTCAAAGGTTTGGACACATTCCAGGGTTTTTCTTTATTTTTACTATTTTCTACATTCTAGAACATTAGTGAAGACATCAAAACTATGAAGTAACACATGGAATCACGTAGTAACCAAAAAAGTGTTAAACAATCTAAATATATTTTATATTCTTCAAAGTAGCCACCCTTTGCCTCCATGACACTCTTGGCATTCTCTCAACCAGCTTCACCTTGAATGCTTTTTCAACAGTCTTGAAGGAGTTCCCACATACTGTATGCTGACCACTTCATATGCTGAGCACTTGTTGGCTGCTTTTCATTCACTCTGCGGTACAACTCATCCTAAACCATCTCAATTGGGTTTAGTGATTGTGGAGGCCAGGTCATCTGATGCAGCACTCCATCACTTTCCTTCTTGGTCAAATAGCCCTTACACAGCCTGGAGGTGTGTTGGGTCATTGTCCTGTTGTAAAACAAATGATAGTCCCACTAAGTGCAGACCAGATGTAATGGCGTATCACTGCAGAATGCTGTGGTAGCCATGATGGTTAAGTGTGCTTTGAATTCTAAATAAATCACTGACAGTGTCACCAGCAAAGCACCCCACACCATCACACCTCCTCCATGCTTCACGGTGGGAACCACACATGCAGAAATCATCCGTTCACCTACTCTGCATCTCACAAAGATACAGCGGTTGGAACCAAAAATCTCAAATTTTGACTCATCAGACCAAAGGATAGATTTGGTGTCCTTTAGTAGTGGTTTCTTTGCAGCAATTCAACCACGAAGGACTGATTCACACAGTCTCCTCTTGATGTTGAGATGTGTCTGTTACTTGAACTCTGTGAAGCATTTATTTGGGCTACAATTTCTGAGGCTGGAAACTCTAATGAACGTATCCTCTGCAGCAGAGGTAACATCATAGCGCTTGGTTTTTGCGACTGCACTTGAAGAAACATTCAAAGTTCTTGAATATTTCCGGACTGAATGACCTACATGTCTTAAAGTAATGTCGTTTCTCAGAATCTTTCCTATATCTCTAAGGATAGACACTTCAAAACAAACTTCCTTTAGATTTTTAGGGGGGGACTGTCTGTTGTTTCTTATTGTATCTGTCTCTTTCTTATTCAATGCGTTTGTATGGGCTAATAGCAGTAAGGCCAAATAAATATTTTTTTCAAATTCATTTTTGAAACTTCAAGGGGTCTTAAAAATCCAAAATCAAATAGAATAATAATCTTTGGTATGACCTTTTTATTCCATATAGTTTAGTAGAACAATCACAGTAAGGTACTTAATTGTTACCCACAAATTATTTGATATTGAGATGAAAACGTCTGCATTGGACCTGTAAAGGAATGTTCTCTAAAGTTATGGGAGCATTTGTTGTTAGCTGGGATATTGCTTCAACAAACTTAAAAAATAAAAAAACAGGGACAAGGAGGAGAGCTGTCACCTGTTTAAATTGCTTTAGATAGTCTGAACAAAACAATTTCCTTCTCTTCCCTCTTTTCTCATCTCTAGTGGTGCAACATGTGCATCGACCTTGTGTCATTCACCAGTGAGCTGTTTAAAGGTGCAGGGTTCTTATCCCTGGATGGAATCACTGTCTCTGCCAGCTGTAAGTTACGGAGAATCTTCACCATGAAGACTGAGCCTGCAGGGGCTTCTGATGGAGGTAAGACATTCAGTCAGTCACACCAAAACACTCTAAACGCTCCATCATGGCCAGACATGTCTTCTTCATTTTTGTCCATTCCATGGATATTAAACTGAACATTTTTATTCTCATGAACATTAAGCATTAGGTTGCTTAAACAGTCATGGTAAGCTGATCATGTGAATAGCCTCTTCCTACATGGTGAATCAATGATACACTCCAGGGTGAGTCCAACCTCACGCCTCCATCCCTCACAGAGCATCACGACAGTGATGTTTGATATGGCACAGCAACACCTTGAGCTGCAGATTACGTGTGTGTGTGTGTGTGTGTGTGTGTGTGTGTGTGTGTGTGTGTGTGTGTGTGTGTGTGTGCCTGTGTGTGTGTGTGCCTGTGTGTGTGTGTGTGTGTGTGTGTGTGTGCCTGTGTGTGTGTACACCCAGTACACCGCCTGCCAGTTCATCTGGAAAATGGATAGGCCTGGATTGTTTAATTTTCTTTAATGAATTATAATGCAAAATGGTTATTTTCTCTTCCTCAAGAAAGCCAATACCTCCATGATTATGTTTTCAGTTAGATGGTTTATTCATTCTCTTGTTTCATGCGTAGTTTTTTGTTTTTGTTTCCCCTCTGTAGACCTATATATTGGTGTAAATGGTCCCATGGGCTCGATCCCTCGGAGCTGCCAGTTTCCCCCTGACGTCCACCAGGTGATCCAGGTAAAGAACATGGAGAGGCTGAGACTGGCAGACCTGAAGACTTGCCCTCACAACTCTGAGTCTGGTGGGTGAGACAACACATCAATGAAGTAAATAGATAAAGAACCTACATCCCTTCTGTGAGGTGTTGGATACAAGTAAAAAAGAAAGTTGCACACTCAAAATCATGTGGGGGTGTGACTTTCGTCATTTGAGAGAACAAATGCTGCGCTCTGTGTTTATTTCTAATCCCCCTCTTTGGTTGGAACAAGCACGTTATGGTTGGGATAGAGCTTGAGATCTTGTTCATCTTGAGTTCTTGAGTGTCAATAGCTAACCAAGTGATTGTCCAATAATAGTAACAATAACCCAGTAATACAAAACAATCAAATCAAGTCGAGTATTTATTTTCATCAAACAGTTCAAGGCTACGTCCATTTTGTTCCGTCTTTGACCAAGAAACAAATAATAATTCAGTTCAATTAATTTCCATATAAGCCAGACTTTTCCATTTGTTTCAAACAGACACCAGTAATTCTCTGAAATTGGTTTGCCCTTTCTGGCTCCTTCTGTTTTTGTTTCCCTGATTGGATATGCTTCATGACTGGCTAAACTCAGCCTCAGACCCCCACATCTAACCAAAGTAAACATAGTCCCATAGTTGCAAACACTTTTCCATTTATTGAAAGCAGCATATTGCAAATCTTTATCTTTGAAATGTAAAATGTGTTTTGTTTTTCAATATGTCCATAACATGTTTAAACACAAATAAGCAGTCGAATATAGATTGTGCTTTTCCAGACACTTTTGTTGCATGTAATCATGTGCAGATAGTTTGCTTGTCTCTCATGGCTTACATAATAATCTGTCAGTTCAGTAATCTCCTGTTGATTCCTGAGCTGCTATCACAGATGGTATGTAAAGTCTAATAGAGTTTCTGAGGGATTAAATACATAAAGACAGGGCCTTAAAGGCATACCCAGGAAGACAGCATCATCAGAGTACAGCAATGCCCATTGGGATTTTGTGGCTTTACATAACCATCCCTATAACTTTGAAAGGCGGTCAAAGTTCCATTGTTGTTGTTTTGTGTACATTTTTGTTGTTGTTTTATGGTTGAAAGCAATGAAAATCCAGAACAGGCAGTAAGTAGTACTTTGAAGGACTTGCATTTATTCTCACCTAAAAGCTTCCACTCTGCTGCAGGCAGTGTGATTGTTGCACTCTAAAACCCAGGTGGCCTTTGGAATTTGGCTCGCACATCACCCCGCACCTGTACACCCAGAGAGAGAGAGAACAGCAATTATATGTGTTTATGAGGGAGAAAGACATGCGCCAGTGATTCAGGAGCCCCACTCTGCTCCCCTACAGACAGACAGTACCTCTGTGGCCTTTTTATCAGCGCATATTTATTTGTTCTGACAGCTGTCTCCAGCATGTTGAGTCACTTGGCCGTGCCATTAGAAATGAACAGTAATCACATGCACACACACACTTGGACGCATGCATGCATACACACACACACACACACCCACACCCACACCCACACACACACACACACACATACATACACACACACACACACACACACACCCACACACACACACACACACACACACACACACACACACACACACACACACACACACACACACACACACACACACACACACACACACACACCAAGAGAGAGAGACACACATACAATGCACACACTCGTGCACGCACACACCGTTCGTTTTCTTGTAAATTAGTTCTCATAATTGGTTGGTCTAGTTATTAGCATAACATGCCTAATAATGATTAAAAGGGATTGCTATTAAAGTAGACATCCAATCTAATTGTGTAAAAAAGACTGTTGCTAATTACTGTTTCTTGAGTTTAGTACATTCGTCAGCCAAACAGCAAATTAAAAGATGAAACATTTATAGAGATTTTTTGTTGTTGTTGAGAGAGAACAGTTGAACCAATTGCATGCTTGGTTTTGTCTTTTCAACAATGGTGTGACCTTGTCTTTAGGTTCATCCAATTATCACTAGGCACTTTGCTATGGAAAAGTGTAGGCGGGTTGTTCCCTTTTGGGCAGTGTGGTGAAAACCTTTATATCCCCTCATTTTAACATTCTGTCATGACGAGCTTTTATGTTCAACTTTTACAACAAAAAAAAACAATCTCAAGAGGTTATTATTATTATTATTTATTTGTTATATGGTAAGTGCCTATTAAGTGCCAAAGAACGTAACGGTGTTGAACGTTACAGAGTTGACGATTTAATCTTAAATCAGCCATAAATCCCCTTGTGACAGGGGGAATGGAAGCTTGTTGTATGCAGCAATTAGGGGCAATTGAATGCAAGCTTCACAAAGAAATAAAATATTGTGAAAAAATGATTGCCTGTCTATTTATGGGAAACAGGGTTGGCGTGTAATGCTCGACCCACTCAGTTTTCCACCACAAAATCAGAAAATTGCAAAAAAAAAGTAGAACCAGCTCACCCGCTTTCACTATTAGATTTGACATTTTTTGGCATTCCAGTCATTTAGCAGACCCTTTTATCCAGATCGACCTACAGTAGTGAGTGCATACATTTTCATACTGGTTCCCTGTGAGAATCTAACCCTCAACGCTGGTGTTGCAAGTGCCAGGCTCTACCAAGTGAGTGAGGACTGATGTTTTATAGTTTCTTTTGAAAAATCATTAAATCATTAAATAGGAATAGTTTCATCATTAATAAATTTAGTTTTTTTTTTTACATTAAAATAAATCAATAATCAACTTAAATAAATAATAATCTTCAGAAACTTCTGTACAAACTAACAAGGGGTATACAAAAATCTGATTTATTGAATTTTCCATATGGTCTATATTAAAGAGCACTTCATTTAATATAACAGGCTATTAAAATCCAATATTGGTGCATCATTTTTACTTAAAATATCAAAAGGACGCAAAAGGGACTCATGTTGTGGAACGACCCAGGCCTGTAAGTTGTGGTGTTTCAAACCAATCAGACTCAAGCTTCTGCATTTATA